>NC_051106.1:10270000-10870000 GCF_901709675.1 Syngnathus acus | reverse complement strand
CAGTTGATATGATGCAAGCGTTACGGTCTCTGAGTGGTTTGTAAATTTTTGGAAAAAATGCATCTGCTTTTCTGCCTGACTTTTCAAAGTGACCAACCTGTGCTTGCGAAGTTCAGTCCCTTTTGGAAATTCCTGGTCGATATTAGGATGGACTGAGCTGAAGTGACGCTGAAGATTTGAAGCTTTGGAATGCGCTAATGATGCCTGACATATAAGGCAGAATGGCTTGCCATTACGTTCAACAAAAAAATATAAACTCTCCCACTCTGTTAAAAACGTCCTGTGTTCTTCTTCATATTTTCGTTTGGCTGTGCTTTTTTTTCCCTGCCATTTTGAGAGCGAACTTGAAACAAATTATTTACAACTCAAATGAACGCGCGCATTTGTCATCAGTACGTCATTCTTCTTCTTCTTCTTTTCAACTCAAACCGATCCAACTGGTCAGCGCACCACCGCCACCTAGGGGGAATAAATGGCAGCGCCAGCCAAGCATTTTGACGCTTGTCATGTGAAATCTCCTGAAGAGCCGCATGAAACCAGCCAAAGAGCCGCATGCGGCTCGCGAGCCGCGGGTTGGCCACTGCTGGTGTAGAGCTATTGCCATTTAATAATATACTGTACGTTTTCTCGCCAATTCGATGCTTTTAATTCTTCCCAAGTACACAGTAAGATAACTACATCTCTGACAACAAAACAAGTAGCGTGAAAATCGGTTGTTTTAAAGTTATTTTAAAGTGCGCGCTCCATAGACCGCAAGGTGGATGGACTAACTCTGCCCCAAGATGGCCGCTCCGTCGCAACGTTGCTACAGCGCGCATAAGCTAGTGTCTTGTGCTATCTAGCTATGGTTTCCGTTGGCTTCCATCGTCCCCCCAGACAGTAGGCGTCACTGAAGAACAATCGGGAGTTCCGGTGCGGCAAAGAAGGGAAGTGACATCAGCAGTGAGAGGCAAACCGCAGCCAACAAGCTCGCTCCATCGCAAACGAGAGGACGCGTCCGTCATCACAGAAAACAAGGAACTATGTCTGGCCTTCTGCGAACCATCTCTTGCCGTGCTGCACCCGCACTGCGTGGACACAGTGTTTGTCTCAGGGCAAATATCAACACTCGACCTGCCAAGGAAAAGATAGGCGCTGTGGTAAGTTCACGATTAGCCTGACATTCCGTGTTAGCTTGCAGCCGTACGCAGGCTGTCCTTGACGGACGAGGTCACATGTGGCGTTTTATGAACGCAGTCTGCTTTCAAGTATCATTTGTGACAGTCACTTTGGTTTTGGCGTCCAGGAAACTCTGGTTGGATTGGGTTTGTTCTCCGTGGCCATCCTGGGGCCATCTGGATGGATCCTGGCTCACCTGGAAGACTACAAGAAATAATGAATTGGACAGTTTGCCTGCCTGCCTGGCGTTCCAAGTCAATCTTATCCAGATGGAGTCTTCGCCAACAGCCATTTTCAATCTGTTGTTGCAACAATTTGACACCTCCAGCCCAAGTTCTGGACAGGAAAAGGTTCCATGACGATCGTCATTATCCATCTAGTTCTGTGCATATTTGATTGTATGGACAACAATAAATTTGACAAATGAATCTTTTGCTTGCTTGAATCATTTGACATGGGGTGAGAAAAAACATTGGCCTGTGGAAAGGCACTAGCAGACACGTGTATTTATATGCAGACACATGTATTTATAGGTCACTCAGCGCAGCAGTCTCTTTGCCCAAATTCTGCATTTCTGCCGCGTCTCTGAGCTTCGCAATGATTGTTGACATCTGCGCCAGACGACGTGCCTCTGAGCAAAGTGTTTAAGCGCAGGAGGCGGCCGCCGCATCACAAGGAGTATCGGAATACGTGACAATATCACGTGTTTGTTCTTTGATTTACTGTAAAGGTACAGTGAGTGTGGTTTATGTCGCATTTAAAAAGTGTAGTGTACTGGACCACAATGCAACAGAAGATTCATGCGCAACTATGACTCGCTGGCTAGCTAGCATCATGTGCATAATGTGGTATTTCGGAAGGTGGACCCAAGGAAAACCACTCTCCAATTGACTCATGCCATCTAGTGGCCAACAGGAAACACTACGTGGTGGGAATTTCAAGATGACGCTGTTTACATGTCGAAATCATTTTTATTTAGGTGGTCGTTTTTCACCAGTGCTTCTGGAACATATTTCCCGCGAAAAACGAGGGATGATCACTGTACAGCTAAAGCTCGATTGTATGCGGAATTTGGGAATCCTCCAATCACCGGCGCTAAGGTTTACGTGCTAGTAGTCATTTGGCTTAGTACGGTCTTTATATCGTGCATTTAAAATATTACTTGTGTGTGTGTATACATATATGTATATATATATATTCGTGACCAAAACGAAAAAAACAGAGTCCATAAGTCGCGTAGAATGGAGCTTCAGCTGTATATACACATACGTACATAGCTATGGAATGACATTTGTGATGAGATTAAGGGTCCATTCATATGCAAATGTCCTTTCCCCCCCAAAAAGTCAATATTCTGATGTAGAGGAAAAACAAACAGCCTTTCACGGTGTGTATGAGCGATTCTTGTTTTCATTAGCCATGATGGAGGAAATACCCAGAAGAAAGCAGAGCCAATCTGGGACAAGCATACATGATTCATTTTGTCGTCGTCGTCATCATCAAAAGAGGCAGTTTGATAGTAGGACAGGACTCATTTGATGACTGTCAAAATATCCCATTCCCTGTCACATGCTTGGCCGGACAAAACTCCGAGCCGGCTTTCTGCTCTTATAGATAAAGATAGCCTATCCAATAAACCAAATTAAAAAGGCCAAAAGCTGTCGGGAAGAAGATTCGTGAGTAAGAATCGATCTTACTCACTCGCACGTGCATCCTGTTTTCTCGCCAGGCACCTGAGCGACAGTCATCAAAGCAGCAGAAGAAAGTCGCGCAGTCTTTTCCCTCCAAACATTCATAGGCAAAGTCGTCCTGGTCGTCGTGATAGTGCATGATGTTGTTCATTTGCAGCAAGGACGCTCCGGGACGGATATTGACCAGACTCGGTGGCTTCTGCTGTTTTTCGGGAGACGACAAAAGTTGCATGAATAGAACCACTCATCTGATTTCATTGTGGGGTTTCCCCCCTCCCTCCCCACTCACGTGTGCGTTGTTTTTGGCTTTGGACTTTTTGCTCTGTCTGTTGCTGGTGAAGTAATGCAGCGTTCCATATTCCATCAGAGCGGCAAAGGTGAAGATGAAGCAGACGGAGACAAACAGGTCCATGGCTGTCACATATGACACCTTGGGCAAGGACTTTCTGGAGATGGTGCTAAGGGTGGTCATGGTAAGCACCGTGGTGATTCCTGAAAGCCAGATCACATTGGATGTACGTATTATGAGCACGACCGGTGCCAGTGGCAAAGCATTGATATTTTGCATCCATATTTGGGCAAGAAAAGCTATGGAACCTAAAGATGTGCGAGCTGGGACAGCATCCTTGTTAATCCAGAAAGAGACCCAGGACAGGACCACTATCATGCTACACGGAATGTACGTCTGGATGGTGAAGTAACCCATTCTCCGACTCAGGTCAAAAAAGATGGTCATGATGACGTATTCCCCTGACGACAAAGTAGAAACATGTGTTTCTGCTAAGGAATTGGGAAATCAAAGGCCAAAGAAAGCAAGCAAAGACAGAGCTCAAGTGGTTTCCTACCCGACTGGGTGTGCGCCACGTCAGAAGTATTTCTCATTCCGACAAATGCAAACTGGTAAAGTCTCCAGTATCGCTGGTCAGCCACCTCCACCGCTCGCCTTTGCCACCGGTATAAAATCTCCGTCCGGGGGTAACCGTCTATAGAAGAGCCCGGCCCGGCCAGGCCAGGCCCCCCCGCGGAACACACAGACAATGAATCCGACAGGAAGTCAAATCTCTGACAGAAGCGGTGCGAGTCGTGTGACGCGAGTCAAAACGTAGCATTCACCATGGCAACTGACAAGCTCATACTGGTAAAATTCGATCAAATGAGCATAATGACTGAAAATAAAATCAGGAATAGTGAGGCCAATTCAGACTCAAGCCAGCAAACTCAACCCTTCTGTGTTGTGTGTGAAGTGAACAAGACTAGTTTTGGGTTCTTCTGCAAACACGTTTGGGAAAAGTGATTTTCTGCTCATTTGCTCCATTTGACTTGAACTGCGATACAGCAAACATGGAAGGGTCTTTGCATTTTACCAAGACATGAGAGGCTGAAGCACAAGATACAAATGAAGGGCGACAGACAGACAGCCGGGCAGACAGACAGACACGCAGACAGACACGCAGACAGACAGGCAGGCAGGCACACAGACAGACAGGCACACAGACAGACAGACAGCATGAATCAGACGGCTATAATTCATCACGTCTGTCAGAGCTTCTCTCCTTTGCTCGAGCGGCAAATGATAGTTTGAAGCAAATGGATCTTTTGGCTGGCAAAGACACAGGCCTAGCCCGTACGCTAACTAGCCCAGCCAGAAGCCCTGCCCTGGTGGGCAGCCAGGCCAGGCAAGCTCAAGAGTCGAGATGGGAGGGGGAGACGCTGGAGCACCTACAGCTTGAAAACTCCAGCGGACACGAGTGCTCATCCATTGGAAAGTTATGCAGCTTAAGGTAACACTCCGCATTAATAGTCAACCTGACAAAAAGAAAATTGTGACAGAGAAGAGGCAAGTCTCAGCAGTGGTTTTCCCTATCAAATTGTGCTCACCTACAGTAGAACAAATACAAATGCGCACACGCACACACACACCAAAGCAGCACAAACAACAAATCGAGTTTTTGCAAGCATTTGCTCTCTCTCTGTGCGTCTTTCCTTACCTGAGCGTGTACATCACTCTGCCATTGCCCCACAGCCTCAGCAGGCGGTTTGGCGTGGTGATCCAGTGGGCGTCGGATTTCCTGGAATTTCTGAAGAATGTGTCGGGAATCCAGATTTTGCCTACCATGTTACTGTTGAGCATAAGGAGCTTCATTGAACTGTTGAACTTGAGTCTGCCGTCATACCACGTCTGAGCAAAAAAGATGTCGATGGTGTATTCCTGGAAAAGCCATGAAGCCGGAGCAGTCAACCACTGACTGACAGACAGACAGACAGACTGTTTGAGTAACGTCTCACCATGTTGATGGGGTCGACCGGTCCAATGCTGTTGACGTATACGGCTGTCTCGATCACCGTCGGCCTCACTAAAGAAATGAGCACGCACAGACAGACAGACAGAATCTTACGCATCTCTTTCAATCACACCAGAAAGTGTTTCTGCATTTCTCAACGACCGCTAATATTTGAAGTTCTACTCTTCTCAACGCTTCTGCTGTGGGACTCCAAATTGAATTGTACTTGCCCCCAATGTCAGGTCGTAGTTTGTTGTCATAGCCTTGCAGAAGTTTATTAAGTATCATGGTCACATCGCTTTCATAGACCTTTGGCGATAGGACCCAGGTCTTATTGATGGCGACGTCCTCATAATCCTCCTCCTCCTCTTGTTTGCCAGGCTGAAGGGCCACGCTGCAAGAAAGGAAAAGATCTCAATCCAATTCTATACGACGTGTTGATTTCAAAGCGCTGCAACTTCAATATCTTGCATTGTCATGATGTAGGAGCCTGCTTCCCTTAGGTTGTTTTCTAGTCATGCTGAAGACTCCCACCATATGACATTTGACTTGCGCCATAGCGGTAATGATGCACAACGATACGGAGAAAAGAAGGGGGGGAAAAAAACAACAACCCAACCCAACCCTTGGCTTTAACAACCAAATGAGTCCCAATCATGGACTTACTCTGTCACGCTTCTCGTGCCTGCACTGTAATTGCAGACAGCAAGATGCAGCGCTGTGCATTTTCCTAACCTTGACAATCAATGTTCACACGGCGGGCCTAGCCTAGCACGTTGTCGGTGCACACTTACCACAATCCGAGCACAGCAAAGAGCACACACAGGCTCATTGCGTGCACGGCCCTGGCCAACAAAAGCCTCATTTGCCACTCCGACTCGTTTCCAAGGAGACCAAGAGGAAAATTGGAGCTGTCTCTTGATGGGCTCTTCCAAAGATTCGGGCTAAATGTTGCCTTAGCGTGATGAGGAAGGTACATCCATGATCCTTGCGGAGGAGGGAGAGGAGGAGGAGGAGGAGGAGGAGGAGGGGAAGCGGGAGGGAGGGAGGCAAGATTGAATGAGGATGTTGCGAGGGGCTGCTGCTCCAGCTTCCCTGTCGCTGCCGGATTCTCAACCAAGATTGGATCATGGAAACATGGTCTGTTAGTACGACCAAGTATATACGTATATAGTTTTCAATAGCAGGAAAACCAAATCAACAAAGATCAGACAAGCGGCGGCAATTAACTGTATTTGTTTCCATCTGCGCTATTGTTTCAACGCTTTCCCTCTTGGTCCAAAGCCAAGAAATAATGGCCAATGAAATTTGCTTGGAAAAAAAATTCATTGTGTCATTTAACGTCAAGCAAGTCACACTTATTTCACAATCCAACATTTGTCTGCTTTGCAATGGTGCAGTATTCCTAAAGTTGGAAAAGTCATCAACGAAAGGGTTAGGATGCAAGGGACGATACGTGCATTTGGTACACAAACGGCTTTTGACTGGACCACACCCGAAAAGTCCCCGGTGCTTATTTGGAATGATCCCCGTCGTTAATAACGGGTTCTCTGTTGAGGTAGGTGGCCCAGTAAACAAGGTTAAAGGTACCAAAGAGCACAGGGAACATGATACGGGAAATGCGGTCAATCTTGCTGACACTGTTGAACGTTTTCTTGCGTACGCCTTTCTTCTCCGAGGAGGCCTTGTCGGGATGGCTGACGGAGGAGCACTTGGAGATGGTCGCCAGCGTTGAGTCTTGACTTATATCAGGAGCGTAGTTAGCCACGGCCACGGCATTGTTCTTCTTCATCGCAGCCGATTCTTTTTTCTGCGGGGGAAAAGCGGCCGTTGGATTAGTTGTAAATATTCCTGGAGGAGTCAATCAGGCGGCCCGGGTTCGTACAAATAGTCACAATTGGTCTGAAGCATCACATTGAAGGTATTCCAGCGTCGTACCTTGTCATCGACCAGAGTCTTTCCGTCCCAGGCCCAGCCTCGCTTGGTGAAGTAGTTGACGGTGGCAAATTCAATGAGCGCAGAGAAGACAAAGGCATAGCACACGGCGATGAACCAATCCATGGCTGTGGCGTAGGCCACTTTGGGCAGTGAATTGCGGGCGCTGATACTTAAGGTGGTCATTGTCAGCACCGTGGTTACACCTGCAAGAAAAGGCAGCCAGCCAGAGTTTGGACCACTGCTTTTGGCGCTGTGGCATTTCCACTCCAAGTGTTGCATTCCAATACGCGTGTACTCACCAAACACGGTTCTGGCCGGAACGGACTCTCGATTAAGCCAAAAAGAGACCTGGGAGAGGATTACGGTCATGATACAGGGCAAATAGGTCTGGATCACAAAATAGCCAATTTTCCTCTTCAGGTGGAAGTGTGCCGTCATGACCGTGTATTCACCTGAGTTCAAAACAGTCAGCAGAATAGATTGTAGAATCGCTTCAAAAACATCGCTATTACATACGGATATAATATTGTATTAATAATATTATAATTAATATTACATATTCCGTAAAAGGGACTCCGATACGACATCATTCGTTAATACGTATTGAGGAGTCGTCCCAGAATTGGAGGACAAATGGGAAATAATCCACATACAAAGTACCGTTTGGGACTCATGGAAAGAAATCAAATATACCAGTGCTGGATTGAACGGTCTCCTTTCCCACCGTTTGTCCCACTAAGTCATACTGGTTGAGTCTTGATCCGTCAGCTGCCACGTCCACTGACTGGGAAGCATTTCGAGTCCAACTGTAAGTCACCTCAGACTTTGTGTAGGCATCTGAAGCAGCAGAGGGAAATCCCTCATTACATTTCAACACTTAGGCAGGCAGACAGACAGACAGACAGACAGACTCGCCCTGCACCACTGCACATCATCATGTCTGTCTGGGAAAGTTTGAGCCCAATTGACAATTCTTATTCAACATGTTTTGGTTGACACTTACAGCTGCCAAACTTCAGAGGACACGAGTGAGAGTCCATGGGAAAGTCTTCCAGGTGCATGGGGCACTCGGCTTGAACCGTCAGCCTGGGAACAAGAGATCAGGCCGTGCAGCCACGGAATGCGCAGATGAAAGAAATCAAAGCAATTCACCCAGCTAGTTACCTCATGGTATAGAGCAGCGTTCCATCCTCCATAATCCTCAGCAGTTTGTTGGGCATTGTCATGTTATGGGCCACCGACTTCTTGCCGTTGTGAAAGAAGGTATCGGGAGTCCAGATCTTACTGGCCATCAAGTTGTTGAGGGGAAGAATGTTCATCGGCCCGTGAAACTTTAACCGTTCATCTTTCCAACTCTGACGGAAGAAAACATCCACTGTGTACTCCTGAAAAAGCAGAGAGCCACAATCGAATGAATGAAAAAAAGAACCAATGATCTTACAGAGAGCAAAAGGTGTGTGTCAGAGCCAGAAAGTAGATACACAGATGGAGTGAAATGATGATCTGTGTTGCAAGTTTGATGAGGAGGAACAATGAATTTCACATGAGTCCATCTTCCTATTTCTGCATTTGGAGCCTGCATTCTCATCATCCGTGCCATTTACCATCCACGTTACAGTCCGGTGGGGAGAGGAGAGTTTGCAGCAACTCCAGAAAGCTTTTAAGGGATCAAGAGGTGTGCGTGAGTGAGTGAGTGCGTGCGTGAGTGAGTGAGTGAGTGAGTGAGTGAGTGAGTGAGTGAGTGAGTGAGTGAGTGAGTGAGTGAGTGAGTGAGTGAGTGAGTGAGTGAATGAGAGAGTGAGAGAGAGAGAGCGAGAGAGAGAGAGAGCGAGAGAGAGAGAGATGGAATCAAAACATCAGGAGGAAAATGGCTGCTGGGATGCTCATCATGACCACTGCAAAAGGAAGGAACCAATGATGGAATCAAACCAGAAGAGTCAAGCATCTTTTGAATTGACGCCAGCGACTTCATTTCAGCGTGTTCTTAATGAGGCGGGCGGGGGAAACATGATGGGGACACAAACAGTCGCACGGCACGTGAACTAGCAACTGAACTTTGTGGGTCCAAAGTGAACGACGCACTGTAAGATGTACCATGTCTGTGTCTGACACCGGGCCAAAGCTGGTCACGTAGATATCAGTCTTGACTTCCGTGACTCGGTCTGCAAAATACGATTGCTTTCAAACAATCACGCAGTTGATCAAAAAGCATCAAGGTGGCAAAAGTCAGCAGCCACAAACATGTATTTGATGCCACTTTCAACATCAATACGGAATCATGGATCAATGGAACAATGCTCACCACCCAAGCCAGGTCTCAGCCTGTTGTCATAGCCATCCAGAAGACTGTCCAGGATCTTAGTGAACGTTGCGATGTCTTTGCGCGTCGCGTCGGAATCACTATCGGTAACATTTCTTATCATATTACAAACATCCACATCTGATCCAGCACCAAAAGGAAGGCGTGCAGGACACGCGGAGCCCTTGAGCACGGGCCGTCAATCACTCAACCAGTTCTTTTTCAAAGGCCTACATCTATGGAAACATGGTTGATATCGTGCAAAAATGACTCAAGGGGACTTACCGCGCGTGCAATGCGCTTGCGTACACCAAGACGCTCATGAGGTAAGAGCGCCATGGTCCTCTCATGGTGAAAGCCTGTGACGGCTTAGGAAAGAAACGTCAATATGGCTTCTGATGATCCTGCGCCAAGCTGCCGACCCGAAAGGCCACGACAGGTTTAGGGCAAATGAAAGGAGTGAGGAAAAGAGATACTCACAACTCAGATCCTCGCAGCTGAGTGCAAGATGAGCAGAGTAGCGAGCCGCTCTTAATAAATAGTCAGCCAGCCAGCCAGCCGGACCCCGACTCCCTGATGCGTGAAGCCAGGGCTCCATAGAATGCGCATTCATTTTTAATCAATGCTCACTTCCACACAAGTGGAAAAAACAATGAATTATTAAAGAAAGGACTGACAATGTGAAGACTTTGATTTTATATGTCCCTGATGTTTTGTCCTTTCCACTTTAGTCTTGCTTCTATGCTACGTTTTTTTAACGGGGTGGGGATAGATAGATAGATAGATAGATAGATAGATAGATAGATAGATAGATAGATAGATAGATAGATAGATAGATAGATAGATAGATAGATAGATAGATAGATAGATCCATTGATAGATAGATAGATCCATTGATAGATAGATAGATCCATTGATAGATAGATGGACGTGCAAAACTACACGGGCCAGTTCGTGGGGAAAAAAAATGTGGCAAATATAACCACAAAACTAAATGGAATTCTTGAAAGAAGTGTTTTTTTTATTTTTTTTTTATTCTTTTTTGAAAGGAATGTAGATTACAAACAAGTGGTAATAAAATACTTGTATCAACACGCTCACGATGCACAAGTTTAGGCAAAGAAAATGAGGACGACCTAACTTGAGCTTTAAAGCGTTTGAAACAATGGCCGAAAGCTTCAGATGTGCCTACAATTTTGCACAAGCATATCCAAGTTCTGTCTGCTTGCTTGCTTGCTGGCATGCATGAGCAGATGGGTTCTTCTCTCCTCCATGCCACCGCACTGCCTCTTCTTTGCGATCAGTGTTCATTTCAACTGTAGCAGCACCTGTATACGTACATAAAAAAAGGTGCCATTTAAAAGAACGATTGAATCGGACACATTGTGAGAAAACGTTTGTGTCCAAACTCTGACTTGTGTCACAACGATGCTTGTTGACCTTATTAGCAGCCTCCAGTGAGGTGATAAGTGTATTAAGCTCCTCTCTGTTCATCTCCATGGTGAAAGAGTTTAGGCCTCCGTTCTCTCTTATATCCAGATGAAGACTCAACAGAGGAGTCTGAAGAGATGAGATCTTGTCACTGGACAGTGCCAACTGGAGGAAGGCAGAAGACATACACAAAAGCAAATCAACACACAAGACCAACGTAAAAACTGCTCTCGTCAACTTCGGACACATGGATTATATTCAAGCCGAGGAAGATGACCTTTTGGAATATTTGTTGAGACTTGTTCATTTGTGTGATATGAACAGGACTCAAAGACAAAACATGAATTGACCTGAAGCTGCCAGTCAAAGTCGTGTAAAATAGCAGAGGAGATTGAGTCGGTCGTGGCCAGCAGAGAATGGCAAATCTCTTGCCGTCTGCCTTGGAGCACATTCAGCACGGCCTCCGAGTGGCTGCTGCTCAACTCGGACAGGCGGAGCAGCACCTGAAAAGAAGCAGCGCAGCGCAGCGGGAAAGAAAGACTGCAAATGGGACCTGAAAACAAAAGCCCACTCCCGTTTCCCCTCCTACCTCCTCATCAGAGCTGTTGTTCCCTACCGACAGCCGGAAGAGTGCTGCCAAAGACTCGATCAGGTCCAGCCACTCGTCCAGGCTCCAGGAGGCATTGTAGTCGTCTCTGCGAGGAGCTTCTCGACCACACAGTCCATCCACTACTCTGTGGCACAACTGCAGACAGACAGACAGACAGACAGACAGACAGGCAGGCAGACAGGCAGGCAGACAGGCAGGCAGACAGACAGACAGACCGGCAGACAGACAGGCAGGCAGGCAGGCAGGCAGGCAGGCAGACAGACAGACAGACAGACAGACAGACAGACAGGCAAACACGCAGGCAGGCAGGCAGGCACACGGCACTGTGAGGCTCTGTGTCATGCTCCATCTTTTTCATGTAAACAAATAAATATCCTGCTGGTCTACACTGGAATTTGACGCGCACAAAGTCACATATTACCATTCAACAATCTTTGCTGTCAACAAAAATACGACACTTTTGTGCACTTACTTTATGACACTCCGTAAGAGCTAAATTGTTTAGTCGGGCCGTCATGTTTCTTTCACTTCCGCGTTGTCGTCAGCTGACCACAGGCTGAGAGTCACGTGACTGCGTGATGCTGCATTGAAGTGCCTCGCGTAAAAATGGGAAATGAGAAAAGGACTTTGTTTCGCCACACGCGTTGATTGATACACGCAACAACAACAAAAATCAATGTTGCAGTGACAAAAAAGAAGAAAAAAAAAGAAATCAATCAGTGCTGTAGTGACAAAATGTAGCGACTCAGTGAGCGGCAATTTCCCTCATTTGGACATTGAAAATGCCCATCTCTGGACAAATCATATGCGGGAAACTCCAATGATGCATGACTTCCAATACTTAAAATGCAACTTTGAGCCTCAGGGATATGCCAGATGTGCACTTTTTCCACTACAAACTAATGGTTGAAACATGTTTCCAGAGTCATTATTCAAGCAAGACCAAAGCTGTCTCCTAGATAATGAAATAGAGTAAGCTTTTAAAAAGGTGACATCATGAACACTTGTCTCGTTGCTTTTGTGGCTTGACCAGCAACAACGCTTTGTGTTTTATAACAGCAACATTGCAGTTAAATGAGTCAGTCATTAAGTGAAACGTCTGAGCTCAAGACTTAAGCTGCCCGCAAGGCCCGAGTTGCCGTTCAGCTGCCGTTTGCGTTCAAGTGCCTTTTATCCAATCTCACACCTGCGACGTGACTCATTTGCCTCTGCGCTCTATCGTTATTGGTCACCTGCTTCTAATTGAAAGGACGATGTAACCGTACAATAACAACAGCCGTCTGGGTGCCTTGAAGCAATTATTACCTTTCAGCGTCACAATTTGAAAGGATGATAGTTCTCCCTCCCTCCCTCCCTCCCTCCCTCCGTCTGCTAATCTACTGTATGTCGCTTTCTCTCTGTGTCATGTCACTGAAATATGGATACATGTACAGTGTATCAAATGATCACTCACTTTATAATTGAGCCGGTCTCAGACGCTTTGTGGCCAGGCCGGGCCAGGCCTGGTGACCAGGTGACGTGTCGTTGACGTGAGCTCAGCAAACCTTTTGGCGCTGCTTCTTTTTCCTCTGATACTTTGACGACAGATGCCTTGGCGTCTCAATTTTGCTCTTCAATAATGAGGTGCAAAATAATAGCCGTGCGGAATTGCTTATTTCCACCCTTGATATTTATTTCCTGACATTAACATGGAAATGTAATGTGTAAAGTGTCTTTCAAGACCCAAGCTAAACGACTAGTTTGATTCAATGCTTTTGTCTAATCATCATCATCATCATCATCTTTTCCCATAGGAAAGTGGAGCATATGAGTGTTGAAATATTTCTGTGGAGCTGGTCCCCCCAAAAGGGCTGTAAAAAGGAACATGAAAAAAGAGAGGAGAGGAGAGGGAGGGAGGGAGGGAGGAGAAGAAGAAAAAAAACAGGGGGGGGGTGACTTGGCTCCTCATCCTAATAATGTGTATTCTCTCTGACATCATCATTATAAAATTAGGAACCAGGTTTTGTGTTCCTTCCAGATGTGGAAGCTTGAAACGGCATTCCAAAGCCAAAGTCAAAGTCAAAGTCTGCTTTATTGTCAATTTCTTCACATGCCAAGACACACAAAGAAATCGAAATGACGTTCCCACTATCCCACGGTGACAAGACATAGTACACAATATACATACAAGTAAACAACAGAAAAATATCAAAACATGGACCGTTGCCACGTTTCATGAAGTGTCCAGCCAGGCCAGAGCTTGCTTTTGTAGTACGCTCGTACTCCTTTTCTTCGACCTTTTTACCAAATTGTATTTGTGATTGAACCATAGCCCATTTATGACATTTTGCCACGATGCAATGGCATGAATGCAATTGGCATCAATGCAATTGGCTCAGCAGCAAGCATGTACACACCCAGAGAACATACGTACATATGGTCATATCCTCTTATTTCGCTCTCCCACCTAACCTTCCTCAACCAACGTTTTCTCCCCAATCTCCTCCCCTCGTGTTTTTGGCTGTCAAGGCAGGCGGGCGGGCAGGCAAAGGTTGAGTGGCCGAAGAGCCAGCCGTGGCTTGGTTGGGCTGCAGCTGCAAAACAGCAGGAAAGGGAACTTGTTCATCATGCACTGCGCTCATGGCCCAAACCATCAACTTGACCTATAAGACACTGGGCAAAAGCATGGACACTCCACATTTTTCATAGTTTGGGATCTTTTTAGTTGACATGTATGGAAGGTGAAAGGAGGTCGTGCTGTTACCTCAGGCCTTGAACTTGCCACGTGCAGCAAGCCTGCCGGCCGCAGCTGTCTTGGACCCAGCGCTCTTGTTTGTGTACCCATTTGCACATGCACGCTTTGGAGTTTTATTTGCAGATCCCAAAGCATCACAGCTTGCCAAAGCACCTGCAGCAGTTAAAAATTCCTCAGTGTTGCTGTTGTTTTGAAAATGCTTGTAAAGGAAGAAGACTTAGTATGGTTTCACACCCGGCGGCCACATTTTCAATGGGAGTCACAATATCAAAATAGATTTGTGTTTTGGGCAATGTCACTCACATTTGAGGTGATGTAGTATTTGAATGTTTTTGTTTGACTGCTAGCTTCTATTGACAGTCGCCACTCCAAAATGGACGTCTAAAATATGGAGGAGGAGTGCTCGGCACAACCAAATGATTTCCATTCTTTCAGGGACAAAGTGGCCTTAGCTGTGCGCGCCTATTCCATCTGCCTCCATTTTGGACAATTGACAGTCTAATTGTGCAAAATTGAGCCAGCCGCTGTCAATGATTAAAGTTGTTTGATGGATGAACAAATCTCTTTGCCCTTCCAATCACTGAGGAAATGGTGCACTGGACTCCGATGGCACCTGGCTTCCAAGCAGCACAAGAGGAGCTTGCAGATGTGACAGTAGCAGTGCACTGACTCATGCTACCAAGCACTGACTGCAAATTGAACATACCATGTAAGGGGAAGTTTGTCCCCTTCCAAACTTTCACCCTCTTTCTCACTTGGAATACCTGAGTGATGTTGATGTTCACATGACAGAGGCTCAACAGTGTGGCCAGCGCCACTTGTCGCACTCCCAAGAAATGATTCACTTTTCATTGTCATCTTTTGTCATGACTCAAATGAACAGTGTAAGTGCCGTGCCTACGCACCACCTACGCGCTGGTGTTTTCGGTTTTCTCTTCTCTTCTCTTCTCACACACACACACACACACACACACACACACACACACACACACACACACACACACACACACACGTGGAAGCGTTTATTGAATGCGAGCCATACGCTGAGTGATATGCTGCATCATCAAGCCCTTGTTTAAGATGAGCCCCCATAGCACAGAACAGTAGTAAAAAGGTGTGTGACATGCGAAAACAGGGAAAAATATTTTCATATTTCCCTTTTCCCACCACAAATAGAAGCTTTGCGTGCCTTTCTGATGCTTTCAACTTGAAAATACAAAGCATATGTTTTGGCCAACACTTTTTCTCATGTCACAAGATTTGAACATTTACAAGACCTGGCCTTTACAAACACTTATGGTCTGGAACACATTTGATGCACGTTCCAATAGGCTCCAGGCCAAAAAGCAATGCGTGTGCGCCAGCCAGTGGGGAGGTGTGTTGCGTGTGTGCGTCTTTGCGAGAGAGAGAGACTTTGTGTTCACTTCATTTTCACAAGTGTCTCCAACCGTCATAATATTGACGATCCAAGTACGTAAAGCTTTAGGAGACCTTTGGGACTTGCTGAATTCACAGTTAAAGATGCTGGCTGTCTTAAAAACAACTCCATTGGGGGAACCATCCATGGACTCTTTTCAAGACAGAAAAAAAAAAAACCCTCAAGGAATTGGGTTGTTTGGGGTCCAATTTTAAATCCAGCAGTTTTAAGCCTGTGCTATTCCTTCCTTTCATAGGATCGATGCAGTGTGAGATCATCTGAAAGTCACATGCACATCTGGAAGCGGCTCAGCTTCAAGTTGGGATGTGTTGTTTCTCTGGACGGAGGGAGGAATATGGTGCTCCTGAGGGCTTCCTGAGGGCTTGCGTAAACCAAGACTGCCGCAGTGCTTACTTGAAGCATTCGGTCTTCAAAAGAAAGAAAGAAAGAAAGAAAGAAAGAAAGAAAGAAAGAAAGAAAGAAAGAAAGAAAGAAAAATCCACTGGCATGACGCAACAAGGGGAGATTGGTGTCAGATCAGTCTCCGATTCATTCCAAGTGTCAGTGGGCCACCAGTAGAGGGCAGTCACTGTGCACGGATGTAATGCAACAGAGCGGACCGACCGACGGACTCTTGCCTTTCCCAACTTTTGGGCCTGCCAACTTGCCAATTGGCTCTCAGTCTGTGCGCTTTTGATCATTTCTCCACTCATCCACTCGAAAATGCCTTCTTGTTTTTATTTTTTGTGTTGTTTACTTGTATGTATATTGTGTACTATGTCTTGTCACCGTGGGATAGTGGGAACGTCATTTCGATTTCTTTGTGTGTCTTGGCATGTGAAGAAATTGACAATAAAGCAGACTTTGACTTTTGAAAATAAAAGCTACTATAAGCAGAATGTAGTTAAGAACAAATGCAATCCATTCACAAGAGCTCAGGCAATCAGAAGCAGGTAGAAGTGGCATCGTGCTTAAAGTCGGAGCTCAGGTCAGATGGAGACGTTGCACCAGCGCCTGCGAGCGTGCACCTGCTTGTAACTTTGCATTTGTCCAAATCAAAAGGAGCAGCAGCAGCAGCAGCAGCAGCACAAGTTGTGAGTTAACAGCGCATTCTTGTGCAAGTCCACACACCTTCTTCAGTTTCATGCAATCGTGAAAGGACACATTTGCAGCGGCTGGCTGACAGCAGGTGACGGCCGCTGCAAATGTGGAAGCAAACAAATGTGAGGATGGCAAGCAATCATTGGCCAGGCGGCTTTTATCAAACGCAAGAGAAAAATCCATTCAAAGTTGAAATCAGAAGCATTCAATTGCATGGCCAAGAACCGAGGCTTTGCCATTAAATCTGCAGACACTCCTTGTAGAAAGATAAGGAGTGTGAGAGACCTGCAGCTCACGTGCAAGTTTGGTTTTCAACCTTAACAAAATGACCTCAAAACACGGGCAACACACAGACGTAAGAATTCCTATGGGAAGAAGTGGGGAATTTCTCTTTTATCCAGTGGTGGGGAGGTCACAAGCGTCTGCTTCTCTATTTTGATTTGGTGTACGTAAGGGTCAAGGGCTCGCTCGCTCGCTCGCTCTCTTGTCCAGGCAGTCGACGGGCCAAGGGTCAAGGGCTCTCTCTCTCTCTCTCTTGTCCATGCGAGCAAGTTGCCCACCCCTTGAAGCCTTTTGTGAGAAGTGTTGGGGCTCAGGTGGAGGGAGGGAGGGAGGAAGGGAGGGAGTTGAGCGCACCTCTGCTCTGTGTTGGATGTGGTTGGCTGAGTGACGTACGCGCAAGTCGGAGGGAGCGCTTCACTCTGCGCAATAAAGAGAGAGAGAGAGAGAGCGAGAGAGATGCAGGCCACTCAGTGAAGGAGGAGAAGCGCGCCAAGGAGCGAACGAAGTCGCACCAGCACTGGCACCAGCACCGGCACCAGCAGCAGCACCGGCACCAGCAGCAGCACCGGCACCAGCACCAGCAGCAGCACCAGCAGCAGCAGCAGCAGCAACACTCACCGCCGTGCCAGCGCCCGCCGACGCATCTCACGGCCAACTGAGAGGAGCAAACATGCTGCGGCCTTATTAAAAGTCACGTTTCAGCACATCACATCTGCAGGCTTCTACGAACGCGACGCAAACGGCAGGACCTCGGCTTTTTTTTCTTGGTAAGTCCTCTCTTTTGTTTTGAAACAAACAAAACACCAATGGCAATTTCAACAAGAGCAGTGTGGGCCAAGGCAATTTGACACTCACAAATTGCACTCAGTTCCTCATTGAGACTTTGCAACTCTTTACAAGCCAATTATTCCCAAAAATGTAGTTCCCATGGGTAGTTTGCATCCTGCAGAGTGTTGCGAATGAAGTGAAAAGGATCCATTGGCCCTAACCCTAACCCATTACAACACGATCCTCCAGCATCCTGCTTTGTGAGGCAACATTTAACAAGTAGAACCGAGCGGTGCAATTAGCGCAGACTGATTCAAAGAGAAAGGCAGAGAGCCTTGAGATTACATCCAAAGACACCTTTTGTGCATGGAGCTTGACGCCCTACCTGCTTTAACTAATTGATGATGCTTTAATCAAGCCTAATCCAATATAGTACTGAGGCAGGCCATGCATGTTAAAAGCAATGCCGATGAAAAACGGTCTGATAATTTGGCTTGGAAACAATCATCTCTAAAGTCCTGAAGAAAAAAATATTTGTTGTATGACTTGACATTTTCAAAGTAATAACAGTAACAAGGGTGTTAAGGATGATGTGTGTGACTCTCGCATGGGGGTTGTAGTTTGAGTCTGATCACATTTACACGGAGGTGAGAAGCAGCGTGCGTCTCAGTCACAGCGCGAGGTGCTGAATCTAACGGTCTGGGCTTAAAGTGAGGCAGATCCATCCGCATGCCTCTCCCTGATATGCACACATGAAAGGGTTAAAGGTGAGGAGAGAGAGCCTCAGCGGCAGAGCACATCTATCTATCTATCTATCTATCTATCTATCTATCTATCTATCTATCTATCTATCTATCTATCTATCTATCTATCTATCTATCTATCTATCTATCTATCTATCTATCTATCTATCTATCTATCTATCCTCTAATGACCTCATGAGTAAAAGTCAATTACTTCTGCGTCATGATCAGAAAGGGACGCACGGCAGGGGGCTCTTTCAGCTTCACTGCTCCTCATTACAACTACTCCAGTCATGAGCCAGTCTTCCACATTCTTTTTCTTCTCATTAGTAGTCTTGTTGTTATTAGTACTAGCGAGACGCGCTTAACGAGGTAGTACTTTGACCTGATGACACGCCGGTTGGCATCAATCTCATTTCACTTGAATCTGTCCCAAGCCAGCCTTGGAGAAACTTTGCTCAACTTCACTAAGTTCTGCAGTCAACCCAAGTGCAATATGTTGTCAGAATGAACATTAGCTTGGATTGTGTGCGCAGTGTACAGGGTAGCGGGAGCAGCTCGGGAGCCGCTCGGGAGCCGCTCGGGAGCCGCTCTGCTCTGCTCTGCTCTGCTCTGCTCTGCTCTCCTCTGCTCTGCTCTGCTCTGCTCTGCTCTGCTCTGCTCTGCTCTGCTCTGCTCTGCTCTGCTCTGCTCTGCTCTGCTCTGCTCTGCTCTGCTCGCTGTCAGTCATAGGCTGAGTAGAAGAAAGACACATTGTTGTCTTGTTATTCCTGCTTATCAAACGTGATTTGACAGCTCACGGGCTCGTGCTGAACGTTGCCATTCTCTCGGACGGCTCCAGGCACGTTTGCGGGAACAGGAAAGACACACGTGCACACACGCGCTCTTCTCCATTTCTCTCGGACACATTCACGCCTGCCTGTCTTTGTGCTGCCAATTGTTATTCTTTACCATTTGTCACATCCATTTCTTGTAAATCATGCTTTGATTTTGACCACCAGGGTTGCTTTGTGATCAGGATCAGGGAGGAATGACTCTCCTTGCAAACGGAATGAAAAGAACTTGAGCTAATGGGCCAACGTGTTGTGTGTGTTCCAGAGCGCACCATGGGAAGCAAGACTCTGGCAGCTCCTGTCCCTCTTCACCCATGGCTGCAGCTGGCTAACTATTCCCTTCTCCAGAGCTCCACGGGCCTTCAGCTCCCAACAGAGCACTTGCACAGCATCTACAGCTTCAGCGCCCTGCATGCCGTTCAGCTTCACCAATGGAGCCCGGGCTACCTGCCCGTGGCTTTGCCCCGCTGCGCCAAACTGCCTGTCCACCTCTCTTCTATGGCCTCCATCCCTCTCTTCCCTTATCAGCTGCAGCGAAAGCAGGACTCGGCAGGTGGCACGCAGAGCTCAAAGAGCAAACCTCGCTTTGACTTTGCCAACCTGGCCACGGCGGCCACCCAGGAGGATCATCTGAAGGCGGAAGACCTGAGCATGTCGGGGGTCGCCGCCGCCGCAGCCGCCGCAGCCGCCGCAGCCGCCGCAGCCGCAGCTTCATCTCACCACTCGGAGCCAAGTGGCCTCGGGTGCCTCCTGGATGTGAGCAAGCTGGCTTACCCGGAGCGCAAGTCCGGTCGAGGCCGCTTGCCCTCCAAGACCAAAAAAGAGTTTGTGTGCAAATTCTGCGGGCGCCATTTCACCAAATCCTACAATCTGTTGATCCACGAGAGGACGCACACGGACGAGAGGCCGTACACTTGCGACATCTGCCACAAAGCCTTCAGAAGGCAGGACCACCTCCGAGACCACAGGTGAGAAAGTATGCTGTGCTCTTAGTTTGAAGCTGCACTCTCATCTCAGCAGGACGTGTTTGGGCAGTGTTAAGAAACAGGAGAGCCAGCCTTCAGCCTCATACTAGCAAGTTCTCAGCTAGCTAGCGTATGTAGAAAAGTGCACTGGAATGGACAAGTAAGTATCTATCCACACATGTTGCCTCCCTCCCTCCAGAAACAATTGGTAGGTAGGGAATGAATTGGAATGAATTCCAAATTCTTATTATCAATGATTTGATAGCATTTCATTCCTTGTATCAGAAATCATTTGACATGTAACAACAAGTTAATGGCCTTAGACCAGAATGAAAAGTATTTAGTGGGGAGCATTAAGGAATCGAAAGTGTAGGTGTGCCGTGCCCTGCTGTGCCCTGCTGTGCCCTGCTGTGCCCTGCTGTGCCCTGCTGTGCCCTGCTGTGCCCTGCTGTGCCCTGCTGTGCTGTGCTGTGCGAGGTTACAATAGCAACAATGCATTCAACAAAATCCTCCTTCAGATTGATTCAAAACGCTCAATTACTCCTCTGCTACATTTATCACAGCTCAATGATGTTCCGTTTCAAATGAAGCAATTGGATATGATTATTATATCCGACACATTTATTTATTTATTTGTTTGTTTGTTTATTTTTTTATTTATCGATCTATTTGTTTGTTTGTTTGTCGAACGGTAAAGGGCAAATGGTGCGCTCTTAATGTTGTGCTATTATCTACTACCTGTGGTGCCGGTGGTCCCCGGCAGGCAGTTCATGATACTTTTCAACGACGTCGTGTTGGTAAACTCCCAACCTTATTCAAATGGGCTGCAGAAGGCAGATAGTAAACAGTTGCGTTCCGAAAAATACATAGTAAAGGACGATGAAACGTGTGTGATGCCATGATAGCGTGCCTTTGAAATGTCCCATATGTTGCTTCGATATTTCTATACGAACGACTGACTTGGGCACGGGGTGGTTTAGCGTCGCAGATGTTCTGACCACCTCAAGTTCATTTCTTTTCCATATTTCAATTCATCTCTTCGACATGTTTGTATTGCGTTGAATATAGTCTTTACAGTCGTTGACAAAATGCGTCTGTTATATCGTGGCTGCGCTTATTTGACTCTTTGATAGTTGGGACAGACAAATGATGCGTTTGTTCGAAGTGTAGAAATGGCTTTCACACAAAACCAGCATCAGGAAGTGAGTGACAAAAATGATGAAGACTGCCTCTCACCTTTGGGTCAAGTGTTCTTCCTTCTTGCTAACACTGCAATGTTGTGTGTCCTCTTCTCCACCAGGTACATTCATTCCAAAGAAAAGCCCTTCAAGTGTCAGGAATGTGGCAAAGGCTTCTGTCAGTCGCGGACACTGGCTGTCCACAAAACCTTACACATGCAAGTCAAGGAACTCAAGCCAGCCAAGATGAAATGATGCTTCAAGGGGAAAGCAAGGAAGCAAGCAAGCAAGCAAGCAAGTAAGGAAGCAAGCAAGGAAGAAAGCAAGGAAGCAAGGAAGGAAGGAAGGAAGGAAGGAAGGAAGGAAGGAAGGAAGGAAGGAAGGAAGGAAGGAAGGAAGGAAGGAAGGAAGGAAGGAAGGAAGGAAGGAAGGAAGGAAGGGACAGGACCATGTATACGCTTCACTATGACCAAATAGCATAATCAACCAAAGACTTGCTGGTAGGAGATTCTTCCATCCACATGTGTGGGAACGCTGCTCTGCTCAAGGATGAAGCCTTTCACCAGCAATTTCTTACTAGATACAAAAAGAAGCCTTTGTGAACAAGTCCATGAATAGTTATGAGAGTTGTCTTAACAGAGACCCCAGTGGCTATGTGGAATGTGAAATAGCAATGCAATTTGAAAAACTGCAGAAACTTGTATTCCAAAGACAAGGTCCCGCCATTTTTTCTGCAAGGCAGGATGATCAAAGCCATCTTAGCACAGTTCCCTCCATTTCAATGGAACATTCCAATTTTTGTACAAATGGATTATCAGAAATGTATTTTTGCACTTTAATCTAATTATTGATTTGTTGTTTTTCTTCTTCTATATATCACTGGATCTTATTTTCAGAACAAATAATCATTTTGGAATAAAATATTTGAGTGTAACTGCTTGAGTCTGAGCTTGCTTGACTTCAATAAACAATAATCACGAGAGAAGAATGCCATTGGGCTAAAATGGATATCCCAGTGACATTTATAGGACGACGCGGTGAGCTCATCATCGGTAGAAGTGCTCATTGAATTGCCCCCGCCAAGCGTAAAGGGAAATTACACATGTAAACAAGTGATATAAACGTGTGTATGTTGGCATGGGAGGAGGAGGAAAGCGGTCGCTCCAGTGCGGATGCTCAGCGAGCTACTCTGCATTTCTCTTATAGGCAGGAACTAATCAGTCTGTCAGCATCGGCCATAGTAGCCAGGAAAACACACACACACACACACACACACACACACACACACACACACACACACACACACACACACACACACACACACACACACACACACACACACACACACACACACACACACACACACACACACACACACACACACCCAGCTGGTCAGCTCAATATGGCAGGGGATGGATGGTGTACGTGACACAAACCTGCTTTCAAAACACCCTTGTTCTTCTTTGGCATATGGCACAGTTCGTCCAGACAGACACGCTGCTGCTGCTGACAAGCAAGCGCGCACGCACGCACACGCACACATGCACAAAAGCAACCAAATGAGCAGTGAGGCAATCCCACACTACTCTGATTGTGATTCTGAGTAGTGTGGGATTGCCTCGGATATGCCACGCATGACAAATGCGGTCCGGGTAGTTGACAATCAGAGTCCGCGCCAGGAATAGTGGGACCACGTGGATGAGCTCGGCTTTTGCCAAAGGTACTGTATGTACTCTTTTAATAGTGCAAGGGAAGTGGATTCATGTGCACAATAGAATGAACAGGTTTTGACAGCATGCGTAAATGCTGTCTGGATGAAATGAGCAATGGCCACTCTAGGACCAAGTTAGTGGGCTTTTCCCAATGCAACGTTGAAAGAAACAATGGTCACCAGTAAGCAAGCAATCTATTTGTGGGCCATCAGAAAGACAAACAATGGTCTCTGAAGTCCCAAATCAAGTGGCAAAACATGTTTTGGCCTACCCTTGAATGAAAGGTAGCCCCGTCTTGTCCTGTCCTGTCCTGTCCTGTCCTGTCCTGTCCTGTCCTGACTGCGTCGCATGCTTCACTTCCTTTGTGTCTGCCAATTGCCAATATGAAAATGGGCACATCGGGCTTTGCGGAAGGCAATGTGCTTTGGATTTGCAGAGCCGATTTGGGCACTACCCAAGGGAACCAGTTCTCCCCTGGCCTCGGCGTTACCCCGAAGCCTAAGGGAAATGTCATTCAGTGAGACTCTCCGAAGTGAATCATGGATGGAAGTGGAAGAGACCGTAAAAGGCTAAGGCACAGTAGACGTGGCTCTGCGCCACTGACAGACACTTTTATGGCTTCCCACCGGCGGGGTGAGACGCAGGGTGGCAGGATGGACGGGACGGCCGGTGAACTGACACACACCCCGGCGGGGACTTCCTCCAGTGACAGAGGAAAGGAAGTGCACCGTTTTGCACTACACAATCACAGTAAGTCAGGAAGGTGAAAGCAGGTCTCTGTGGAAAATGACTTCCACGTATCAAGGGCAAGCTCACATTCCTACGGCAGGCAGACGCACTTAGTGGGCTTCGCAGCTGCCGCTCCAAAGGTCTGACTGGGCGCGCCATCGTGACACCTGGAATAGCACAAAGACAGCATGCGTGGGCCAACAGGTAGACAGACAGACAGACAGACAGACAGACATGGAGGCAACAGGTAGGAAGCCACCGAAACAGAACAGCCGGCCTTTATAGATGGCGGCTGACGAGCTGGGAGCAGGTGCGGAAACGAGCCGTAGGTGCGGCCAATCGTCGTAAATGCTGCCGACAAGATGGGAGGGGCAGGAGAGATGCGCTGTCCAGGGTACCGCTCGCTCGCTCGCTCGCTCGCATGGACGCAAAGGGACGCAAACCGCAGCAATCTGTTTTCACAGCGTTCATCGGAAGAGCATGAAGGCAACGCTTCGTAGTGTTACAAATGTGCGCAAGGGGTCGCTCTGATAGAATCTCCTTCACGGATTATTCACGTCCACTCTACAGCGGAGCCATGGTGACGCACTTTGCCAAAAACTCCCACATTGAAGTGTTTTCTTTCAAAACCTCGGAGACACTTGAGATAAGCTCTCGCCCCGAGATGCATCACAATGTCTTCCCTGTTCTTCTCCTTCCGTGGATGCAGGGAACTCCACGACCTTAGTTGGCGGGTGGTGGACAGCCCAGGCACAGCCATTGGCAGGAAAAGCATCCCCACAAGGGCTTGCCAAAGTTAACAGACAGCAGAGGTTTCACTATCAAAGTTTGGCTGGAACAAACACAATAGCCACTAAAATAACACGCCTCCCCTGCTGCCTATTCAAATAAGAAATGTTTCATTAGGAACATTTGGGAAATCAAAGCGCTCTGCCTTGGGTACTTTGCAGCCGGCTCCCCCCGGTGTTTGCAAGCATAGCTTCAGCTCTTTTACCAACAGCAAACCTGCGTGCGCTTGCTTTTACCGTGGTCAGCGTGGGGGGTAGGGTTAGGGTTAGGGTTAGGGGCCTTTACTCGCTCCAGATTTCAACTTCATTCATGGAGCAAAGACAAAGAAGATGGATGCACTGATGTTTACATCGAGATCAAGTTTGGAAGGGATGGAGCTTTGAAAGGACGATTTCCTCCTCACTCTTCCTCCGGCATCAGCCCTGATGTTTTGTCCTCAGTAAGGTTAAGGGACAAAACACAAAGGTTGTCTGATCAAGACGGGATGAACAGAAGATCCAGAGGAGTCCCGATCAGCCCATGGCACGTGTCGGCTCCTGCCAGATGCAGCTTGCACCTTCCATCGATTCGAATAGGTAGCAATGTTTTCTTTATCTTTGCACTGAGCCAGCGCACGCAGCACCAAGTCGCGGATAGGCAGCGCACAAAGCAACAAAGCCTTTTCAGCCTGGATGGAGCCGCCCCGACCGACGTTTCTTTCTCACGCTTCGTTCGTTCGCTGAGCGCCGGCCGCCGCCGACGCTTTGCGCTCGAGCAAAGATGGCTTTTCTCTCACCGAGCAGAGATGGAACCGCGGCAAGGCGAGCGCTTTTCAATTTTGAACCTGCTCGAAAAACCAAATCGCAACAAGAGAAACCGTTTGAACGGTCGGCCGACCACTATTGGCGACAAAAGCCACATTGGCGCATGCTGGCGACAGTCGGCAACTGCAGAGAAATGTCATCCACGTTGGCGCTCATTTCTCTTCAGCCTTTCAGAGGTGTTTACAGTAGGACACGAAAGGAGGGAGCTCAGCGCATTTTAGCAGGAAGTGGTGGAAAGAGTGAATAGTTGAGCTTTGACTCAGTGGGAGTGGGACTCGGCTGATATATTGGAGATCAAAGTCGGACAGTGAAGCTATATTGACATGAAACAAATGGGCTGTTTGCTCAGGGCACAACTTCAACACACACACACTTGAAGTTATCAATCTCAGTGGAAAATTCCACGCTCACATCCTCGTACGGCGCGCGCTCCATCAAATGATGACCTTTTTCTCGCCGTGTGGGGTCCTAGCTGTTGTTTGGTGAATCCACACACCTCCTTGGGCTGGCTCTTTCAATGTGCAAATGTAGAAAGGGAGCATTGCAAAAGCTGCAGTGACTCTTGACGCAAAATGATTTTGTCACAAATATGCTCAATATGTATTGTTGCTCCTCTCTCCAAATGAAATGAAATAGACCAGCCACTTGCCCGATGTGACTGGCGTTCAAGCTCCAGAGGGGATGTTTTTGTAAAAATGGAAGTACAACAAGAGGAGCCAGAGTGAGGTTGACCATGGGGGTGATGGGGGGGGTGTCCTCACGTTTGATCCTGAGGCCTTCCAAGAGCAGTCCGTGTACAAGACATTATGGAATTTGAGTCAGCGATGACAGAAAGGAATGCGACACGTGACACTCGTCAGAAAAAGTCCAGTGTACGTAGTATATGGCGAAAGTCGATTTATTTGGTTGCTGCTCTAATCTCACTGACAGAAGCGGCATTTGGTGGTGGGCTCCATATTGCATACCTAACTCAGGACCTTGTCTAAACAGGAAACAAGTTGGAAGCACTTCTTTGTAGTGGAGAAGTCGCTCGGGCAGCTGGCCAAGCCTTCTTGCTTTTGCGGCTCTGCAGCAAGCACAGAGCAGGAGCAGGAGCAGGAGCAGGGGCAGGGGCAGGAGCAGGAGCAGGAGCAGGGGCAGGGGCAGGGGCAGGGGCAGGGGCAGGGGCAGGAGCAGGAGCAGGAGCAGGAGCAGGAGCAGGGGCAGGGGCAGGGGCAGGGGCAGGGGCAGGGGCAGGAGCAGGAGCAGGATGGCGGGGGGAGTTGCACTGCTGACATTTGCCTTGCAGATCCTGAAAGCCTGATCTGATGACAGGCAGCCTCTGTGGATCCATTTCAAAGTGCCCTCACAAGGAAAACAATGGCACTAGTTGATATGTTTTTTCTGCTGCCAGAGCCAAGCGACCAAAATACACATGCCATGGTTATCTGTAGCGAGAAAAGTCTTCATCTTGCTTTGACTGATATTTAAAAGCAATCCATTTGTGCAGTACCTCGATGAAATCCACACACATCAAACAATGGCAGATAACAAGAGTCCCGTCAAGGAAATTCAGCAGCCCTGGTTTCCATCTTACTCCGCTTCTGGCAGAGGAAGACACTTATTGAACATCCATCCGGCAATTTGCTTGTGTTAAAACCTTGGTGTTTTGACAAGACATTCTTTGTGTGAGCCACTGTTTGAAACGTGGGACTGACACGTAGGATTAAGAAGCTCAGCTCACCCTGCATTTTTTGCTCCATTCCTGTAGGGTTCGGGGTTTTTTCCCTTTGCCTATTTTACACGTCCTTTTAAATGGTCTTACCTTAGCAAGCAGTAAGTAGATGTTTATTTGAAGGGAAAAGAGTGCCACTTAAGTGCCCAATCGAGCAAAAGCAAACAATGTGCTGAAAAAGCATTGCGCTAAGTCAAATGGATGGTGCCAGGTGCCTTGTTGAATTTCCAGCCATCATGAAAGGCCGTGTCCACTATCTAGGAGGAGAAAAACAGGTTCTTTGTAAGCTGAGTAATTGTTTGCTGACTTCTCTTAAATAACAGTCTGAAGGCTCATACTACGGAGCGAGCTCCGTGCGTGCCACTTGGGATGAAAGGCAAGAGACGCTCGGGAATTTCCACGTGGCCCGCCCACATCTGAAAGCTCTTTACGTCATCTGTCATTGGTGATACGTATCGGCTTTGTGAAAAGTACGACGAACGTCCCGGCTCCTTGATGCGTTAACCTTCGGAACACCAAATCAATCCCTTTTCTGTGTCACTCGCGGGAAGACGTATTCCTCCTATGCCTGACTGCCTGCCTGCCATAATGGCAAGTGACAGCAAAAAGCACGACCGCATCCATTTTCACTTCTTTCATGTTTGAGTGGCAGAAAGTCAACATGTCTCCAAAGAAGAATTGCTCACTTTGATCCTTGTTGGAAAGCTGCAATTTGACAACGGCCCAATGTGAGTAACACCTTTTTTCAGGTGGAACTATTTTCATCACTATCGTTTGTTGTTCACACAACACAAAGCGGCAATCGGTACAAAGTGGAGTGAGTTTTCACTGCCGTGTCGAAGACAAGTGTTTGCCGTTTACCATTCCTATGCTGTCGAATCAACTTCTGCGCCTCTGATGCTGTATTGTTGTTGTGTTGTTGGTAACGTGTGAACGATGCGCAAAGAATGTCAACGGATGAACTATTTCTTTATTTATTTATGATGCAGTTGTGCGCAGTAATGATCTCTGGCGCCCGAGGGGTGTCAAGGACAATGAAAACACAGGTGCGCCCCCTCCCTCCCTCCCTCCCTCCCTTTTAAAGAGTTAGGCGCTCACTCCAAAGGAGCTAGCAGCATATGCGCCGATATAAACACACAGCAGGGATCTTTTTAATCACATTTAACCGTTTCAACGTGAAATTCCCTCCTAAGCATCAAACATTACAACTGATCCTTTCTCTCTGTATCCCTGCCTTCACAGGTCACTTGAGACAATGGCATCAAAACGTCCACTTGTACTTGGGCTGGCATATGAACACTTGAAACATGGGCAATTGTCAACGCATTCGTTTTTCTACTATTGGCACCACAGTGCAGTCCAGTCCAGTGCAGTCCAGTCCAGTCCAGTCCAGTCCAGTCCAGTCCAGTCCAGTCCAGTGCAGTCCAGTCCAGTCCAGTCCAGTCCAGTCCAGTCCAGTGCAGTGCAGTGCAGTGCAGTCCAGTCCAGTCCAGTCCAGTCCAGTCCAGTGCAGTGCAGTGCAGTGCAGTGCAGTGCAGTCCAGTCCAGTCCAGTCCAGTCCAGTCCAGTCCAGTCCAGTCCCTATCCCTTGAAATCTGCTGCCCTCTGATATCCACTGACTCAAATGGCTTGTGCGGGAAAAACCCCATTCCGATGCAGTAGTGTCCAAACAAAGTCCGCTCCGTGCTATCAGACCGGAATCATGACATAGAGAGGGAAAGCGACGTGGAGCGAAGAGCAAATGACTTCACGTTCCTCCTAAGTCATCTGAAAGCATTTGGTTCCGCCAAAGCATTGGAACTGACGACCGAGATTGCTTATATTCGCTTGCCTGGTGTTCGTAAACGGAGTTCCGCATCGGGAACATTAGCCCAATGTTTCTGCTCGCCAAACGAGTGTTTTCGTAACAATTTGCGGACTTCCAAATGTCCCGGGCTCTACAGACGGAGGTGAAGAAGCCACTCGTTCGTTCATCAATCATCTCGCTTGGCAGAAAACGAGATGGGAACGTGTCGGCCGGCTGGCTCACTTCATTCTAAGAAATGACTAAGATGGCCGAAAAGTACACACAAACAAAGACAAATAAACTCAAATGTGCAGGCAGGATACGATCAAATCAAATTGCAACTTTGGATACAAGCCCAGTTTTCAGACAGGAAACAAGAAAATAGCCGCTGCACATTGAGAGCAATGTTGCTGTCTTCAACTTGAGCAATCCATCAAGTGACACCCAACAAGCCAAAAAAGCAATCAAATGTGTTCATCCAATGGATAGATGGCCTTTTGGTCGCCTTTGCATGGGAACTCACTGCCTCACTCACTGCCTCACTCACTGCCTCACTCACTGCCTCACTCACTGCCTCACTCACTCACTCACTCACTCACTCACTCACTCACTCACTCACTCACTCACTCACTCACTCACTCACTCACTCACTCACTCACTCACTCACTCACTCACTCACTCACTCAGGTAAAGTGCTGCATGATTCTCAGCTTTCCTTTCTGCTTGTGAGCTGACGGCCTCTGGCCATTCCCCATGAAAGCAAAACCAAATGGCATTCATGTTGCCTGCATTTCATTCCAAGAGCAGAAGCAAAGGAAGAAGAAAAAAACCCCATCTCAATTGTGAGCATCAGTCAAATTGTCATGTCTCAAGCTAATATTGACATGTGTAAGAAAAGCATTCCCTGCCCTGCCCTGCCCTGCCCTGCCCTGCCCTGCCCTGCCCTGCCCAGTGTGCTGAGTAATTTAGGGAAGAGATTCCAGCATCACTTGGACGACGTGTCCAACAACGGCAACAATTAGGGGAGCTGATTGCATTCCCACTTGTTGCCAAGCAGCAATTTTCATTGTTAAGAACCTAAAGAAAACATTTAGGTCCGATGCCGAAAACTGCTTTGCTTTGGGGGGGGGGGGGGGGGGGGGGCATCTGTGCTATTTTATTCAAATGAACTAGGAGAGAGTTTGCGAGTGCCTCTTGCAGCTTGAACGTTAAAGCAGGGCTATCCGGTTCCAAACTCAGTCATACATTAGCAGAAGAAAGTGGGCAGCTCATTCAACTTCTTCCATCTCTGTGAAGCTGCTGCTGTGCTCCTGCACCTGAGCAACAAGTTGGAGATGGTTCGACGTCAAGCAGCAGCCAATAAAAAGGATGGTGGTTTTGTGAGTCCAGCCCGTACGCTGCGGTCACAATGGACGTTGCAATATTTTGCCTTCCAAAACAAGCCAGCCTAACTCGCCCACATTCGACACGTCTCTCTCGTTCTAATGGATGAAGTACGGGTGCTTTTAACGACGATCCTTTAGTGCACCCCACAGATGCCTTGCCTGCCTGTCTGCAAGTTCCAGCACCTCGCCGCAATCACATTGAGCTTCCCAAAACAAAAGAAAAGTCGTGATGAAGTACACTAAATACAGAGAAGCCAGCAGATTTCTTCATGTGTTGTGTTCTCTCTGTTATGTTTTTGAGGCAGGCACTGGGGAGATTCCTGGCAAAGAGCCGGTCGCTCCGTCTCAATTGCAAGCAGCTGCCCGCCCGCCCGCCCGCTCGCTCGCTCGCTCACACAAAACCGACGCTATCTCCCGATTTGGATTCAATCGTTCCAACAGGGTAGCTTTTCAAAGTTGTCATTTAGCGTTCATCATTCTTTGGAGCTGAAAATCACCGGAGCGCCCCCTTGCTGCACATGCTCAACCTGAGCTAGCTCGAATGACACTTTTCATTCCGAGCGAGCCGTCGATTGAGATGCAATTTGCCGATAATGTCCGAGCGACAAAGCGCGCAGTTGGGAAGAGTCGTCTCAAGAGCCGCTCCGTGCGAGTGGAGGAACAAACAGAGGGAAAACACAGCTGTGGATTTCAAGGGCAGAGCTCGACTGCGGAGAGCAGAGAATCCTTCTGCCTGATGGGTCAAAGCACACGCTGCATCTCCACCTCATGTGGTTTGCTATGTTTACCTTCTGGTCATATGTTCCCTGCTTGGTCACACTGGCTGTGGCAGAAGCTGCTAGCTTCCCCGTGCCTCTATCCGCAGATGTTGCAGACGTTTATTTAGATTTCGAACCGGCCGACCGACCGACCGCCCGGCCGGCCTTTGTTTTCTTCAGTTGCATCGGTGGTAAGCTGTCCGTCCAGCGGTGGGCGGGGTCACGTGCCTTGTCACGTGCGGGCCGCTTCCAAAACCGCTGGACGTCTGCGTCGCACCGCTCCGGTCCACTGCACGTGGAAAGAGAAGAAAGCTGAAAAGTGCCAATCAAGTGACTTGACGCAATCGATTGTCTGCCTGGATTTAGGGTTCGATCGATCGATCGATCGATCGCAGTATGGGAGAGAAAATGCACAAATGTTCCCCACAAAGAGTCATGTTCCCCAGATCCCCCTCTGTGGGCCACGGTGTCACTTCCTCCAGAGACTCATAGAATGTGGGCAAGTTGTTGCACCTGCTCCTCTGCCGCCGCCGCTCGCTGGTGTGAGAGGCCTGACGGGAGTCAAGCTTACGTGTTGATTCAGCTTTCTCCCCAAGGAATAAAGAAGTAGGGGGGAGGTGGATGTGCCCTGCTGTGATCCACATGACATGGACAAATTCATCAAGCAAGATTTCCATCAATTAAGTGCGGTGTCAAGACAAAGGCTGCCACTTTCAATTGATTCTTGTATGACTGCATGGAAAAACCTGCAAATAGGTCAACTCTTTTGTCAGCTACTCAACTAAACCTTACTGTATTTATTGGACCGAAAATCACAACTGGGATTAAGTGTGCTTTGGTGTCAATTTAAAAAGAATTGCCCTATAGTTTTATATAGTACGTATCGCTCCCATACATTGTCTGAACCGCTTTGCTCCCCCCCATATGAATCATTTTCGTGACAATGTGTTCAGCATTACTACTAGGTGAAATGTAGCCACCCATTTCTGTGTGGCTACATTGAGAAATAATTAATGGGGGGGGGGGCATACAGAAATAAACAGGGTACATTATCTCCAACACGAAGCAAAAAATAATGGCAGCTATAACCTTGTTTCTCAAGTCGCCGATTATGTATGTGTGAGGTCTCCCTCCACAAGCATCACCCTCCACTTGTTATGACATCAGATATGTTCACGCAAAGCGTGGCAGCATGGGAGGATTGGCACGGAAGTTGCGCATACCAGCACTAATAGAGTGAAAGAAAGACCTCCACTTGGAATCAGATAAGAGTCCACTGATCTGACCCAAACAGTTTGGCATGATTTTCCAATCCAAACATCCCACATTGGCAAGCGCAAGCACGCTGAGTGACGCAGCTTTGCTCGCGTGTGACAAAGGCTGTCCCGACCGACAAGGTTTGTCGGTAGCCCCAAATGGCAGATTTGTTCTGTTGGCTAGCTACGTGCAGAGGATATCTCACATTAGCTAGCGCACGTCGAACTGTTCCAAATGGGCAAAAGCAAATACCAGGAAATATCATCACCGTTTATTGTGTGGCAATGGCCTTGTCATCTTCCATTGATGGCCATGCAAAAATCACCTTCAAGCGAGAATCATTGCACTTTTTTATTGGCTCGCTGAGCATTCTAGCTGTAGTCGATGGGGCTGTTAATCAGTAGCAATGACTCATTGATATTTTGGCTGGTTCCAGTAAACTTTCAACATGCTTCCATTTCCCCACGACCTCTCGGTGTTTTCAAGCATGAAGGATAGTGCGAATCAAGTGTGTTGCAACACGAAGCGAAAACTCCTTCTTTTCTGACCAGGAGATATGAAATGAAATGGTTGGCCTCAAATTAGCGTGCGAATAGTGTCGTACTTGCAAAAACAGTACGCTGTGTATCAAGGTTTCGGAAACCTCTTCCGCGAACCACCTTTTGCATACTGTACAATTGTTGGAAATGGGCCATCCAACGATTCCCTCTGGAGGAATTTGTCAATTCCAGTGAACTGTACTTTGAGTTTATATTAATGAGGGATGTCGACAAAGTCCTCTGGGCTCTAATTTTTGAAGAATTGACTTCTAAAGCTACTGAAGTCAAAAGACATAAACATTACACGTCCCCCAGTGGGAGGTTTCCTGAGGTCATCTGTCTGAACAAGAGCTCCGGATTCAGGGGAAGCACTCACTTTGGGCAAAATAGTTACCGTGTTCTTTCGCTTTCGTAGAATATACTTACAAACATCTCAGGATTTGCATCAGGTTACAGGTACAAATGCATGCCAATGACAAGTGCTGCTTCAAGCGCAGAGTGAGGAACCAGCACATAGTCCGATTCAAGTTAAAGGAGCTTTTTACACGTGCAAGCCTTTTGAATGTGACATCTGATTTGAAGACTTGCGCTTCATGTTTTACAGTAGTGCAAAGTGCAAGGGCTCCTTCTGCTGGCAAATGTGATGGAGCTGAGATGTGGGTCAAGCCCAAAAAGTGACGTGTTGCAGCTGCATGCAGCAGAATGAATCATGTGCTGGGAATGCTTAACTCAAAGTGTTCAAGTCCAGCGCAGGCAGGCGGACACAGCCCTATTCCTTTTTCTTCACCTCCCTCCATACGGAGCCACGGCCTCCATTTATCACAGCCAATATTGGCCCAGGGTTAGTGACACACTGGGACTATGGCTGTCATCTAGACCATACGTTATGTCAGTTCTAGCTGATTTTTTTATTAGCTGGATGATAGATGGGTCTTTATTTCTTTTCTTTTCTCTCTCTCTCTCTCTCTCTCTCCATGAGAGCAAACACAAACTTGAACGTGGGAATACATGGACTCTCCTCGCTGCCTGATTTGGAGGAATCGGGTTTCCAATGTATTGAAACACCGAAAGATGATAGATATCTGGGAAATATTTGAACTCAAATATGAGTCTTTATGAACAATCAAGACTTCCAAAGCTTGATCTAGGGGTGTTGGTGGTAAAAGCTTCTGAGGGGAAGCGTGATCTTATATATTGTTGTGTGCACGTGCACGCTTTTGACCTTTGTTTCATCACGAGCACGTGAAACTACAATTGAATTCAAATGACATTTTGCCCATACATCTGATGAGGTGTGTGGTCCTATGTGCCCGCCCGCCCGACCGACCGAGTAGCGGCGTGATATTTGATGCCCCCCTTCATTTCAACTGCTGGAAACTTGGATGTGTGTTGATATTTCATGACTTTTTTGGTTTTGTTTTGAATGCAAATGGCATTTCGTTATCTTTTTTTTTCTTTTTCATGTGATATGATCGATTGAAATAAAAGGACATTTGATTCATTCATAACACGTTTGTGGCGTTTTAAAGTGAAGATATTGTAATTTACGAGCTTACCTGAAGGCAACTCCTCCTTGCAGCCCGCTATGAACTGTGGGTAATGAAGTACATTGCGCTTCGCTCGTCCATCCTGGCGTCATTTTGATAAAGGGGTGACGGTGAAAATGATGAGTGGAAGGACCGTAATAGTGACCGGCGCCAACAGCGGCATAGGAAGAGCCACGACCGCGGGCATTGTGAAGCTCGGCGGTCGCGTTATAATGGCTTGCAGGGACGTCAAGAGTGCTGAGGAGACAGCCCAAGAGCTCCGACGAGACACTTGTGTTGACAGCCAACTCGTAGTGGTCAAAGAGCTCGACCTCGCCTCACTTAGCTCGATACGCAGTTTCTGCCAGAGCATAAACAAGGTCTTTTCCGTCCGCGTGGAAGCGCTCTTCTTCTTTTCTCTTTTCTTTTCTTTTCTTTTCTTTTGATATGACGTGTACATTCCTGCACGTAAACACTGGCTCGCTCGCTCGCTCGCGTGCAACCTTTTGCATGTTGCTGCGTCGGATTTCTCGGAGGCTTCTCCCGCATTACAATAGACAGTAATACTAGGTGGAATTCTCGGTTGATATGACAGCCTTTGCCAGAGGCGTAGCCAGGAATTTTTCCAGTAGGGGCGCACGCCCACAGGAAAAAAAATCGAACATCACCCACGCCGTTCGCTGATCGCTAAAACAACATCCGGGTCAGGGAGGCAAACGGTGAATGGATAACATCGCGCACATAGAATAGCGCAAGCACATTCGCGCAAGACCGAAAGAAAAAAACGGCATGAAAATGAAGAATCGAAAAAGCTCGATTTTTTTCAACCGGGGCGCAGGGAGTCCTAACCGGGGCGTCGCCCCGGCTTGGCTACGCCTCTGCTTTGCCAGAGGCGTAGCCAGGAATTTTTCCAGTAGGGGCGCACGCCCACAGGAAAAAAAATCGAACATCACCCACGCCGTTCGCTGATCGCTAAAACAACATCCGGGTCCGGGAGGCAAACGGTGAATGGATAACATCGCGCACATAGAATAGCGCAAGCACATTCGCGCAAGACCGAAAGAAAAAAACGGCATGAAAATGAAGAATCGAAAAAGCTCGATTTTTTTCAACCGGGGCGCAGGGAGTCCTAACCGGGGCGCCGCCCCGGCTTGGCTACGCCTCTGGCCGTTACCAGCAGTGGTCCCCAACCTTTGTTTTGCACCACGTCCGGCCGGTACCGGTTAGGTGTCAGAAATATTTCCGCCTTTATAGAAAGAAGTACTACATTTATAGAAATAAAATTAATACATTTATAATAAATACGATGAAATGATACGACTGGCATAAAAACCAATATAAACCACATCCAAATAAAACTCACCATTACGTTGAATTAGTGGGAGCACTGAGCTTGTTTCTCAGAAGAAACTTCAGTAATCGCTTCTGTCCTTCTTGTTCACGTTTTTTTCTTTCCGGGCTGCGGCCTGGTGGTTGGGGACCACTGATATCCAGTTTTATGTTTACATTGTATTCTTTAATTGCTGTATGTTGTCTTTTGTGGACCGGGAAAAGCGATTGCTGAACGATTTTTTCCCTCTTTTGCGGAGCAGGAAGAGCCTCGGTTAGATGTGCTGATAAATAACGCAGGGCTCTACCAGTGTCCGTACAGCAAAACCGAGGACGGCTTTGAGATGCAATTTGGGGTCAACCATCTGGGCCATTTCCTGCTCACCCACCTGTTGCTGGACCTCATGAAACGATCCGCTCCCAGCCGTATCGTGGTGGTCTCCTCCAAACTCTACAAACATGGTGACATCGACTTTGACGACTTGAAGAGTGAACAGAAATATGACAAGGCTTTTGCCTACAGTCGCAGCAAACTAGCCAACTTGCTATTCACCTGTGAGCTGGCCCGCCGACTGCAAGGGAGCGGGGTGACCGTCAATGCTCTGTCTCCCGGTATGGTGAGGACTAATCTCGGACGGCATGTCCGCGTCCCGGTGATAGCCAAGCCTGTATTCAACCTGCTCTCCTGGGGCTTGTTCAAGAGTCCTGAACAAGGAGCTCAAACGTCACTATATTTAGCCTGCAGCCCTGATGTAGAGGAAGTCCAGGGACAGTTCTTTTCAGACTGTCAGCCTCATGTTCTTCTTGACAAGGCCACTGACTGCCAAGTTGCCCGGAAATTGTGGGACATTAGTGAAGTCCTGGTTGGAATTGTTCAATGATTATTTGTGCACTTTACACAATTGTTACAAATTCTTTCAACACAAATGTTCTGATTTTAACTCTTATAATAGGTTCTTATTAGGCTACTTCTTACCTTAAGTAATTCCACACTTTGTTTTACAAATATGAAGTGTATTGTTTTGTTAAATTCCCCCTATTCTTATTGCTCATATGTAATCGCATTTTTGTCTGTTCTGAATTTGCACAATCGTGATATGTGCTCTGTTGTATTTACCGCTGTACTTGTGCAATTTGTTCATTAAAGCCATTTGGAGAAAGAAAGAAAAAAGAAGCTCTGTCCCAACATGGCCGCCTTGTGGCGACGTCGCCTGAGATCGGCTTGGCTGAGTTGGCACGCCATGGTCATGTACCGTATGTTTGACACAGACGTTCAAAAAAAAATGGTCTGAGCTTACAGCGCGCATCCCGTAGTGTTTATTTCTCTATATCGATGGTCGAGGTAGGTCCGCTGCACGCGCGCGCGCGCGCGCACCTTCTTTTTACCTTGCGCAAATTGCGCAGCTTTGACGTTCGACAAGTGTCCTTCGCTAAGCGGAAAGAAAACAAGCAGGTCATGTGACGTGCGCCTGCCTGACGGTCTCATCTGTGCTGGTGGTGAGAGCGAGTGGCTGCAGTAGCTTTCGCAGAGCCCACTTCTGGATCCATTAACCCGAGGGAGGCCTGGTACTGGTATGTGGAGTCGTCTCACGCTCCGAAAGCACATTTAGTTCACTTATGTCATGTATTCAGCTCGTGTTGCTTATTTGACCCAGTTGGTGGGAAAACGGACCAAAGTGGGTCGAGTTAGCGTTCACTTTAGCATCCACGAATGTGCTTGGTCAACTTCAATTTGTGTCATTCATTGTTGAACATTTCTTATTGTTTCACTTCTATTGTCGATAGAAAGCGTGAATGACACGGAGCGACCACCATGGCTGACGTGAGTATTTCGCGCATCATACGTGGTTCTTACTCTTAGCGCAGATGTTTTCAGAAAGCAGAATGGGTCAGTGAGAGAAGTTGAGAACCATGCAAATTTCAACCATGGTTGGTAGGAACGAAACTTTGGACTCCCTGTATACAGTCGTGATATGTACAGTATATTTGGTTCCTTTCCATGATCCAACATTTCTCTTTTACAGGACTTGAAAAGATATCTGTACAAACAGCTGCAAAGGTATGTGAAATCATTTGACTATATACGTATGTAGGTAGTATGAGCTGATCACATGCATCAACGTATTGTATTTTGACATGACGTGCGTTTTCACTTGGGTGTTATGATTCTCTAAATCGTTGATTGAATTTGATTTTCGGCTCAATTTGGTTTTGTCTTTTTACGGCATCTGTTGTGTATGCAGTGTCGAAGGTCTTCACGCAATCGTGGTTACAGACAGAGATGGAGTTCCAGTTATCAAAGGTATTCAAGCAAAATGCTTGGACACGTTTGCTCACAAATCTGTTCTTCTGTAGCTTGCTGATTTCTTTTTCTCCGTTCTTCCTGCAGTTGCCAATGACAATGCTCCGGTGCATGCGCTGAGACCAGGGTTCTTGTCCACGTTTGCTCTGGCAACAGATCAAGGCAGCAAACTGGGCCTCTCCAAAAACAAGAGTATTATCTGCTACTACAATAGCTACCAGGTCACACTGTTTCTTTTCTAATATAATACGCCCGAGAAGACAGAGAAAAAATGAGGCTAATGAATCATCATCATCATCATCGTCACATCATGGTTTTCTTGTGTCCTCTTCGATCATGATCTGATATGTATGTCTCTGTGTTCAATAGATTGTGCAGTTCAACTGGTTGCCTCTTGTCATCAGTTTCATCGCCAGCGGCAACGCCAACACAGGTAAACAACGGTTTGTTTGTTGTCCCATGAGTAAGGCGTGTCTAGCTCCCGTCCTCAAGGGGCGCTGTCTTGCCTGTTTTCCATGTCTCCCGCAGGAAGACGTGCAAAGCTGGCAGGACGGCTCGCTCCCCTTGAGGACTGATTTTGATTGATCGAGTTTTGCCCTCTTACAGTGAGATTGTGAGCTGAGCTTTGTTCCTCTCTGTCTTTTTCTCAGGTCTCATCATGAGTTTAGAGAAGGAGTTGGCTCCACTAATAAATGAGCTGAGGCAGGTCGTCGAAGTGACATAAAGTGTGAGCGACATCAAAGCCTCAAGGGTGGATCGACATCAGGAAACGGAGCGGAGTCCCTTCAAGCAGGATTTAACATCAACGCTTTGTGCTGTGTTGTAAACAAAGGTTTTGGGTTTAATCTGATACTGGTCATCTGAATAAAAGTTGTCGTGCATACCAGGTTTTGATGTACAATTGTAGTCATGCTCAATTCTGCTACGAGTGCTTCACTTGCGATTTTGTTGATTTTGCTTCCACGTATTATACATAAAACAGTACCACGCGCTGATCTACAAATATACATGGATCTCATCTTATCCCTGAAAATTGGAAAGATTCCAATCAAATAGAGGCTTTGCAGTCACGTGGTTTTATCACGTGATTTTGTGTTATGCCGCCATCTTGGCGGTCAACTCGTCTGCTCGTTCCTACGTGTTTGTATAGATTGTTTGATTTCTGAGCTACATTTTCACCGATTTCATCCGAATTATGGCTGATTTGCTATCCAACGAAGTTGGGCATTTGGATGAAGAATCCAAGAAACGTTACAGAGAGAAGTTGAACCTTGTTGGCACAACGGATCCGTACCTTTTACCGAGAAGCATGCTAAAATCGCCCGAGCATTTTGCAACAGCCGACCTGCCTGAACTCTCATATTCAGATATTTATAATTACCTCGTCGATTTGTTTTGTAATGGCATTTCATAACTTGACATATTAAAAAACTGAATAGAGTGAAATCATTCAGATACTGTACCTGTCTGTTCAAGTTGCTACCATTTTTATTTTTTGTTTATTTTTGCATGATGCCACATCTGATTGGCTTGAAAACTTAACCAATAAAAGATTTAACCTTGTGCCAATGGCTTGAAAACTTTACCAATGTAGATTTTACCTTGTGCCAAATGAAGTAACAAAAACCCTCTTGTTAAAAAATGCTACATTACAAAAACATTGTATCACAAGGTTCATAATAATTTTTGGGGAAATTTCCTAATGCATTCACTCGAGAATTAATTGTTCAATTCCAATATGAAGTTCAATATTTACATTGATAACGTTTTCAAGCCAATCAGATGAAGCATCATGAAAAATAAACACAAAATAAAAACGGGGGGGGGGGGGGGGGGTGAACTGAAGAAATCATCCCATTCCCTGCCTTGCTGCCTTTCTAAAAATGCACCCAGCATTTTCAACAATCATATTTGTATCATCCCATATTGTATTATTTCACATTTTGTGAAACAAATCAGGGGTGAATAGTTTGTTTACATACCTGATATGAAGTCCTCATTGCATATCCTTGTGTAAATCGTAGGTTTCCATCGTTCACGACGAATATCCGCGATCCATTTATCACGTTTTTTCATGTTCGCCAGAAATCTATAGAAGCTAAGATTTGGTTTATCGCCTCGTCTATTGCTACATCCAACAGCACAGCAGGTATCCGGCATTTTTAAGCTCAAATAGCAGCAGATATAACAAGAAAGCGTGTGTGAGTCGTTGACCGGCACTGAAAAGTTGACCGCCAAGATGGCCGCCAAGCTAATGTGGGTAGCTTGATGACGTCAGCTGCAAAGCCTCTTATCGTCCACCCACCTGTATTTACCCCACCGAGACTGTGAGGGGCGCTAGAGGATTTTAGTAATGTTTCCAACAAGGTTTCCCGCCAAAAACCAAACACGCAAGCAGCAGGAAGCCAGCAAGAAGCCAGCAACAGACCAGCAAGAAGCCAGCAAGAAGCCAGCAAGAAGCCAGCAACAGACCAGCAAGAAGTCAGCAAGAAGCCAGCAAGAAGCCAGCAACAGACCAGCAAGAAGTCAGCAAGAAGCCAGCAACAGACCAGCAAGAAGTCAGCAAGAAGCCAGCAAGAAGCCAGCAACAGGCCAGCGGCTGCAACACTCAAACGACGACGATGAACACGACTAGCAGTGACGATTGTAACAGCAGCCAGGTCACCGCTGTGGTCTCCAAGTGGGTTGTGGACTTTCTTTTTAACACTATTTGTCGACGGTTTAAAGAGAGAAGTCACGATGCCTTCAATGACGCCATCTCCACTTATGAATGTGAGTTGTTTTCATTTGACTTTACTAATCAAGCCCTAGGCTTCGTCTCCCTCCTTGCACTGTTATTGCTGTAATAATATGTGCTAAACAATCAACTAAACGAAACTAATCCAACTGTGCAAAAAGTGTTTCCCCCCAATCATCCACAGCGCATGTCTGAACACATAGTGGTTGCTTTCACCTGAATAAATGAGGATTATCCATGCATGCATCCATCCATCCATCCATTATGATATGCTGGAGCCTATGATCGTTTTCCTCTCCCAGCCCATTCTCAGACAGCAATATTTGAAGGAGGAAGCTCACAAGAGAAAACGCTCATCTGCGCTTTCCTTGCTCGGGTCATGCAAGGCAAGAAGTTGGGTAAGACTGACGAACCACCAACCACCCACCTTTGTGTCACAGTGCAACCTTTCATTTGACCTTTCGTCATCACCCCTCCAGACGTCCGATTTAACGACGACGATGACGTGATGCCGCTTATGTCAGCGGCCAAAACTTGGTTTCACCTGAAAGATGCTGTGGAGGATCAAACCTTGTTTGAGGAAATCAATGCTCACCTCATCGTACAGGTGATCCTGAAGTGGGCGAGGAACCGCAAAGAGAGCGATAATAGTTTGATGTGGTTGACAAACATTCAAATGGTTTCCCCACCACTGTTGCCTTCAAGTGGGACGTGAGCCGTTTGGATTACGTGACATTTTGGTGTCTTTGTCAGGCTGTAGCCTTGTGCTTGGAGAAAGGCCAAAGAACGCAGGCGCGCGGTGCCCTCCGGTGGTTCGACGAGCACGTCGAATGCCCGCCAAAAGTGGCAGCCAAACTCTCCAACATTGTGGCGCAGATGGACACCTACCACCCGTACCTCACCGTGTTCAGTTTCGATGGACTGCTGGAGGTGGTTCAGACCTTCCTGGACGCCTACCTGGCCAAGAATCCGACCGACTTCCTTGCCAATGTTGGCACGCCCACCGCAGGCTTTTTTCTCACGAGGGTCATGCTTTGGGAAGGTATGTAATATGAGGAGAGCTGATTTTGATTGTCTATCTCTCAGGAAGCCGTCAAGAAGATCCAGTGTTCCGGCAGTACGGATGCCACAGACGGCGTGGCCACGGAAGACAAGTCTCTCTTGGAGAAGGTGGACCACGCGAGACTCCAGACCAAGTAGGAAACGATCCGCTCGTGTCGACTGACAATTTCGACAAAAACAACGGTCCTCCAGAAGAAGTCGTCATTGCCAGATAAATCATCCCGATATTAAAACCTCTACATTTGATTGCAGTCATAAATCTGAAATCATTCTTTTGCAAAAGAACCCCCCGAGTTATCCCACTTGAATCGCTCTCAGAGGCTCAATTGGAACCCTACTTGACACGCCGCGTCGCTTTGTAAAATGTTGCCTTTCACACTTTTGTAGGACAGAAGCAAATCTCCAAGTGAGCAAGAAGCTGCAAGTGTCCCTCCAATGGCAATCGGTCAACAGTGAGTTGTGGCACTGAGCCTTTGTTTATTGCTATTTGGAATTCTCTTCCATGAGCACAAATGTCACCCGCAGAGTTATTGGCCACTGACTTGTCGACTGATGCGGACAAGCAAAGCGCGGAGGCCTTACAAGACACCACTCTCGCCGACGTTGAGTATGGACTGTAAATGCTTTCAATACGCACCAAATTGTCATGGCAGCCTAGCAAAGCTCTTATTGCATTCACATGAATACAAATAGCTATCCTAATCAGAGCAGAGCTTTTGTTACGTCTCAAATATTGAGGAAGCTAAATGTCTCACCTGTCAAGCATTTTGGACCACCTCCAATAGCGTTCATGAAACGTTTTTTTTTTTTTTTTTTACTTGCCCCAAGACCGAAACGTAAGGTTCGCTCGGCAAAAAGCACCTCCGCCTCTGGCAGAAGACTGTTCTCCAGCAGTGAGTTCTGTTTATTGGCTGTATTCTCTTTTGAAATGGTCATACGCATTCCATAACCTGCGGGCGGATAGATTGCTCACAGATGGACGCGTCGCCGAAACCCGCGGCGACGGCACGTGACGCAAAGACAGCAGCAGCAGCACCTGGGGTGGGTATGCTGCTAATTTATGGATTAGGAGAACTCGACATGACAATTGCAAGAATTCCAATGTCCTTTTGTGTCTTGTAGAACGTCCGCTTGTCCGCTGAAGATAAAGCCGACCCATCGGGGGAGACGGCTGCAACGTAAAGCTTCCTTATGACAATTGATTGACGTCGTCGGAGGCGTTCTTGCTCTTCGCGAATGCAAAGACAACAGGGGAGTTGACTCGTGTTGAAACCATAGCAATGACCCATTTTGTTCTTTGATTTTATATAACCCCCATACAGGGCAAAACGCAAACTTTTGTCCTCGAAAACAAATACGTGGGAGGAGGATGCTCAGAAGGAGCCACCGTCCAAGAAAGGTATTTGACGTGACTCTCTCGCTCGCTCGCTCGCTCGCTCTCTAGTTTGGATTGTTACCAGCTCAGTTCAAAAACCATGCAGACGCTCCAAACATGTCCAATTCCACACATTGTTGGTTGAGGCCATTCCATTTCAACTCCAAATGCTGCTTTTCTGTTTTGTAGATCTCGACACTTCTGTCGGCAGTCCGCGGCGCAGGACTCATCGGGTTAGTTGGAGCGAGCGAGGGAGGGAGGGACGGAGGGAGGATACGTGGTGCTCTTTTTCCAAACGTACTGATTTCTATACGTATATTGTAGAAATGGACGCACGAGCTGGATCTTAGGCTGTTGCAGGGCGTCCGCACTCATGGCAAAGGCAAGTGGAGTCGCATCCTGCAGGATTATGACTTTGAGGGCCGCACCGGGGTGATGCTGAAAGACCGCTGGAGGATTCTGGAGAAGCTCCACAAAGTGGACTAAGAAGATCAAAGGGACCTCTCTATGGGTGCTTTCTATTGTACATAGTTTGTGGGTTTTGTTATGTTTGATTGTATTTTCTTGAAAGATTCATGCTGGGAGTAGAATGACGTGTCTCGATGTTCCCCCACCAAGAGCAAGTCCGTTCCTTGCTGCTTTTTTTTTTTGGCAGAATAAAAAATGTTCAAATAACAACCGGTGTTTGGCTCCATCTATTTTGTACTGCTTCTTCTGGGTTGGGTAACGGTGGCAGCAGCTTTAGCAGGGAAGTCTCGACTCAATTTCATACATTTATATTCCTTTTTTAAATTTCTTGTCTCTCACAGTTTTATTATTATTATTATTAGTAGTAGTAGTAGTAGTAGTCGTAGTTACGAGTCAGTAAAACACAATCCAATTCACACTGCAACCACATGGCGGCGCAACAGGATAAACAAAAGCTACTGGAAGAAGAAGACAAAGTAAAGAAGAACTACAATAACCACAAGTCTTTCCGCGCGCATGTCGGAAGCTGTCGAGGAGGTCCAAAAAAAGAAAAAAAAGAAGCGAGCCGGCAACCCGGCAAGTGGAAGATCGTCAACTCGTGGAGACTTTGTGAAGGTAGTCATTTGTTGTAATGACACTTTTGTTCGATTTAATACAGCTCTGGTGGAATGTGGGGATTTTCTAATCAATCAAACCAAATTCAACCAGTCGTTGCATAAGCCGTTCCTAGTGTTCTGAAGTGATGTCATAACTTGCGAAAGACGTGCTCTGAGTCGATGTCAACAATGGGACAAGGCCTCAAAAGGCATGGGGAGAAGACGCAAAGTGCTCAATGGAAGGTCGGAGCCCTCATTGAATTGCGGTGGACGTGCTGACCAGTGCAAGCGTGCCGCCCCAATGTTGGATGTCTTCTATTTCACATTGATGTCATTGCAAGACAAGGACATTCATCCAAAAGCAGTGTCCATACAAGAAGCAGTGTCCATCGAGAAGCAGTATCATCCAATGTATTGTCGTGACAATAGTCATCCATCTTCATGTGTCAGCCGTCAGGGTGACTGACGTCAAGTATCTTCTCTCTTCTTCTCATTCTCCCAGTGGCACCGATGGCTCTGCGGCTGCTCAAAGTCCCCACCATCGCCACAGTATTGCTCGCATCTTCGGGAATGTACTTCTACAATAGACCGCTGGATTTCAATGACTTGAGTTTGATCCGCTTTGGACGAGCTGCTGCCACTGTAAGAGATTGTATCCATTGATTCCATTTTTGCCTTGGACTCGTTAACCAACCTGCTCGGAAGAGAGAGGTTCTGAGCAAAAGTGACAAGAAAGAGGGAGCAAGCGGCGGGCGTCAGCGGGCTGGTTTGGGGTCCAACCGCTGGAAAATGGGCTTAACGTGATCCAATGAAATGCGCTTCTACGCTTTCATTTCAATAGCGAGAACATGCTGCCACTCGGGATGACGATCGATCGATTGATTGATTGATTGATTGATTGATTGATTGATTGATTCACTGATGAGAATGCGCTTTGCACTTTGTTTTTCTCCAGACTGCTGTCATCAGCTACGACTATCTGACTGCTTTCAAATATGTGCAGTATGGCACAGAGGAATATTGGGCCCTTAAGTCCAAGGTAAGATCAACTGCAACTATATTGCATATGACAAGGAATCAAGTGTGAACATGAAGGAAGTCAAGATGAAATGCGCTGCTGAATGATTGGATTTTTGGTGGAGAGAAGTCAACTCATTGACGAGCTGCCTTTACATGAATGTAATACGCACCTATCCACATGCTCTGTGAAGAGAGACGAGATAGACTTTTTCTTCCAAGCATATGTTGATTTCAGCAGCAGCAGCAGCAGCAGCAGCAGCAGCAGCAGTAGCAGCAGGGTGAGAGGGTGAGTCGACAAATAGACGTCTAATGAGCCCTTTGCTTCCTCAGCTGCACGACAAAACAGCAAGCATGAGCGCACAGCAGCACAGCGCGGGCAGTTAGGAGAAGCGGCCATTTTGAAAATGATTGAGATAAAAGGGCAAACAAAATGCTGATTCACCGTGCATCTGCATAGTATCATGCACATTTGTTTTCCGAAAGATTGATTCGCGGGTGTGCACATATGTGGCTTGCTATTGTACCGAATATAAGGGGTGGGAGTGGGAAAAGGTTTCAAAGCCTGTGAGGATGGCCATGAGTACGACTTCTCTCTTCACAGTATATTTGTCCTATTTCAAATCAAAGAATTTGTTGCATTGCAATGCACATGTCTGGATTAGGGTTCATTTTGGTAAGGATTAGTGTTTGGATCTAGCCTCACACTATTAACTTTGATTCATGAGATTACTGGACCTAACTTGACGTGAAATGAGCAAAAGCATAGTCATACACTACGTAAAATGGATTGTTTCTGATTGCACGCAGTCCTTGTGAACGTTGCAACCAGCAGATGGCAGCATTGACTGATCCCTGAGAGGCTCAGCGTTAAGGCCGACACCACTTCACGAAAATGTACATTGATGCTTGAAGAATGCCGACAATCATGTGCTGCACTTTAGCAGCCAAACGAGTGCTGTGAGGCAGAGCAATCCTCCAGGGCATAGATGGATAAAGCATGCAAGCACAAGAAGCTATTTCACCCACATACCTGTGCATAGTATTACATTAGAATGTCACAAATAAACCAGTCATCTTCATTATTTTTTTTTGAAATACATTTCATTTCAGGGAAGCCCACTTTTATCTAGAATCAATTTCACTGTAGCATTGCTGCTCAAGTGTATTGCTTTGGTGCCCGTAAACATGCACACACACCCTTTTTTGAGCTCGGCACCTCAACATGCGCCAGTGAGCCGAATAACGAGCTAATCACGGGCATCCTAATAATAAATGGGCCGTGTTCACGGTCTGCTAATTTCAGTCGTTAAATGACGCTGTTGCAAAAGAAATCATTGACTGCAGCTGTGCTCTCAATATAGGACCATCTGCCCAAGCAGCACTCAAGGTCGCCCGCCTGAACCACCTTTGACTATAGCAAAAGTGACCGCCTCTTGTGTGTCTCTTGTATTTGCTGCACGCATTGTTATGACACAAATGAGGCACCGAGTGAATTTCTATAGGTTGGTCGCTCTGTATCATGATGTACATACTTGGAGGTTCATCCGTCCATCCAGCCATCCATCCATCCAGCCATCCATCCAGCCATCCATCCAGCCAGCCAGCCAGCCAGCCAGCCAGCCAGCCAGCCAGCCAGCCAGCCAGCCATTCGCTAAGATCCAGCTTGAATACAAATCTATTGTATTTTGTTTTCCCAGGTACATCGCCGTTCAGCGGAGCGTCTTCGAGATCTGTGCTGCGCAAATCGTGGTACCTTTATCAAGGTTGGGCAGCACCTGGGCGCTCTGGATTATCTTCTTCCCGAAGAGTATACGTCCACCCTGAAGATCCTCCACAGTCGAGCTCCTCAGAGCAGCATGGAGGAGATCGAGCGGGTCATCAGAGAGGACCTTGGCAAAGAGGTTTCCCATTTCAGCATCCCTTTCCGTTTGATTGCACCTTGTGCTTTTCCAGGTACACGCTCGCAACGAGAGTCGTGTGGCAAAAAGCTAGGCCTGCTTTCCTCTAATTCGAGCGTTGGCCGACATTGTATTGCCGTTTGGTCCAAACATATGACCCCGTTGCAGAAGCAATAAGGCTTGCAACTCCCTTGGCCCCGTAGGGATGACATCACTCAAGTGCTTCCTGGAGGCAAGGCGAAGCAATTGTTCATTTGGACCACGCCGTCTGCTCCCACTTTTGTATCAAAATGATTGCAACAATCGAGATCTTTGTGGCGCATGTTTGGCTTTCACCCTTTTATTTCCATTTCATGGACGTGACGTCTTTCTTTTTATCCCCCATTTTGTCGACATGCCGGTCGGTGGACACACGTGGCGGCGTCGGTGCTTTTGCTCTCCATTTCCTAACATGCGATGAAAGCAAGAGAAAAAGCCCATCAAAAGAGAATGGATGCTTTGCCTTCAGGGTAGTTGCAAGAGGGAAACTTTGTCAAGGTGAAGGTTTCATTTCCTTTCACCTGGGGTTGTAACGGAAGCGGTTTAGAAAAAGAACCCAGTCGGGAGAAGGAAAGGACGACAAGAAGCTTTTTATGTCCGTATCCTTCAACAATGTATTGACGATTGTGAATGTTGAGGGCATGCTAATGAGTGTGGTTCCACCTAGCGAGCGGACTTTGACGCCCTCATTTGCTCTTCTCTTTTGCTCCGGCAGCTGTCAGAGTTGTTTGTTTCCTTCGATGAGAGGCCTCAGGGAGCCGCCTCTTTAGCCCAAGTCCATAAAGCAGTGCTGCACGATGGCAGGACGGTGGCTGTTAAGGTGCAACACCCCAAAGTCCAAAGACAAAGCTCCAAAGACATATTTGTGATGGAGGCGAGTTGCATCCAACGAGGATGTTGTGTAAAATGCCACGCTTGATGCGTGATTGAGCGATGGTTCTTGACTGGAGTTGGGCTCTGTTTCCAAGGTGTTGCTAAGAGGCGTCCATTGGCTTTTCCCTGACTTTGCCTTTATGTGGTTGGTGGAAGAGGCCAAGAAAAACATGCCACTGGAGCTGGACTTTCTGAACGAAGGACGCAATTCAGAAATGGTGGCAAACAAGCTGGCCCACTTAACCTTTCTCAAGGTAGCCGCCGCCGCCGCCGCCGCATTCACTTTAGGATGGGAGCGTCTATTTGACGTTTGTGAAGAGGTGCTGAGAGATAGCAAAGGTTTGTTTGATTTCACGACCATTTGACTCTTTTCAGGTTCCCATCATCCACTGGGACTTGTCCACTAAGAGGGTTCTGACCATGGAGTTTGCCGAGGGCGGGCAGGTCAACGATAGGGAGTACATGAAAGCGCACGGCATCAATGTCAATCAGGTAAGACTGGCACCCTAGGTAGGGAGAGAGGGACGGAGGGCGGGCTGCGAGCGAGTGGGGCCCACGCTCAAATTGGGGAAAAAGTCCATCCATTTCAGTCAGAAAAGCATTGACGTCGTCATCATCGTTGTTGTTGTTGTTGTTCAGATTTCCGAAAATCTGGGCAAGATGTACAGCGAAATGATCTTCATCCATGGCTTTGTTCACTGTGACCCCCACCCTGGCAACGTGTTGGTGCAAAAGTGTCCAAAAAGCAAGAAGACGGAGATCATCCTACTCGATCATGGCCTTTATCAGGTTGGAAATCTTCAAAGAAAGCTTCATGTGCTGACTGAGACCTTGAGGAAAGAGATTTAGCAGCATACCAACATTTCAAATGCACATCCAAATATGATTCACACGCACACGCACACACATTGATTAGGGCCCCAGCAGACTAAAAGCTTTTTGATAAACAACTCTTTTGATGTGAGTGCAGGCTGTTCAAATTGGACATAAGCTGTGTGTATCCAAAGACACACAGCACACAAATGCTTTTTAAATTGGCAGCAGCATTCATTAAGAAGAATCGGCTAAAAAGAGGCAGACAATCACAGGTTGCTCCTATAGCCGTCTCGTCCCGTCCCGTCCCGTCCCGTCCCGTCTCGTCTCGTCTCGTCTCGTCCCGTCCCGTCCCGTCCCGTCCCGTCCCGTCCCGTCCTTCTGCCAGCCAGCCAGAAAGTTGACCATCAGAGGATTTCTACCTTTACAAATACAAAAGATGAAATGTTGTCGAAACAAACAAATCATTGTCGGCATCATAAAAGCTTACGTGGTGACACTTTGCTGTGGGCTGCCTACTCAATGAAAACACGGGTCTGAGAATTCTCCTGGCGCCGCTCTTTGGCAGGTCCTCCAACCAAAGTTCCGGATCAACTACTGTCGGCTTTGGCAGGCTCTCATTCATCGGGACATGGCCGGGGTGGAGCGTTACAGTCGCAAACTGGGAGCCGGAGACCTCTACCCGCTCTTTGCTTGCGTACTCACCGCTCGTTCCTGGGGGGCCGTCAATTCGGGTATCGCCTGTGTGGCCGTCACGCTCTCAGAGGTACCATTGAAAAGATACTCTTGCCTTATTGATCTTGCATTTGAACAACGTCCATATGGATTCAACATTCCATAATTATCGGAAGACAAAAGAAGGAAATCAATAGTAAGACACGTCGGTGACACATCTGCTTTTGATTGATTTTTTTCCTCTTAGTTGGAAACGCGAGATTTTCAGTGGAAACGGTTCTTTCCAGAGATAGCTGTCCCTCAACAAAAGGGCTGAGAAGCGTTTAGTGATCAAAGCAAATGACTTCCTCCGACATTTTTCTCTCCCTGTGCATCGAATGTCTGGGATTTCTAAACAAGTCCAATTGCTGCCACCGATTGCATTGTGGCTGCAATGCGGCCTATTCTTGCAATGAAATTCCTTCTTGCAGCTTTCACATGCAAATGAGAGAGAGCAAGGTGACAGACAGACAGACAGACAGACAGCTGTGAGGCTTGCTTGCTGTATTCGAATTGCTACCAATTGTTTGCAGGACTGCTGCTATTGCAACAACTGTTTATCACACACGGCCTCCCTCAGCCAGGTGGCATTTGTTCAGTGCAGTCTCTGATTTCAGATAGTAATACGAGAGAGACATTATGACTAGGACGCGGGCCGCCGCGCAAATGACTTTTTTTCACCCCGCCTGCATTCGTTTTCCGATAGCATTTTTGAAAAGATTCCACGATTGACGATTTTGTTGTCAGGATGTGGAAATCCGGACCAACGCAGCTCTTTACCTACCCCAAATCAACGATCTGCTGAATCGGGTTCCTCGGCAGATGTTGCTCTTATTGAAGACCAATGACCTTCTGAGAGGAATCGAAAGCACTCTGCAGACCAGAGCGTCGTCGTCCTCCTTCATCAACATGTCACGCTGCTGTATACGTGCTTTGGCTAGGTACGAGCAAAAAACGCTATTTATTGGATTGGATTGATTTGATTTTGGCCCGTTTGTTGTTCCAATTTCAAATCCATCCCTCTACTCTGTCTCGTACAGACAAGCATTTGGAGATTTGACGTGTTTCTACGTTCTTTTCTGCTTTGACGGACAGACACAAAAGGAGCCAGAGTCGGTCCGGCAGAAGACGTTTGCAAATCACGCTGACCGAGTCCTTCCACCTCTGGAGACTTAGTATGTACGAGTTGTTTTTATGGTTGAAGGGCTCTGTGTTGGGACTCCTCGGCCTTTCTACTCTTCTGGCATTTCTACACTGACGCGTGCGTGCGTGCGAGCGAGCGAGCGAGCGAGCGTGAAGCTGACCGACCGACCAACCGACCGACCGACCGACCGCTGTCTCCTCACCAGTTCTGCCCATCCAATTCAGAGACTTGTATCTTCCTGCACTTATCAGAAGACGTTTTGTCATGTCTTGTCCTCTTGCTGAATTGCTGTATGATAATACTAGTACTAATACGAGACTTTATTCATCTAGCCAGCAACCAAAAGTGTGTCATATTTTTAGAGCATGTATCATTGTGCATAATGGGATCAAATGTTTCTACATCCATACTAGAATATTGTCATCCCACCCCCCCCGTCCTCAATGATACTCTCGTTGGAGTTTTTCGTCTCTGTACGCCGGTCGACTGCCGAAATGTTACGTAGTTAGCGGCTCATTTTCTATAGCTGGCGCCTATTTTCCATGAACCTTTTCACTTCAATGGTTTACATCTTTTCTTGGTAAGCGCTTACTGTAAATGCAGACGTATGTGGCTCAAAGCAGTCATTGGACCATTGTTGCCAAACGTACCTCACAATGCGAGACTTGTTATTTATCGATATGCTGTCAAGTCACACCTGTCATATCTACAAATCAGTCACTCCTTGCACATTGTTCCTTTGAAGTTTCGAATCAGAAGCCATTTCTAAAGTGTACCTGCTGTGTGCTGCTGTGCCATTTGACTCACTCTTTGTCAACTGCTCGAGGCTTTGATTGCATGCTGGACGGAGGACCTCAGTCGTTGAATGAGAATGTCACAACCAAACTGTGCGCTTTCGTTTATTTGGTAAACAAAGATGGTACTAGAAATACAACATACTGATTTGAAATAAGAGATGAACTATGTAACAGCTGTTCTGGTCAATATTTGACACCTTTATTATCCTAATAAATACTCACAAACCAAGTGTTAACATTTTATTGCATGCATGGCAGAAGAGAGGTTGAATAGAGCAGCAATTTTTACAATTCTTTAGTTTAATAGTAAATATTGCTACAATCAATAATAATAATCGGATCTATTTTTAAATTGTCCATCGAAACCTTTGAACAACCATACCTCGAAAAAACGATGATGTCTCTTAACTCATTTCTGTCCAGGCTCAGAATCAATCATGTCAGATTTCCATGCTATCATCCTTGAAGCAGCCAAGCAGCCAATCTCTCACACACACACACACACATGCACACACACACACACGCACACGCGCGCACACACACACACTGACTTGTTGGCCTGCTGCTGCTAGTCTTTCTCTGCTCAAATATCCAAAAGGCGCAAGGTATTTTCTTTTTTTTTTGAGCCCCACGGTGGACTTCCAATCAGTCAAACAGGATATTTTCTGAGCTCATCATGCAGGTGAGTTGAAATTAGAATGGATTTGTCACACACTTCTTTCTCCAAGCTGTTTTGGAGCTACTGTAATTCGAGCAGGATTGGAAAAAGCACACATTGGTCGTGGTGGTGGTGGTGGTGGTGGGAACGAAACGTACGCTTGACATATGACGCAAATAGTTAGCAGACCCCCTTGAAAGTTTGAATGCGGGCTCGGGCCTTCCCGTGCGGGCGCGCAGTTTGGCTCCCCTTGCATGCAGGTCACGGTGTTTACCTGAAGACATGCCTTCCTTCCTTCCTGCCTGCCTGCCTGCCTGCCTGCCTGCCTGCCTGCCTGCCTGCCTGCCTGCCTGCCTGCCTGCCTGCCTGCCTGCCTGCCTGCCTGCCTGCCTGCCTGCCTTCCTTCCTGCCTTCCTTCCTTCCTTCCTTCCTTCCTTCCTTCCTTCCTTCCTTCCTTCCTTCCTTCCTTCCTTCGACCTGAGTGAGGATTACAAGTTTAGTCAAGAAGAACTTGGATTTCTTTGTCTTATGAGTACGTAGAATATGATCCAAACCATATTTGGTCTCTTTCCCCATCTCATTCAATGTGAATTCTCATTTGTTGTCGTCGTCACGCACGGCGTGGCTGTCAAAACTGACTGTAATGGTAAACTGGCAGATTGTGCCCTGCAAAACAGGCCTGAACTGCTGCGCTGCCAAAGTGGCTGGACGTCTGTTCCAGTGTGTTCAAGGTAATAAATGAGGTAGCTGTCAATGCTATTCCCATCCCTGACCAGGGCGCCTTTCACGTCTAAGCTAATTACGGAGCGGAGTCCAAGTGTTTTTCCTTTCTCTGTCTGAGACTCCCAAGAGAACATTCACGGATTGTTCATATTTTGCGTGAGGCCGATGTTTTGCAGAGTGATCCTCAGCATGATAGATGAGATGGAGTTTGTTTTGGATTGAACATTAGTGGCACGACAAGAACGTATTGGGAAAAGCTGGTTGAATTGATTGAAAGCAAAAAGTCATGCAAATGTGCAGCCAGGTAGGCAGGCAGGCAGGCAGGCAGGCAGGCAGGCAGGCAGGCAGCCAGCCAGCCACGTAGGTCTCGGCCAGTCGTGCCCATCTGTTCCCTGGTGCTATCGTAGCGTTTTGATGTGAAAATTGTTTGGACATCATAGCGTGAGACTCGAGATGAAAGCGCACGTCACGCCATAAGTGTGAGAGTCATCAACACTGACGTAACCACGTACAAATCAAACGAGAGAGAGAAATTCACTTTGATTGCTTCACTGAGTTCACCCCGCTTTCACTCCTGCTTCCTCCTCCCAGTTCCAGGAAGGAAGGAAGGAAGATAAGAAAGAAAGAAAGAAAGAAAGCTCATCGGTGTTTATTTCACACTTGTAAGCATTTATTAGACACCAGCTGGTGACACTGTTGTGCTCCGAGACACTGTTAGTTCACATAGTTAATCAACTGTGGGGGGGGCGTTTGCACGCGAGCATGCACTCGAGCATGCGTGTCTGCATGCAAGTGTGCCATGTCTGTGGTGTGGGACACATATGGCACTCTTTCAGTGTTGTGGTGTTGCCATAACAAGAATGAAAAGGCCGTATCTCACTGAGAGGGGAAGGTTTAACAAAAGCTTTTTTTGTCAGGGTTGCTTAAATGTTGCAAACAGTGTTATTTTCTATTCTATGTATTCTTTATTTTGTTCAAAATTCCTTTGCGGCAAGACAAATTGAGGTAAAATGTTGGCCTTTGCGGCCTCGAACGAACCCCAAAACGGCAAAAAACATCGGCAACCCGAGCCCGGGACTCGGACGCAAAGCAGTTTGTCTTTTTTGAGAACGTTTCTATTGAGGAAACATTCATACCTGCTAACTGACTGAAATTGAATGTACGGTACGGTTGAAAAAAACATTTGTATAGAGGAAACATTAACACCTGCTAAGTAAGTGACCAAGCCAAATGCAAATTGCAGTGTTATTTGGAAGTGTTGGAGGAGCCATAAAGGACATGAAAGCTGAGAGCAAGAGCCACAACACGCTCATTAGATAAGAGCCACTGGAAGTCGCCAATGGATGACAAAGCAAAAAGGAAGGAACAAATCTTGCATGATGCCAAACATGAAACGATTGAAAAGAAAACATCAGATGAGACAATATACTGGAAGATCATTCAACTGGCGCTCATTTTTGATCATGCTTAGTGTTGTTGGTTTTAAATCTGCTTTGATCACTGCTAAAGAAGCTACGGAAGAGGATTAGGGCCAGTGAATAAAAAAAAAACGAGGGGTGACAGGATTCTGACTTTTTTTCTCAGAATTCTGACTTTAAAGCCTCTTCCGTAAGAAGCTGATATGTTTGACCTTTTCTGAGTCAAAGCTGTTTGTTCACTTTTAACATGTTAAGACATGTTAAGAGGAGCCACTTGCTCGTGCACTTGCAGCAGAGGGCCAAAGGGAGCAGCGCAAATACTCTTCTAGTCCTTAGGAGCGAGCGAGCGCAGGGTTAAAAAATAAGTAGCAGAAAAAAGAATAGCACAGGTGTAGGTGATTGGGGTGGGAGTGGAAGGTCATGCGCTTTTTACCACTTGCTCACTGAGAGACTCTCGTACAACTGTATAAAACATGAATATAGATCCACATTTGGAGTAGAAAGCAACACTCGTCCGTTTAGGACAATTGCCTGGCTGAGTGCATCCCCCACGCCCATGAAGGCACCACTGGGAGCAAGGTTAGTCGCTGAGCTCTCACCAGTAGCCCATGGTGGATCAAGGATTGTTTTGACCGAGATGCACTCCTATATATTCGAGGTACTCATTGTAGAATCATCTGCATTTTCAATTGAATACTGTCATGAAGTGAATGGAGCTGGGCGACCAAACGCAGCTTGGACCAGGGTTTGTTGAAGAACTCAAAAGATAGACTAGAGGCTCGACTGGGGACAAGACCAGACCAGACCAGACCGAGACTAGAAACAAGAAGACGAGAACAATCCGACAGGGAGTGACACGCAGGCAGACTGTCAAGGAGCGGATGGAGCAGGGCGACCAAATGCAGCTTGGACCAGCTTGGTTTGTTCAGCAAAACAAACTAATAGACTGGGCAAACTGACATGACTGAACGAAATAACAAAAGGACTAACCGACAGGGACGAGAAACAAAGGACATGAAGACATTAAGACAACAGGAACCAAAAGACATCAAGCCAACAACAACACAATGAGCCGAAGGGACGCGAGAGGCAGACAGGACTTATATAGGCGACAGGTAACAAGAGGCAGGTGAGGATAATCCAACTAATCATGGGCACACGGGAGGGGCGGGCGGGCGGGCACACGGGAGGGAGGGAGGGGCGGGCACACGGGAGGGAGGGGCGGGCACACGGGAGGGGAGGGAGGGGCGAGCACACAGACAGAAACCAAGACAACAGAGACACATCGTAACACGGCTGGGGACGAGACGTGACACAGACAGGACTTAAATACATGACAGGTAACGAGTGGCAGGTGACTACATAGATTGTGAGCAGACACAGGAGGGGAGGGGCGAGCATACAAACACACGAACCGAAACGATGCGTTTAAAAGAAGGAAAAAAAACGGTGACAGATCTTGACAAATACAGTGGCCAGCACACTGCACGGTAAACGAAGTCAAATGGCCCCCCAATTTGACGTTCAAATGACATTTTGAGGATTTGCCACAAGCAAACGGTTTGCCAATACTTCATTGGATTGCAATTGAAAGTCGGAAAAACACTTTCAATGTCGCAAAGGCAATTTAATACAGGTGTGCACAAAAAATGCGTCCCTCCGCCCGCCCACTGTAATAAAAATGGCGGATATCTGCTCACCACATTGAGTTGTGAAATTAAAAAAAAAGATTTTTCTCCCCCCCAAAAAACCTCACCCTATTTCATATTGTGAGATTGTTTTGCAGAGGCGATGAATTGAAGTGCATCAAATTGGTGAATTATGCCAACATTTTGTACTATTTCCCCACGTAATAATAAGCTCGAAAATATTAGAAAGATTCTCGGGATGGTGTTGCGCGAGTCGTCGACACATCTACAATATCGTGCTTATTCGCGCTCATGTTTCGCTTGTTGAATGCATTGAATTCTTATTTGAGGAAGCAAATGGCGCATTGGGATAGATTTTTTTTCTTTTCTTCTTTTTTCAAGGCGCACCAAGCATGAAAGCTTGCATGTGGAATGAAAGCTTGCATGTGGAATGAGCACAGCCTGAATCCGGCCAGCCGGCTAAGGCGCGCACACACACACGTCGAGAGGAGCGCATACTACGGCGCTTGTGTGCGTCGGCCTCTGAACATCCATCCGTGCGCCTTTAAAATGACGCGCGCCGCTATTGGGTGAAAGGGCGGGCCCGGGCGGTGCGCGTGGGCGTGTGCGTGTGTACGCGCGGGCGCTTCTCCCTGCATCCGCTCCGAGTGGTACCGAAGAGACAAGCCCTTGTGTGGACACCGTGTACCGTGGTCGACGCATGCACCTGCGAGAAGGACGTTGGAGTCAGTCCCTAATCGTCTGCATGGTGGTCGCCAGCCACCCTGCCAATCTGCACGAGCGCCAGCCAGCCAGCCAGCCAGCCAGCCAGCCAGCCAGCGAACTGCTCTTTCTTATCTGCAAGCAGGATTTCCAAATATTTCCAAGTCCAGCTCCCCGGGGGACCTCAGTGGATTTTACCATTCTGATGCTCTTGTTGGTCTGATTGTTGGAGGTCAGAAACGTCACCTTTTCACCTGTCTTATCTCATTTAAAGCTCGCGAATGGAGCACCGTTTGGACGAAATGTGTTGGTTATTATTATTATTATTTTTTTTTTTTTTTAGTATTTTTTTAAGAGGAAATAAAATGCCTTGCTCTCAGGTATCGCACCACTCACTGTACACGCTCCAATCCGATTGAGCTGCAAACATGCACCCCATTCGTTCACTGGCGCTTTATGGGGATCGAAAATAGGAAAATGTTGGCCTCTGTATGTTGCCACGGAGAGAGGAAGAGATGCAATGTGGCAAGAGCTCGGGGATAGATAGGATTACACGCGCCTTCTCTTCTCTTCTAGGCGAGGCCTTCTAATTGTAGATCATCATTTCTCAACGCATTTTGCTCACCAAATGTCTCACAGCTTGAGACGTGGGCTTTGAATTTGTTACTTTTTACTTAATTATTTCTCTTCATCCGTGTGTTTGCCTTTTTTTTTCTTCTTTTTTTTAGATGAATTATAAATGACTCCAACGCCGGTGTCCGATGTCCTCGCATTGTTCTCGTCGCCCGCCAGCCGGGTTCTCCTAGGGATGTAAAAACAAATCGAACACGCCATGCAGGCACAACCCTTTGCGCATATCAAGCACGCCTTCCTCTGCGTGCGCGCACAAACGCACGGCATGTACCGTCTCATTTGAAATCTATCCATCATCCAAAGGTGCCTCGGAGACGATATACTTTCTTGGCCACCATGCAAAATCCGTCTCGTTCCTCCATTTTGCGCCGTTTTCCCGCAGCACCAAATCTCATGCTTGCGCACTTTTCAGAATGAGTGCAACAAATTGGAATCGTTCCGGCCATCCGTGTTACACAAGGTAGGGTTGTTTTTCATTGTTTCAAAAAAATTGCATGTCGACTGCGTATAAGTAAAAATGAAATCAATTCAGTAGATGCTTCATTTCTTTTTTGATGCAAGGCAGCCCGTAATCAACACCGCAATCGTGCACGTGAGGAATACGTATGCCTGCGAGTGCATGCGTGTGTTTATGCGGGCGGGCGGGCGGGCGCGCGGGTTTGTGTGCATGGTGGCAAATAATTGAAATGACTAGACAACTGTTTCCCCCTCCCTAAAATGACGTCTTCTGAAAGACGCTTTACTGGAACGTTGTCGTCTCTGCTCCAAACGTGATCGGCGCTTCGTGCTGCATTTTGCGCCAATCGTTTATCATTTTCTCGCCCCCCCACCCCACCCCATCCACTCTCGCTCCTCGGTCTTCTCTGTGGCTGCGCTTCAAATAAATAACCAACGAAAATTCCAACGGGAATAATTGTGATTTCTTTTTTTCTTTTTCTGGTGGACGTCACGTTTAAGTGGCAAGGAGGCCGCATGTGGTCGACCTGCGGAGAGAGAAATAACGCACAAGGCCTCTCTATCTATCTGCTCCATGGGAGGGGGTTGATAGTCGTCCAACTGACGCTAAGGTCTAAACTAGTGCGAAGACGCAATGTCAAGAGGACGCCCATGCAGTGAGCTTTATTTTTATGCGTGGCTTTTTGCTATGTGTCTGATTCTGAGGAGTTAATCGGATTAGATGATTCCCGTACGAGTATTTATGCGGAGGGAATTCCTAATCGGGTTTTTTTTTTTTCTGGGGAATGGGCGTGGTCCGCAATGTGATGTCTTTCCCTGACTGCCTGCCTGCCAAAGGTGTGGTGTGTGTGTGTGTGTGTGTGTGTGTGTGTGTGTGTGTGTGTGTGTGTGTGTGTGTGTGTGTGTGTGTGTGTGTGTGTGTGTGCGTGTGTGTGTGTGTGTGTATGTGATCATCCTTGAACTTGGACCACCATTGGGGCAGCGGTGGCCTGCACTCTTAGTTTACATCTGTTTTTCGTTGGCTCCGGCCTTAGTGAAGAAGGTGTTTGCTGCATTGCCTGCCTGCCTGCCTGCCTGCCTGCCTGCCTGCCTGCCTGCCTGCCTCCCGAGTGTGTGACTTGAAATATGTTGCTAATATATTGTGGGCGTGTGATCAGTGTTTAGAAGTTGCCAGGCGTGAAATTGAAATATAGCACCGTGCATTGGTAACAATTTACAGCTTTGATGCGGGAAAGGAATATTTGTTGCAAAAACTAACGAAAGTCGTCCGTTGCTTTGTTTTTCTTTTTTTTGGAGCGGCTGCATTTTGGTCATGAGGCCGTGCTGTTTCTCATTTGCTCGGCGGCTGGCTGATTAACTGCGGCGCGCGCTGACAAATCAAGCGCAAAAAAAAAAAAAGCCAAGGGCTCTCAAGGTAAAACCAATCCCCATAGGGCGTGGAAAGTCAAATATTATGCAGGATTTAGACGACTGCTCTAGTCGTACTTTGAACATGCGTGTCTGTGTCACTCGTGTGAAGAATATTTCGTTTGCCACAAACGTGAAGGGCTAGAAAAGATCGTGTGCTTCTTCTACAGAATAGAATAGAATAGAATAGAATAGTAAGGAAGCCATTTCAATAAGACGCAGAGGTGTTACGTAAAGGGCTCTTTTGGTGAGGGAGGAGAATATGCCATGTCTTTTGCGGCGGCGGCGGCGCGCGCACGTGCACGTCATGTGTTTTAATCTGTGCAGTGATTGCTCGGTGTCACGTTTGGGACCATTTGTAGTGTGCGCGTGTGGGTGGGAGGGTGGGATGATGCTGGTGCTCTCGAACCGGGTGATGTAATGCCGCAGCAGAAGCACACAACCCAAAGAAGGCGTGCCTGCCTGCCTGCCTGCGTGGCTGCCTGCGTGGCTGTCTGCGTGGCTGCCTGCCTGCTCGACAGCGGGGAAATAACGTTTGGTCACACGCGTGTGTGTGTACTCGCAGACATGGCCTGCACAGATCATTCCCATTGCGATTCCCATTTGAATTGATTTATCTTTCATGTTGTATTTTCTTCGTAAACGAAAGGTTCGTGAGAAAACGAGGCCATCATTTGAGAAGCCTTTTTTTTTTTTTTTAACGTGTCTTTCTTTTGATTTAACAATCTTATCTAATTATACTTGCGTTCGTTCTGTCATGAAAATGAATTGGGTTTTTTCAACACCTCCAAAATGGATGAATCGTTTTCTTCTTAAAAGAAGCAACATTTTGGGGCCGAATATTTCAAACGTTTAAATTCTATTGTTTCATTGGATGATATATTTTTTGATGTCATTGGCCGGCCGATGACGTCCCCCCCCCCCCCCCCCATGTCGAAGTTGTATGTCTATTACATGGCTTCTCACGTGTAGCCTGCCGAAGCTTTTCTTTTTTGTAACAGTTAGGCCTACTTAAAGAGTGCATTCAGGAGGCCCTGCAAGAGTGCAACGTAGTATTGTAGCCATGCCATTATTTGTGTCATCAATTTAATTTATTTCAACTCCATACACCCAAAATTGCTCCAAAAATTGAAAGCTGCTGTGTTTTTATGCTCCTCTATATATGTTGCAGAGGAAGATTATTTGGCGACAGCGTTTTATCCATATCTATATAACTACACGCCGTATTTATTGGAGACTTTTATTTCTCCCCCGAGTAAATGAATTAGAAAACGTAAGAAGTTATTTTTCATGATAGGGATAGCAGACTGCACAGGGCCGCCGTCTCATCCATCTGTTCACATAACACAACTATTAAAAAGCCTCAAATGTGAATGCAATTTGTTCCTTTTTTGCACAAGAAGGAGATCCATCTAAAATGGCCGGCCGGATAAAAGCAGCTGTGTTTGAGCCAGAGCAAGGTGATGAAGAGAGGAGAGGAGAGGAGAGGAGAGGAGAGGAGAGGAGAGGAGAGGAGAGGAGAGGAGAGGAGAGGAGAGGAAGGGATGGATGGCTGATGTCTGGGCGATTCACGAGCTACGTGCGTGCGTGAGTGGGAGTGGATGAGGTGGAACATCCTCCCTCGCTCTGTTTCCTCCTACCATTTAGTGTCAGTGCTGGACAAATCATTTGACTGCAGCAAATGCACAAAATATCAAACAACTCCTAACCCCCGTGCCGAATTATGCGGATAAATTCCAGAAGATACTCTGCAGAGTGCTGCTGCAAATCCTACTGGTGCATGCATGGGTTGGACATTTTGTTGCCGCATTTGAGCGGTGCTTGCTGCGGCTTTTTGTTCATGTGATCGAGTCACCTGCTGCAAAATGACTGTCAAGTGGCATCCGTTTAAAGACAAGGGGCCGGCGGGTTGTTTTATTTGTTGTGCGCACGCACAGGCGCACGCACGCACGCACGCACGTAATGCGCGTATACAAACACTGGCGCGCACGCATACCCGCACGCGCACACAACATCCACGGTGCTTGTGGCTGTTAATAGGATCCAGAGTGCTGCTGCCTTTTGTCAGCGTGTGTACGTCGACTCGTCCCTGTGGTGTTGGTCAAAAGAGCCTTTCACCGAGAACAATGATCCATGCCGTTTAGCCTTTTAACCCCCGACGGTCCCCATCCTGCAACAAAAGGCAAGCACAGACAGATGTAACAGCCCCCCCCCCGCCCCGGCACACGTACGCACGCACGCACGCACGCGCGTAAAACACCTGCAACATTGAAGAAAACTACAAATGATTTTGAAACAAGCTGCCATTTATTCTGTATGATTTTGCTCCAACTGGCGATGCACAAGTGCATCCATCCATCCATCCATCCATCCATCCATCCATCCATCCATCCATCCATCCATCCATCCATCCATCCATCCATCCATCCATCCATCCATCCATCCATCCATCCATCGTTTGGCGTGAGTGAGAAGTGCCTCAAGTGACGTCTCTGTGTCCGACAGTGTTTTTTGAGTGCACTGCTAAATTGCCGGAGCACTTAGTGCAGACGCGCGCGCGTGCATTAGGTAGGGCAGCCAGTCGTGCGTCGTCAAGCCATCTCCACGAGCCAGGTCTTTATAGACCTCAGCGCCGCAATCCACAGCTCTGAGCAGGTGACACCGTGTGATAGCAGAAAATATAAGGGGGGGGGGAAATGCCCATACTGATTGATTTCTTTTTTGAGGCAAATTGAAAATAGTTTCTCGTTTACAATACTGCCTGGCCATGGGCACAGTCAGAGCCATCATTGGAACATGTGAAGATGCGACACCCATCTGCCCGCCAGCCTGCCTGCTGCATCATAAAAAAAGAAAAGAAAAGAGCTTCTTTTGTGACAGTGTGAAAGCTTTTAAGCAGAATGGATGTGTGAGTAACGAATCAAAGTGGCAAACAAGGAGCAGCATGCTCGGGTAGCCACCATACCTAATTGTTTTATGATATATACGTATATTTATTCATCAACTTTTCTCCAGACAAACATTTCATTGTTTATATGTAAAGAAATGAGGAGGCAGGCAGGCAGGCAGGCAGGCAGGCAGGCCGCTCAGGCCAGTGATGATGCAAAATGTGGTGAACTTGGATCAAAAACTGTAAAGCAATTGGATCCAAAATTGTAAAACAAATATTTTGTTGCCAAGAAAGTGTCAAACAGTTGTAATGTAATTTGAAAAAGATGTTTTTCTTCCCAAATCGGTTCTAGCTTGAGCTCTTCATATCGGAGGCGGAATGTGACGCGATATGGTGAAAGACGGCAATCGTTATGGCAGCGAGCCTTCTCGATGCAAAATGATCAATAACTCCAAAACCAGAGGTGATTCAAAGAAACAGATGTCATCTTCACATTCAGCGAGCGGCCACCCACAATTACTCATTGAACTATGGCGAGCTCGCAGGATGGAGGCATTATCAGCAGATTGGGGCCAGCTGACAGCAGGCGAAAAAAGGGAACAAAAGTCTAGCTGACTTTTGACTTCTTCTTCTGCTCCTGCATGCGTGCGCGCGCGTTCATTTGTGTTTCACTCGACTTTGACTTGTTCTTGTGCTGCTGTGTATTCATTTTGTGGTTGTCCCATTGCTATTTGCACCTGCTCCTGCTCTTATTTACAGAGTAGGTGTGTGTGTGTGTGTGTGTGTGTGTGTGTGTGTGTGTGTGTGTGTGTGTGTGTGTGTGTGTGTGTGTGTGTGAGTGAGTGTCTTTTTGCGCATTGGCTCGGATTGAGCAGAAAGCCGTCTCGTCAGACCCGTCATCAGATAAAAGGCATTCTGCCGGGCCGGCTGATAGTCACGCTTTGCCATGAGAATAATGGGATTAATTTACCCGCCAGATGACCGATAACTCCAAACAACCTCTGTGAGGGAGGGGGAGAAAAAATGCAGCACTATCAAAGTCATTTGAATGAAGGTGCCTGACTTGCAGCCATATACGTGCGTGCGACATGTTGGCTGCATGGCCGTGACTCATCTGCAATGTACGTATTATATGTGTCGATAGATAGGCTTAGGTCATCGTTTGTTTACTCGTTGTGTGACGTCAACAAAGTGCCATGCCGTAAGCAGCGCTCATCATCTGTCAACGATGGATGGCAGTTGCTTCCACTAACAAATCCCATTTTCTACTAATGTAGCCATAAGCCTTTCACACGCTAACGTCAGCCATCGAAGGGAATGTAATGACTTGAAATGAGATTTACATATGATGAGTGAGGTTTGGAAGCAAGAAAACACTGCGATGTGAAGGATGTTGTCCGTTGACCCTGCGTGACGTGACCTCTGCTTTCTCTCTCTCTCTCTCTTTTTGACAGTGATGGAGCAAAGAGAGAGCAGCAGATCCCACGTCTGCTTCATTGGCCAGTGTGAAACATGAAAGAGAAGATTCTGCTCAAGAGGACTCGTTTCCAGCCATGAATCAAGAGAGCATGCACGCCCGCACAAGTGTAAAAAGCACAAGAATCCAAACGTTAGCTTTGTGTCTCAGGAGGAACGCCAGCCAGCTACTGGACAATTTCCCAATGTGATTGGCCTCCAGACTGTTAGCCGCAACGACTGTTATCCCTCTCTCGTCCCTTTAGATACACCTTTTGCTATTCATTCTATTCTCTATATCCCTCCGGCCGGCGGGCGGGCGGTCGGTCGGTCGGTCGGTCGGTCGACCAATTAACTCCGAACTCCAACCTCTGTGGGATTATTGCATTTTTTTGCAAGTATGGATCTCCTGAGTTTTTGTATCCAGCTGCAGGTGCTCCTCTGCACATGCACGGGACTGCAATTTTTAGGCCTACCGGGCCAGTGGGCTCGTTACCTCCGCTGGGACGCCAGCGTCCGCGGCGATCTCAGCTTCCAGTTCAAGACGCAATTCTCCGAGGCGCTGCTGCTGTACTTTGACGACGGAGGCTACTGCGACTTTCTGCAGCTGGCCGTGGCCGAGGGTCGGCTTCAGCTCCGTTTCGGCATCGACTGCGCCGAAACCACGGTCGTGTCCGACGCCAGGGTGGACGACGACAATTGGCACTTTGCCGCTCTCAGCAGGTATAACCTGCGCACGGTTCTAGCGCTGGACGGACGGGCCAAAGCGGACCAAGTGCGCCCTCAGCGCCAGTTCATGAAAATCGTGAGTGACCTGTTCTTGGGCGGAGTGCCTCAGGATATCCGCAGCGGCGCGCTCACGCTGCCGACCGTGCGCAACATGCAGCCTTTCCGGGGCGCCATCGCAGACCTGAAATATGGCAAGTCCCAACCCCTGTTCCTGGGAAGCCTTAAAGTGCCCTTGGAGTCGGAGGGCCGCTGCACCGTCAACCCGTGCGAGAACGGCGGCACGTGCACCGTGACGGCGGCGGACGGACAGCCGCTCTGCGATTGCTCCAAAACGCAATACGAGGGCCGCTTCTGCACACGAGGTAAGCGGCCTGACTCACCTTTTGTCAATTGAGGGAAGAAAAAGAACAAAAAAAGAAGCATTTCAAGTAGCCAAGCCATTGGGATAGCAGGTGAGCGCAATGACGAAATGGGTAAGCGAGGGAGGGGAGAGGGCAATCCATCCATCCATCCATCCATCCATCCATGCACCCATCCATGCATGCATGCATCCATCCATCCATCCATCCATCCATCCATCCATCCATCCATGCACCCATCCATCCATCCATCCATCCATCCATCCATCCATCCATCCATGCATCCATCCATCCATCCATCCATCCATCCATCCATCCATCCATCCATCCATCCATCCATCCATCCATCCATCCATCCATCCATCCATCCATCCATCCATCCATCCATGCATGCATCCATCCATCCATCCATCCATCCATCCATCCATCCATCCATCCATCCATCCATCCATCCATACACAGCACCCCACTGACCTTCTTCCACGCAAAACTGTGTTCATTTTGGGGGGGGGGGGGGTGCTAAGGGAAAATGGAATCAACCAAACATCTGCAAATTCAGAGAAGAGGAGAAATTGGGCATCTTGCCAAATCTCTGAATGCTTTTTGTCCTAGCGCCCCTGCACAATTGAGCGCTCGCTCCTGCCTTAGGCCATTCTTTTGAATAATAACACATAGGCCAGACAGCTCAAGTCAAACGATCAACCAAACACTCTGGGTGTATATTTGTAATGGCACATCATCGAAACGTTAGCTTCAAGACCTCCAAGTGGAAAATGTCATCCCTTCTTTCTTCTATTGAAAGGATTGGTTCAGCGATTGCAGGCTTGTGGCTTTGACTTTGTCAGCTTGCCAGGCTCCCACTGTGATTGTCCCTCGTGTATGTTCGTGCGTGTGCGTGTGTGCGTGCGTGCGTGCGTGCGCGAGAGCGCGAGAGCGAGCTGTTAAATCTGAAAGCTAATCTAAACGCTGCTTGGCGGTACAAGACATTCTAATGACATTGGTTCTGCAGTGAGTGATAAGGATGCCTCTTGAGAGAATGGAGCTCCCCAAGCCCCTTTTCATTACCCAATCACAAGATGTCAGGTGTTTTATATCACGTTCCTTTGTGCTGGCAATTTCAGTGGGGGCTAAGCCCCCAACAAGCAATGCCATGCCATGCCGTGCCATGCCATGCCATGCCATGCCATGCCATGCCATGCCATGTGTTTTTTGCTGCAGTCCAAACACAAAGCACTTTGCTTGCTTATCCTGACTTGACCTGACCTGACCTGACCTGACTTGCTACCACATTGTGGACACAGCAGCGTTTCCAAAAAAGTGTTGTTGTTGTTTTTTTGTTTTTTTTTAAATTTACAATCAATACACCTTTCTACACATCAGCAGATCTTTCAATGAGCATTTTCCAGGTGAACGTATTCTCGCACTCCTACCTTGTCCCTCTGGAATATGTGGGCATAGTCTTGATTTGGAGGCCCCTCGCTACGTTCCGTCGTATCGTAGATACTAGAAAGCGTCGACCCAGACTCGTTAAATGAGACGAGATTGAGCGATGAAGTCGAGTCGTTTCGAAAGCAAGCGAGTCATTTACAAATGCGTCTCGGTTGGATTACACAGCGAGGAAGTGCTGCTGCGCAAGCAGTTGCGCTGTGTCATTTCGCCGCTACTAGAGCCATATCCCATTACGGCCAGTTTGAACAAGATGAGCTACTCTTTAATCAATGATTCATTCATGAGGCCAGAAAGAACAGGAAATTAGCACAAGTGCTGTGTTGGATAAGAACAAATGATGAGAAAGCCAGTGATAAAACTCCATATGAGGTGACTCAGATTAATAGAAAAGATTTCAGTGAGGGCACAGTATATTGGATTCCTGTGAAAACACCAATGTTTCGCTGTTTTGCCTTGGTGTCGTCCGCCCTACTGAAAGATGAACCGTGCTCAATGCATGCAGATGTACGCGCATGCCTTGCGGACGACTTTTGAGCAAGTCCTTTCGTGTTGGCGTAGCGTTACACTGGTTCTCATTTTCAAACGAATGAATGGTTCCTGCATATCTGATTGACTTAGACTTAGACTTAGACTTAGACTTAGACATTGCCTTCCATACGCTTATGTTCATATTAACAGTCACACATACCCAATGAGTCCCAGCCAAGGAAATGAAATGCGTCTTAAATCATTTCAGATGATATGATTGTTTTCCAGGATTTCTTTTGTCCTTTATTTTGTTAGTTACGTACCTTCCACTTAAATATCATCTTAGATAATAGAGAAGTCACTCTTGCTACTGTAATTGCTAACACTGCGCTGACTGCAAGGTCTTTCTCGCTGGCACGGTACAAAACATACACCCGGCTGAGCTGCCAGCCGTTTGTATGACTACGAGAGTGTTGTTATTTGCATGACAGTCAACATGCAAGTCATGAAAGTGTGTCTAATTTCTTCTTTCTTTGCTTGTCTCTGTCTCTCTTTTGTTTCAGAGCTCAGCAGCAAAGCGCCAGGTGAGTTGAAAAGAAAAAAGATGCCGTGTGATTGAATTTCGACGTCGAATGTGATCAAATATTCAACAGCAAATCAAATGTGAGGCAAGAACCGCACTTACTAACTGGTGACGTTGCGCTACTTTTAAAATGAAGGAGAGGCTACTGGCGGCTGGCTTCTTCTCCAGACATTCTGCCAATGTCCCATAGAGTTGAAGCGTAGCTAGCTAGCTAGCTGTTGGGAGCTTTCTGGTTCAGACGTTTCTTCTTGGAAGAAACTGGAAGCTTTGTGTGTCTCTGATGTCATGCTTTTTTTTCCTCTTGGGAAAAACTCATGGATCATCACAATACCAGCGTGTATTGGCAAGATGCTTAAGTGTTCTCTTCTGCTTTCTTCTTGTCCTTCCTCTTTTCAAGGCCTTGCTCACATGATGGCAGAACAAGGTATGACTCTTTTTGATACCTTCCTTCCTGTCGACACCAGAACATAATGACGTCGATACGTTGCTGCATTATGGCATGGATGTTTGAGCGCAGCGTTACGTGGCGTGCTGTTCATTGCCGGCCGGGGGACTTAGCTATAGACGGACGGTCGTTCTCGCGTACACATGACTATGGAGCGAAGCCGAGTTAGAAAATGGCAATAAAACCCAAATCTGCTGCTATTGCTATTATCGTTCAAAATCATTTCATTTCTTTCATAGGATTCGGAAAATGAACAAAGAGCAGTCACAACACGAGCTCTTTTGTCTCCTGTGTATTTGTTGCATGTTGCGAGTGTCTCATTTGATGCGAATGAAGCGTGTTGTCATGAGCAGCCCCGAGCAGAAAAGTACAAAGGAAAAAGCACCTTCCCCACCATCCAAAAACAATTTTGGGCTTCGTATTTCATTGCTGTTTATCAATGACACGGCTAACGAACAGCAAAGGCTTTTTTCTCCAGACTGCTCATGAGAGTGCGAGCTAACGACATGGATGGATGGATGGATGGATGGATGGATGGATGGATGGATGGATGGATGGATGGATGGATGGATGGATGGATGGATGGATGGATGGATGCATGCATGCATGGATGGATGGATGGAGGAGTGACCTCACTGAGTGTATTTGACTTGTTTCTCTTCTTTGTTGCTACTGGCTGTGGACTGCCTTCTCTCTCCACCTCCACCTCCACCCGCTCCCTCGCTCTCGTAGCTAAAAGCAAAGGTACAGCCTTTTCCCAATCTTTCCTTTTTGGCCTTTATGAAAAGCAGCGGCGCGTGCTCTGTGAGTGTTTGAGAGCACATTACAAGTGATGTTTAATGTGTTGACATGTCTCTCTTCCGTTGTTTCTCATTTCTCGAATGGCTTCTCGGCCGAAGATTCAATTAGCAATGGAGCCGTACTTAATTGAAGGAGAATGAAAAGACTGTGTTACTTTGCTTTTTGTCTCTGCGCATTTGCTCCGTTTTCTTGTTGTTCTGAAATGTGCGAAGGGGAACCAAGAGATAGATCTTTTTTACAAATCCAAGCGATCGGCAGTCTTTGACCGTTTTATTGCATCACCCGGAACAGGACGATGATGGAAATGTGCAATGGAAGCTCTGCCCACTAATTCATGCGTGTAACATCCATGAACACCTTCCAAGTTTCTCTGCTGCCATCTGGTCGCAGAAAAAAACAACAAACTCCCCGGTCTGGAAAAGGAAAGAGCAAGCAAGCGCATGTCCGCTACGTGTCTGTTTGAACAATGTTTCTTTGCAGATTTTTCAAAAGAATGTCATCGCTTGAGACGAGCCACTTTCTGTTGGGATTGATGAAGGTGGCCATGCTTGCTTCGCTTCCTCTGCCCACGCTGAAAGCAATACGCCATATTGTGTGCTGGCTGGCCTGTGTGCCAAAAAGCAGCAGTGGCATCATATGGACGTACAAACAAACAAACAAACAAACAAACAAACAAACAAACAAACAACGGAGCAAACGGCCAAAGAGCATTCGCCTCACTGCTTCCTTCTTTCTCAGGGTAGTCTGTCATGTAGTAAATATTAGAGCAACAAAAATGTCATTAAAGGTGAGGAGGGTCGCGTTTGAACAGAAAACCGACAACGTCTTTTGGGTGCTAATTAAGTGAAATGGATTTTTGCTGAGACACATCTTTTGATCAAACACCGTGGCAAAATAGTATTTGGACATTTTACACCACGACGGCTTACACAATGGCTATATCTAATCCAATAGGATTTTGTGAAGTATTCCTTGTTAGATAATGGCTCATTTAGAGCAAAGCTATTTCTATTTCAGTGTCTCATGTTCTGAGGTGTCAACAGAGAGCGCCGTACGTAGAATGAATTGAAGCCCGTTTATTTGAAGAAGTCAGCCCCAATAGTGCAATTGCCCCGGAGCAAGCACATTTGAGCTTTCAAACGCTCCCCAGACGACATTTCAAAGAGGGGGTGGGGGGCAGAACATGCTTCAGGGGAAGAAAAACATGCTGCTGATCTGGGAAACGATTAAACCCAGATTCGTACTGACAAGTTTTCTCTCCTCCCAGAGGGAGATGGCGGCGGCGCTCTGTATAGACACAAACATGAGCAAGCGAGAGCGATAGGGGCAGCAAAGAAAGAGATTATGGGCGAGGAAAGGCTGGTAATCATAATTAAATGGAAGTGCATTTTAGCCTCACGCTATTGATTTGTGCCAAAGGTAGTGTGTATGTGTGTGTTTCCCAAGTCAAGTCAAGTCTGCTATTTATATTGGCAGTCAGCAATCTATTGAGCTCATCTCATGCAATTGGGCTCATTCTTTGACGAAGCAAACAGCACACGTGAAAAAGAAGGAAGGAAGGAAGGAAGGAAGGAAGGAAGGAAGGAAGGAAGGAAGGAAGGACGGAAGGAAGGAAGGAAGGAGGGAAGGAGGGAAGGAAGGAAAAGCAAGACTGCAATAGCTCGATTTCCTGCTTGCCCTTCGATGCATTTTGATGTTGCTGATTTCTCTGCTTCCCATTCAGTGTTAAGCGTTTTTGCTGTGGCCAACATGGCTTAAGTCTATCCTTGCAATTTTAGTCACCCGCTTTGTGGATGGATGGATGGATGGATGGATGGATGGATGGATGGATGGATGGAGGGAGGGAGGGAGGGAGGGAGGGAGGGAGGGAGGGAGGGAGGGAGGGAGGGAGGGAGGGAGGGAGGGATGGCCTTTTTCCCCATGAATGGGAATGACATTCCATTTCCACCCCATCATTCATCTTTCCCAGCTCCTGCCAACGCCTGGCCTTTCCTCTAGTTCACGTTATATGTACATGCAGTGTATTTGTAAAATTCTCTTCTCATTTGACAAACGATACCATTATAATATTGTCACGCACGGCAGTACATCATATGGTCGACTAAGGAGGCAAGTGTCGTTAGAGGAACTCCTGTTAGTATGCAAATGTAGTATTTCCACCTTTTTCTACGGGTAAATCCCCAAAGGGCCCGTGTACTCTGAAAAAGAGCAAATGCACGCAGGAGTTGTGCGCATGTGACAAATGGCTCTTCCAAAAGCTGTCCAGCCTGCAATGCATGTGAAATGTCAACTTCTGCGATGCAGGTTCCACAGCTACATTGAAGGCGCAATGTTCTCTTGAGGAACATGGACTTACTTCTCTGTTGGATTTTTGGGGCTTGATGCAAAGAGTCGTTTTGTCTTCATCATCTCTTGTCGTAATCTAAAGCACTGCCTTGAAATGGATTTTGAATGGAGTGCATACTGCTGAATACTTGTCAAGCTGTTTTAGAAGAAATTGACCTTTCCCGAGTGTTCAAGTGAAAGCCATTGCAAACTAAAGAGCCCCGAGGGAAGCAAGAGAAGCTAAGTTGCTATGAGAAATTTGGCTACGTTCTATATTTCGGTCCAACTGGTCAATAATTGCTGCAGCCTGACTCTTATAGTGGTTCTGTGTGAGAATGATGATGAAGACACCACTGTCTTTTGGTGTCTTCATCACAAACGTCCTGCTGTTATTTCCTTTTGCGCCGAGGGCGTGGTCAGCAGAGCCGACCAGGCAGCCAACAGTATTAGTTTCTGCTGCCGCATATTGAAGCTTGCCAGAGGTTTTGCCTTTTCATCATTCCAAGCAAGGGCTTATGTGTTGGGTGCGTGCGCCCGTGCATACGTATGTGTGCGCGTGTGACCAAACTATTGCAATCTGCAATCAGTCCTTTGCTCAAGCTCCTCACTCACTGATGAGGTAACGAAGCGTGCAGTGGATAGGCCATCTTGTGGTGATTTGATCACTTGGGCTGGCTGGCTGGCTGGCTGGCTGGCTGGCTGACTGGCTGGCTGGCTGGCTGGCTGGCTGGCTGGCTGGCTGGCTGGCTGGCTGGCTGGCTGGCTGGCTGGCTGGCTGGCTGGTCTTTCTCCGTTCACCGTGCAGCGAGCGGCCTTGTTTTGTTGAGACATCAGATTGGTGAAGAATGACCCCGGGTTAATGAGCGCTGACCTCTCTTTTGCACTCTTAACATAGTGTGCTTTTAGATTGCCAAATGAGTTCATCAGCAGAGACAATTGCCAAGCGTCTGACATGTATTTGGACGATGACTTTTAAACACTGCAAAGGATTTGTATCATTAAAGTGGCAACTCTGCGCTTGTATGTGGTGGATTCAAATTGCTCACTTTGCAGGAGACCCCAAAGCGGTGCACGAAGAATGCCCGTGCTCAACTACGGTCATCGCTATGTTTTTCATTGCTGTATTCTACTTGCGCTCTTCTTTCATCTCAAATGTAGATGCGTGCGCAAGGCAAATTCCTGAAATGATACTTTGTTGGATTCATAGTAGGTGCTGTTGGCTGAGTTGACAGTTTAGGATGAACATCTTGCCTGAGTCAATTTGATGATTTGGAAAGATTTGTTTCCATGTATGTATGTGCAAGTGTTTGCCGAGCAGATTATTGAAGCGGACTTCCTCCTATCTGTGTGGGCCAGGTGCTCGCTGTGACACACCACTCGCATGATGAATCAGACCGAGGGAGCCGTTATCTCTCTCCCTCCAGAACACACACACACACACACACACGCACCCCACTCGCCCCCCCCCCCAGTCCAGTCCCTCCCCCCCGAGTCCCTCCTTCTCATCATCACCCATCCTGTCCATTCACATTACTCTTCATTGTCTCCCTAGTCATCTTTATTCATGAAGGACACTTGCGCCATACTTTTCAATTGCGACACCGAAAAATCAAATGTACTTCAGGTGTTAACTATGACACATAGTATTTAACTCTTTAGTTTAAACATATTTGTGAACAAATAATAGTGAGTAATAGCTTGTGGGAGTGAAGTAGCATCTTATATTGGAGGTGCTGCATGGTGAAAACAAGCCAATCTACGCACCGCTGACTTGCAGACTCCCACCTCAATAACGCCCCCATCCTTTGTTGTTCACAACCCATCTACACATTAGAAACGTATGCACACCGAGCTTCATTTATCGTGTATATAATATAAATATAATGTTAGCGACTCGTGCTTGGAGGAAATCGAAACTTTCGATTTCTCAATGGTATAGCTGCACTGCACCGCACCGCACCGCACCGCACTACATCCTTCCGGTTCGGCTCCTGTCCCGTTCGCAGTCATGGGTGGGCCGAAGCGTAGCTCACACAGCGAGGGAGCTGGGATGGGATGGGTTGGGATGGGACTGATCGCTGTTCATTCATACTTATGGAGAACTGGGGTCACCAATATGATGAAGAAAAAGAAAAAAAAAGAAAATGACACGAGTAGCCCACAGGCCTGTTCGGCTTGTAGCTTTGCAGTGCAGGGTTAGTATCATATTCCATCCCCCACGTCTGTATATCATAACATATTTCTTTAAGCAAAGTGAGAACTCTTTTGAATATGTGTATGGTAGAGTTTTCTATTAATCATAATATTAAAAATAATTCCAAAGTAGGAGGGCCCGTTCCGCAGAATATAAACGAATCTGGTATTTTTGGAATACCTGCTAATGTATTGCTACACTGAATTGTCTGGAATGAGCTTTGAGTATGGTGTGTTGTGAGGGGAAGGGGGAGGGGCAAGCGGGAGGTGATTATTAGCGCTCCTCTGGGGCTTTTGTCCAGGCCCCATGAGAGAAAGAGGTTAATGCCACTTAGCCTGGGGATAGCCGGCCGGCCGACCAGGTCCATTGTGTGTTTGTATAGTTGCAGGCAGGCAGGCAGGCAGGCAGGCAGGCAGCGCACGCATGTGTCTGGATGATAGGCCGGGCCTCCCGCTGCGATCCAAAATCCCTTACTATTTCCCCCACCCTCACCCACAAAGAGCATCTCATTTTGGTCAATACTGCTAAGACGAAGGCTAATCGCTGCATTTGTCCTCGAACGAGATCCTAATTGTCACTCTTCCAAAGGCCTTTCATGAACGTTGACTGCCGCGACATAAAAGGCTTGATTTCAGAGCACCAAAACACGACCATAGGTAGAAGATCAAACTTTTCCGCAAGAGCACCGACTGGTTTTGGAAACATCCCCTAAAGGTCTGGCGCATGATGAACAAATGTCACACACGCGTGTCAAATGCTGAAGACGTTTGCTCTGGAGGCTGACACATGTCTCATCATCCCGACCTGAACGTCCGTCCGTCCCTTCATTAGGTCAGCGTGTAGATCCGTTATTAGTCCTGCCACATCTCATTGGAGCTCTCCTCTCCGACGCGCCTCACAACTGTCCTTCAGAAATGAGTCTAATGTTGATGATTATTCTGTCCCCGGCGTGCTCTCAAAATGCAATTACGTCTCGGAGGAAAAGGCCAAATCGTCCGTCAGCCGCTCCGGCATACAAATGGCTGTGAAGCAGGGACCATCCAAGAAAAAGATCAAGCCAGAATACTCAACCTCGGCTCAAATACAGCAAACAAACTTTCAGACGGATGACCTTAGCAAAAAGGCCCAAAGCGGCGTGCGTAGACTTGTACAGTTCAAACGGCAATGCTTTTGCTACTTCGGCATCTGTTTTTCTGCCATTGTTGCTGAACATAACGCAAAGAGGCAGTTTCTTAAGTATACGGTTGTCCTTTTTTCCTCCTCGTCTCCCCCTCTGTCCCCCGGTAACCGTGGTAACCATCAGCTGAGAAATGGCAACCGTGGCCCTTCATTAGCCATGAACACAGGCTCAGACGGCGCAGATAATAGCCAATAAGTGGATGTGCGCGTGTGTGTGTGTTTGTTGGAGAGGCATGGGGGCACAGGGATATGGCATTATGTTGGGCAGTAAATGAAAAGCCTCCAAGGGATAGAGCCAACCTCGCTGTTATGCTTCAGGGAGTTATCGGCTGGCTGGCTGGCTGGCTGGCTGGCTTTGTGTGCGAAGGTGGGGGGGGGGGGGGACTCCGTCACTTGTCTATATGTGGGAAGATCTGCACATGTGGAGAGTAGACCCGGTTGCTCATGTGCACATGAATGCGTGGTTGTCATTGTGCATTTTGCTTGAGCACCACACAACTTCATGTCAAGCCTAAAATTAGACCAAATAAATCCTGGAAGCAATCAGATGGTAGTGGCGCTTCCTCTTTGGATCGGCGCAGACGCCAACGCTTTGGGACTCTGTGGCGCCCGCATTGTGGCAGATATCCGCCGCAGCATTGGTCAAGCTGCTGTACAAATGGAAATCCGGCAGCTTGCCGAAATTACTGATGCTTATCTGTGCTACGTGTCATTGACCCTGCACCCGCACATGCGCACACGTGCACACGCACACATCCGTCCATCCATCCATCCCGACTTCCTCCCTCCGTCTTTTACAGGCCGTGTCATTTTACTGCCGCTCGCTCCTGTTTTCAGTCCAGTGGGCTGGTGTTATTTCGGAGATGATCTTCCCGAGGTAGATGCCATCCGATTATGTAGCATCAAAGCCGTCGCTAGACGGATGTAAATATGGTCTTGAGCGCAAAGGCTCCAAGCCAATCATGCGGTGGAGCCTTCCTCTGCGAGAGTGTCAATATTAATTTGCCCTCCCTCTGCTGCAAGGATCAGAGGAAACGGACGGCAAAATGGTTCCGTGTGGTCGAGCTGGCCAACGTGGCCTCCCGTTTTGCTTTAACCTGAGCCACTGCAGCGGCAATGACTTCCTCCTCACCAAAATGTTTGCTGCTTCCTTTCAATCAAGTCTTCAACATAAGAGATGTCACCGGATTTGGCATGGGTCTTTTCCCAATGCTAGCAGTTAACGGCCCATCTCCTCAACGCTGCTTGAACTTGCAGAGGAGACGTGCTTCACGTGGCACCTGCAGGCAGTCTTCTCCGCCTTCTTTTCTTTGGTGCCATCTGTGCATCACATTGTGTCGTACGGAATGCACTCAGTGGGCCGTGTAATAGGTTTGGTGCCGTGCCGTGCCCTGCCCTGCCCTGCCCTGCCCTGCCCTGCCCTGCCCTGCCGTGCCGTGCCGTGCCGTGGCCGTGCGTCCTTTCCTGTGCGGGCGGGCAGGCAGGCAGGCAGGCAGAATGTTGCCTACGTCTCTGCATTGATCTACATCAATATCATTTTGTGCAAATGCTTTCCCTTAACGTGACACGCTCATTGCGTTGATCCTTGGAATTGGTGCAGCTCGGCTGTGTGTGTGTGTGTGTGTGTCTCCTCAGGATATCGCTTGATTCTTCATACCCTCAGGAGTTCAATTGAACAAGTCAGGTCCACACTAAATATGGTTAAAACGATACTTTTAAAAGCGCCAGTTAAAACAAATCTGGCGGTAGTTGAAATTTAACACCAGTCAACGCAACGGCTGATGTAGATAACGTGCTTGATACATCTGCAATTACGAGGGCGCACACACATGCACACACACACGTGTACTGTGTTTAGTATTTTTAGTACATGTTACTTCTCCCCCATTTCCCAGCCAAGCATCTTATCACTCACCTATGCTGGAGTTGCAAATTGAAAAGTTGAAGGAACGAATATAATAAGACTAATTGGGAGAGATGAAAAAGGATTTGTCAAATTGAAATGAGCTCAATGCGAAATTGCAGGAGCAGGATGTCAACTACGCAGCTGTCTGATTTCAGAAGGTTTTGATGTGGTGACCTGCAGCACTGACAAATGCAAATCAGTTCCTTCCCTCACACAGGATCATTTGAGATCCCTGCCTCAGCTTTCCACATTGCTGTGTTTTCAGATGCTCTGAGCAGACCACACACACACACACACACACACACACACACACACACACACACACACACACACACACACACACACACACACACACACACACAACACACACACAACACACACACACACACACACACACACAATATGACCAAAAGCGTCAAAAGGCGGATTTTCTCTTTTGGAGAAATCAAAGGCTGGCTCTTATTTTGCTGGGAATACTTTTCAACTTTTCATCTTCACTTGTGTGCACAGCAGAGTGGTGTTCCCTCCCTGCAGGTCATTTTCTTTAGGGATGGACTAGCGTGCCTGCTCTTGCTTACAAGTCTTTTTCCCCTCACAATAGGGTGGCCATGATAGGAAGGTGAGATGAGATGAGATGAGATGAGATGCGATGAGGTGAGGGGAGGGGAGGTTCGCTTCCCATCTCTTGCCAATGGGATGCCATAGCGTAGCACTATAAAGGATCTGGTAGGGGTGTTCACCAAATGGGTCATTTTCATCAAGCCGTCCCAAAAAACAAGGCAACAATACCGTACTGTTTTCTTGCTGACATTTTTCAACCGTGTAGAACCAAATGAAAGGTCATTGAAAGTCCAAACGCTATGTTGACCTTGTCTGAGACATGTTTTCATGAAGGCAAATACTTCAACCATGTCCAAATCTTTCTTTTTTGCCTTGATATTTGAATATGTGAACTCATAGAGTATATCCCAGCAGTCATGAACATCAGCGCACTCCACTGAGGTAAATGTCTTTTAAAGTGTGATGCCTTGATTTCTCTTTTGACTCCATTTGTCTGATAAATACTGATGAACGCACGCACATTTTAGCAAGAGTTGGACGGAAGTGACTTTTTGTTGAGCTTTAATAAATGCCTCCGATCACAGACTTGCAACTTTAGGCAGGCCACCGTCACAGTTTTTCTGTTGCTGGCAAGTCGCACAAAGCCAGTGAGTGACAATGGCTCTCCCCCCCCCCCCCCCCCCCCTCTCCCACAGCAAGGGAAGAGAACGTGGCCACATTCCGTGGTTCTGAATACTTCTGCTACGACCTCTCTCAGAACCCAATCCAAAGCAGCAGCGATGAGATCACGCTCTCGTTCAAGACTTGGCAGCGCAACGGCCTTATCCTTCACACCGGTAAATCGGCCGACTACGTCAACTTGGCGTTGAAGGACGGCGCCGTCTCCCTTGTGATCAACTTGGGTTCCGGAGCCTTCGAAGCAATCGTTGAGCCGGTCAACGGCAAATTCAACGACAATTCCTGGCACGAGGTCAAAGTGACTCGCAACCTTCGGCAGGTAAGCTGCTTTACTCTTGGAGCATTGCAGTCTTCTACTGAACCTTGTCATCAAAATGGTGTCGAATGGTTTGTTTCCTTTGGTTTTGGCCAATTTGACTCACTCACACGCAACTCCTTTTCATTGGCTTTCATTGTATTGGTGGTGTTGCTGCTGCTGCTGCTGCTGCTTAAGTTGATGTGTAACCCGCCCGCTTCCCCTTTTTGCAAAGCAATCAGGTTTCCAATACGCCACGTTCAAAACACTTCATTGTCTGGTAGATATCAATCATTTATTATTGCCATATTTTGCTGCCTTTGGTTGTTGTTGTTGTTGTGCTTTTGGCCAATGTTTGTTTTTCCACTGCTTCCATAACTTCCATTTCCTCTTTTACCTGGGCTGGCTCCAACTGCTACCTCCATTTGAAGTGCGACGTTTACACGGACAACAATGGGCTGATACTGGAACATCCATGTCCATGTAGTAAAGCTCATGACGACACTGTTTCACTTTTGTTGCTACTGCTATTGAAACAGGACATTTGACTAAAACCAAATCACTCGAAGGCTTACTGTTCCTCTTCCTTGATCTGCAATCAACCTCTCTGATGAGGTGGCCCACCTTGCAGTGACCAATTGCATGTTGGAATAGAAATCGATGCCATATTTTTCACCGCATTTGTCTACAAAGAAATAAAAAATCTCGCACATTTGTCCTGCAAGGTGGATCTGCCGTTCAAGTCCTCCTAAATGGTCTTCCATTCAGTTTTGGTCCTTTCACCTCGTTTGGGACTTGTGTTGGTGTGTTCTAGGTTAAAGTGATACCTTAGCGACCTGCTGAGACGACGTATCATGAAAGTGCTTATTCCAAAGGAACAAAGCAGTACTGCTACCTTTGTCCCCCAATCATGGAATGACCTCATTTCATTCCTCCATGTTAGGTAACAATTTCGGTGGATGGGATTTTAACCACCACGGGTTATACCCAAGAGGACTACACCATGCTTGGCTCCGATGACTTTTTCTATGTTGGGGGAAGCCCAAGCACCGCTGACCTGCCTGGATCACCTGTGAGCAACAACTTCATGGGCTGTCTCAAGGAGGTAAGCCGGCTCATTCAATAGCACAGATGCTTCAACAGTGGTTGGTGCTTTGCAATACGAGAGAAATTGGCGTTTTCACATAGCGGCGGCGGCGGCGGCGGCGGCCACTGCCGCACGCTCTCGTCTCACATAAGTTTGCCTGCAAACTGGGGGGGGCCGCATTCCTACATGTTTTCCAAGTTTCCCTCGTTAAACACACCTGATTCAATGATCAAGCTCCTCCAGACCGTGAGGATGAACTGATCCTTTGAATCAGGTGCGGTTAACGAGGGAAACTTGGAAAACATGTAGGAATGCGGCCCCCCCCCCCCCCCGAGGACTGGAGTTCCAGACCCCTGTTGTAGACCAAAACACATTCAAAGCCAAATACGTGCTATGCCTTTCCCTTGAGCTAATGATGGCATATGCAACACTTGTATGAGCTGGGTGAGTGGCTGCAGCAGGGAGCTGACGTTTTGTGCCGCCATTCTAAAACAACACATGCACACACACGTTGGGCGCGCATGCAGGCAGGCAGGCAGCCACGCAGGCAAGGCAGCCAGGCAGGCAAGGCAGGCAGCCACGCAGGCAAGGCAGGCACTGCCTGGCACTGCCTGGCAGGCAGGCGCAGTGTCATATGGGCTGCAGGGAGAGTGAGGAAGCGCTGCAGTGGCAAATTAATCCCCTTCTGGCCCACTTCCTACTCTGAGCATGCTAGTCAGGTCTAGGATCGTCAAATCCAGGCAGGCAGGCTGCCATGGATCGGATGGAGCAGGGCGACCAAGTGCTGCTTGGACCAGGGTTTATTGGAGGAACTCAAAAGACGCACTCGGCAAACTGACATGACTTAACAAAACGACAACACAACTGACTGACTGACTGACTGACTGACTAACCGAAACAGACTCGATAACGACAGGAACCAAAAAGACATTAAGCGTGACAACGACAACAACATTACAACATCAGGAACCAAAAGACATCAAGCCAACAACAACACAATGATCCGAAGGGACGCGAGAGGCAGACAGGACTTATATACACGACAGGTAACAAGAGGCAGGTGAGGATAATCTGACTAATCATGGGCACACGGGAGGGGCGGGCACACGGGAGGGGAGGGAGGGAGGGAGGGAGGGAGGGAGGGAGGGAGGGGCGAGCACACAGACAGAAACCATGACAACAGAGACACATAGTGGACGAGACGTGACACAGGCAGCCCCAAATGTCCAAATACTACAAACAAATAGACAGTCATGTCAAAAGATAGTACCCTTTGTCTTTTATGTATACATGCTCACAGAAATATTGCTTTGCACAAAACAAAAGAGGCATGCTCACGCAACATGCACGTGATTGGGGTCTCTGAAAAAAGGATGATTTTGCCAGTACGCAGATTCTATTTTCAAAGGAGCGTGATTTACAAAACAGTAGCCTGCAGCCTGATTTGTGCGCTATAAAAGCATTTGAATAATGAAGGTCCTTTGCGCTTCCACGAATGCCAAGCACGCACACGCACGCGCGCGCGCGCACTTCCTTCAAAGTGTCAAAGTACTTGCTCCGTTTTGCTCCTCTTATTTATTGTGTTATTTGTTTATTTATTATTTATTCATCACTCTTATTATTCATTGTTTGTGCCTTCTTGTTTTTATTTTGTGTTGTTTACTTGTATGTATATCGTGTACTATGTCTTGTCACCGTGGGATAGTGGAAACGTCATTTCGATTTCTTTGTGTGTCTTGGCATGTGAAGAGATTGACAATAAAGCAGACTTTGACTTTGACTTTTATACAAGCATTTTATTCCGTGCTCCCTATTAGTCGCTAGCTCCACATATTTTGCAGATGTCATTTAGACCTTTTCCGGCACCTTTGAGGATCTTCAAATAGGCTCAAATTGTGTTCAAAACATGGAAGACCCTTGTTAAGTCATTCGGGTTGCCAGCTGCAAAAGCAGTCCATCCTGCCTGAAAACCATGACATCCCCAGATGGAAGGAAGGAAGGAAGGAAGGAAGGAAGGAAGGAAGGAAGGAAGGAAGGAAGGAAGGAAGGAAGGAAGGAAGGAAGGAAGCAAGCAAGCAAGCAGCAATCCATGATGACATGCTGTATTTTGTGGTCTCTTTTCAGAACGATGTGTTGTCTTTCTTTCCCTTGCAGAGTTTCACATGTGTTGAGCACTCTCCTCGGCTTCTGCCTCCCCAACCATTACGGGGCTAATTTGCCTGCTTGCAATCCTCTTGTACTCGCCATCTAGAGTGGCATTATAGAAAAATGTTTTGTTACCATGGCACCAAATACTGGTTGCCCCGGGTAGCCCGCGCTTGCGTGCCTGCAGGAGGGCGGCTGTCTGGCCCACCAATATCGTGCCTTTCATAAGGCAGCAATTACAGAGAAAGGCTACATCTCGGAGCCTACAAAATGCATAATGGCCTACAATAACACATAATTGCTGTAATTGTCACTCACTACTCCATCTCTCCGCCGGCGCCACCCTCTACCTCTCACATGTCCTTCTTTTACTCGACCAATGGACTGAGATAGTGAAACACACCGCATTAGTGACCAAGCCTGCAAAAAAACAAAGTTGCCCAATAGAGTGTTGGAGGTAACTTAGCTATCGGCTAAGAGAAACATCTCTTGTTTTGTTTACATGTGAATGTTGATCAACATCGTGTTTTCACCCAAAAGAAGTCCAGTCAATTGTTTTCAGGTGTTTCAAAGTGAGGAGTATGGATGTGTCCAAAGCTCCAAACACTTGAGCGTTTTAAAAAACAACATTTGTATGCACTTCCAACCAAAGCGGTCATGCTTTATTGCCAGTCAGTCCCCCATGATTCTTTCCAGCACTTACAGCACAACCTCCAAGGTTTGTGCGTAGAAATGATGCAGACTGTATTTCAGAGAGAAACAAAAGTTGACTTTTCAACCTGACGCTCGCTCTTATTTAGAACCCGATTTTGAAATACAGACAGATTGCTGGAGCTGTTCAAATGCCAATTTGTTCAATCGGAGCAGCAGAAAGCGTGGCTGGCCTTTGGGGGACGGGGGACACCATATTCATGGAAGGATGAAACAAATGGAGAAAGAAGGACTAGATGAGAGAGGTGGAAAAGATCCTTCCCAGGCCATGACTTTATATCCTGTCAAATCTCCATCTCAACCCTTCACTCTATCCACTGGGCACAGAGCGTAAAAATGACAATCATAATAAAATACGTAAATAGAAAAGAGTGAAATTAAAGAGAGCGGGGGGGGGGTTATGTATGCCTGCGACCAAAATATAGCCAGACAGAAGGAGTTACTCTGCCTAGAGAATTAGAGGCGAAAAAAGGGTTTCAATTTTCCACTTGAGCAAATTTCCATTTGCACACACACGCACGCATGCACGCACGCACGCACACACACATGCACGCGCATGCGCACACACGCACACACACACGCACACACACACACACACACACACACACACACACACACACACACACACACCCCTCCTCTCCTCTCCATGACTCCATCCTCCCTCCCATTGTTATTGACAGCATTAAGAGATTGGTCACTTCACGTTTTCATTCTCTCGCTTTCCTTCATCGGGAGGACATTTCGTTATACATCAAGTCTTCCAGCCTCCGTTGTAAGAAGAAGAAAGAGACGGCAGATATTTGACGTCTTCTTTCCTGCACAGGTGGTGTACAAGAACAACGACATCCGCCTGGAGTTGTCCCGACTGGCTCGGGTTGTTGACCACAAGATGAAGATCCAAGGCGAGGTGTCCTACAAGTGTGAAAATGTGGCTACGCTGGACCCCATTTCTTTTGAGACTCCAGAGGCCTACATCAGCTTACCCAAGTGGAACACCAAGCGGATGGGATCCATCTCTTTTGATTTTCGCACGACGGAGCCCAACGGCCTCATCCTCTTCACCCACGGCAAACCGCAAGAGCGCAAAGATGCGGCGGCCAGGAGCCAGAAGAACACCAAGGTTAGCCCGTCTCAAATGAGGCAATGAGTTGGGGTCAAGGTCACGACCCCTACCGCGCTGAGAAGACGAGAGGACAACGTTTGCTTTTTCTCCCCAAGGTGGATTTCTTTGCTGTTGAGCTGTTGGATGGAAGTCTGTACCTGCTGTTGGACATGGGCTCAGGAACCATCAAGGTGAAGGCCACTCAAACAAAGGTCAACGACGGCGCCTGGTATCACGTGGATATCCAGAGAGACGGTCGCTCAGGTCGGTTCCGTCCACAAAGTCGGTCGGTCGGTCGGTCGGTCCGTTGGCGTTTTGCGAGCTGGCTTTTTATCAACTGAAAAGGACAGCGAATGGCGCAAGCCCACACGGCTCAGCTTTTTGTCGAGCGTCTGCTGCACGGTGAAACAAAGTCTCAAAGTCTTCTAATGACTCCCTCCCCATCTGTCTGCCTCAGGTACCATCTCTGTCAACAGCAGAAGGACCCCATTCACTGCAAGCGGCGAGAGCGAAATCCTTGACCTGGAAGGCGACATGTACTTGGGGGGGCTCCCCAGCGATCGCACCAACCTCATTTTGCCCACCGAGCTGTGGACGGCCATGCTCAACTACGGCTACGTGGGCTGCGTCCGCGATCTCTTCATCGACGGTCGAAGCAAAGACATCCGTCAGATCGCCGAGGCGCAAAACGGTGCCGGGATCAAGCCTTCCTGCAACAAGCAAGCCGGCAAGCAGTGCGAGAGTTACCCCTGCAAGAACCGAGGCGCCTGCAAAGAAGGCTGGAATCGATTCATCTGCGACTGCACCGGCACTGGTTATTGGTCTCGCACTTGTGAGAGAGGTAAACCGAACCTGTGGGATGAGCTTCTTTGTTTTGAAGGAAAAAAAAGGCATTACAAACACAAAAGTCGACGATGGGAGCTTTTGGCATGCCCAGAATTAGTCAGAAACATTTGCCAAAACAGTAGTATTTATTGTTTGACATCTTTTCCATTTGATTATCAAACGGTAGGCATTTGAGCCTGCCTGTTCAGTCGCCATTGCTTCCACTCAGGCAGTTGAGAATCCCCTTGTCATCCTCAAAAAGGCGGCGGCGGCGGCATACCGGGCCTGAACATTGCACCATAGTGCCAAGCCATTTTCTTTCCAGGTGTCCATGGATTTGATTTGATAAAAAAAAAAAGGTCAAAGTAATTCTCTTCCACAAATGGCTCCAGATTTCTCCTTTTTTTTGTTTTTTGCAGACCAAATAATAGCTGCACTATCACACTGGTTTTCTCTGTCCTTATCTTGTGGCCTGTAATGAAGTTCCCCGAGAAGTTCATTTTTACTCTTAAAAAGACAAAACATGTGGGTCAATCAGATATAGTAGGTGGTATAGAAATTGCTTTCATAATGAAGTGAAATATTGCACTATGATTGGCATTTTTTCTGTCACTGAACGTTGGCATGATTTTTGAGGCATCTTCGTTGGTCATTTCTGGTGGTCCAGGCTTTTGGATTTTGAATGTGTGTGTGTGTGTGTTCCAGAGGCCTCCATCCTCTCCTACGACGGCAGCATGTATATGAAAGTAGTCATGCCAAGCGTCACGCACACTGAGGCAGAGGACGTGTCGCTGCGTTTTCGCTCGCAGAGGGCTTACGGCCTCCTCATGGCCACCACCTCCCGAGACTCGGCCGACACGCTCAGGCTGGAGTTGGACGGAGGCCGCGTCAAACTCACCGTCAATCTAGGTATCGTAGGCACCCCTGCCTCCCTCCCTCCCTGCCTCCCTCCCTCCCTCCCTGCCTCCCTCCCTGCCTCCCCCCTGCCTCCCTCCCTCTTGGTCTGCGTCCGCACCTTGGCTCTTTTCATCAGGTGGTTTGTCATGAACTGCTAATGTCAAATGTTCTTGTCCGTTCGTCAGACAGCATACTCCCATCCCTTAAAGGTTCACGTCGGCTTGGAGACCAGGAGCATTCGTTAGTTTGCATGAGTGTGACTGCAGAACACGTTTGTAACTGCAGCTACAGTGGAACCTCAAGGGTCAATCCGTCCTTTTTTTTGGATAGTTCAACCAAAAAGCGGTAAAGATGCACATGCAGCTCACACGTGTCCTTCTTGAAAATTGCAAGCGTCAGGACAAAATAGCAAAACCTGAGAAGAACCGAGCCTTGAACAAGTACAGACGCTCGTACGGCTCCAAATTCAGCAAAGTTTCACGCAAATTCTGCCGCATATTAGGCTTTGTCCTCGCAAACGGAGCTCTCCTGACGTGATGTGGCCCACCAAATTCCACATAGTTGCGTGTCCTCGAGATTTTGAGGTTCTGCTGTACATTTTGAGATTGCGTTAGGCTATACCATCACAACATGTCATTCTCGTTCAATGTTTGGAAAAGGCAAGCGGCCGGTGTAATAGCCGTGATCTTCTTAACGTTCTTCGATTTTTCTTTGGAGGAAGTCACAGCGGTAAAAGCATACAAAGACATTCGAAGGTGATTGTGACCTAATTTGAAGACAAATTTCCAAATGGGCAGACAAACAAATGCGCTGAGACTTTCTAAGAGTTGACTTCCACCAGCGATCCACCACAAGATAGCAAAACTTTGATTTGCATACCCATTATTCTGTTGTGTGTGTGTGTGTGTGTGTGATCTTCTTTCTCACCTTTCTGGAGTGATTGATGTCATCTGCTGACGATGGTGTGTGGACCTTTTGCATTTATCTGCCATTTTCCATTCTGCTTTGTCAAAAGATGGTATTCACCCCTTCAAAGGCCTTAAGCCTGCGGCCCGTCTGGTGAACAGCCCGACAACAGAGCCCAGCAAAACCTACAGCTGGCTGCGACCCCAAGCCAAGCCTAGCCTAGCCAAGCCTAGCCAAGCCAAGCCAAGCCAAGCCAAGCCAAGCCAAGCCAAGCCAAGCCAAGGCTTTTCCCGACCACTCAAATTGTACAACGACCATCGTCATCCTAGTATCTTGTAACATGACGTCATGGAGGCACATACGACTCGTTAAGCTTTCTTACAGACAAACGTATACTACGCTGTACACACACCTGCACACGGCAACATGCATCGTGTATATTTCTCCACGTGATGGATGGCTGGGGTCCTGTGCCTCTGCACGGTGCTGGTGTTGACTGGATCGCGGCTGTTTGCTCCCACTTTTCTGTTGCGGTTGACGGCACATGAAATGATCAGCCGCATGGTGACCGACCCTTGGTGTCCCCACAGCTCAAAGAAGCTTCCACGAGACAAAAACAAAGACAACAAACTCCAATTTATACGACCATGCAATTGACTTCAAATAGGATGGATGATTCAAGCAATCCAAGTCCAAGTTTGTGGGTTGGAAATCAAATGCAGCTGGTACCAAAAGTGGCCATTTTACTGTTAATATTGTCCCTCCCTGCCTCCCTCCCTGCCTCCCTACCTCCCTCCCTCCCCCTCTCATTGAGCAACGGTTATCTGTAGCTCGCCTACATCCATCCAAAAGAATATGTTCCAATTGTGGCTTTGTCCAAGATAAAGATGGACGCAATGAAAATGGCCGTCTTTCTCCATGTGTACGTCCCCGGAAGGGTGGAACTTTTGTTTTTGGATGTCTGCAGCTGTAACCTTGAAGGATGCAATTTCATCTGTCATTTATTCTTCCCCATCTAGACTGTATCAGGATAAACTGTAACTCCAGTAAGTTACCACTCAAGTTTCATTTTGCTTTCTATGTTTCTATGATGATGTGTTGATGCAATATATGCAAAGTGCAAACTGCTTTGGCGGCAACAAGAGATAGTAGATACTACCTTGTATATTTAGTGCACAAAGTGAAGAAGAAAAGCTAACTCTGATGAGTCATTGTGTTCATGTAGGCATTCTCTTATACGTACAATGATAAGGCCAGACCAGTCACGATGGCAAAGTACTACTACTACTACTACTACTACTACTACTACTACTACTACTACTACTACTGCTACTACTACTACTACTACTGTATGAGAAGCGTCAGTGGTCAAGCAAAACTCCAAGAGTGTCCTTAGACAAATGTTTTGTGTTTTTGCCACAGTTTGAACCAAACCTTTGGTTCCCAAACTAGACCAAAGGCTAGTTTGCTAGGTGGAAAACCAAAGGATTGGTTGGAGGCTCGGGATGTGTTTAACTCTGTGATTGTTCTCAGGCAAAGGACCGGAGACGCTGTATGCCGGGCAAAAGCTCAATGATAACGAATGGCATACGGTACGGGTGGTGCGTCGCGGCAAAAACTACAAGCTAATCGTTGACGATGATGTAGCAGAAGGTACATGGGCTCATCGTGTTCTCACCTCCTTACCTCGCCACTCGTTCTATGGAGCTTGCACGCCTGTCGTCGGGAGGGGCGGGGCCGGGCGGGGCCGGGCGGGGCCGGGCGGGGCCGGGCGGGGCCGGGCGGGGCAGCTTGCATCGCTCTAATTCTATGACTTTCTCCTTAAATCAGCCCTTTTGTGTTAGTGTCAGACGGTGTTCTCTTTTCTTTTTCTTTTTGTCTTTCTTTTCACCCCATCCCCTGCACCCTCCCCCCATCTTCAGGCCAAATGGTGGGTGACCACACACGTCTGGAGTTCCACAACATTGAAACGGGCGTCATGACCGAGCGCAGATTTGTTTCCAGCATCCCGTCCAGCTTCATTGGTCATCTGCAGAGCCTCAGGTAGAAAAGCGCGCAGGCAACAGTGGCACCTCTTTGCTCGCGAACAATCTGGAGAGAAAATGCAACATTTGTCTCTGCTCCTCTCCTCTCCTTTTTTTTTTTTTTTTTTTGGCTCTTTCTTTTTCTCCTCCAGATTCAATGGCATGCTCTACATCGACCTGTGCAAAAACGGCGACATTGATTTTTGCGAGCTCAACGCCCGCTTCGGGATCCGTTCCATTATCGCTGACCCGGTCACCTTTAAATCCAAGAGTAGCTATCTGAGCCTGGCCACCCTCCAGGCCTACGCGTCCATGCACCTCTTCTTCCAGTTCAAGACCACCTCCGCCGACGGCTTCATCCTATTCAACTCGGGAGATGGCAGTGATTTTATTGCGGTAGAGCTGGTGAAAGGGTGAGTTGGAAAAGGTCCGATTCCCTCGCATCTCGTCTCATTTCACCTCACAAGCTCCATTACGCGAACGAGTATGTTCGATGCAAGTCTAAGGATGTACTGCCCTGCAGATACATCCATTATGTGTTTGACCTGGGAAATGGGCCCAATTTGATCAAGGGCAAAAGTGAAAGAGCCCTGAATGACAACCAGTGGCACAACGTGGCCATCACCCGAGACAACAGCAACACTCATACCCTCAAAGTGGATGCGATAGCCACAATTCAGAGCATCAATGGGGCCAAGAACCTGGACCTGAAAGGTATGCAAAGAATCTCATAGCGTTTGACTTGAACAGTCACTCGTAAATCAACGTCCAAACCCTTATTTGGATGGCGAATCCTTTTTAGCCTACATTTCATTGAGTACACCAAAATGATCAACTTGGTTGCTTTTCAATTGGATGCCTGCAACGCGGTCCATCAAAGCTGGGACAGGGCCACGTTTGTCCTCTGCTTTCGACCATACTCAATGAGTATTTGGAAACGGAGGGCAATAACTGCCCCAACCACCACCACCAACCTGCTCCCATTCCTGCCAACTTAAGTCTCTCCAAACTTTGGACATTTGTTGAATGGCAATATCGTACTAAGCTGTGTGTCTTAAGCAATGGTTGCCACTCATTGCAGTTGTTCAAAGATCTTGGAACTTGAGCTTTTGAATGTCTTCAGGCGACCTTTTCATCGCTGGATTGGGTCCTGGCATGTATGGTAGTCTTCCCAAGCTGGTGGCCTCCAGAGAGGGTTTCCAAGGCTGCTTGGCTTCAGTGGACCTCAACGGGCGTCTGCCAGACCTCATCAGCGACGCCTTGTTTCGTAGCGGGCAGATTGAGCGTGGATGTGAAGGTACACGCTCCCTCAGGTTCGGGCCTGACGTAAAGTTCAACTCCAGCGGCTCGGGCGGCTCCTTCTACATGCTCAATACAAACAGTAGCGGCACAGCCTGGCATCCGTACGGACGTTCCTCCGTCGCCTTAGCCGTGCTGGTGGCGTGGCTCGGGCACGGCTAAGCCCAGCCCGAGACAGATGCCGGCCGGCCGGCCGGGTTTATCGGCCACATTGGCCGCCGTCCGACGATGCCATCGCCGATACGGTCCGACGACATCACCATAATGTTTGGGGTATGGGTTCAATCGAATTGGACAACGTACTTCTTCTTTGGGCTTTAGTGAGAAAAGGGAAATGCTGCGGCACGGCGCTTCGTTCACTTTCAGTGGAGCGACCGCAAAACATGCCAAGGCTTTTCATTGGTTTGAACTTCCAGTTTGACCTTTTGCTCTCGCGACTTATTTCATTCTAGCTGCGTTGAAATGGGCTTTGCATGAGCAAGAAGATGTCATTGTTTCCATCCTCCAAAGGCTTCTGGGTCGGCTTCCATATGTTGTTCTTGTTTGCATGGAAATCATTTTCTGTACAGTATTTCTTTTTTTGCCTGCCACATCATTCAAGCCGGGCATTGAGTGTATTGTAATTTTCTTTTTGTTCTGCTGCCTTACTAATGAATGTCTGTTGACAGCAAGTGACGACGATGTGTACTTGTCTGTGCTCACTGTGACATGACAGTCTGAATGTGGTCGATAATGACGGTTTTTGCTGTACAACAATAAACGAGTCGATGATTGATTCGTTTTAGAAAATAAAATCTCATCAATCGCAATTTTTTGTCCATGGCAATCTAGTGTCTCATTTTTCTGTGTGCTTGTATGTGTACATTTCTTCCAAGCCAATGCATCATGATTTGTCATTTAAATTGCATTGCCATCTACTGCCTCGTCGTCTTCACTGCCAGTTCTGACACATGAAATTGATTTCTGGTTTGGTTTGTTTTTTTCTCTCGCCAGCCTCCATGCCATTACAGAAGCCCATGAATGATATTTGGTCACAATGTTGTTGCTCATAATTGGAGTCACTTGATGCAATCGCTTGCAGGTTAGCTGAACTAGATCAAGTGAGATCAGAAAGCAGGGCAAGCATTTTGGACTCCAAGGAGAAATGCAACCCCCACCAAACCTATTGGGCCAGAAATTGAAAGCGCGTAGCTTTGACATGAAAACGTGACGTGAGAAAGCGCAGCTCGGAAGAGCCAGCGGCTTATCCCATTTGGAATATTTCTTTGCAAACACTTTGCTTGCAGTTGTTTCTTTTCGGAAGAGTGTGTGGGTCAAATGCACACTTTAAAGGTGGCCCTTTTGAGACCATAGATTTGGTGTTTGTAGGATGATGAATCCCAAAGGCCAGCCACCATTCGGATTGGGTCTGTATGTGTGCGAGCGAGCGTGCGTGCGTGATTGTGGGGGCTTGTGGACTTTGCAGGTCCCAGCACCACCTGTCAGGAGGACTCGTGTGCCAACATGGGGATTTGCATCCAGCAGTGGGAGAACTACACGTGTGACTGCTCCATGACCTCCTACACTGGGACGCAGTGCAATGACCGTGAGTGCTGTGCTGCCGCGTTCACATCTCACACACGCACACAGCAAGCAGAGCAATGTACTAGTTGGAAGAGAATCTATTTTCTCCTTGGCTGCTTTTTATGACTATCCTGGCGCACACGACATCATTTCTTATGCCGCCACACCTTTCTTTACCTGGAGCAGGACAAAAGTCTTCCTGGCACCTTCAGGTTCCACGACACACACTCGCAAAGTGCAAGTAGTGTCGAGGAAGAAAAAAAAGTCTCCAAACTGTAACATTCGTGCTGTCATGAAATGTATGTGTCCCGTGGCACATCAGGTACGCTGTCTAATTGCTTGTAACTGGCCAGACCATTTACTGCAGAGCAGATCAGGTCTTTTTTTCCACTCTAAACCAGCCAACAATGAAATGCTCTCACACTCCATGGCGGAAGGTGCAAATGTCACCAGTGTTTCACACTTTTGCGGAAATTGACGTTTGTTCTATCAGCATCGATCAGTTGCGAGAGCTAGAACAATAAAGACGACGTTTGGTTCGTGGTGCTGACATGTCATTTCAACTCTGCCACGCTGAGATGAGGACCGTTTTGCCAGGATTATACGGATTTAGTGTTGTTAACGTGACAGCACCTGCAATTTGGCCGAGTCTCGCTCGCGACGCATCGTTTAGCTCGATTGAGCTCATATCCACATCAATGGCAGAATTTTTAGAGGCGCCTCCAAATGGGCCATTCGTTGAGAGCAATCGATATCCTCTAGCCCCAAAGTGAATGACAGCCGATAGGCCGCCGCCGATGATAGGCCGCCGCCGATGATAGGCCGCCGCCGATGATAGGCCGCCGCCGATGATAGGCCGCCGCCGATGATAGGCCGCCGCCGATGATAGGCGCCGCCGATGATAGGCCGCCGCCGCCGATAGGCCGCCGCCGCCGATAGGCCGCCGCCGCCGATAGGCCGCCGCCGATAGGCCGCCGCCGATAGGCTCCTGTTGTTGTCCCCTTAAATATGAAAAGTTGTCCTGCTCTGCTCAGCTGGGACCACATACATCTTTGGCAAAGGAGGAGGCCTCATAACGTTCAAGTGGCCGGCCAACGAGAGACCGAGCACCAGGACCGACAGGCTGACCGTTGGCTTTAGTACCTCGCTCAAAGACGGCATCCTCGTCAGGATCGACAGTGCTCCGGGTCTGGGGGACTTTCTCATGCTTCACATAGTAAGTTCATAGCGCACTCGGTACGTTTCCTTTTTTTTTTTTTGAAGCTACTGAACCCAGTCCTTATTTCTTCCATTCAAAGTCAATCGGGGCTCCCTCCCCACACCGAGTACTTGCTTTGGAAGTGCCCTCATTTAACCTGGTGGTGAAAATGAAGCAGCACTGTAAGCCTGGGAGTCCGGCCCGCTTGTTCTACGTTTGTTAGATGAATTCCTCACATTGCGGACCAAGTATTACAGCTGCCAAAGACAGAGGCGCTCCATCCACATTGTTGAGCTCACCAATTGTCCCTTTGCTTTTGGCCATCTGTTCTAGTGGGATGGGTAGGTGGCCGGGGCTGGCCGGCCGGCCCGATGGTGTCCTCTGGTGGACAAATTTTCCATTTGTCACAAAACATACTTGTACTGTGATTTAATCAAGACCCATAGCACAACTGCCACCATAAGATTTGTTTTGCAAGGTCGTTGCTATAGTTACCGTCTGATTTCAAATGCATTATTCATTCATCATCATCCAAGTGTCTCTTGCCCGCCCGTGCCCTCCTGACTTTCAGTTCCCACTCACAGTGATGGTAGAAATACGTACGTGGGCGCTGTGATTGACTGCTGGCGCTGGCCGACCATTCATTAGTCATCATAAAGAGAAAATGGATGCTTGGATGTGTGGTTCAAAGTGCACCAAAACAAGGGAGCGGAGGGAGGAAGGTCGGGGGGCCTGTGTCGTCAAACAGTGGATTTTTAGTGGATTCCCATAGCCGGCCAGTGTTGATTTTGCTCTTTCATTGTAGCAACAAGGCAAAATTGGCGTGACGTTCAACATTGGGACGGTGGATATCAGCGTCCAAGAGAACAGCACCCCGGTGAATGATGGAAAGTATCACGTGGTCCGCTTCACCCGAAACGGTGGCAACGCGACGCTGCAGGTTGATAACTGGTCCATCAATGAACACTTCCCAACAGGTAGAGACAACTAACTAACTAACCAACTAACCAACTAACCAACTAACTAACTGCACTAGTGCTCTGCTATTCCTACTGCTAGTTTTGTCTTTTGGTTCCCTGCTTGATAACACCTAAAGCTTTGTCAATGTTTTGGTCCAAGGGAACAGTGACATTGAACGGGTTCAGTTGGCCAATAAGAAAATTCCTTTCAAGTACTCCAGGCCAGTAGAAGAATGGCTCCAAGAAAAGGGTAGGCAAACAAAACATTTCACTCAATAATCTCAAGTATGTTATGCCGCGTCCGTCCCCTGCTTTTAATACATGCGGCCCGGCCGGATGTCTCCTGTAGGACGCCAGCTAACCATATTCAACACTCAAGCCACGGTGGCAATCGGCGGAAGCGATCGTGGCCGGCCGTTTCAGGGCCAACTCTCTGGTCTTTATTACAATACCCTCAAGGTGTTGAACATGGCTGCGGAGAGCAACCCCAATGTCAAGATCAATGGGAGCGTGAGGCTGGTGGGCGATGTCCCCACCGGGGCAGGCTCCACCAAGTCCACTGCCGTGCCTTCAGATGTCTCCACTAACTTCATTGAGACCACTACCATGATGTCCACCACCACCATGCGGAAACACAGGTCCTCTTCAACGGTACGGCTCCAACGCTTCCAATTACAATGAGACATTCAAGCATTGGCTGTTACGATGTGCTTATTGACACTCTTGGCAGGGCTGGCAAATCCAGGTCCAGCAAATGAAACGTTTGTGGCTAAAGCCAAACTGTGGCAGGATTTGGACTTTCTGGACCTGGATTCTCCATCCCTGCTAACGAGCCGTTATCGTCTGTATACAGACAGTCGTCGTTTGGTGCCTTTCAAACTGAACACAAATAACGCACCGAGTGAAGAAGATCAAATTCAATGTGATCAAATAATGTATTGTGCGTGCCTTTTTGTTGCTTCTGATGAAGAAGCATCCAACGGATGACATAGTGTCATCTGCCGAGTGTTCCAGCGACGATGAAGACCTGGAGGAGTGTGAAACGGGTCATCCAGGTGGGCTAGGTTAGTTTGCACTTGCTTGCTTTCTATGTGCGCTCATGCATCAGCACCAGTACGGATGGACGGACGGACGGAGGGACGGACGGACGGACGGATGGACGGACGGACGGAGGGACGGACGGACGGACGGACGGACGGACGGACGGACGGACGGACGGATGGATGGATGGATGGATGGATGGATGGATGGATGGATGGATGGATGGATGGATGGATGGATGGATGGATGGATGGATGGATGGATGGATGGATGGATGGATGGATGGATGGATGATGGCAGTCTCAAAGCATCACATCCCCATGGTTTGGCAAAGTGTAACTTTATCTGAACAAAATTAAATAAATGATACTAATCATAAGCGGCTTTTCAGAGCGCCGTTTTGTTAGCCTGCAAGTAGCAGAAGCTCTTTTGCTGTCATGAACTACACTTGCACATGGGGTCATCCAAAGTGCTCCATATGGTCACATACACACATTTCGCCCGCTGAGATTTGAAAACAAACCTAATAATGAGCGAAATTTGTATCCCAGTGAACCATGATGAGCCAGTGATGCTGCCATTGATCACATTGAGCCTTCTTTTCAAACAGTACATTGTCCTGATTTGTTTGAAGAATCCCATCATCTATCTATCTATCTATCTATTTTCTTTTTGCTGGGGGGGTAATCACTCCATAATCACATTTAATTGTCCATATTGATGCTTGCATTTTTGCTTTAAAGAAAGAGAGAGAGAGAGAGAGAGAGAGAGAGAACAGAGAGAACAGATATCATTGAATTTCTGTGTATTTTTCATTTTTTTCATTTGGGTTTTGCTTCCAAGCATACTTCTTGTCATTCTGTCTTTTTGCACCGAAATACAAAACCAATCCATTAAGCAGCCTTTTTTTTTTTTTTTCCCCCCCAATAGAGAATACGTATATTTGAAAGAATTTGGGAATTCCCACATGATTATCACTTTTAGCACAATGCAACACGGAAAGGAAAGTATTGGTTGAAAGTCGAGAAGATCTTTTCTCCCTTATCAGACAAACAAATAGGCTGACAACCAGTTTGGCCATTCCCAATTTCTTTGAAAGAGTATGCAGGAGATGATCATGTCAATGACTGCAACGCTGTGCTGTGTATTCTGAAATTCTTGGGGGATTTGTGAAGAAAGACAAAGACAGGGCCCCTGTCATCCAATCATATTGACACAGAAATTCATGCCATCCTAACCCTGACATTAGTTTGATGTTGACAGTGGCATGCTCTGTGGATTCCAAATGTACTTTTGCGACCACCTTTTCTTTTTTCTGGCTCAGTCAGTATTACTAGCCATTTTGCATGGTCTGAATTTGCTGACGTAACATCTGGCTGCTGCTGCTGCTGCTGCTGCTGTTGCTGCTGCTGCTGCTGCTGCTGCTGCGGCTGCTGCTGCTGCGGCTGCTGCTGCTGCGGCTGCGGCTGCTGCTGCTGCTGCGGCTGCTGCGGCTGCTGCTGCGGCTGCTGCGGCTGCTGCTGCTGCTGCGGCTGCGGCTGCGGCTGCGGCTGCGGCTGCTGCTGCTGCGGCTGCTGCTGTGGCTGCTGCTTCTTTGCATGTCCAGTGTTTGACTTTCATCATGTATGTATGTATGTCTATCAGCTTGCTTTTGTAACATGCAAATGATGACAATGTTGCTTTTTTTTCAAGGCAACTTATTCTTTTATCAACCTTAACATTCAAAAACAAATCCAGTTGATGACACTTTCATTTGAATGCCAAAGAAATGAAATGGTATTATTTTCACACCGTATTCCGATTGACGGCATGGTATGTTACAAAGAAGATGATATATTTATTTCTCAATGATTGGCACCGTTTCTTTTTGGTTTTGGTTTTAAAAAAGTCGTCATTTTGCTCAGAATGAATTTTGCATGATGGTTTTGATAACAATCGTCGAAATGGCTTTGTCTGCAGCAACATCAAATGCAAAGCCTGCATTATCGTTCTCTTTTTCCTTTGGTTGTTTGGTGATACTGTTCTCGGTTATCCATCCATCTGTTGTGTCTTCAATGGATTCATTTCATAAGATGGCAATGATGAATCCGTCTTTAGATTTGTTGTTTAAATATCGAACGAGCACAAAACATCGCTTTGCATAAGAATTGCTGTCTGGTATAATCATGTCATTGATTCATTTACAAATCAAAGTCTTTGCCTTTGTATGAAAGTATAGCATAGATCAGATCAAAACATGAACAGCAAAAATCAAGACAAGCAGCGAAGCGATTCGTTGATGGTGCGTGGCAAATTTGTTTGATGGCGTGAAATCGATTGTCGATTCATCGCGTCGTGACAAAATGGAGGCTGCGGCTGTGGCCGAGGGAGGGAGGGAGGCACTGGTGACCGAATGGCAACTGCCGTCGGGCTCCATCTTGGTTGACTGGCCGTCGAAAGCGCCAGACAGCTACTCGAAAAGACTCCAAAAGTTGGGATCAAACACTGCGAAAAATATATTCACGAGGAGTGCTCCGATTTGGAGCCATCCCTGCTCAATGCCATCTCATGGAATTGTCTTCCCACCGTTGTATGTGCCATCCAAAGAGTCTGGATTGAGTGCACGCACATGAATGTCCATTGAAAGGTGTCTATCCGTAGTCATCCAAAACGACCTGGAGTGGAATTCACTTCACTGGTAATCGACTTGAAACAAGGAGGAGAAATCCAATCCAATCAGACGGCTGACAACGGCCTCAGGGAAAGCTGACAATGTTAGCGTCTCCTAAACCATGGCTGAAGAAATGAGCTTTAAGCATCCCTTCAGTGCAGCAATGAGCACACCGACAGCATCCTTTGAATTTCTTCATTGTTTCATGTGCGCTCCAATCCAATCTCCCGACACAGTCAGTGTCTTCTGGATAGGCACTCGTTTGACATTTGTCCTACATGACATAGTCGTGGCATGTGCAGTGGAAGTGGTCAATACACCCCTTTTGCAAATACTACCATTTGATTTGACGACATCCATTGGACAACAACAATCCGTTTGAAAACCAAACTCAAAGTCGAAGAGCTGAGTGGGATGTTGCCATTTTGAGACTTGATTGCTTTTCTGCCATGGATGCACTATTCTTAGACCTCTTGATATTCTGTTATGAACTGAATCGTTCAACAAATGAATATACAATTTAACCAACCAAAAGAGTGCTAGCGCACTCAATAACGTGTGCTCTCTCTCTCTCTCTCTCTCTCTCTGTCTCTCTGTCTCTCTCTCTCTCTCTCTCTCGCTCTCTGTCTCTCTCTCTCTCTCTCTCTGTCTGTCTCTCTCTCTCTCTCTGTCTGTCTCTCTCTCTCTCTCTCTCTCTCTCTCCCTCTCTCTCTCTCTCTCCCTCTCTCTCTCCCTCTCTCGCACGACATGAGTGTTTTCTTTCCGACTGAACCAAAGCTGTGAACTCAAAAGGGGTGGGTGTATGACATTTCCATAGGCATTGTACGTTTAACGTTTGTATTTCCCCCTCCCTCTTCCCGACGGCTATTAGTTCCAGTTGACCTGTATCCCAATCATACTCCAGTCAAATCCAAAGCCATTGCGGCGGGAGAAGGCTGACCAACCACACTTTGTACAGCTGATGGCGATTTGAGATCAGTGATGGTTTTTCGAGTATGGCATTGGGACACAGCGTCTGTCACTTGTTTTGGTCACTCTGAGTGCGTTTTCAATGTTGTTTTCCTTTCTACTTTCCCTAAATGCAACTTACTTTAAGCATGCATCAACATCCTGCAGTCGGACTAAAACGAAAGCCAAAATGACTCATTTCCAGTTGTCACTGTACACCCAGACTGCACGGCCGCTTCATGTTTAAAGAGTAACGTTACAAATATATTTGTCACACATGAGAGAGGAGCTCGGAGCGGACGGAGTCCCTCTCTCCGCAGTGTCTGTTTCCGATTGTGTGCATCTGGTTGTAGTGTGTGCAAAATTTCAAATGACTTTGTTCATTCATCTTAACATTTTTCATTTGATACTTTGAACAGGTCTTTTGTTTTTGTATGACTAATCCAAATGGCATTTTGGTTCTTATTATGGTTATTTGGCTTTGAGTGTTTCTTCTCCTTCTTGTTTTTGTTTTTTTTCAATTGGATTCTAATTCAACAGCATCGGGACACTTTTTCTTTGGACATATAGTTTGACCATTTCGGATTTGGAACCGCTTCTGCTACTAACTACTTACGACTGACGACGAACGGTGTGCGCTTTTCCATCCAAATTTTGCCGTCTGTGCAATTTGTCAAAAAAGCCAAAGCAAAAAACTCCCTGATAAAAAAAAGCATCCAATTTGGTAGATGGAGCCGTTCCAGATCCTTAACGCCACCATCGTTGGTCTGTTTCTCCACATAGCCTATCGAACTTGAATACTTTGATTGTAAGCGATAACCAAGTGCATGGCTAAAAAGTTGCAGTTTAGGGTTTGTCAGAGCTGTCAGTGTTAGAGTTCTTCTGTTCTTTTCTGTCGATGGGCATGTATATGCTCATTGTTTGTTTGTATATCCCCATCCCTTCCTTACAGCCAAAAGCTCTATTGCCGCCCGACCGCCTCGTTCTGCCTTTACATGGACATGGCAACTGACTTACACTGTCACCCTCATCAGCCTCATTTCCTATGTAATCTGTTCATAGGTCCCCTTCCTTCCTTCCTTCCTTCCTTCCTTCCTTCCTTCCTTCCTTCCTTCCTTCCTTCCTTCCTTCCTTCCTTCCTTCCTTCCTTCCTTCCTTCACCCCTTCTTCACCTGCTCCCTTCTTGCTAGACTTAAGCGAAAGATCAAGTCGATTGACTCATTCGGCGAGAATCCCTTTCATTCAGTAGATTTGAGATCCTATCGTCGAGTGCAATGGAAAATTGTAGATTTTGTAAAAAAGCAACCGCAAAGTTAATGACTAGAGATTTCAACGAGAAAAAAAGAGCCAAATGATGGTGTTTATTTTCATGTTTTGTGGTGTGGATGTGTGTGTCGTTGCCTCCCTGTACTGTCATGTTGAATATGGAACACACGCTCCAATGGAAAAGAATACGGTATTTTTAATGCTACAACTATGATGATGACGATGATGATGATGATAATACACTTCTCTTTTGTAAATTCCTTTCTTCCTGCCAAATTCGTGCGGGCGGGCAATATCTTGATGTAAGTGGACCAATTGTGTATGGCTAATTGTCTGAAATTGTCTTTCAGTCATGCAGTTTGGAACGTTGCCAACATTCCTTCCTCTCAATTTGCTTCTCGATCTGTTCACTTGACGGCGAGCTCTTACAATTAAGAAATAGGACATGTTGCATTGTTTGGATTGTGGCTGAACACAGCATTTGTTTGCACTTGAAAAGTGAGTCAATCAACTGCATCACTGAGCAATTTGTCAAAAGGAACCTTTCTGGAACAGTGTTTGTTTCAAGTATAATAAAGTGTGCTTTATTTCTCTTATAGAGTCGTGTGCTTGTGAATGTATACGTTGACGTTTGCTGTCGTGTGCATTCGTTGCGTTGATTTCAACATGGAGGGAGGATGCGCCGCCGCCAGCGGTGCATACGTTGAATGTCAATGGCAGTTTGAATGTTCACTTCATTAAAAAAAAAAAAGAACTCCTTTGTATTTTCAGACAGATCCAATTATTACCTTTCAGCATTCATCTCTGCTATCACGAAAAAAGAATATTGATGGAGCCTATTGAGAACATACGTATATGGGATTTGTGGCTTGCTCAGATGTTTCGGGTGATCACACTATGCAATCTCACCATTGCAATATGATCTCTGAGAAGTCGATGGTTTACACGCAAATTACGATGCAAGTTAGTCTGCAATTTTGACCTCTATTCCAAACCATTTCAGATGCTTGCTTACCAATAAACCAGGCCATTGGCCCTTGCTGATGTTCTTTTTTGTTTTTTTACATGTAAAATGATCATTAACGAATCCATTCAAATGGGTAGAATGCGGTAGTGACTCTCAGAAGCAATTTCTAATGTGATACAATGCATATTTGTACAATATTCTGGTGATCAAAAGGTAAAAGCCTGCAATGGCCCTTCCCAAAAAGAGCTTATCATCATAATAGTAAGAATAATAATCACGATAATAGCAAATTCTAGCGATGGCGTTTGAACTCATTCAGGTTAAACTGAAGTTTGACATCTCTCGCTGTCAACGGCAGTGAATGATTTCGACGATTCAGTCGGTCGGCAAATGTGATCCTTTGCTCTTTTCATGAGAAAGGGCTCACTGATTTGGACTAAAGTGTATCGTTGGAAAGGTGAGCATTCGGATCAGATTGTTCTGCCATTGACATTGTATCGCCATTTTTGTGTTACAGAGCTGCGACAGAGCAACTGTCACATTTGGATAGTAAATCTTTTCCCTAATGACCCAGCTCAGCTCAGAGAACCTGAAATATAACCATCGATGTAGGAAGAGCCATTGTGTTTGCGTTCTCAATCAAAGAGTTGATTTATTTGAAGCGCAATTAGAGAATTGTCAGCTCTGTATCACAGAAATATTTCAGCCAGCCAGCCAGCAAGAGGCTTAAGAGATTTGTGGAGCCCATTATTGGCAAATGTGCTATACTGGAAGGAAGGTAACAGTAGTTGATTTGAAAATGTCCTTCTGCTTTTTGATTTGAGAGCATTTCTTGTCTTTCTTTCGATTCAAAGTGTATTCTGTGGCTCATCTTTACACACCTCTTAAGCCTTTTGCGATTGTACATGGCTTACTTCTATTTTTCTTTGGCAGTCTTTCAATTGATTCTGGGTGAAGACCTCGACTGAAATGAGCATCACCTAACATTGTGTATGTCTGTGTCCAAACCCAGGAGCTGAGTTAGTCATCCGAGTACTTGAGGATCCAGTAGTCCATCCTTTTCCTTCCATTAACCCACTCACTCAACCCAGCCACCCACCCACCCACCCACCCACTCACTCGCTCACTCCTCTCCATTACCGAGAGCACCAAAGAGTCCTCCGTGTCCAAGGCCACTGAGGCGGGGGCACCGTGCTTGTTGGACCGAGGCAGCCATGATTGTGATGATGATGATGATGATGATGGCTTGGCAATATGGCGGGATGGCTCAGGGGAAGAGTTCAAGTCTAAGCAGCCCTGCACCGCCGATGAAGATTTCTTTTTACACGACCTTCTCCTTTGTCCACGTGGGGCTGGCTCACTCGCCCAGGACTGTTAGACATAAGTAAGCTTGGGTGGTGCGGCCGCACGCGGACTATCTCGCTCTCTATCTATGGCGAGCGCTGTACCACAAAGCGCCAGAGCCGCCCGCCGGGTCGCTCGCTCGGTCGGCCGGCCGGCACCGCCGCCACCGCCACCACCTCTGCCTGCCTGTCTGCCTGCCTCCCTGCCTGCCTGCCTGCCTGCCACCCAACCAACCACCCATCCCACCCACAATTCACAATGCACCCGCCAAACGCTGGCTAAAAGCTCTGGCATTGCCCACATGGGACGAGGTTAGACGGCAGCCGGCCCGCGATTAACCTCCCCCGTGTTCCGTAATATACCCACAGCACTTCCCACAGAAGCAGGCGTCAGGCCGGGGCCTTCGGAAGTAGTCCGGGAATCAAGCAGCACCACCGGGATGGTCATCGGAATAGTGGCGGCCGCCGCCCTGTGCATCCTCATCCTTCTTTATGCCATGTATAAGTACAGGAACAGGGACGAAGGCTCCTACCAGGTGGACGAGAGCAGGAACTATATCACCAACTCGGCACAGAGCAACGGTACCGTGGTCAAGGACAAACAGCAGAGCTCCAAAGGCAGCAAGAAAAAGCAGAAGAACAAGGATAAGGAGTATTACGTGTGAGCCCGACCACGGCGAGCGCGAGCGCTCGTGACAGAGGACGGACGGTATGGAACGAAGGGAACTTCCGTGATCTTTGACTGTGCCGAGGAGCCCGACTGGTGACGCGTACACTTACTAGATCGAAAGCACACTTCACTTCTGTCAGGAGGCTTATTAGCAACTTTAGAGACCTGACTTACTACTCTCTATCCGTATAGAACAGCTACATCATTCTCCTAAGTGACTGCAATGTGATTGATCTGTGACAAAAAAACAAAAGATATTTTCTACCTTACAAGACGGACGGCTTGACCACGATGGGCATGGAAGCAACTCATACAGAGTGCTTCGCAAGAAGGGGTCGAACCAAGCCTTGTTCAAGTTCAAAAAAAAGGACACTTCCAAATTTGTATGGTTTCTAAGTAATAATAGTGTGGTGTCTTATTTATTTTTGCTTTGAGCAAAAGAAAAATGGAGGTCCAAACAAGAAAGCATCTCTCTCTCTCTCTCTCTCTCTCTCTCTCTCTCTGTCTGTGTTTCAAATGAACTCACGTGAGCAAATGGACAGCCGCTGGCTCCCTCCGTTCTCGTTCAAATGCTATGATTGTCTGGCACACAAAGTTGTGGGGGTGAAGAGAAAAGAAAAAAAGCAAATGATTGTAAAATGCATGTCAGTCTAACTTACGCTACAACAGTCAAGTTCTATCCCCTTTGAGGCAAAAGGGCTCACCATGGGAGCAAAGTGAAGTCCTCCCTCCCTAGCCCTCCCGCTTTTGGACCAGCCAAAATTCGAGCTAGCCTGCTACTATTTGTGCACAAGCGAGTGGCGTTCTGATCTTTTTGCAAAACTCTACCTGAGTTGATTGTTCTCTTTTTCTATGGAGGTGTGAGGAGAAAGACAAATGCAGTACTAAAACCTTGTTCCAAACGCAAATCAATCCAATGGTGTGAATTCGAATCTATTGTCACACTCAACTGTGTCAAAAAAAGACATTTGTTTACATATTTTATTACATGCTCGCTGTTGTACTTTGTAGGTCGTAAATTGTACATACGTATATATACCATATGATGGTGGTCATTTTTAGTACCTCTATTGTACAGACTGAACATGAGCAGATTTCATGACAAAGTCCATCAACACTGAGAAAAAGAATGTGGAGAATACTATTGATATTTCGTAAAAATATAGAGATATATATCGAGATATATATATATATACATACAAATTGTATTGGTAGCCTAGAGATCAAAGCAGAGCTGTTTCTAAAGTTGCATGAATATTTACCAACTTGCAGTGTTTCAACAAAATAAGGTGCCCTTCTGTATCACGGCAAAACTGTTTTGGGTTCCAATAGTCTCGTTCATTTTCAAAGAAAATAAAGTCAGCACTATGGCCAATCGGATCACCATTTTCATCAATGGGCTGGCCAACTGAACATTTGGACTCAAGTCTTATTGTCGTCATGTTGTGGATAGCATTTGAACCCTCGTGCTCGCTTAAAAGCCAGCAGGCACACTTGAACTGCACCTCGCTCGCTCGCTCGCTCGCTCGCTCTTCCTCCCAGCAGTGGATGAAATACTAAGCTGAATGCATATGTCTTTATTTTCCACTTTATTGCGTCCGCGAAGAAAATCGACTGAACGTCATTTCAATCAAAGTTTCAGGTTCGACATAAAGGAAGAGATGCAGTGCTTGGAAAGTTGATGAGGTGTGCTTCGCTATCCAACCGGAGACTGAGTTACAGACTCTTTCATCGCAGGTTTTCATCAATACACCTTTATCATCAACAACAGGAGAAGGAAGCCAGCATCTGATTCACGGAAACAAAAGGATAGAAATAACCCACCTCGACATAGACGACAAATTGCAAACCTCTTTAGCGATCAAGCGTGTTGACAGACAGAAATGTTGTTTGAAGACAATGAAGCTTCTCGGTAAGGCGACAAACGTGGAATGGATAGGGTATTAGTTTCTACAAATAAACTAAGACTTGTTGAAACTCGTCTTGTTGCCGGCCAGCCAGCCAGCCAGCGAGCCGGCCAGCCAGCCGTGCATCTCTTTGCTTTTCATGAGCGTCATGAAATTTTTACGTCAGCTTCCACTTGTTTTTGATGACTCTTTCACGTTTGCTCATACACGACACGAACATTAAATGAGACATCAAGGTGTCAAGCGCTGCGCTGTACGTACTGAAAGAGCCGGCCAGCCGGCCAGCCTGCCGGCCAGACTATTAAACGCAACTCCCACATTTCCATCAACATGCTTCTTCTTTCAAGGCATTCATGTGAGGTGCCAGGATGCAAGTGTGCATCGCGGTCCCCGATGAATGACTACTTATATATACGCAAGTAGCTGACTCTGCAATGGTTGTAGGCAGTATTATTGCATGACACTTTCATATCGACTGCTGTATGTGTTTTGGAATGAAATGACACCACTCGTATGTGTTTACATGACACATTCATCATCATTTAAATGCCAAATTGGAGTGCACCTGGTTTTGAAATAGGAATGAGAGGTGGTCAAATTCATGCCGCAACATGACTTGACAGTGGATGAAGAAGAATGTTCAAAGGCTTCATTGTCACAGATTGCTCGTCTGATGTCTCAATTAGAACCTAGGTTGGTGGTGGTGTTGTTGTTGTTACACTTAAGGACAGGTTATTGAGGATCAACTGCACAGGAGGAAGAAACAACAGCAAGTCAGCAACAAATGATTTTCATAAAAAAGCCAGTCATGAATAGAGTTAAGTTGGAGCTGTGCCAAGAATAGTGCACAAGCATGACGCTATGGAGCAGGGGTGAGCAATTGCGGTCGGTCCGCAAGGGCCCGCCCGTGTTCTGCGTGTTTTATAGGTCTCCCTGCTGCAACACACCTGATTCAAATGATCCGGATTGTTATCCAGCTTCTGCAGACCTTGCTAATTATCGGACCATTTGAATCAGGTGTGTTGCAACAGGGTGACATAGAAAACATGCAGGACACCGACCGGGGGGCCCTCGAGGGGCCCTCCAGGACCGCAATTGCCCACCCCTGCTATAGAGACTCAACTCACAAATGGTACATTTAGGACAATCAGAAGACCAAAACGTATTGTCTCTGTTGGAGGACATAACAATAACCTTTTTAGTTATCAAAAGAAAACCTCTCATGTTGTTCATTGCACCACTGCATGAGCCACCTCAAACAATTTTGACCAAGAATGCGTATGAATGGGCCCTTTGCTAAGTATGCAAACCAACGGCTTTAGTCCTAGGCACAAATAAAAAGCCAGGTTATTTTTGAGGTCAAAAGTCAGGATACTCTCTCTCTTTCAGAGAACCCTCTCTCTCTCTCTCTCTCTCTCTCTCTCTCTCTCTCTCTCTCTCTCTGTCTGTCTGTCTGTCTGTCTGTCTGTCTGTCTGTCTGTCTGTCTGTCTGTCTGTCTGTCTGTCTGCCTGCCTGTCTGTCTGTCTGTCTGCCTGTCTGTCTGTCTGTCTGTCTGTCTGTCTGCCTGTCTGTCTGTCTGTCTCTCTCTCCCTCTCTCTCTCTCTCTCTCTCCTTCTACCGTTTGCCATAGCTTTGTTCCAGCCACTGGCGCACATGGTTGAGATTGTAAAAAAAAGGCCCCTTGCCGCCCAGATAGCGTACCTTTCTGCGTTGTACTATACACACGCGTTCGTTGGAAACGCCGTAAGCCATATTAGCATTGTTGTCCATACAGTCAGCTACCAGCTGACACTGTGGGGGCAGAGAAAAGTGATCAATCAGCTGGCGTGCCGCTCCCAGCCTCTCTTCTAAACTTTGATGCTTGCGTACGTCAAAAGAGCGAGGGCCCGTAGGCGGGGCCGCCCAGCCGTCAGATGGATGAGCCTCGTCGATGTACACCAGCACAAAGTCAGCCACGTGGCTGAAGTCTTCCACCAAGCGCACGAAGGTGGGCAGGTGGCTGACAAAGGGGGGTCAAGTGGCTGAGCCAAAGTTGACCACCAGAGGGCGACCTGACGATTCCAAATCCAGGAGGTGGCATTCGTCCGGCTCGCCGAGCCTCCCGCCGCCGCCGCCGCCGCCTGGCTGGTTAGGCTCAATCATCTTGCACCGATGAGAACTGGCTGTCGTCACCTTGACCACTTTGGAGTTTGGTGCCTCGCAGCCCACTTTGACCTAAGCAAAAGGATTGACCGTCTTTAGCCCCAAGATTATGTCGGCCTTTACTTGCAGTGCTGCTACACCAAGTGCTGCGTTTGGACAGGATTTTGGTCATTTTAGACAAAGGTTAACAGTCCATGGTTAGATTCACTCAGGGAGTGTGGCTTTGGGCAAATATTTACATTTGGAACATCACGACACTGTTTACTTGAAATTGTGTCACCAAAACCGGAATCTCTACCTAATAAAATGGTGCTCCAAGCCATAAAAGTACACATTTAACGTGCAATGTGCTATATGCACTATATGCAAAGTGCATTTTCATGCCACAGTTGTTCTGGTTTAGCCTAAGGTGTTATTTCTAGTTCGGCTGTCAAATTACAGAACCGCAATGAAATATGATTACAGCAGCATGTCGTATAAATATGTTCCCATTGCATGCAATAGTCAGGATGTGTGAGTGAGTGAGAGAGAGAGAGAGAGAGAGAGAGAGAGAGAGAGAGAGAGAGAGAGAGAGAGAGAGAGAGAGAGAGAGAGAGAGAGAGAGAGAGAGAGAGAGAGCGAGAGCGAGAGCGAGATGACAAAAGGAGCAAAAATGGGCCTAAAGGGTCATCACATCTACCTTTTGACATGATTTAGGCCTATATTCAATGTTCAAGAGTTTAGCAGCAAAAGGGGAAAAAAAGATTCCGTAAATTGCAGGCAAATGTCCCAGTTCAGAAACTGAACGTTGCATTGTACATATCGTCACCTTTTTGTAAGCGTCCAGCAAGAAACTCTTCCAGATGGAGCGGATCCCAGCCCTTGTCAACATGCGACGCCACTTTCCCGAGCCGGCGGCAGCGGCAGCGGCGGCGGACCTGGAGCAACGCAAGCGCGAAACAATGCGCTTGACGAGCACCATTGAGTCGTAGAGCGCCAGGAAAAGGCAGTTGGAAAAGAAAGCGGGTAATATTTGCAGGGTCACCAGCAGGTCTTCGCTGGCCATGCCCATTTCGTCCCTCTGCACGCGATCGCTCACAGCTGCTGCGTACAAGTTGCCCGTCATTGCATTGCGCGCCTCGCCTCGCTTCGCCTCGCCTCGCTTCGCTTTAGTGATGTGCATTCCAGTTCTTTTAGGTGAACTGAATCTTTAGAATCAGGTTCAATGAATCCCCCCTAACCCCCCCCCCCCCCCCCCACACACACACACTCACGCACACACTGATACGTTTTTTTTGTTTGTTTTTTTTTTACATCCAGTGGAAACAACCAGAGGCGTAGCCAGGAATTTTTCCAGTAGGGGCGCACGCCCACAGGAAAAAAAATCGAACATCACCCACGCCGTTCGCTGATCGCTAAAACAACATCCGGGTCCGGGAGGCAAACGGTGAATGGATAACATCGCGCACATAGAATAGCGCAAGCACATTCGCGCAAGACCGAAAGAAAAAAACGGCATGAAAATGAAGAATCGAAAAAGCTCGATTTTTTTCAACCGGGGCGCAGGGAGTCCTAACCGGGGCGCCGCCCCGGCTCGCCCCGGCTTGGCTACGCCTCTGGAAACAACCCATACACATCAAACAATACAACTCAACTACACCCCCCCCCCAAATTATTATATATAGTAATAATTGGCTCGGGTAATTAACACATTTCTTTCTATAATTTAACTTTCTTTAACTTTAACTTTTAACTTTAACACGTCCACTGACTGATCCGTTGATGCACAGGAAGGCAGTTCACTCATTGACTCGTTCGCGAACGGGAAAGCCAGGATTCGTTCCCTCACTGATCCGTTCTCGCGGTGAACTGGAAATGCGAATCACTCAGTGAGTGATTCACTCAGTGAGTGATTCACTCAGTGAGTGATTCACTCAGTGAGTGATTCACTCAGTGAGTGATTCACTCAGTGAGTGATTCACTCACCGAGTTATTCGTTCACTCGTTGGCGAACGGGAAATGCAATTCACGACTCGTTCGTGAACGGGAAGTTACGTCACTGACTCGTAAAGTCCCTCCTCCATCTAACGCTCGCTGGCGCTGCTGATTGGCTGATTTTCTTCTTCGTTTTGTTTTACGGCGAGGTAGCACCAGCTTCAATGGGCATTAATGACATCTACTGTTATATATGAAAGGGAAAAAAAGAACCAATCATTTTAGGAAGTGATTCGTTCACTCTCGTTCACTGAAAAGAGTCGTTCTTTTTGAACGAATCGTTCACTCACGAGCCAACACAACTTCGCTTCGCCTCGCCTCGCTTCGCTTCGCTTCGCCTCGCTTCGCCTCTGTTGTGAACTTGTCACTGCCCACATGCCTGCAGCACGGCCCCGTCCGTGCGTCCGCACGTGCATGCGTGCGTGCAAACTGCTTCCAACTTCACGGGCGGGCGCGTGACGGGGTTGGAGGTTACAAGATATCTGAAGTCACCGTGCATATGACCTTTCTGACACACAACAGGTGCCGCCGCACCCCGACAGTTTTTTGTACCTTTAAATATTCCTACCTTATGACGTCACTGGTCTATTCAATAGAAGATGCCTTCACTAACCGACCGACCGCATGTTGTCTGTCCTTGCCCCTCTATCACAAATGATTATCAGCCCTTAATTTACAGAGTTGGGAACTCACTATTTGTTCAAAAAGGTCAAGAAGTTATTCACTGAATTACTGACTCAAAGTCAGTCGTTGGCAGGGAAAGTGTTACAGTTAGACATATGCAGGTGTTTGCCTTGAACCTCAATGAAATGGGGATAATGTTGACATTGCCACCTTCAAAATGGTAACTTTTCATCGGCTTGCTCCTCAGTTTCGGCCTCGTTTTTTTTTTTTTTTTTTTTTTTAAACGCGCGCACACACGCACAAGCATGCATGACTGCCGTCACCGTCAATGCGGGAATCGAAGTCATGGTGCCTGCAGTGTAGAGGGCGACCCCATTTCTGCCTCCGCTGTGCGTGGGTCGACACGCGTGTAAAAACACTGGCTCTGATTGGCTATCATATCTCTGCCTTAGCCAATCGCTCAATGACTTGTCACGGTAACCCGGAAACTTCTCACTAGCCTCAGGCAGTTCGCCCGGCCTGCACCAGAAGGGGGCGCTAAATTGCCAATTCCACACTAATATGACAAATACGCCACACACGCACGCGCGCACACACACACGCACACACTGTACAGTATAAAGTTAAGCAGATGCATGTTTTAGAAATGTAATTGAAAGAACCTATCAATGCTCTGCAGCTATACTCAGCTTGGAGCAGGTGCAGTCAACCAGATGTTTTGATGACAACATGTCCTTGGGCTTAAAAGGATTTCAGTCACCTCTACTGAGGAGGTATTTGTTCAGCCTCTTCTTAAAGAAGTGAATACCTATTACTGAGGAGGTAGGTATATGTTCAGCCGCGCTCTTCTTAAAGAAGTGAATACCTGTATTTGTTTTCATGGTTCCAACAACCTCAGGCTGTTCTATCATTGAATTGGGTGGAGAAAGAGCGTTTGACTTGGAGATCTCCACATTCACCAGATTTTCTGTGAAACTTGATTCATTTGAAATCTCAACTTTGAAATGAATGTTTATATATTTGACGTCCATTGGTGTGGTATACCCTTGATCGTGTATCATTGTCTGCTGCATCTATTGGCAGCATCTCAGACTTGAGAGAGAGAGAGAGAGAGAGAGAGAGAGAGAGAGAGAGAGAGAGAGAGAGAGAGAGAGAGAGAGAGAGAGAGAGAGAGAGAGAGAGAGAGAGAGAGGGTCCATCCATCCATCCATCCACGGCTCCCAAATAGTGGGTAAAAGCTGGGCAGTTGGCAAGGTGTCGAGCGAGCGCCATGGCTAACAAACGCACCCTGTGCCAGCGTGGGAAGTAGACCACTTTGTTGGATTGCGTCACACTTCCGATGCACAGTGTCAAACAAGTTTATCTTTGGCACATCAAATAAAAAGAGAGCCAATAGTGCGTGACACGCCATTTTCCAGCCAGAAGACCACCGGGGTGAGATTCGTGGAAATATACGTAGCTCTCCACCCGCCCACCTACCGACCAGCCAGCCACGGGTGCTTCCTCAGAAACAAATGGCCCTTTCTTTTCATTATCAATGTACTTTGCTCCTCTATAAAAGAAGGCTCTTATAGATGGATGTTCATGAAGAACATGAATTGTGTGCATTTGCCATTAAAAAGTACAAGAAAGCATTTCATTCAACATGAGCAGGACATCACAAGTTGTGTAAAGACAGTGGTGGGCAGGAGTGAAAATGGCTTTGCATTTGAACTTCCATAGACAGATGACAATTACCTCATCATTTCTCAACATTACACAGAAATGCCTCATCACACCACCAGTTGTATCCCATGCGCACCCACTCCACTGCTTATCCTCCAAGTCTTTTTCACAAGTGTCTGCAACCTATTCGTAGTGATTTTTTTCGTCTGTGGCACACATATACTACCGTTCAAAAGTTTGGGGTCACAAAATTGTTTGGGTGACCCCAAACCTTTGAACGGTAGTGTAAATATTATAATAAAATATTATGAATTAAATATTATAAATTATATCTTATATTTGTATAAGATTATATATAATCTATGAATATAAGTATACATATATATTATAAGATTTTTTACACAGAAGATTATATATATAATTATCTAAATAAATATATACACTACCGTTCAAAAGTTTGGGGTCACCCAAACAATTTTGTGACCCCAAACCTTTGAACGGTAGTGTAAGTGTAACATGAGAGGTGAAAAAATAACAGAACATTTGCAGCATCACAAAGTTTCGCATTAACAAGAGGAGAGAGAATTTTGGCATCACTGTCAATTCCATAGTATGATGGCAGTGGGCCTTTGACGGGGTCACGTAATCCACTTCTTAAGTGTTTTGTTCCTGAGAGCAGCCACCATTGGGCGTTCATTGACCTGCCCTTTTGCCCTGGATGAAAACAAGTGGCCACTTTTTTCTCCTCCATCCAGGCATAGCCTACTCTCTTGCTCGCTCTCTCATCTATTCAAAGCAGTGTCTTTACTGGTGAGACACTGGATGATTCTGCCCCAGGCCCCCTTCCTTCCTTCCTGGCTCTAGTTAAGCAAGTCACACACAGGAATGTTTGTGCAATCCCTCGGTGAAAATGTTGATTACAAATCATCTGAATTAGGATTTTAAACCAAGAACCATACATTGGAATGTTGATCATTTCAAAAGCATATTACTCTATTTCGAGCCAATGGAAGAGCATTTGATTTCTTGGTGCTGTGTTGGGCCCTGCAGGGGTCATTCATTAATGAAACAAACGAGTCCGACATCTTTGAGGAGAGTTGAAATCGATACACAAGCACGTCAATTGTTGCGCTTCCACGGTCAATGACACCACAGGCAACCTCGAAAGGACATGTTGACCAAATGTAAAGTCAGTATCAAATATGCCTCATTCATTTCCATAACAAACAGATGTGTCCTGTTGATTTCCTTTCTGCCCTGTAGGCAGTGTTGCCTGTCCTGTATTTTATTTGCTTTTTGTCTGTCCTTTCAGACGGGTCAATAGTCCTCTTCAACTCTTTGCCAGTGATGGATGGATGGATGGATGGATGGATGGATGGATGGATGGATGGATGGATGGATGGATGGATGGATGGGTGGATGGGTGGACGGCTGGACGGGTGGACGGGTGGACGGCTGGACGGATGGGGCCAAACACTGCACTTGCCAAACCATTCATTTCAAAACTACTATTGACCAAATAGTGTCGTAAAATACAATGTAAAACAATCTAGCACTACAGAAACCCAACAAAAACACAAAAGTGTGCGTGTGTCTGTCATGGAAAACGCACATTAGGCAACCAAAGCATCAACATCATCCAAGATAGATATAAGACTTCAAATCTTCAAATGGCTCTGGATCCATTCTGCCAGCATTTTTGCCACTTCTCTCCCAGCGTCCAGTACAAAAGCATGACGAAATCCATTTTCACAAAGTCGGAAATCTCCGGCCGGGAAGTCCTCCTTGATCTCGTGATAATATTGCACAGGGCACCAACGGTCTGTCGCTCCATAATAGAAGATGAGCTGAATCAGATCAACACACATGTTGTTAAATAGGACAATAGCAGCAATGGCCTTGATTCCTGAGGTCTGCCCAAATGTGGGAGGGAGGGAGGGAGGGAGGGAGGCAGCCATGCAGGCAGCCATGCAGGCAGCCATGCAGGCAGGCAAGCAGGCAGGCAAGCGCCGCTTCAATGTGTGACCTGCCAGCTTCTGAAGAGGCGGTCCAAAAGAGCACCTGGACGTTGTACACGTGCTCCACATTTCACGGGCGAGGCGCATTGCAAAACTGCCATTGAATTTTGTTTGAACATGTAATCGAGCATGTTGATCAAAAAACCTTCATCAGAATATGTGTCATGTCCTTTTTTTTACTGTGCAAGCTTTCAAATGAAAGTTGCTTGATTATATCCAAATAGCTCTTACTACGCCACACATCTCTTACCTTTTCAAGGTTTTTCCCAATGGTCACGTGATCTCTCTCCAAAACCTGCCTCATTTCCTGCCCGGCCATGTACACAGCATTCGCTGTAAAGAGGACAAATGGATAAATAATCAGGATGTCAAGATGAATGATGGTGACAGTTTGCCAGTGGAACAGAGGCTCTCTTGGTTACTTTGATTCTGTAAGAATAACCTGCAGAGTCACCGCTGAGGAGGCCTACAGTGGGTCGGACAACGGAGCGGTCCAGAGAGCCAATGCCAGCCAAAACCACTTTGACCAGAGCGCCTTTGAGTCTCTCGGGCAGTAGAGAGAGCAGGAAAATGGCCAGGTAGGCCAGGTAGCGCAGGTGACACAGCATTGGGGTCATGCTCTTCCCCTGGGGAGTCTGGGCCATGCGTTCAATCGTCGGAAACAGCATGACGGCCTTGACGATCTGGAAAAAGAAAACATAGGCATCCTGAAATCACTCCATATTCGTAGTCATTTGGCCAATGACAAACCTCGAGACTGGGATCTCTCCTCATTATTTCCAAAATGATGTAGCAGCCAATGGAATGTCCCACCAGGATGAGCTTTGTTTTCTTTGGGACGTGCTTCCTCAAGAAGGCCAGCTTGTGTTCTATCTGACCATTCAGACCAAATGGGTCCAGATCAGCCGCTGAGTAGGCATCTGTTGAAATGAAAAGTCAGTCGCTCACAAAAGTGAAGACGCTCATTTCATAACTTTCAAGGAAAAACAGTCAATAGGATTGGACCTTCTAGCATGTCCATGGATGCAGGTGGAATACAGTGTCCAGCATGGCTTACAGCCCACACTGGGTGTTGGCTGCCAAACAGAGCGTAAAGCGTTTCGATGAAGCTTCTGTAAAAGCCCACTACACCAGGGTTACCTAGATAGAAGAGATGGAAAAAAGAAGACAAATACGTACTACGTACATAGCTGCAACGTACAGTATTGCATGATGCAAACAAGTCGACTTGAAATGAGGAAACACAATGACGACGGTGATGCCAACTCACCAGGAATAACTACAACAAGCACTTTGGGGCCAGTGTGCAAGTCAGGAGGACCACATCGGAGAACCTCTGTGATGGCTCCATAGCAATAGATGAAATCTGTTTGTGCCGCATCCATCTCATCTTGCAAAAAGCGACATTGGAATGATCGCCAAAAGTCAACCACGTAAACAAAGGCGCACATCTTTTCGAAATCAAGCGTTTCATCGCGTCTTCTCCTCCATAATGACAGCAGGGTACAAAAGGTTCGCTCGACGTCAAAGGACAAACGATAAGAAATGCACGAGCTGATGAAATGCTGATCCACTTTTACAACAACAATTGGAAAAAAAATAATCTAAAAATCATTAGCCTACGTTGTCATATTGAAATCGGGATAAAAAACGAGTACGAGACGTTCACTCATGATCCGGCCGGTTATAGCGACGAATTGAATTGGAACATTAGGCTATGTTTAAAATCAGACAGACAGACATAGTGCGACCTCAATCATCGAATTTTAAACAACATACTATATTGAGACTTGACAACTGGAGTGTGTTGATCTGTTAGTTATTCGATTCATGTTTAAGTTAGTAGGTATGAGGTGCTTTGGAATGTTAATTTAAACTCCAACAAAAATCAAGAAGCCGATTCCGTCCTCTTACCGGTGCGATAGCCATTGATTTACGCTGAAAAATGATTTCCGCCTTCCAATTTTCCTGGACTGTGATTGGTGATTCTACTTCCGTTTACGGATATTCAGGACGCGTTCGGAAATTCCTGCGTTTAAATTCACAGGCTGTATCCTCAGAAGGCCGCTTTTTTAGGCCGCTTTACAGGCGACATGACGTCATTTTCGGAGCCGGCCGACGTAGCGTCACGCGAACGCAGCCTTGGTATTGGCCTTCGTTTCCACGGCGACGGGCTCCTTTGTTTTTAATATTACTTTACAATATTTATTTAGGAACTCGGAACATGGGGCGCCTTCGTGTGGCTCAATGTATTCTACATCGAGAAGAGGGTAGGAACGCGTAGAAGAAGAGCGAGGCAAAATGGAGAGTGCAAAGGTCACATTTTCACGGGACAGCCTTGTCGCACCGGAAATGACGCAAGGTCGACGCTTCCGGGGCCGCGAATTCTTGCTGATTTCACTTTGTTGTTGTAGTTTATATTTAAAATGTCCCATGCCATTGTGGTGTGCAAGGACTGGAGTCGGAGGCGGAGTGACAACGACGGTGCCAACGGCAGTTGTTTTAATGACATTTATAATTATTCTCCAACAACGGGCAGACTCTTTTCCCTTCGAGATCCTAACACACACTAAACTAAACAGGAAATTCCCACACGTGTAAACTGTCCCACCGGAACTATGTAACGTGAACTTAGGTTCCGGGTGAATTATGTCAACCCACTACACAATCAATGATATAAGTGAAGAACAGTGAAACGCATACGCATCAAGTAGATTCAATTGTCAAAACGGAAATGACTTTCAATATATTGCTACTGATCCTTCCGACGGACTGCTCCGCTCCTCTCCTCTTCATGTCAACTTTGATCCCGTCACGGCCCAAATGGAACGTGACTTCCTGCTAAACGAAAGCAATGTCTTCCAACATGATTACACTGCGCGCGCGCGCGTACGCACGCGTACGCACGCGCGCGTACGCACGCGCGCGTACGCACGTACGCACGCGTACGCACGTACGCACGCACGCACGCGTACGCACGCACGTGCAGACTCCCACACACACTCGGATGCTGACAGACAAACTGTCCGTCCGTCCGGACTGTCCCACACATTGGGCGTCATCACTATTCAGCTTCTTCAGCTGTCTATTTACAAACACGCACATTGGCCAATGTCCACAGGAAGGATTCAGTTACACAAACAAATACCCTGACAAGCAAAGAGGACTTTAATTTCCCAAATTCACCTGCCCACTGTTTAATGATTTTTTTCTAAAATAATAAATAATCTCATACTTTCAGCCAACCACAACACTGCATCGTTACACAAGTGTTCTGTCTTCAAATTGAACTGTGCTCAAGTCTGCGAGTAATAAGTTATTATCTCTCTCTATAGTATATCAATTGAGACTGCCGAAATGTGTGAATTACATAGATGTCTAAGTCTAAATGAAAACAGGAATCAGAAGCTTCAGAAGAAGACGAGTCATCGGGATGGGATGTCAAACTCATGTGAAACTATCTTTCAAAATATGATACATGTATTTTCGAAAGAGCTTTTTAAACAACGAGAAAAATCTTCAATCTTCACTTTGCAACTTTGTAAAGTTGAGATCAGTTCAGAACCCGTGTTGTATTGTAATGGAGGAAGTGCAAACACAGTCTGTTATTGATCAAGTCACGTGTCTTGAGGTCCGTTCAATTGGTGGAGGGAGGTCGGTCGGTCGGTCGGTCGGTCGGGAGGTCTGCAGGAGCGATTCAGACGGCAACGATAACAAAAAGAATGTAACACAGCAGCATCAGCAGTGGTCAGTGGCACGCTGCGATGCTACTCTGTCCCGACCGAGGTTGGCACCTTCCTTGTTCTTTGGATCCATTCAGCCCAATCACATCATTTGTGTCTTGTGGTTCTCCTCCAAAGTATGGTTGCTATTTTGCAAGCTTAACGGTATGATGATTTTTTTATCATCCACTGTGATTAAAATGGTATTTGTGCAGTTCTTGCCCATGCCATGGAGCGTGACCACGGGCCCCCGGGTGTTGTTCTCCTCATGGTGGGAGTCTGTGGCAGAGATGGTGGCTTTGGCACTGCAGTTGCCAAGGCAGCAACACACGACTCTTGTCACCGGTCGAAAAAGAACCCGGGAAAGACCTCGGCGGGCACTTTCGCTGACAAAACAGTAGAGAGCGGGATCGGCCACACAATTGAAAGAGGTCAACAACAGCGCCAGGTGGTAATAGTTGAAAATCCCTTTGAAGATAAGAACACAGGAGCGAGATGACGTGACACGGCCGTTGGACCAAGTCAAAAGATCGCTCCATTGAAACCCAGCCAAGCCTACCTGTGATAAAATGGCAGTCTCGCTCCAGCACGGTGCGTACTAACAGAAAGACGTGGTAAGGCGAGAAGCATACGAGGAAGATGAGGACCGTACTGCTAACCAACTGTCGGATTCTGGTCTTCTGATCCGGCTGGGTGCCCGCACTCTGGCCCACGGCACGAAGCACGCACAGGTAGCTGATCTGAAATACAAACATTCAAAAAGGAGTGAGCCATCCATTTTCACTGGTCAGCAGCAGCCAATGGCTGGCAGACAGACAGACAGACAGACAGATCCGTTGAAGGCAGTGACATCGAATTGGGAGCTCAGACCAAAGTCAGAGGCAGCCAGTCCGAAAAGAGTCTTCCTACCAGCAGGATGGCCAGCGGGAACATGAAACCAATCGTGAAGCGGTAGTAGTTGATTGGATACTCCCAAGGTTGCATTGGGTAGTGCTCAAAGCACACCGATTGGTTGTTGGCATTTCTGCTCAGCTCTTTATGGCGGAAGAAAACCACGCCCACGGCAATCTCCTTCAACCAGATGACGGCGCTAAAAAGGCAGGCTGTGCTTATGGAGCGGAGGGAGGTGAACCTGCACAACAATGACATTCAAGCCAGCTCTGCAGCAGCAACACAATCCTATCAGCACACTACAAGTATCCTCATCAAATAGTCCCTCGGTGGCAAACGGTCATGCCGCAACCGATTCTTGTTCTGATTCGCTAGAACGTGGAAGAACCCGTACATATCTTAAAGCTGACCTCAAAGGGTGAACGACAGCCAGGTAGCGGTCCAGACTTATACAACACAGGAAGCCAATGCTGATGTAGATGTTCTCGTAAAGAAGAAAGCCACACAACTGGCACAACCATTCCCTGTGACGCCAGTCGTCATCCTGCAACCAAAAGCCGCCAAAGGCGTACAAAAGCGCAAGTAGGACGGAGGGAGATACGTATGTGACTGCATGTTTGCTTTTAGTTCACCTGGAAAAAGTACTGGAGCCAGAGTGGTAATGATGCCAGGTATAATAGATCCGACACGGTGAGGTTGATCAAATAAACCCCGAGCTCATTCTTTTGCTTGAGCTGCAGTACTGCATGGTACAGAGAGTACAGGTTGCAGGGAACGCCCACCTAAAATAAGGAAGACAGGTGGGACAGCGGCCATTAGCAAAATGAACAGATATCAGCAAAATCCTGTGCCGGCCAGCCAGCCAGCCAGCCAGCCAGCCAGCCAGACAGACAGCCAGACAGACAGACAGACAGACAGACAGACAGACAGCCAGACAGACAGACAGACAGACAGACAGACAGCCAGACAGACAGCCAGTCAACTACCCAGCCAGCCAGTCAACTACCCAGCCAGCCAGCCAACTAGCCAGCCAGCCAGCCAGCCAGCCAGCCAGCCAACTAGCCAGCCAGCCAGCCAGCCAGCCAACTACCCAGCCAGCCAGCCAACTAGCCAGCCAGCCAGCCAACTAGCCAGCCAGCCAGCCAGCCAACTAGCCAGCCAGCCAGCCAGCCTTTTTTTTTTTTTTGCTTCAACAATGCTGTACTGGTCATGTCATGGAACAGCAATAGCCGTTCTGAAAACATTCTGTCCAAATAACGGTATATTTTTGGAAATATGCGAGAACTCCGTAAATATTTACAATAGGCGCACACTTACCAGTAGTACAAAGATATACACACAGCAGAAGAGGTACTGGTGGATTTCATGGCTGACGGTGCAGTTCATAATGCCCTCCTCAAGCATAATGAACCAGCACAGCACAGCACAGCACAGCACAGCACAGGCTTCTCTTTCTGGATCAACTTCTCCACACACAAATAAACACTCTTGCCGATTCAGACACGCTAACTCAACTCATATATATATAAGGCCTAAAGCCCTCCTCATTGCCTTTGCTTCTTGGACAAGCTTGCTAAAGTTCCTTGCTGTCCGTCGCCCTAGAGGAAAGAAAGGAAACGTGCTGGAATACGGACAGGACGAGGAAACCTGTGGCGGCCGCAAATGAGGGTGTGATTGGGACTTCCCTACCTGCACGGATACAAGACCAGATACAGCAAAGCGGCTCCGACAGAGCCTCGTCCATATTTCACAGTCGGCAAGGCTCCGGACTGCCTCCAAATGCTCCTAAAATATGAGACAGCCCACGTTCATTTTTCATCCACTCCACTGCACGGGACTTTATTCATTTGATGGATTTTGGTGTTGTTGTTGCTGACACACTTCTACTCCACCCTTTGGAGCAACAGACTATTATCACCAAAGTTCGCCGGCGTAAACGGGATGTTGCGACGTAGCAATAAAAAAAAAAAAAAGACGTGATCGGCATTGGTTGCGAGTTGAGTCATTGTAATCGCACGCCTTGGAGAGATTTGACTTCTTTTCTTGATGTCTTTAGAGCAGTAAGACGGCCTTCTTGATGATGTTCAAGACTGCACTCTACGTATCAAACTGGTGCTCAATGTCTGGGCCAGGCCCAAAGAGTTGCTCTAAAGACATTACAAAGAATGATCCAAGGAAGGAAGGAAAGGCAAGTCGAAAGAAATGACACGACCATCACTTTGTGTTCATGTTGGAGACGAGTTGTATGCTGTGAGCCACCGTGCATTTCTCAATCTGCAGTATCTCATTTCCTATTGAATCTGCCTGGAACAGGCAATAACATTACAAATCATTCCATTGGAGGTCTTTGGTGTGTCCTTTACATTGAACTACGTATTTCACTCGCTTATTTCTAAATTGGAAAGGAAAGCACATTTTGTCCCAATACATTTAGTTGAGCAGGATTTCAGGATTGTAAAACAGAGTTTGGCTGGCTGGCTAGAGCATTTGGCCTGGAAGGCAATTTATGGGCTAAAATGCAATCCAAAGTGAGCCAGCCAGCCAGCCAGCCCCTTTTGCGTTTCCCTCTTTCTTAATGGTGTCGCCCGTTGTTTGTTGTGTAAATTGACCACTAATGGCCCCTTAACTAGGAAACACCAATAGAAGTCATTTATAGAAGCACAAGTGTACCCATGCATGATTGATCGTATACTTTTCATGCTAGAAGGAGAAAAGGCCAATATTACTACTCACCCATGCTGCGTCGAAATGGTCTTGAGCTCGCTCGCTCGCCCGCCCGCCCGCTCGCTCGCCTTGTCTGCGCTCTTCTGTTTGACTGCGTCGTGATCGCGCACGCCCGCGCTCCTTCCGACGCGCGCTCGCCCCTACACTTTTAGAATGAATGTTAATTTTGCACGCGTGCGTGTCAACCACACCGGGCGGTCGGGGAGGCAACTTAAATGGTTGGTAGGGCAAATAGCAAACCAACATTGCGTGCAACCATTTCTTCCAAATCAATACGCTCAAAATGATATTCATGTAGTGTTTGTCATGCATGTCATTCCAAATCCGCCCAAATATACATCGTAGTACAGGGCAGTATAAGCGCAACTGAGACATCTGCATCTAGCCTTGGATGTTGAGCTTCAAACTACACAGAGGAGAAACATGCTTTGGAAGAAAGAAAAAAAAAAAAGGATCCCCCCCCCCCCTATAAATTGAGGGGCCTCTCAGATGGTGAGCAATTTGGTTTTCAGCTTTGTTCAATCAATCTTCTCCAGCAGTATTTTCTCCTGCATGCAACCAGGCTGCCCACTAAAGACAAATCCTGTATCGGAATTAGAGCTTAACCGTTAATACAATCAATAAAGTCATTTAAAGGAGCAGAAAATCTACTTAGAGCTGATTTTCTTGAAGAAAGCGCTTCAGAAAATGGATGGATGAGTCACATATGAACATTCCTGTGTCCTATTGGAGTCTGTTTTTGAGTCATCGCTAGCCATATTGCACCATTTATCAGAAGGTGAGATGATCGGGGGAGATTTTCATTTTGGAAATGAAAATGAACCATCTGCACTCTGACGCCCTTCAGCCCATCAAATCAATCAATCCCTAAATGAGTACAATACAAGCCTTCCCATCCAGCTCGAGTGATTTTGCACGTACATATCTTCCGCTCCTCTGAATAATAAATGTCTGAATATTTTGTCCAGGAAATGCAAAGACCACTGACAAAGGTGACTGACGGTGGATACTCATGATCGCAAAAAGAGTGAAGTACGTATAACTTTGCAGCCATTGTCTTCACTAGTCTAGAAGCCTTTTACAGTAAGAATAGTTACGTACATCCATCACAGCAGGCCAGTCAACATGACTTAGTAGAGAGAACCACACAAGTTTTTATTCCAGTGGCAACAGGAAAGTGTCTTTGACATCCATGAGGGGCATTTTGGTGGACAGACAAAAAAAAGAGTGCAGCAATGCCAACACATGCACAGCCAGAAGAGCAGTACACAGTGTGTGTGTTAGTATGTAAAAAAAGAATAGCCTGGAGGAATTGAATTTATTTTCTTCTGACATCAGCAACTTCAGCCTGCCTTGAGCGCAGACGTCAGAAAGCTGAGTAAAAGGCAGGAAAGGGAAAGCCACGCCACTGACATCAAGCACAGGTTGTCACATTCTAGCATATCAGCCACTAATTACCCTTACGTCTACTTTGAATTCGTATCATCATCTAAAAATAGCCACATTTCCAGTGGAATTATTGCCCGGCGCTTCGTTGGTAGCTCAACTGTGCAATTCATCAAAGTTTACAAAAGCCGCAATTTCCGTTTCCAGTATGTCCATTTGCAATCATTTTGCGTGTTGCATACATGTAGAAATGTGCTTGACAGCCCACAGGGGGGCTGAAAGAAAAAAAGACCGCTTCCACAAATCAGCATCATCATCATCATCATCATCTCCAGTGTAAACATCTTGTAGCTTTCAGTCTTTGCCGCCAACAAGATTTGTAGTTACAGGCAGCAGCAGTCCATAAATAAGGGCAGAAAATCAGCTTCATTAACAGGACATTTAGGAACATCATCACCTTTCTCGCTGCCTCTTCATCCTCTTTGCACAACCTTTTCCATGAGATGGGGGAATGTGGCCATGTTCAAAATCAACCACTTCCAGTAGATTCAAGCTCATGCCAAACTGTCATCTTTTTTTTTCTGCTTAAAAAAACACGGAACGGGCTAAAAATGCTACACTTTCAGGCATTTTGCCAAAGTGCTTTGTGTATTTAGCTCCAATGAGCTTGCAGAAAAGCTTCCGTCCATCGTTCGACACCTCAACCACCGCCTTCACATTTGGATGTTTTCATTTCAAAATCCCATCATGTTTCTACTGCTAGTTGGTGCAAAAGCCGCAGTGTCGAAGGGGCGAGCGAGCGAGCGTTTGTTCGTTCGCTCGCTCGCTCGCTCGTTCGCTCGCTCGTATGATGGCTCCCAATCCCCCTGAATCGAGCGTTTGGCGGCTTGTCAAACTCCACCGTGGCGTGGCGTTGACTCGGACTGAGCCTCATTTGCAGAAGCCTTCCATTCCCCACTGTTTATTTTGCTACGCTCACGTCCCCCACCCTCCCATGTCTCTCTCTCTTTCTCCATTTCAGCACCCACTAAAACGACTGATGTGATGTTTCAGCATCAGCCTTTGAGATAAAAGGTCAACTCGGGAGCCATTGTGCAAATCCGGCTTCATCCAAAGTGGGAAGGCTGGACCGAAATGGACCGCGGTCGGAGTTCTCGTCTCGGACTCGACGGAATATTCCGTCTTGGCTTCAGACGCAGCCGTACTCGTACCACACAGTCTGGGGGTCGTTGTTGGGGTCAGGGGAAGCCGGTGTGCTTTTTGGCCCTTCCGCAGAGTCACATCTCACCCTCTCGCTAGCTTTGTCACCGGCGCGCTCCTCTCCGTGTTCCGAGGCAGGGTCCAGCGGAGCGGCGGGCGCGGCCCTCACGGGGCTTACCATGGCAACGGAAGATGACGAAGGAAGGCCCTCCTTCCTTCCTCTCTCCACACATCCGTCTGTCTGCAGCGTGAGAGAAGACGAATGGTGAACGGGCGAGTTGAGGAGGCCGCCGTGCCGATCGCTCGCCATACGGGCAGACAGCGGCCTCTCCCTTCCATTAGCCCCTGGCCTCCGGACCACGCCGTCCGACCGGTTCCCGTGAAAACCCTCCGGCCCGTCGGAGCGGAGCAAATCGGCAGAGGCCAGGCTGAATGTCCTGCTTAGGGTCACAGGTCGTCGGCCGGAGGCTTGCGAGGACGGCGTGACGCTTTGGCCCGGCCTCTGCGTGTTTGATGCGTGTACGGTGGGCGCCACGTAGCTGGTGGGGGTGGCCTGATCTCGGCCCCCGGGACCTGGGGAGGCTGGACTTCTGCTGAAGTATTCCGGCATAAAGTCTTCTCTGCTTCCCACCTAAATGAGAACATTTGAGCAGCTTAGTAAAGTCAAATGAATGCCATGGGAGTAGTCCTATTTAGAAGAAGTGCAAGATGTCACATAGCCTCGAGTGATTGTCACTTGGATCTGCTTCTCACCACAACCTTTTCCAACTGGACATCATGACAGCTTTTATGTTTGCTGAGACTGCGATTTGAGGCCGGCTCACAAATGCAGCTGGCCGGCCGGACGGAATGTAGCAGTTGATTTGCAGGCCTCAGAACAGATTCAACTTGTGTCAGCGAGTGCAATCATAAAAGTAGAGTGTGACAGCAAATTAAGCTTGCTCAGCTGAAAAGCAGAGATCTTCTGGGCAGGCAGCACTCTGAGCGCGGATAGCAGCAAGCGCTATATTCAAAGTACTCGCAACCGGTGTACCCAATGGAGTTCTTGCACCGAAGCACGCACCGACCGCGCCTTTTCCTCCACGGGAAAATCAAAACCACAACGTTTCCTTGTATCTTGCTGGTACGCGACACAAACTCTCCAAACATGATGGAATCGTCGATTATGAATCGGTTCCAGTAGGAATAAACCAACAATGCCACCAATGACGTACTTTGCATATTAATGCTTGACAGGATAGATAGATAGATAGATAGATAGATAGATAGATAGATAGATAGATAGATAGATAGATAGATAGATAGATAGATAGATAGATAGATAGATAGATAGATAGATAGATAGATAGATAGATAGATAGATAGCCAGACATGGACAGAGAGAGAAAAACAATGGTCAGCCATGCCAGCCAGCCATTGACTTCCTCAGCCACAAGAGGGCACCAGTGGTGAAAAGAACATTACAGCTGGCCTCCATCCATATACTCCTCATATTTGTTCTCTGTGGCTTTTCATTGGATTACAGGTTTGAAAACATACTTACAATTATGATATGGTCACTGTGCAAAGCAACTAGACGCAAGAGCGATGAATATATTTCTCACCCTTTGTGGTGGTGACGACTTCAGGGTGCTCTCTTGCAGAAACTGCTCCAACGTCACCATCTCACTTCCAGGAGAGGAAGGGCGAGCCCTACTCCTGATTCCGCCTCCACGCTGCGGTTGGGCCCTCTGGGGCGTGTCATCATATGGGAGAGTTGCGCTGCGTGACAACGTCTGCTGTGATTGGCTGAGGCCCCTGACGTCGTCGCTGGACAGGCTGGCTGACCGGAGGTGGCAGTCGGACGCATCTGAAGGACCGGAAAAAAGAAATAAAAATCCGTCAGTCACCGGCCCAACATCAAGTGCGACAACACAGTCGCTGGCTGGAACCTGCTTGAGGTCTGAATTGTTTAACAAACAATATTCGCTTACAGTCTCGAGTGTAAGAAGAACTTCACAATATATCCTTCCTTATAAAACCTTTTGGAAGAAAAGAAATGTTCACTACCTTTGCAGTTGACCGGTGAGTTGGAGCTGGAGGTGTGGTGGCTAAAGTCAGCTGATCCCATGGGACCACGTTGCCTCTCTTGGTCTTGGTCGCCTACAAAAGCACGGTCACAACTCTGGCCGCACTCGCGTTGGTGGTTCACTTGTGCTGTCCCACCTCTGGGCCTACAAGCGCTGCCTTGTCCCAGTTGAGCATTGAAGGCGCTGAGGGCAACCGAAGATGAATGATGGCTGGGGGTGGAACTACCAGCTCTGTGGCTCTGCGCTAGGCCTGAAAAACGCACGCACGCGCGCGCGCGCGCGGGGTTACTCACGGAGAGCAAATTGTTAGAACAAAGAAAGACAAACTTTTGGGGGGGGGGTTACAAATCACCTGGTCCGTCTTCTCCATTGACACTCTCACTGCTGCCTCCCGGTGTGTCGCAACCATACGCCCCTCGTCCTCGGTCGCTAACACCTGCTGACCAACGACAGGAGCGATCAGACCATGTCAGACTATTTCGAGTGTGCTCATGAACACGGCTCCAGCAACAAGAAGCAAAGCTTGGCAAGAAGGCAGGGATACCTACGTGTGTGTGTGTGTGTGTGTGTGTGTGACATTATTAGTTCAAGCAGACAATTGCAAATACACACAATGATTAGTTGCTAGCCTTGACGATTTTCAATGTATTTCTTAGCAAATGTTTAATGGAGTATAAGGAGTGTTACGGCGCAAGCAAGGCAAACCTGGGCAGTTCTCAGCGAAACAAATGACAAGGCAGATTGCATTTTATAATGCCAATTATCAGCACGCCAATGTTTTTACCCCAACCACGTGCCACATCTCAGAAGATACAGACAGTGATGAAAAGGACTATTTTTTGGAAGCTCCTAGTCATCTGAGAGCTTATCTGGGGCTAAAGCGGCTGGCTGGCTGGCTGGCTGGCATGTTGGTGTCTGTTAGTGGCCAGTTTAGCATAGAGCTGACAGCTAATAAGTTAGCAGGTGCCGCCGGTTGCTGTGGTAACATTTCTTGTGCTGACTGCATTCAAGACAAATGACTGCAGCAAGGAATTGTGACGCAAACACAACAGCGGCCCCATCCAATGACAAGTGAGCGCATTACCAACCGTGACCGCTCATTCCAAATGAATAATATTTATACAGATACAAAAACATTGAAGGGCAGGGCAGGCGGGCAAGCTTGCTGTGCTGTGCTGTGGAAACAGGTGACGCACGCAGACACACACACACAGACACATGACTTACTAGTATTACTGGCTGGCCATAAGTGCAACTTTGGTGGGTGCTTTCTTTATGTGATTAAAACAAATCATGCCAGTTGGTGTTCATGAAATTTGTAAGTCTTTGTGTGGAAATGCTGAAAGTCAATGACTGATGATGATGATGACGACGATGACGTTTGCGGTATGAAAAGACCAAGATGAGGGTGTTAGAACACTCCATTGGCACAAATGGACCGGCTAGTGACGACGTCTGCTGTGACGTCAGTGGACGACCAGAACCGAAGTCGTTTGCTGCGAGAGAGGGGGGGGTGCGGGGAGGGGGACGGAAGAAGTTTGTCTTGGCTTTTACTGCGGAAAAAACAAAAGCGTTTTGGGCCAGGAAGAGCTGAGGGGTAAGAAAATGGAGAGACACAAAGAGAGAGAGAGAGAGAGAGAGAGATGGAGACAAGAGAGAAAAAACCATGATGTGAGTACATGAAAAGAAAAATGTTGATCCTGTTAGAACTTAATGAGATGGCATGCATCGGAATAACACAGATCATGAAATGCCAGCCCACGCATGCACGCACGCACGCACGCACGCACCAAAGTATTCAATGGAAACAAAGGTTCTATAAACTTGCCACTGCTCACGAAAGATGAACAATGCTATGACGGATGGATGAGTTCAACTAAACACCTGCCAACAGTGTGTGAAAGGTCAACCAAATACATACCTAGTCATGACTTAGAGTATGTGTTGGACATACGTACATACTATATCCATAACATGGTAAAAAACAACAACAACAACAACAACAACAACAACCCTACCTCGGCCGATGGGCGTCAATGCTGGACTCTGGGGAGCCAGGCTTGGGCTGTTGCCATGGTTCTGATGCTTATTGTGGGTGTGGCCATTGTCACTTGCTGTCCTCTGAGGGCCCAGAGGTGGGCTTTCTGGCGGCAGCAAAGGAGGGGGGGAAGGTAGGGGGATGTCAGGGGCACCCTTGGCCCATTCTCGCTCTTCCTTGTCTCGCTCCCTGCTGCTCTCCTTCCTCGGTTTGATGAGTTTGGCAAAAGCCTTGGCGCCAGACCACTGACTCCTCCTGACAACAACAAACCAAAGCATACAACCTTACAGCTGTACAGGTTCTTCTCATAGCTTCAACTGGTTTTGCCAGGGCACATATTGACAAGCTCGTTGGAAAAATAGGTGTTCTTTTGCAGTTCAAATCCTACTCGATAACTTTGATTGGCAAGGTGGCAGGATGGAGAGAAAGTGGCCGGCCCCTTGTCGTCACTTAAGGCCCTTTTTACCAATCTATTTTTAGAGTCCATCTTTTTGTCTGGTCATGACATCAGTAAAAAAACAGCAGCACTTACTTCTTTGGTGTAGGGTCATAGAACTTGTATTGGTCCATGATCTTTTCTTCTAGTTTCTCTTTCTGACGTCGAAGAGCGTTCAGTTTATCACTAATAGAGTCAGAAGGAAAGAAAGGAGACATTCTTTTTGGTTTTGTTTTGTTTTTGCAAACAATGTCGAAAAGGCTTCTCACTACACTGTAGAGTGTTGTTCCCTCTAAAACGCATGGGTGTCAACGCATGTGTGTGGTTACATGTAGAGCTTCTGCTCCTGATGATAGAGCTCTTTGCTCTCCATGCTTCTCTCCAGCAAAGTGTGGTTTTGCTGACTCAGAAGGTTGATCTGACTCAGGAGGTGATGATTCTCTTCTTCTAGGTTCCCTTTAAGGCGACTCAGAAGCTGGATGCAAACGCATGCATTCAAGACTTGGCAAAAGACTCTCTCCTAATTACAAGAACTTTTTTATTTGATTTTTTTACCTCACAGTGGTTGTCCAATTTGGTCATAGTGAGGTCCAGGCCCCGGTGTTGCTCCATAAGCGAGTCGTAGCGTGCCGTCCATCGATTGACTTCCAGCTGGGCGCTGCTAAATGAGCTCTTGAGTTCATTCATCTGCTGCTGTAGCGCACTGCACTGCTGGCTTTGCTGGGAGTTGCTGTGTGACATCCTACACATACATAAGAACTAATGAATGGTGTAAACTGTCCTGGTCACCTCCTCCACTTTTTTCTAGCCGCATTGAAGGCAGCAATCTGTCTGCCGCAGGGCAGGGCAGGGCAGGGCATTCACTCAGCCTGCCACAAAATATGAATGAGGTTTCTTTCTTTCTTTTTTTTTTTTAACTTGTATAAAGGTTAAGAATGTTGTTCTATTTGCCAAAATGTTTTGAAATCAAAGAAACTCAATTCCAAACTATTTCCCAGATGCGCTCTTTGTACTCATAAATGTGTGAGCGGCAGGCAGCATGTACCTACCTGTCCACTTCGGCTTTGAGTTGAAGGTTCTCCTGCTGCAGTAGGTGATTTTTCTGGTGCTCTTGGTTTAGCTCCTCCCTGTCCTTCTGACTCCGCCCTTCTAATTCATCCCATTTCTCTTTCTGCTGCAACAAAGTACAATATCTGCAAAGAGAAATCAAATAGAGATTTGTTTGTTGTTTTTTTACAATGAACCATGGACCAGCACAAAAGGTGCTGGCAAACGCATAAGCAACGTACGCACTTGCTGTGCATTGTTCTGTGCTCGCTTTCCAGCGTCCTCTGCTTGATTTTCAGAGCAGCGTGTTGACTGATGAGCTGCTCGTACTCGTGCGCTTGCCTTTCGTGAACACTCAGCAAGCGCTCGTGGTCATTGAGAACGCTTTCTCGCCCTCGCCACGCCTCCTCTCGCTGTCTTTGCCACGACTCCACCTCATTCTCCAAGGCGCCGACTTGGCCTTGCAACACGGCATTTTGAGCCATCAGAGATGCACTCTGGGAAGACAGCGTCGACTTTTCCACCTAGGGGGCAGGGCAGGGCAGGGCAGGGCAGGGCAGGGCAGGGCAGGGCAGGGCAGGGCAGGAAGAGCCATGACACCAACGCTCTGCAGTGGCTCGCTCAAATGCAACATACAAGCGTACATTTTATGCTGTGTTATCCTCAAGCGGATTTGTTTGGTCTGTGAGAGACAAATGGATCTTTGGCCATTGAAAGATGCCAAGGCCTGCATTCTCCAAATGTCCCAAAACTAATGCTCTTAGCAGCATCGCTGAAAAAGCGATCAAAACAAGCCATTTGCTGTCACGCTCAAAGTGACGACGGTGTTGTCAGTGAAGACGACGCGTGTACCTGAAGTTGCGCCGTCTGAGTGTGCAGAGCTGAATTCTGCTCCTGCAGCATTGTGGTGTGTCGTTGCAGCGTCGCCATCTGGTTGTTAAGCGAACTGTTCTGGCTCTCCATTTGTTTAAGCTGCTCCTTCAACAAAGTGCTCTGAGTCTCAAGTGAGGCATTCTAGGCAAAATAGCAAGACACTCAGAAAATGATAGAATTTGGGAGCAATGAGGTGACCGCGAAGAACAAGCATCAATGACACAATAGGAATTCGTCAAACAAACCAAAAGATCCTTCTTACAGTCTTCTCGATGCCAATGAGGTGATCTTTGATCCGGAGCAGCTCGGCAGTGGCCGAGTCCCTCCGCCCATCTCCTTCTGAGCACCCAGGCGACTTGTGCTTTTTGTCTCTCTCCTGTTCCTGACGCAAGGTAGATGCGTTCTCCAAAGCCTGAAGCAAAATGAAAATCAAACAATTGCTACCTGTGTCTTACACAGCGCCACCTTCATCCTGATTTAGGGCAAAATTCTTTTTTCTTCTTTCGACTCACAGTAGCCAGCTGGCTCCGAAGTGTGGCATTGTGCGTGTTGCTTTCCTCCACTTTCTTCTCCAGAGCGCCGATTTTGCCCTCTTTAATCCTCATTGCCTGTTGGACCGTTTCCTCCAGTCGGGATTCAAGCAGCTTGTATTTGCTGACACGCACAAGAGCACAGGTCAAGTCGGCTGAATCGGAGAAGGTGAGCGAGCCAGCGTACGTTTGGTAGGGTATGTATGTTGCAACCTGTCTTCCAGCACGTGCTCCCGCTGCAGTAGTCTTTCTCGGTTGAGTCCGACCTTCTCCAGTTCTTCGTTGAGTCTTTCCAATTCGACGCTGTGCTGCTGGACTCTCAACTTCTCCGACACCAACTCCTACACGGGGGAGAGTGACGTCAGGCACGCTCGCTCGCTCGCTCGCACGCACGCTCGCTCGCACGCACGCACGCACGCTCGCTCGCACGCTCGCACGCACGCACGCGCGCTCGCTCGCACGCACGCTCGCTCGCACGCACGCTCGCTCGCACGCACGCTCGCTCGCACGCACGCACGCACGCACGCTCCCACGTCCCCGTTCTTCTCATCATTTCAATTGGTCTTACCTCTCTCAGCGCAAGCAAAGTCCTCTTGTCAATGGTGGCCTGTTTGTGCAGCTCCTTGTTTTCCCTCTCCAAGTCTTTGGCCTTGAGCGCCACCTCCTTTAGCAAATGAACTTCCTTCCTTATCTCGCCACTGTCCTTTTGTGCGGCAGCCAACTGAGTGGCCTTCTCTTCCAGCTCCGCCTCCTTAGCTTCCAGTAGCATTCTGTTCCTCCAAGTCTCTTTCTCCAGGTGCTTCCTTCCCTTCTCAGACTGTTCCAGGTCCAATAGGATCTTCCTTCTCTCCTGGTCACCCTCCTCTCTCCTCCTCTGCTCTTGCCTGAGACCTTCGACTTCCTTCCTCAGCTCTTGGTGCCGACTCAATGTTTCCCGTTTCTCTCTCTCCGTTTCTTCCTTTTCCTCTTGAAGCTTCTCCATGTGGCCCTGGAAGCGATGCTTCTCTTGGTTGAGTGCGGTGACGTTGGCTTCCAGCCTGTCTGCTCTTTTCCTCTCCGCTTGCAGCTCCCCTCCGACCTCCTCCAATCGCCTCTGCAGCTCTCGCGTCTCCTTCTGCACCTCACGTTCTTCTTGTTGCTTTGTGAGGAGCGAGGAGCGCAGGTTTTCCACAGAGCAGCGGAGGTCCAAGTTGTCCTTTGTGAGGAGGCCATTTTCAGCTTCCTGTTTCTTGAGTCGCTGGAGCCCTTGCTGAGCTTCTTCTGCCTCCCGTTTCATTCCGTGCACCTCCTGCTCCAGGGAGGACACTTGCTTCTCGAGAAACTCTGACCTCTCGCTGCAAGCGCGCAGAGATGTCACCTGAAGAGCCAAACATTGATCATCCGTTTTCTTGGGGAATCATGGATGAAGCGGGCCTGACTTGGGGAATCAAATCATCTCTTACCTCTCTGTTGAGAGCATCCCTGTTTCTCTCCACCTTGGCCATCTCCCTTTCGACGTCACTGCATCTTTCTGCCCTTTCCCTCAGCCTGTCCAGCTCTTCTTTGGAAAGCACAAGTTGCGTTTCCATACTGGCTAAGCGGGCGCTGGTACGGGTCATGCCTTGGTGCAGAAGGCGATTTTCTGCTTCCACCTCCCGGACTCTGGTTTCACTGTGAGACTGAGCCCGCTCACGAAGCGACACCATAGCGTCGGAAAGATGCCGCTTCTCGCTCTCCAACTGGGAAATCTTTGGAGCAAGAAAACGCCAATGTTGATTCTGGTGTGCTTGTGCCCCATCCGCCAGCATGGCGGAGGACAACTGCTTCGGAGTGTGTTCCCACAATTTACCTGCCTATCTTTGTCGGCTCGGAGAGCATGTATTCCTCTTTCCAAATGTTGCTTTTCCTTTAATAATTCCTCTCCGAGGGACTCCATGTCTTGGTTGGTCATTTTCTCCTGGTCCAGCAAGCCCTGCAGACGCTCCAACTAAGAGAGAGAGAGAGAGAGAGAGAGAGACAAAATGCAGAATCCAAATCAAACGGGGACAAGGGGAGCAGCTGATCTTGGCACTCGTTCTATTTTCAGTATTTTTGGACCTTTTTACTGAGGCCCTGGTTCTCCCGGTCCAGCTCTTGGCTATGGAGCTGCTTTTCTTGCAGGTGGTGATTGTCCTCTTTGAGTCTCTCAATGGAGGCCTGCAGCTCCCTGTTCTCTTTCTCCAGCTTCAAAACACGACTGGAGACGCACTCATTGAGCTCGTGGACAAAGGATTTCCGAGCTGCGTCAGAAAATGGAAGAAGCCAGAGTTGGTGGAAAAGTTGAACGCAAGATGAGCTGGGCTTCGCTGGGCTTCGCTGGGCTTCTCTTACTCTCCGAGTTTGAATTGTCTTGGTTTTTGGTGAGCTGTTCCAGTTCCCATCCCAGATGAGCCGATTCGTTCATGCTCTGTTTCTGGCCAATCTCCAGAAGCATGTTCTCCTCCAGCAGCTCCTCCAGGCGTTGCCGCTCGCTGTCCCTCTCCTGCACAGGCAAACAATGGCAACTTTTAGGACCACTTGTCGGTTCCAATACCAGCAGGATGTTGGCTCAGACGTCGTCCAGGAGGTTGAGCAAGCTCAATCGTCCGAACGTTGTCGGATATACGCAATGCTGCTGGTACCATTTCCAAGTCATTGATTTTAGCTCGTAGCAGCAGGTTGTCCTTCTCCATAGCGTGAACTTTCTCACAACGCCCTCGAGAGACTGATAGTTGCTCCTCTAGCAAAACCTTTGTTTCCAGAAGTGTCAGGTTGTCTTCACGGAGCTCCTGAAATCCACACACGGTATAGATGACATACGAGTCCATGAAAGTTGTTTGACATATTTTCATAGACTTGTGTTAAACACTGTTGCATGTGAAGGACTGTTTGGGAATTGTTCCTTTTCATCAACTGTGTGTGTAGATAGATACGGCGCAAAACAAACCAAACACAATAGCAGAACTAGAAAAGAAAGGCTCACACACAATAAAGACATGGATGGATGGATGGATGGATGGATGGATGGATGGATGGATGGATGGATGGATGGATGGATGTTTTTTTGTGCTCACCTCCATTCTGGTCTTGTAGAAGTGAACATCATTGAGCTTCTCTTTACACCGGATCAACTCGGTATCTAGTCGTTCCACCCGGGCCGCTTTCTCCCTCAAGGCGTCGACCTCGTCCCGATACGCTCGTACGGAGCGAGCCTCACAAGACAGTGACTGGTTCTGAACCAAACGCAAACACATACTGCAGGAGGCCATCTTTGAGAGTATGATGTCGGCGACATTGTTCACGCATGATTTGGATGATGATGATGAGGCAGGCATAGAGAAGTGAAGCTGACCTCTTGTTTAAGTCTCTGAAGCTCCTGCTCCAGATGCTCCACCTCGTGCTTGGAATCCATCAACTGCTCAGTCTTCTCTTCCCTGCACACAGAGCGAGCGTCGGTTGCATTCACGTCGTAGCCGGTGCCTCGCGCACGCTGAGCACCAAAGCCGACTCACAGCTCTTGTCGATATCTGCGAAGCTTGGCCTTGGTGTCGGCGAGCTCGACAGATAAATGCTGTTTCTCCTCTTTGGTGAGACTGGCCACGGGCAAGGCTGCTCCTCTGTTGTTCACTAACACGCCTCCGGAAACTTGGCCTGCACTGCCTATTGGTCCTTCCTGGGGATGCAGGCCGGACAAGTAGTCCCTCTCTTGGGTAAGATCCACATTGACCTAGAAGGGTTGAAATCAATTCTCTTTATAGCCAACCTACTGTATATCCAAAGAATCCAATGAAATGTTGTTGCATATCTGCTTTGATGCATTTCCCCTGCAGGTTTTGGCACACTTTTTCGCCACTTTGCCCCGTCATCCACACAGGCCTGGAGATTGTTTTGCCTTCATTTGTTTTGTTACCTCATTGGCCTTGTCTCTCTGCGCTATCACTTGTTGTAGAGACGTTGCCATGCTGCGTGACAATGGTTCGAGCTCTTCCTGTGCAAGCCCTGCTCCTTCCTCCAGCCATGAAAGATCAAGAACATTCTGCTGGTTGTGGGTCACCTGCAAACAGACAGACAGATACTTGGATTTGGTCCTACTTGGATTTTTTTCGACTATGCCTTCACCGACCTCCTGGATGTGCGAGACGATGGCAGCCTGGGTCTGAATGTCCAGCAATTTGATTCTTTCAATCATCTCCTCCTTACGCTCACACTAGACACAAACACTTCAATTGTTAGAAAGAAACACATTGAATTGTAAGCTGGGGGGGGGGGGGGGGGTTCTTTTAAATCAGCAGAAGAAAAATCAGGGCTGGTTTGTTTTTAGCTGTGGCCAGCCTCAGTTGAGCAAAAAGCTATTCATCACATCAACAAGAAAGCCCTTCCTGTCTTCCTGTTCACTCCCTTCTTCCAGCTTTTCTTTTTCCTGTAACCAGTCAGACCAGACCAGACCAGACCAGGTGGGAAGGAGAAAACAATTGGTTTGGACGGACAATAGCAAAGCAACTGTGGAGACTGAAAAGTGTTTGGTGGGTGAAGAGTCATGGAAGCGGACTCTGCTACGTGTAAAAGTTCCACAAAGAAAAAAAGATGAATTGTGATTTATATATATATTTGCCACTTCAGAGTAGAAAAGTATCCACCGTGAGTCTCGCTGGGTATCTCATTAGCAGCGTCAGCAATCGGCTCTGCTCAGACATGAAAAACTAAACAGACACTAATACTCTTCCTGGGAGAGACTGCTTGTCTGGGCGTGTATGTGGGTGCGTGGCTGCCTGCCTGCCTGCCTGCCTGCGTGGCTGCCTGCGTGGCTGCCTGCGTGGCTGCCTGCCTGCGTGCGTGCCTGCGTGCGTGCCTGCGTGCGTGCCTGCGTGCGTGCCTGCGTGCGTTACCTGGACAGCACAGCCAAGTATCAACAGTAAAATTCTTTTCAGTTCCTCCATGCTCTTTGCTGGGGGGTGGACAAAAAAAAAAGTTGGACTTTTGGAAAACAGCATCCTCACCATTAAGGAAATGAAATGTAAACATTTATCAATTCAATATGAAAAGCGTGTGTGTGTGTGTGTGCATGCGTGGGCAACCTGATAAGGGATCTCTGGCAATGGAGAGAATATTTGGAAGAGGCATCACTATCAGCTGCTGAAGGTTATCCTGGAACAGAGGAGTCGAGAAAAGATACTAATATGATTATGGAAGAAATGGATGCCGTACATCCATCCATCCATAGCATCATACTAACAGCAGCCAGAAAATTATGAACACTTGCACAATGCGCCAGCGCTCAAAATCACTTTTGTCAATTGAGTCATTGGATAGTATTTTCAAGTTCCAAAAAATAGGTGGATGTCTGAAAGTCATCTATGATGGCATCACCTTACGGGCCTGTTTGAAGTGACACAAGGTGCGGTGCGGTCTGGCGCAGTGAAGGCTCAGAGGCATCACAATACTTGCAGGTACAATTTCACTGTCCTTAAGACTCGGAGGTAACTTGATAGTCGAGTGTGAATAAAACATGCGAGCTGATCACCAGCTGCTCTTGGAGCTTGAGCTACAATTAACATTTAAACATACAAGTCACATTCGAGCTTGGCAGAAAATGTTCACTTCCAACCAGCACGGTCTCAATCATGTTTCTTTAATCCAAATCATTTACTGGACTGTTCAGTGAATAAATATTGATTCATCATTCTGGTCGTTTCCAGTTTTACACAAATAAAAGCAAAACTAAATGTAATGTGATCTTTGTAGAATGAAATACATTTGCAAAAATCACACTGAACATCAAACACTTGAAATTGACACGAGGTCAATATATGATGCAACAATGACCTATTTATACACTCTCACACACACACAAACCCCTAATCCATGCACACTGTGGGTTTATCTATCTAATCTGAGATCAATACGATGGTGGCAAGTATCAGAGGATCACAAAGCCAGCCAGCCAGCCAGCCAGCCAGCCGCAAGCTGTCTCTTTAGAAATTCATTGGAAAAGTATTGACTTGGTTTATCTTTGTGAGCTTTGCATTGATGATCTGAAATATAGTAAGACAAAAAAGGAAGGTGGGACTAGTTTTGCACAGCACTGTACAAAGTAGGCCACAGGATATGTATGGCGTTGAAAACAACCCAGCCCTTTGTTGCAGTTTCCAGAGTAACCCAGGAGAGTGAAGGTGGCGTAAGCAAGCATGACGCAAGCCTTCTATTTATTGGCGGCCGGGCGGGCGGGCGCGCACTGCTGAACGGACGGCCACGATCAAAGGCAGCAAGCGACAGGTCGGTAGCGTGACATTTCCGCTACACTCCGCAGTGACAATTGCGGAAACCAGAGGACGACGCAAATATGAAGCCACTCGGACGAGCCGCTGCTCCATTTGTTTTGAACGAGTGCGAATGTTTTGGCCAGCGTCTGGAGGAAACCCGTCTCCAGAGCGGCTGGCTGGCTGGCTGGCTGATCTGATCCATCTCTTGTTACACAATAGGGAGAGAGAGAGAGAGAGAGAGGTGAGATCAGTGGCTGCTGGCCTCTTCCTAACCGCTTGACATCTATCCCAGCCACTGTCGACACCACAGACGTTTGACTCATTTCATCAAAAAGGATTTCTTTTTGGAACAGCAAAATGATCATAGAAAGTCTGATGAAAGCTTTTGTGTTCCCCTTTGAGATCCTACATTTGACAATTCAGGGAACTCATGCCCTTGTTAACATCGTAGGCCCCATCCCTGAAGATGAGAGGCCAAGTGTACTCAGCCTGCGTCAGAAGTAGTATGACGTACGGAAGGGAGTGAGGCATGGGCCCTGAAAACAGAACACAAAGACAAACTAAACAGAGCAGAAATGAGGAGGATCAAATGGATGTGTGGTGTGTCAATGAGGGAGGAAAAGACCAGTGCAGAGCTGAGAAAGAAGATGGGAGTGGAGGCCATAGTGGATGTGGTGAGGAGAGGCAGACTGCAATGGTACGGACATGTCGTGAGGAAGCACGAGAATGAAGAAAGTTATGTCGTATAACGTCGTAGAGGGAACAAGACCCAGCGGCCGACCTAAAAAGACCTGGCAGACGACCGCGGCAGCCGACATGAAGGCACTCGGCATCAACCACGACGAGATGGCCACGGACCGTTCCCGGCGGAAGAAAGCCATATGGAGAACCCAGTCCAACCCAGCGGCGCCTGGAAAGCGGACTTTAAACCGATGATGATGATGACACAGTGACGGACGTGAATGACACAGTGTGCAATCTAACTGAACTTTGAGACTGTGTCACTCTAGTCAAGGGCTGGGTTGGACGGGTGTGTGTGTGTGTGTGTGTGTGTGTGTTTGTTTGATGGGCTGGAGCTCAGCTAGTAAGTGTATAATACCTTCTTTCAACGTGCCTTCTTGTTTTTGTTTTGTGTCGCCTACTTGTATGTCTCGTCACCGTGGGATGGAGGAAACGGAATTTCGGTTTCTTTGTGTGTCTTGACATATGAAGGGATTGACAATAAAGCTGACTTTGACTTTGATAAAACTCAACCAAAAATTCACTTGGCTCTGGCCTCACAACACAGCTGACATTACATGTCAAGTCTATGTTTACTAGTAAACAATACAATGCGGTTGACACACTGGCCCCGGCCGGCCGACCGGCCGCGCTATTTTCGGCATTAACGCGCATAAAAAGGAGCACATTGTAATTTGGGCAAAGCAGGAAGGCTGAACCAATGGCTAATCATACCTTTGACGTCTGTTAAAAGACTTCCAAAAAGCAAATCTTAAGATCAAAAGATCACAGTGCGAGATTGATTTGTTGAATCTTGGTCAAGCCATGGGTGCAATTGGGGACAGCGGACTTGATGGTGATTGACCAATATGGTGTGGACTGGTGAGTGCGCGCGCGTACCTGGTAGTAGGTCCTGATGTGTCTCGTGAGAAGGGTCAAGTTGTGAAGGCGAAGCGACACGTCATTATTCACATTCTTGTTCAGCCTCTGGTTGTTTGGACCGGGGTCACTATGGGAACAAAGAACGCACAGCGAGAGCTTTCCATTGATGTCGTCGGTTCCCATTTCAGACCGAGATCAATAAAATAAGTCCCATTGTTCACAGTGAGGATTTATGCTAATACTTGTCACTGTGTGCCAGGCTCATTTGCATATGAACTGTGTGTGAAAGGTTGCCTGACTTGGCTATTTGGGACATGAGCTGACTTTGGTGAGAGTGTTGGAAAATGTCACCTGCCGTCTGGGGAATCCACTTTTGTCAAAATGATGGCTGTTTCTATTTACGGTCGTGTCCGTGTTCCTTCCCCCTGACCCCTTTAGACGCGGGTCACCGAGGCGCCGCTATGGAGCCAAGCTTTGAGGTGGGGCTCGCCGTCGAGCGCCCGCCAGGTTTAGCCAGAAGCTGGCTCAAGGGACGTGAAATGTCACCTCTCTGACAGGGACGGACGGACGGCAGAGCTGAAGCTGGTGTGCGAGGTCGACAACTTCCGCCTGGACATAGTTGGGCTCGGCTCCTCGCGCCGGCGTCCAAATTTTGCAATGTGGCGATTGAAAAATGTATGTGCAACTAGCCAAAGTCTCCTGGTCTCTAAAAACCAATTTATTATCACTCTTGAAGCTTGGAGTTAAAAATAAATAAATAAATAAAAACGGCAGCTTTACTGGGTGACTTCTTGAGTGACCTAGCAATAATACCGCTCACAGCTTCTCGGTCCTGACCTCCCCCTGTTTAACCTACTTTCTAGTTTATATACTACAAACCCTAAATCCTCCCTGGGGGCGGGCGGGGCCCAGTCAGTTGAGGGAGTGGAGAACAATAGCATTATTACAATGTTTTGGAAACAATGAAGACAGACATGAACATGTGCTGTGATTGGAGACACCGTTTCTGGTGGTTTTAGATTATTACTACTACTACTACTATTATTATTAAAGCCTGGTGCGCTCCTTAAAGAAGAGGGCAGTATCCGAATGAATGCATCGAGAAAAGTTGAGCCGCATCTCTGATTAAAATATTTGGCAAACGTATCAATTGTGGCTGAAGCTTCTTCCAAATGGCAAAGTGAAGACTTTTTAAAAGCACGAGCACATCTGGCTGTGACGCTCACAAGCCAGTCAGGATGTGGTTGCAGAAAGTCACACGCGCAGGATACCATTCATGCAGCAGCGTATCCTGTCCCAAAAAGTCACTTTGTCAACTGAATCAGCAAGACTTTCACTAGGTGCTACCTACATCTGCGTCATGATCTTGTGCAGGAAGACGCCATCCACAAGCTCCACGAACATGTTGACACGCTCCTCCGAGCCGGCGTCGTCACAAGACCCCAGTGGACCCAATGTCCGCACCTAAAGAAGATGAAAACAAAATGAAGCTTCTTCGAAATGGCAAAGTGAGCACTTTTAAAAGCATCAGCACATCTGGCTGTGAAAATGAAAAGGAAAAGAAAAAATCAAGGACCAAACTGGGATTGATCACCAAAAGGTCAACAGGATGTGAGCCAAGGGCAAACAGGAAGTATCATAGGGTTAGTAACCTGGAGTCCGTCCGGTTTGGTTTGGTTTGGTTTGAGGGCCTCAACGAGATTGCAACCACCACAAATATAAGTCCCAATCAATTTCTTTCAGTGTGCGTTTGCTTTTCATTCGAAATTTGACTTTTGACTCTGCGTTCCATGGAAAGATACCGACCGCGCTGGTGTTCTAGTAGCAAGTTCGAACAAAAAGATGAGTGCTGTTCACAGCTGCCAAGTCAACTCAACTCAACTCAACCTAAACTCACCCATAACACCAGTGGCGACTCCAAGAAGGCTGCCAGCAGCTCGGAAAGAGTCCCATCCATGGTGTGACTTTGGCTCCCTGTTGGTCCGTCGATGCTGGTCTCCACGCTGGACAGAACAAAGCCGCCGACGCCGCCGCGAGGCATCCACCTCCCACGGACGGATGAGCTTTCTCTCTCTCTCGCGCTCTCTCTATTGTTTCGCGTTGTCCCAGTTCCCTCGTCGCATGGTTTAATATTCCAAGACGCCCGGAACTAGTTCAAAACCGACCAACACCGTTCGGAAAGGTGCCGGAAACATTTCAAATGGTTACTGTGGACAAATATACAGCTTATTCCACATCTTGGGCAAAACACTCGCTGCAATCCAAACTTTGCCCGGACAGTTGCTCGCGTTGTCAAGGATACAGCACTCGGCCGTAAAGCAGCAAAAAAATCCGACAAACACAAGGCGGCAAAGCAGAGCTCAAAAAAAATCTCAGAAACACGCGCACAACAAGATATGTAACATATCAGTGTAGTTGTTTGCCTTTTTTTCTTGCTCTCCTTCAAGTGCTATCCACACCCCGTGCTCTCGCTTGGCGCTACAATACCCACGCCACGCCACGCCACGCCACGCCAGACTGACTCGCGAGCGGGCGGCACCGAGCAAACTTTGATTGACATCAGTTTCGTCCAATCCGCCATTCAAACATCCGCAGATCCCGCCTTTAGCAACGAATCAACCAATTATTATTCCTTAATTCGATCGGTAGCGCTTTCACCGGGATTAACGTCAGAGCCAACAAAACCAACCAATTTGAATTGGAGAACTAATATCACTCGTTGTAGTTAGTCTGCATGTGCATATTGCTGAATTATTGTATTTTTTTACACCCAGTTAATGAACGTTCTAGGTCACTAGCGATAGGCCATTGTGCTTCTTTTCTTTTTTTTAATATAAATGTTTAAGTGATCAAGTGAAAATGCAACCAAAAAAACAACGCCGTAGGTTTAACACATGTGTATAAGGTTGGATATTGCATGGCATTGATCTTTTTCCCAACTACAGTGGGAAATGACGTGATTGGTGTCTTCACTTCAACAAATATAATTATTAATAATAACAAACATAATATCACTAATTTCAGCAAGTGATTTTTTGTGTCGTGGTCATCACGCTGATAGCCCTCGTGATAATTAGTTGGACAGCAGCGTCGTTAAACGGAGATTTGGCGTTACTACAAGACGGCTCATTTCTGAAAACTTTTGATAAACAATTGGGCCACACGTTCCTCCTCTCCGTGTCTTGGTTGATGACGTAAAAAAAGTCTTTTTTTTTTTTCCTTCTTCAATCAATTAACGATTTATTTGTTCATTGTGAATAACAATAGAAAAATGACAGATTTTTCCTTAAGGATGTGATGTCAAAATAAAAAAGTGTGATAGAAATGAACTTTTCATTCAGTACTTAAGATCACGTAACCACATCAGCACCCCCTCCTGCACCAAAGGTATGGAGGTGAAACCTGTAATCTATTTGCTGGTGCACATTGAACTTCATACATCTATTGTCAATATAGTATAACAAATATATAAATGCTCTACACGGTGAGAACAGCCATATCGTGTCAGGTCATACTGTAATACTTCATTGTCCTCAGGAACATTTTCATACACTCTCATACACACACACAAAATATAAAATGAATTTGGCAACTGGTGCCCATTGGGAATGAATGCAACAATATACCTTCATCTCGCCTTTATAGCCTTTCACTTCTCAAGGCTGAGGCTCAGAGCTCATTTCTATGAATGACATTGTGATCAGAAGGGACAGAGTGGAAGAGCTATGAGAACAGGCAAGTATATAAAGTGGTCAGCCAAGAATGGAGATATCAAGTGCTGTCTGTATTCAGATTCGTTACAAAAGGGTGTTGTCAAAAGCGTCAGCCGGTTGAGCTCACAGGGTTGCAGTTTGGAGCCATCAATCGCCATCTCCAGTGAAGTTAACGCACGTGTCACATACTAGTAGTACAGTCTTCAAATTGCACTAAATGTTTGCGTTTAGTCATACTCACATTTAAGAGGCCCCACCAATAGGCATGCTCTGATTATAGGTCAAGCCAGTACTTCGTTAAAAAAAAAAAAAAAAAATGTATACATAGATTCTTCATAATGCACAAAGTAACAATAATTCACTTCAATAATTTATAGCTTCAACTATGACGGCTGAAATGATACCAGGATGAGGTCAATGCAAGAAAACGATTTCATGCATAGAAAAAGATGCATGAAAATGTTGTAGGTCCATGTTTTGGTCTCATCAGGAATAGTCATTCTTGTGCCAGACGTGTGACTAATAAAGAATAGCAAAATATGGTGCAAAATCGGTTAGGTGTTGATTCATTTGATTTGTGTGACATCAATCAAATACGTAAAGATACACATGATCTAGCTTGCATGGCACCTGACTAAATCCACTGTTAGCAAAACTTTTAAAGTTAAAGTCAAATGAAGAAAAAACAATCCTTATTTAAGAAGTCAATGATCCATAGCGATCGACTTTTACAATAACGGCTTTGATTGGAATGTGACTGGATCAGGGTAGGTAGGCAGTCTTCTGAGATTTCAGCCAGGGTCAAAATAAAAAGGAATATATATGCATTCTAGATGAAATAACGACCCCAAATCTTCATCCTGCTGTCTTTCAAACCTTGACAACCGCTGCATGTAGCAGCAGTGACTGCAAGCTCACTAGACACCAAGAACTTTTTCCCCCCAACAGTGAACCTTGATGTCAATGAACATGCTAAATTACAATTGAAAACAATAATTAAAGTATTAGGAATATTTCAGTAAAAGGCTATGACCGATGGAGGAGGTCACCTTTACAAAAACCTCTGTAACCGCCTGGGCAGCAGTGGCATAAACCTTCCATTAGGTGGCGGAGTATCAAACGTGTTGAGGATGGCATGACAGTTACGCTAGCGCGCGCGTGTGCACGTGTCAGCGCAGCCATGAGCAGGGCACCCACTGGGGTTCCGTGTCCAGTTTGTTGATGAGTCTGAGCAGCTCGGCGTAAGCTTTGTCCTGGTCTGTGTTGACTAGGATGGCATCAAACAGGTGACCCCAGCTCTGCTCCATCTCGCGCGCTCGCTCAATGATGTCCCGGAGCTCCTCGGGCTGTCCCCAATCAATCACATCAAGAAGAATTAGAAAGGCGCAAAGCCACAGCAATCCAGCTGCCGCCATTTCCCACAGACCTTGGGGTTCTTGTTGTCTTTGGCCAGCAGGGCTCGGAGTCTTTCCTGGGAAGGTGGCGCTATGAAGATGATGTATGGTTTTAAATCCGAACTCCTCAGCACCTTCAGGGCCTACACACACAAATTCAATCAACCCATAACCTCTAAATAAACAGTAATTCATGTCGAAAAGTTGAAAGCCACGCATAGACTACTTGTGTGTGCGAATATACACACACCAACCTGAGTATGGAGACAGAGCACACATATTTTCCCAGTGTTGATGACCTGTCTGACCGAGTCCGTGCTTGTCCCATAAAGATTCTTCTCAAACTCGCCAGACTCAATCAGCTTCCCTAAAAAAAGGCATCCACGTTTTGTAGCAATTTGGTTTTATTTCAAATCGGGACGCAAAAGCTTACCGGCAGCCAGCTCGGTCTCAAACACCTGACGAGAAACAAAATGGTAATCTCGCCCACCGAGCTCGACGTCTCGCCGGCTCCGCGTTGTGTCTACAAGGCACAGATCGCAAGTACACTAGGTATAGATAGAGTACACACGCAAAGTTTGCACATGCACGTGTGCGTGGGTTGAAATCTTACGAGGTACGGCGCCAGCAAAGCGTTCCGGTTGGTTGTTGACAAGTCTCTGGCGAAGTTCCCCCTTCCCACAGCTCGCCGGGCCAATCAATGCAATAGGCCGCTTCCTATTGGCTGGCTGGTGGTACAGGGCCATCTCCTCATAGGTCAGAATCTCTTCGTCCATATCTAGGCCAGTTGGCAGAGCGGATACAATGGGTAGACAGAAAGACTCTCGGACATAGTTGCCGCGTGCGTGCGTGCGTACCATCATTTCTCGGAGAGTTGGAAAGCAGCTTCTTTCTCTTGCGCTTGTTCTTTTTTGCACACCATAACTTTCCTGAGAAAACAGACGATAAATGTCAACCGCCTCGCAAGATTCCTTCCATCTTGGCAATTGTGACAAGGACACACCCGCCGACTTCTCTGGCTCTTTGTCTTCTTCGATCGTCTGTTTCATGGCTTCTCTCTGCTGCTGGAAACTCTTTCCTATGACAAAAAGCAAACAAACAAAACGTGCATATCTCACTTGACAGCACTATAACAACAACCAAAGCTAATAACCCCAATCAAGACCTGGTACTAATCCAGCGAGAGGCTGATTCTCTTCATCACCATCTCGATATGCCTGCCACCAATTGGGGTCAGACTGGCTGATGATGTGGAGAATGTCGCCTTTCTGGAAGGACAAGCCCAACTCTCTGCATGGCACGTAGGGGTCATCGGATGGGTCGTAGTCAAAATACGCTTTCACGTGTACCTAAAGGACATGTTGACTTCTTTTGAAAAAGGCCCCTTTGTTCCCTTGTGAATAATCAGTAACGCAAAGCGTCTCAGCACACTTACGACATTCTCTTTGAGTGGGGGAGGTTTGCTCAGAGTACTCGGAATGAGTACAAAGGTCAGAAGGCCGTGCATGTCGGCCTGAAACAAAGACGTTTTGCAAATGCACGGAGGAGCTTCATTGTTACGTTCTTAACAGGTCCTACGTCCGCCGACACAAACTTGAACAGGTCAAGAAATGCGCTGGATAGTTTGTTCATTTACCAGAATGTCAAAGACTTGGTTGACATCTTTCCCTTTGATTTCAGTTCCATTTATCTCCAATATTTCATCTCCTTCTGCTAAAAGTCCGCTTCGTTCGGCCGCTCCTCCTCGAACGATCCTACTGATGATCACGCTCTCCATTTCATTACGGACCGTGGCCCCCTGCAGAAAAGACGGACAGACCCGGCCGGTCCGGTCGGTGTGAGTCGACAGCTGCCACATTTCTTGCAGACTGTTAGTTGACGTAAGATTGAGTTGCATCGGCCAAGTCAGAAATTGAAACAGCATTATTTGCATGGAGGACATGCTATTGGACTTATTTGGAGCGTATCTGATTGCTCTTACCAGTGGAATGTCTCGGGCTTTCTCTATGTGAACAATCTTGACACTCTCTCCTCCCCATTGCGTCAATGTCTCTGTTTGACTGCTCAGCGGTTCCACTTCCATTTCTTTCTGGGCTATGCTGTCATGTGCCAGAAGCAAAGACTGCAACATAAAGACACACACACACACACACACCATCGCAATCAATTCACAACAATTATTATTTTGTTAACTCTCTCGCGTGTGAGTCTTCACCTGGACGTGAATGTCTGACAAGAGACTGCAGAGTTCCAGTCCTTCTTTGTTCGGACTTGTTTGGCTGAGATTTCGCACCTGAGGTGACAACAACATCTGATGTCATGACTTTAGTCTACATAGCTGCATTCGATTCCATCGAGTGGCAGTTGTTGGGCTTTTATTTTCAAGTTGACCATGATCGTGGGTGTCTTGTATTCGAGTTACAGAATTGTATTTTTATTTTTTTTTATTTTTTACATACCGAGAGCGATGTCGCGCAGGGCCAGCCAGCGTAACAGAGGTCAGCTAGCCCTGTGCTAGTAAACAACACTCACCGTTGCCTTAAGAAGCTACGCTAGCCTTTTAGCCGAGCAGGTACGTGCGCTCAGGCGGTGCCACGGACAACGAGATTACCTCCAGTGCCAGCTCCAGTGCCTGGTGCGTTTGTGGGTATGGGGGAGAGGGTCTGTGCATGCTGCTGGCCACGGCATTATGAATCTTAAGTGCAGACTGGAAATCTGACTGGAAAAGAAGGGCACAAACGTATTGATGGCATGTCCATGGCTACGTTTTAAAATGAGCTTCAAGCTTGCGAGAGATGCAAAACCATGATCATTTGGAGCTGTTTGCACTCTCTCGGACGTTTGCAGTTCACGGAGCAAAGCGGGCTATTAGCACCAGCATTGATGACTAGCCAACCGCAACACAACAAACAATGACATTTGAAGAACTAGTGCATATCTCCACCCATGAAATACAGAATGAGCGGGTTGTCGTTTTATAAACGCCACTAGCGTGTTTTACGTGAAGGTGGAGATACACGACAATGAGCGGGTTGTCGTTTTATAAACGCCACTAGCGTGTTTTACGTCAAGGTGGAGATACACGACAATTCAAACTAAAGTTTGGACAAAAGCATCCTAGTTGCACAAATTCACCCAAGTGAACTGTCCTACTTGTAGTCTTCAAATTGAGCTCAAACTACCGCTACACACAGAACATTTTCACTGACCTCCAAATGAATGCGCATGTCGACCCAGAGAGAATGACACGCATACCATTACTAGCTGTTGAGAGTAGAGTAAAAGTAAGTGGAGAATCAATCCTTTTTACTGACTGAATTGAGTTGGATCACCAAGCATTCTTTAAGCCACAGCGCCTTCCTCATTTCCAATCACCAAGGTTTGGAACATTTTTTGGAGGGGGGAAAAAGCAGAAACAAGATGCTAGTCATCCATTCTTTGAGCACCGAATGTTCAACCTCAAATTGTGTGACGCTTTGAAGCAACAAAACGTTCCCCTCGGTTGCTCGCTTTTGGTACAATACAATGGCAAAGGCACGAATAAAAGGCGTGAAGCCAGTCAAGGCAGCCAATGATTACAGCAAATGGCCATGGCTGTTACAAGCGCAATCCATCCGCTTGATTTCTGAGGGCTAGCTTCCCTTTTCAAAGCTCAATTACCTTGTTAAGTAGCGCAAGAACCAGCTCGATGTCATTCTGACTCTGCTGGTCGGACAGACAGCCCCGGACCAGCTTGAGTGACAGCAACAACTCCTCTAACTCTGCAAAGCAAAACACAGTGACACAGTTACAAGTCTTAGCCAAACAACAGATCAGCCCGAGGGCAGAGTGAGAATATTGTCTTGATTGACTGCAAATTCTTTTGGCCCAATTTTAGACTGAAGAGTAGCAGAAACATAAACCAAAGAGTCCCCAAGAGGTTTAATGAAGTTGCTTCTCTCTCTCCCTCCCTCCCTCCCAGCGGAATTCCCTCCCGCCCCATGTTCTTCCTTACATTCCTCTCGCTCCGAGCTTTGCTTCCTCTTCGACAACCATCCCTTTTGACTAACAGGTCCACTGACGTACGCTCCAAAAGCGGGGGGGAAGAACCCCTTTGACTTTATGAATACTACCCAAAGGGCGCTCATACCAAGCAAAGTGTGCCGACTGCCGAGCGTGGGTCGCTGCGACGCGTACGTGTCCTGCAGGAACGTGGGGTTGTCGATGCCAACGTGGGGATTCTGAGAGAGCTTCTTCAGCCTGAGTGACGCATTCAGATCCAGCTGCCGGCCTTCCTCCTCTCGACGACGACGCAGGTCCTCCTAGCGACGCAGAAATGTCATCTGATAGAATCTCTTTAAATAGTAGAAGAATACGGTCACGCTCACAAGGACAAAAAGGGGCACTTGTGAAGGACATCTTCGGTCAGTATAAGACTTGGTCAAATCTTGAGCGTCATACCTGGTGTTGTCTTATTCGCTCCAGCTGAGCAGATCGGCGAACCGGCAGCGTCCGGCTTCCCAGTTCGCCCGGGCAGTCCACGGCCATTTCCCTGTGCTGCTGTCCTCCCCTCGGCTCTTCATCTCCTCCCTCACCGGCAACGTGGCCATTCAGATGAGAGGTTGTCATCCCGAGTGCCGATGACTGCAGAGATCAACGGGTGGATTTTACAACGGAGGGATTTCTAGGAGGGAAGCTCCATGAACAACGAAGCCATGTTAGCCACACCTGTGGAGAAAGCACATGTCAATGAGGTGGGGTGGGGTGGGGGTGGGGGAAGTTCCTCTTAAAACATGCAAATTGGAACAAGGTTATTAAAAAAAAAGAAAGGAACTACAATATCTATCTATCTGCCTCAAAAATGCTCAGTGTGGCTTTCGAATCTGCGACTCCGCAATAGGTGAAGCGCAAAGTGGTGAAAAATCACCGTAGAATCAAAATTGGAGCGCAGCAATCCACCCTGACAGTGGACCGACGCATGCATGTGTCAACAGAGGTGAATGGAAGAGGTATTGATGACTTATCTTTGTCACAGCAACCACAACAGCAGGTTTGATATGCTATCTCTCACCAGCAGGGCTGTGTATTGACACTATCGCGCACGCACGCACGCACGCACAACTTCGACATACACACGTAATACTCCGATCCCATGGTGCAGGGGTGAGGAATGCCAGGCAGTCCTGGGAACAAAATTCCACGGCTGGGGGAGGGAAGTGGGTGTGTATACAAGACCACATAGTTGTGTGACCAACACACAAAAGTTACACAACTTTTTAGACTGTCACTTTGATTAAGACTTTCTATTGAATTTACAAGCACCGGCGCAAAGACACAAAACAGGAATGGTAAGGAATTATTATTTGTTGCATATTTTTACTCATCATAAATGAATCTTTGATTGTCTATCCGTAGTAGCAGCAGCAGCAGCAGAAAAATGAAAACCTCTTGTGTTGGACGGCAAAAGTAAATCGGTAACCACCAGAGGTGGGTGGGTGGAAGGGTGGACGGGAGGGAGGGAGTAAGTCTCTCTCTCTCTCTCTCTCTCTCTCAGCCTCTCTCTCTCTCAGCCTCTCTCTCTCTCAGCAAGCAAGCTAGCCCCATTTAAGTTACTGCTGAGGATAGAGCAGGAGGAGATGAGGGAGGCCAAAGAAAAAGTTCATAGATGCAGGTGTCAGAGGAAGATCATGAGGACAAATGGAGTTGGAAGCCATTGATCTGCTGCGGCAAACGGCCAAAAGAAGGAGATCGGATGGGATATGTCATTCTGCGGTTGTCGTTTTGACACAATGTAGCAGGCAAAGAAACGCGTTCTCAAAAGTATCAGGTCGGCGTTGCAAAATAGAAGATTTGGATTCACAAACTGTGACGTGAATTGTCTTTCTTGAGCCTTGTTCATGAAATGCAGGCAACTCTGACGTTGTGGACGCAGAAACCGAGCCAAACCTTATCAAGCACGCAAGCGCAGCCCCACTCCCAAAAGAGGGATGTACAACCCCGTACCAAGCATAGAGAAAGCAAGCCCGCATAAAGAAGAAAGTCGAACTGGGTTTCCTTGGATGGCTTTTGGGCATGAATACAAGATCTTTTTTTAATATCAAATCTTGACATCAATGTTTGGCAGGGTGAAAAGTGCGCACATTGATTCAAAGCAATCTCTTCCTTTTATTTCCTCAAGTGTGCAGCTTGGTGCATATCACACAGGCCCCCAACATTTCCTGAAAGGAGCTTCAGGAGTTCTTATTTGAACTTTATTTGGGTACAAGGCCGTTCAAATCAAGCCGTTCAAATGATATTGCAATATTAGCCCATGCAATGTGCCTATTACAAGAGATTTCTTATACAATTGTAGGCTTTTATCTCAATTTCACAGGTCAGATGCAAACTGTGCATCTAGGGTGATGACAATCACTCGCCAAGTTTCGTTACTTTGCTGCATGAAAAAAAACGTGCTTTTCTCGCATTTGATGACAAAACGCCATTTGTTTGGGTACGTCGCAATCATATCGATTGGATAGCTCTATGCAACGACAATATCGCATTGTTTTCCAATCTCGTGCAGCCCTTGTCCGTCGATCTGTGACTGATCAGAGAAACAAATGTTTTCCTATTTGATGGTAGCCTGCCTGTATTGTCGGTCAGTGTCAACGACTTTTCCAATTAAACGGGTAGGGCACGGTGACAGCTAACTGTGTGAGAGAGAGAGAGAGAGAGAGTCAGTCCTACCACCAAAAGTTACGACTTTACCAACAGATCGGTGCTAATAAACGCCAGTTGTTTCAAACTGTGTTTGTTGACGTTCCTCAATCGTATCGCTTGCCGAATAGGTCGAATGAATGTCTTTCGTCAAGCTACAATTAGCAGCTAACTAGCTAGCTCGCTCGCTCCTTCCTGCAGCACCTGTTGATAACAAAGCCACTTTATTTTATTTTTTTTTTATCTGCGGCGAAAACGCGACATGACTCACGCTGTTCCAACGGGGTCCCACCTTCCTCTGGTGAGGCCTAATCCAACTAGTTGTCGTTCTTCGGGCGCTATGTCACGGTTTCACTACGAGAGGTTAACAGGTCGGTTCTTGTGTTCCGCAGATCGGACGCGTCGTATCCCGCCCTCCGCGCCGCCCTCGCGCCGCCCTCCGCGCCGCCCTCGTCGCTCTTCTCTCACTGTCGTCGTCGTCATCATCATTTCACAGACAGAAGAGGGAGGAAAGAGACCGCCCCCTCCGGCCGGCCCCAACAACTGCACAACGACCAAAATGATTGGATAGGCCGATAACAGAAAGGCACCCTGACCAACCAAATACTGTTTTCTTCAACCGCGTTCAGAACACAAACGACATTTCAGAGGTTACAACTTGATGCCCGCCCGCGGGCCCCAGGTAGCCCCAGGGATCACATCAGAAAGTTTTGCATCTTGATGTTTATGCGGATTTGGATTGAACAAAAAGGAGGGGGGGTGAAGAAAGCCAAAAAAAGAAGGAACCCAAAGAAAAAGAACAAATGAATGAAAGAAAGAACAAATGAAAAAAAAAGTGGGAAGAAAACCCACTCGAGAAATAATACAAACTACATTTCAAACTAAACGGCGGTGTAACAAAACAGGATATAGAATAATCAGGATTCATTTTATTAATTCATTTCCAGTTTCAATAATATCATTACAGAAAAACAATTGACATGATATTTTATACAGTAATAGTAGAATGCTGTGTAATTGCTTCAAGTGCTGGTCATCGTTTTATCGTGTGTGCAATGTGAGACTGATTTCAGTCAAGTGTTAAGAATCTCTCAGTACAAAGGCAGTAATGACCTGCTTTTTTCTTACGCCAATCAATCCGTCAGGCTTTGATTCCCACCTCTTTGGGCAGGTGCCCGCAAGAGCTCCTATGCTGTGTTCAGGTCATAATGGAGGAGTTGGGGAAAAAACACTTTTTTATTCTAATGTGTGAACAACCGCTGACCAAGCTAAAATGTCATTCACTTCACCTTCCTCCACTTTGCCATCTAAGACATGAACGCAGCATGAGACCCCCACTTTAAACAAGATACATCTGAGGTATCGAGACAATTCTGATACACACACTACAGGTATAAATAGAAATGGCCCAACATCACCTTACATAGAGAACAATCAAAATAAACACAAGGACAAATGGAGCATTAATATTCGAAAGAAATCCTGCCCAAAGCGTAAGCTTCACCGAGGGGAGGTAGGAATACGGGTGGGGTTGAGCAAAGACAACAAGGGGCAGTCAGTCGGTCGGTCGGTCGGTCGGTCGGTCAGTCAGTCAGTCAGGAGAAATGCTCATCAAAGACACCAATCGCTCGTGCTGCATTCATGTCACAAATGACGACGGTGACGTGAACTTGTTTTTTCCAATTAAAAAGAACCAACAACTTGCATCCTCGAACTTTGGGCAAGTGAAGCAAAAAAAACAATTACTAGCAGCATCCTTTCGTTCAAAACATCAACAAGTCAACTTGGCGCCGTCGTCACTATGTAGTACGTTACGTGTATTCATCAAATGAATAGTATCAGTGCAACCAACTTGTTTTTCTCCTACCATGAGAATGCAGCATTACTCCTTCTGGACGGACGCCTTTGTTTGGCACCCATAAACACTGACAAGAAGAATCACCAAAGTTTTGGAGCGAAGGCTGGGTGGGGTAGATTGCTTGCGGTGCTCTTATTTGGCAAATTCTTCAAGGTCCGTCTCGAATCGCAGTCGACTACTCTACTTTGTATAGAAAGGGATGCCGTTTGAATCGGTGCAATATTTATGAAAGAACAGATCAAATACTATTATTAGTCACATTTGTTGGGCTGCATACAGTACAGTGATTCCGATTTTGGACTTCAATACAATCGAACGATGCGACGGTAAATCACTGGAAGAAGCTTTATGTAACAAAGAGAAGCCATTCCCAACCCGGCCGGGCGTGGCGGCAAATGATTCCGTTTCATTTTCTTTCAATCTATTTTTGCTGAGCTGTCATTGACAGATAGCATCGGGCAGGACAATTCAAATGTATTTCGATGTCGTCACGGCTCTCTGTTCAAGAAAACAGGTTGACGTTTGCCGGCATGATTTCAGCATTCACTTTGTGAGATGTTTGGAAGCGGTTGCCTTCGAGGTGGGGAAATCCTGAAATGGAGAAGGCAATTTCTGCACAAAGCGAATGTTGAAAAGTTGTCGACCGAATCGATGAAAAGGTCCGACCCGGCTGCGACAAGATAGAACTGAACGGAGATGATAAGACTTTGCCGTTGGGTTCCAATTCCTCGGAATCCTTTTTTGTTGTTGTCGTCTGCTTCCTGAGCATTGTCCTTGATCAAGGCACCAAATCCCACAAATTTGAAAAAAGTCCAAGAAAAATAGATCCAATGAGCCCATCTATGTACTATTTTGGAACTTTTATGCTTGCATCACAAGTCCTCATGACTTTCCTAGCATTTGACCTCTACAAAGTGAAGAAGATGCTGCCAAGTGACACGAATGAGCAGGGCTGAATCAAAGCAAAAGTGCTCTCCTACTGTCTAACCTGCATCGCCCTAACGGAGCAGCAACATTTTACAACAGCTCATAATTATCTGCCATCCATTTGCAGGCTCTGCTCTACGAGAGCGCGAGAGAGAAGAAAAAAGAGATATAGCGACTCGAAACGCAAGGATGAGAAGTCACTATCGTGGACAAAAGCAGCCCAACGTACAGGTTCACCAGTTTCATCGGGTCACGTCATGTGCACCTTTATTTGAAGGACTGACTTCATCACTCTTGCGTACGGGAGAGAAGCCACAGTCAACGTTTCTTTTGGCTGCGCAAGGGGTTTCAATCAATCATTGGCTTTGTACAAAAGAGCAAGAATGAAAGGGACAAAATGGCTTGTGGCAGAAGCAGAGGAAGGACTCATTCTATAACTAGTCAGAAAAAGTGCTCAACGCACAAAGCAAATGAAATCCAGAGACAACAATGTGATTACTACTAGAATGATGATGATAGTCCATCAGAACCAGAATAATATAAAGTACAGATATTAATAATCATTATAATCAGGAGAATCGTAGAATATTACAGAATAAATCTCATTTTTATATATTTCTTCACATTTCTTTTTCTTAATATCTTCACAATGCAGACCAATGAGGATTCAGCCTCTGCTGGCTCCAATTGGCTGTTGCATATGACATCACAGCTAATAGATGCCCCCGCCCATTTTTTTTCTTTTTTTTTTTTTTCCCCCCTCCTGTGCAGGCAGGAAGTTCCAGCACCGTCAATGTATTTGTCATGAGTGACTGAAATCTGGGGAGAAAAATATCTCGGTTGATACGTTTTCAAGCGGAAAGAGTGAGCGCCCGCCCGCCCCCCCCCCCCCCGTGTTCAAAGCAGAGAAGGCACCTGCATCATAGCCGTCCGATGACCATGACATCCACAACCTCTCCCTTGTGCAGTTCCACGTACTGCTCGGTTTTAGGCGGCAACATCAGCAAGCCGTTGGCACTACGCATGGACATTAGCCTGCTGGACACTTGGTTACCTGAAGAAGATCAACAAGGCTCATGAAGATGGTCCAAAAGCATGCATGCATGCATGCCTGCCTGCCTGCATGCACGTTCCCTCCCTCCCACCTGTGCTTTGAGCCCAGGGCAGTGGCTCCTGGTGATGCCAGGTGAGAATGCAGCGATGGTACTCTGGTCGAGGATCCAGCTTCACATCACACGAAAGCTAGAACAAAAACAAAAGCTCCACTAACTCGGGACCCGATTGGGAAAACAAATGGCTAACATTACTGACATGTACGTCTATTTTTAAGCTTATGGGTCACTTATTTTTTCATTTCCGGTGATGGAGTAGGATTTCCTCTGTAGAGTGCAGACAATTTCCTGCTATTTTCTCCTTGGATGTTGTCTGCACTTACAGACAGATTTCAAGTGCTCAATTCTGATGTTAAAGTGTCAATTTGAGCTTAGCTTTCCTCATCTATCCTGTGTGAGAACAACATTGTCGTCGTGTATTGTATTGTTTGGATGACCAAAAGCAAAAATTGCCCTTTTTTTGCTGCATCTCCAAAGAATACATAGAGATAACAACCGTTAAGGATGATGGGGTTGGTTGCTGGTGGGAAAGACCCGCCCCCGTAAAAAGAAAAGAAAATGCCTTTCTTTGTCCGTGTGTGTGTGCGCGAGCGAGTATGTGGGTTACCCTGGCTTTAATAATTGTGGGTCTAGGGTCCAGAATGCCTTGCATCTTCCTCAGTGCAGGGATCACAAAGAGATTACATGTAACCACTGCAGACACTGGGTTACCTGCAAAAACAAGTGAGCTCAGCTTTTCAGCACGTCATGCCTCCAGTCCCACCATTGAAGGCTTTCGGGATCGAACGATAGCGCTATTAGCACCGAATGTATCGGAAACTAAAACACTGCCGAGTCGTGAATTGTCTTTTGCCCCCACCCCAAAATATGTGTCTGGGCAAAAGAAATCTGGAGCATATCATAACACAAACATACCTGGCAGAGCAAAGATGAGTTTCCGCGCTCCGTCAATGTCAACGGTGGCAAAAGTAGTCGGGAGACTGAAAACAAAGACAGAGCGAGCGAGCGCAGCTTTGAAGGCACTGCAGGCAGCGTGATGACAAAAGCAATACTCACAGCTACGGTGAAATGAAATGGAAAGAAAAGTAAGGAGATCGTTTAGAAAAGTATGACTCACCCTGGCTTCATGAACACACGTCCAAAGTGAATCTGAGCATGAAGGTCAATATCCAGCACCTGCTTCAGGAAGTCCTGGTTGGACACAGTAAGTTAGCATCAGGTGATCGTGCCAGATGCAATTTGGTCACAATTGATGGCTTACTTTCTCGCCCATGGACACACCCCCTGAGGTGATGATGACATCAGCACGACTGATTCCCTCGTGGAGAGCTGAGAGCAGGTCATCGGGGCTGCGCGCGCGCGCACGCACGCGCACGCGCACACACACACACACACACACACACACACACGTACGTACGTACGACAGGTCACTTCTGGTTCATGAATCATTACGCATGCTGCTAAAACACAAGAAGAAACCCCATTGTGTTAGATTACAAAGTCAAGAGCCCCTAGTGGCGGGACACGGGCTTGGCAGTTTGCGCGGAACTTTTACAGAGGCAGCAAATCATTTGTATGTCTTTACTTGTCTCCAACGATGCCCAGGTTAATGGTCGGGTATCCGTGTTCCTGGATGGTCGCCAGCAGAGTGGAGCGGTTGGAGTCTCTGATCTTTCCCGGGTGAAGGTCGTCCTCTGGATTCAAAAGCTTCAACGCAAACAAAAAAATCCAATCAAAATCAGTGGCTTTATGAAGGGAGAACCCGGCCGGCCGGCCCACCTCATTTCCAGTGGACATGACAGCCACCACTGGGAACTTGTGCACGCTGACATCGGTCACTCCCACCGTAGCCAGCAGACCGATCTCCGACGGCCCCATGTGCGTCCCTTTGGCTAGCACGCACTCTCCTCGTCTGATGTCGTGACCGATAGGCCTGAACAGGCAATCGTGTAAGAGGGGGAAGCAGCCTTTGGGGTGCCAGCCGCCGCTTCTTTTTTTTTTCTTTTTACCTGATGTCCTGTCCGGGCCGAGCCTGTACCATAATCCTCACTTCTAACTCTTCTGTGCCCTGAAATGTACGTATATACCGGATGAGACACACATACGCCCCGGCAACATTTCTTTTCTTTTTTTCGCTTACATCTTCAGACTCTCTCAAGAGTTCCGTATCTTCCACTTGGACGACTGCGTCGGCGCCACAAGGAATGGGAGCGCCGGTGGTCACCCTCATCACTTGGCCCGGCATCACCGTGTGGGTAGGCTGCATTGGAACGACAGTACGCCCTTGGCCTTCAACTAGTGGTTTGAATTAAGTGTTGTCTTTGACGCCAACAAACTGTTTGGATGGCTCGACGAATAAGGAAGGGCTGGCTGACCTGTTGTCCGGCCTGCGATTCTCCCATGATGAAGCGATCTCCTGGGCCGTCAGCGGCTGCAGAGCAACAACAACATACTACATCAACGATTCTCTCGGGAGAACGCTAAGAGCATTTCAATTGTCGAGGACGCTGTGAAAATGTCATCTGGAGTGAAGGGTGAACGCAAGCTTGATCAGCTTGAAGCAAATCCTCCCAATGCCTACCGACCTCTTACAGCATAGCCGTCTTTAACCGAGGCGGGAAATGGAGGAAGGTTGTCTTTGGCATAGATGTCCTGAGCGAGCACTCGACCCAATCCGTCTAGAAAAAAACAAGACGTACGTACATAATACAAGAATGAAGCACGCGCATAGTAGTTGAACTTGATCTGATCTACCGACTGACTGACTGACTGACTGACCTCGGTAATTAATGACTTCAATTCCCAGAATAGGCGTCATCTCTAAAACAGTGATGAAGGCTTTGTCCATGGATGTCAGAGGAAACGGGGACATCCGATGACGCCGTGCCACTTTGCTGATGTCTACCGCGCTGTGGCCTGCACACGCCATCAAAGTTACATTTTGGACAGGCCAGGCATGCACTTTTCAACTGCTGATGTGGAAATAACTTACTGGCCCTCAGGATGTTCTCATTACTGCCACATCGGGACTGGACCTGAGAGGGGGTGGGGTGGGGTGGGGTGACGGGCGGACAAAGGCTGATCCAGTCGCACGGAACAAAGTCAAACGAGGGATAGCTATCGTATCAATCGTGCGTGATTGGAAGAAAAAACACATCACGTCCATCGGCCCCGTATCAGCAAAATCGGCCCACCTCATCAAAATGTCACGCAACCATGTGAGCTATCTTAAACAGAAAGCACATTCGGTTCTGCAACACCAAATTAAATGTGACCTTTAGAACAATTCCAGCATGACGTTTTGGCATGAGCATTATTTGTCTTTACGAAGCACACCTTGGAATATTTCGACTGGGCTTGCTTGATGGAGAGGGGGGCATGCGCAGCGAGATAGATGGGCATGCGCAGCGAGATAGATGGGCATGCGCAGCGAGATAGATGGGCATACGCAGCGAGATTTGAGCAGAAATGCACATTTTGAACACGAGACAATCGGATTTGTTCCACTTGCGTTCATATGTGCGTACGTACGTACCTTAGGTGTTGGGCATGATGCAGTGGAAAGGCGGGAGGTGGCCTGTGTTGCCCGTGGTGACTCAGAAGGGGTGGAGCTCAAAGAGGCAGAATCTCGAGGAAGCACCTGAACGCCTCGAGAAATAATCGAGTCTGGAATCTACAGGTTAAGAGAGCATAGGAATGAAGATGATCCTTGTCTCCCTTCAGAAGTCTTGGGCTGTAGTTTGGAAACATTACAAAATAGACAATTGAGTCTATTGCTAAACATAGACATTGATGACACTAGACGTATGTCACCGCGTATTTGATAAAAAGTGTTTTAAAGAGGCGCAAACCAAGTCGATACAGTTGAAATCACATAACAAGCTCAAAGTCGAAGGTTGCTAATAATTGAAACGGAAGTTCAGATGTCTGAAGCGATTGCTCGCTTGAATTAATTTGATCAGACTGACAAAGAGTCAAAGGACATTTATACAAGTGCACGTGCTCATGAGCCTTCAATAAGCTCTGGCAATGGGTATTTATTGATATGTCCAGCTACTGCTCGTTTCTACTTTGAAGTGCGTTAAGCCTTTTCCCAAAACAACAACAACAACAACAACAATGCATGCAAGTGGAAAAATGAATAGGAAGGTTGCTGATCTGATCAATGAGAGAAAAGGGAGTGTGTGATGGGGCCTCACCTGCTGGTCATGGCTACAGGAGCAGGTGAAATGAGTGGGAGGGGCAGGGGTGTTGCCGGCCAGATAGGGGCCCCCCTTAGCCATGACCTCTGCATGGCAGCTCTGATGGATGGATGGATGGACACCAAAAGGCATGCACGGGTCATACGCAGCAGACAAATGAACAATGATGTGTCGGACGAAACGGCGTGCACGCACGGGACGGGACGGGACGGGACGGGACGTGAATGAACCGAGGCGATGAAACGTTCGTCCGTACCGGGTGCATTGGAAAGCGCGGAACAGTTCAAAGAAGTTGACATTTACGGGAAAACGACAACTAGGATCCGAGTGGAGCTAAAACCAAGATGAATGTGTCCCTGTCGAAAACCATTTGTTCATTGTTGTCAAATGTGTGTCGTTTGACAACAATGAACAAAAGGTACATCTGGAAAGAGCGTCGTCACGTGGCAGCAAGCAATCGGGAGGATCAATTTTGCATGCCCTACTCTCTCAGTCTGTTACCTTTGCAGCGATGGCAGCTGCGGTGATGTGGGAGGAGCCGTGCTGGTGATGGTGATGATGGTGGTGGTGGTGCGCGTGTCGACCTCTCCGCATGTCTTCCTCCTCCTCCTCCTCCTCCTCCTCCTCGTCCTCCTCCTCGCACTGGGTGCCGCGCTCCATGGTGTGCGAGTTGCTGTGCGCGTTGGACAGTAGAGAAGAAGGAGAAGGCAGCTGCTCCAGCGCGGCGTGGACCGATTTGACCCTGACCGTGGCCTCGCGCAGCAGGTCGATGGCGTGAGGCAGAGCAGGAAGGATGAATTGAAAACACTCCTGGAACATCACATTGTTAGCCAATTTGATCCACATTCATCAAAACAGCTCACGCGTGCAGTTTTCTCGACTAGCCGGCGAGCAAAGTTCCAGTATGGCTGGACGTGCGTGGTGTTGACAAGTAGCTACATTTGTCAGGAATGAATCAAAGGTCAAGTGAGGGAAAGCAAATGAACATTACCTGAGAGCCCTTCTTGCTCCCTGGCAGGTTGATGATCAGAGTTTTACCACGGATACCGCACACTGGCCTGGAATCAATGATGAGCGCACACAAGCTAGCATCACGCTCAAAAGATGAGCAAGAAGGGCTGAGAAGATTCACCTGGACAGCATGCCCAGCGGTGTCACGTTGAGAGATCCCATCAGCATCGCCAGAGCCATGCCTGGAGCCTCTCGCTCAATCACTTCTCTGGTGGCCTACGAGGGCAAACGGTGGCTGATTGAGCCCCACGTTATGACTCAAGGCAAATTGCATTCAAATACACTCAACCAAAACACTTTTGTTTTGACCCCAAGTTTGGTGAGCGAGAGCCAAAATGCGAGTACCTCTGGCGTAACATCACGTGGTGCAAATCCAGTTCCTCCTGTCGTGAGAATAAGATTAAGCTCCTGGTCGTCACACCATTCCAAAAGAGTTTCCTGCGCAAAACACGTTTGCAAAACGAAGAAATACTGTCGAGCTGAAATTTGATGAGCAGATACACAATCATTTGTATGTCAGCTATTGCGCAACATGAGAATGAAGATTTCATTTCTGAACATTCCAAATGCAGTCAAATATGAGAACTTGTACCTTGATTTCATCAATTTCATCTGGAACAATTTTATAGCCTGCGATGACGCCACCTAACCTGCACGTTGACACAGAGGCAATTCGAGGAATCTGTCAAACGTTTGTGCAAGTGTGTGTGAGTGAGTGTGCGTGCGTGCGTGCGTGCGTGCGTGCGTGCGTGCGCAGACTTACAGAGACGGATCATGGACCAGGTCCTTCAAGTTGATCCCACTCCTGTCCTCAGCCAAGTTCTTGAAACAACTGTCACTGACTGAGAAGGTCACATTTTATGGTTAGGTTCGCACTGCTGGTCTTGAAGTTCATTTTTAGGTGTGCGTAAGCATTCTCATCTTCCTCATATTAAATGCAACCTCAGTCTGTCTGTTCTGTCTGCGCTTTGCCAAAGTGACCCACATGGCAAAAAACAATGTGGAAGTGAATGTGGTTGGCGGTCCAGCGTCTCATAGCTACAGAGGAGCGAGCGATGCGAGAGAGTTAGAAATACTGCGGATTTTGGGAGCAATGAGGCAAGGCTTTTTGATCTCCAAAGACATGGACTCAAGATGACGTCACGTTATTGCAATTCATAGCAAAAGCCTCCACTCCACACTGCTAAGAATCCAAAATGAGATATACATTCGTGACGTAAGTTGACGTTCGTGGATGGTAGGTAGGTAGGTAGGTAGCTGGTGGTATGCTCTTGTACAGCCCCTTCACAGTGGCTGAGTACTGCCCAGGCCTGCCCATTGAAAAGAATTTCATTTTGTGACTTGTTGACCAGCCTCCTCCGACTGCAGCCGTGGACGTACGTCATGTCAACATCGGGCTGTCCAATCGACATGTACTACAGGTAGACGTCGGTCCTTGTGGTCTGGAGAGAACATGGCTATGCCTCCGCTCAAAATGCTCCTCCGATTGGAGCCACATGTGAGTGACCAGCAAATCTCGCAAGCGTCAGACGGACTGAGTGCTCGAATCTGTGAAGGCAACAGGGCACCGTGGCTAAAGTGTCAACTTGGTGCTGAATGCCAATCAAGCGTCATACGACCTACCCTCACAAAGTATCACAAGTAGCCTGCTTCGGGTCATTTTTTGGCCGTGTTCCTCCTCATCCTCGCGTTGAGGAACACGTCCATCGCTAGCTAACCAGAGCCCAAGCCTATGGTCGTAAAACTGCAGAATTGAAGTGGTGGGCCCCAAAGCAGAGAAGAGGGAACTTGGAATTGCTGCCTCCTAAGTCTAGGAAACGGATTGGTCATGAAGTGCTCCGGCTTCTTGACGAGAGGGCGTAACTTCAAGTGTCAAGCGGTCAGCAAGCTTTTGCATTCAAAAGTCCAAATGCTTTCTTTGCCAGTCGGCGGCTGCTGGCTTGCATCCTCTTTGAGCACGTCTTGGTTGGAGAGAAGGCGCCAGGCAGCGAGCAGGCCTACTGCCACACGACTCGACTCGGCTCGGCTCGGCCGTCCTCTAGTTCCTATCCTCCCTCCTCGTCACCACTCCATCCGGCTAAGCGAATTCGAGAAGTTGCTCAACAACCGGCGGAGGACAATTCATTTTACCCTGGTGACGGCTCTTGCCTCGTTATTCATTTTACACGCAAGCGAGCAAGCAAGCAAGAGCGCGCACGATTTATGATGAACATATTCAATTCTTTAAACGAAAGGTTACACAGGCGGGCAGAACAGACGAAAGGTCTATCAAAGTGACAGTGTAGTCGTGAAAACCAAATGCACTCGAGAAAAGCAAGCAACAAATCTGCAAAAAGACATGAATAATGCAGCTCATTGGCTTGCTGGCTTGCACGGTCGTTACGCTGCTCCAAATGATACGACGACTTTGTGGCAACAACGACAGAGCTCCACGGGAAATGGGGCATACTTCTAGGGAGTGAGGGAGGGCTATCCCCGGCATTTTGAAACTATTTCCCAAACGTCTACTCTCCTTCTGGCGCTTGGCGCTGATGAAAAGATCTCGCCATAGTAGCGCCAATGCATCGAAAATGAGGTTGAATGTGGCACAAAGCATTAGCACTTCACCGCTCTTAAATGCATGAGAAACATCAATGGCGAGCCGTTCAGAGCGTATTCCGCCTCGCTGTCTGTCTGTCTGTGCGTCTGTGTGTCTGTCTGACCTGCCAAGCAGCTAGCTGCTAACGCAGACCAATGACAGCAAACGGCAGCCACCGGCCAGCTAGCGCGCTGGCTAGCTCTGCAGTGGAAATAGACAGCTAGTTTCGTGACACCGTCGAGCAGCGCTAAACGAACGACACATGCCTATGCTATTTGGGGGGCATTTGATCACGTTTCCTCCAACACATTCTTACCTGTCAGAATTCCCACTCGGGTCTGATGGTCGTGGTTGGTGAGCACCATCCCGTCCGTCGCCATGTTTACAACCGCTGTCTGCACTGTGACAGCACATATAGAAGCAGTGGTGTGGAGCGTTAGCTGCCGCTGCACCTCTGGAGGACGACTGACTTGCCCTGCCTGCCTGCCTGCCTGCCTGCCTGCCTGCCTGCCTTGCCTGCCTTGCCTGCCTTGCCTGCCTGCCTGCCTTGCCTGCCTGCCTTGCCTGCGTGGCTGCCTGCCTGCCTGTCTTGCCTGCCTGTCTTGCCTGCCTGCCTGCCTGTCTTGCCTGCCTGCCTGCCTGCCTGCGTGAACTGGCTGGCGCGTGCTGGCTGGCGCGTGAGCATGGACGCGCGCCTGTGGACATAATAGGTTTCAAATTGCTCTAATTGTATTCTTAATTAAAAAAAAAAACACAGATTACCGACCCCAAGGTTTTTTCCCCCCACACGAAGCGACATGCCCAGTAATTTGCAGGCATTTCGCCCAATAATAAAATCTCATTCAAGTTCTATAACCAAACTTTTCCTCCTACTAATTACCAACAAGCGCATAATAATGGAGACGCAGGGGAACAGCGATTCAAAACAAGTAACATATATTTAATTAATTCTTATCAAGCAAATATGGGTGTGGAATTGAAATAATAATGTCAAATTCCTTGTATTAGTCTTGACAATGTCAATATATAGTAAAGGAGACATTTTTACGCAAATGTTCAAACATGTTAAAACAGTTCAAAGTGTCCTAATATGTACCATGTCTGTAACATGTGGGAAAAATGCGAGCGAATGTAAACAACAAAGATGGCTATTCTGATCAATTGTTTGTTGTTCTGCTTCATAAGACCTTAGGCCGTACCTAAATATGCCGCGTTGCACATGCAACTCTGTCGTCAAATAGGAAGCCCATTTTGTGCCTGGTAGGTAGGTGGTAGGTATGCAGTCCAAACTCTTGCGTGTCGGCGATACTGCGCAGGCGCAGTCCGTTGGTTTACTGCTCGTATCATAGCAACCGAAGTATCCTATCAAAATGGTGGTAAGTAGTTTATCGCCGAATATTTTATTGTATTTCTCGGGCTTGTATGATATTTGTTGATTCGCTATGTGCCTTACATAATCATTTACATGTTCTTTTGTTGTTTTCACTCTGCCATTTTATGAATATAGCAATAAAAATATCTCTTTTCTTTAGAATAAGTTTTTGTGATCATCCGTAACGGTGACGAAACAAGAAATCAACCAAATTTTAGGAATAACATTTTCTCAGTTTGTTTGTTTTTTGATCATGTTTCCCAGGGGAAAGCAACAACAATAAAAGAAGCCCTGACCAAATGGGTAGGTGGCATAGAAACAAGGACAGTTAGACAGTTGTAAACTTTGACCGGAGTTTTGCTAATAACTGATGAAATCTGAACTAAAAAGTGATTAGCATGTTCAATTGGTGTGTGTGTGTGTGTGTGTGTGTGTGTGTGTGTGTGTGTGTGTGTGTGTGTGTGTGTGTGTGTGTGTGTGTGTGTGTGTGTGTGTGTGTGTGTGTGTGTGTGTGTGTGTTCAGGAGGAAAAGACTGGAGAGAAGAGCAGCGAGGCCACAGTTGTTAAGCTTTATGGTCAGATTCCCCCCATTGAAAAGTTGGATTCCACGCTTAGCAAAATCCCTAATTGCGAGTGAGTCATTTGACATGAAGCATTTCAAAGCAAAGTGCAAGGGCTCAATCTATGTGGCTCTCTTTTCATTCCTTGTGTGATTCACAGACAGCTGTCCCTGTCCACAAATTGCATTGATAAAATAACCAATCTAGGCGACCTCAGTAAGGACTTGACTACAAACACATAAGCAGTGACAGACATTTGAGAGTTAACATTGTCGCTTTCCTTTGCGTTTCTCTAGAAAATTTGAAAATCTTGTCATTGGGTCGAAACAATATCAAGGCTTTTACTGGACTGGTGAGTGCAGGCAGGCAGGCACGCACGCACGCACACACACAACATTATATTCCATTCATGTTTTGATGACTTCCACTTGCTTCACTTGCAATCATTTCCGCTTAGTTATCGTGGTAGAACATTCACGTTGCACAAATTGTCTCGTGTGTCCTGCAGGATGCAGTTGGTGACACGCTAGAAGAGTTGTGGATCTCTTATAACCTGATAGAGAAAATGAAGGGTGTTCATATACTGAAAAAACTAAAGGTTCTCTATATGTCAAACAACCTTGTCAAAGACTGGGGTGAGTCACTCACTGCATATGCAAAGAGCTGACAGCATTTTGGGTTCAATTTGAATTGTGTCGGTTTGCAGGCGAGTTTTCCAAGCTGGCTGATCTGCCGTGCCTTGTCGATCTGGTGTTTGTGGGAAACCCTCTTGAAGAGAAACACTCGGCCGATGGAACGTGGACAGAAGAAGCGACTAAAAGGTTACCCAGACTGACAAAACTGGATGGTAAGTACGTATATTTAAGCACCAGCATCCTCCTCCTGTATAAAACATATCGGCATCTAACTGTTTATTTGGTCTGTCTGTCAGTCAATACATTGATATCATATTTCAGAAAATGGATTACAATTATTACCGGGGATTGTCTCAATTTGTAACGAGCTTGGTCGTTGTTTTTTTTTTTGTCCTTTTGTTTCCAGGCATTCCAGTTGTTAAAGGAGATGTGGGTGAAGATGACGACTGATAAGCTGCAAAAGTACAAAACTTCTCATTGTTAGTTGACCTTCTTCTAGATTCTTCTCTATGAAATACCTTCATTTGATTTCGATCCCACTCAGTTCAAAATAAATGTGTTTTGCTTGATCACGACAGCATTTGTATTCATTTTTCCCCTACAGAATTGACTAAAGTTACAGATTGTGCACCAGCCAGGGTGCGTCAATATTTGAGCACAACTCTATCTGTTATTATTGCGATTGAGTCGCTCTTTTGTAAGAAGAACCAAATGTCGTGGCGAAAGCGCGTGTCATACTCACGTCCGCCAGGTGGCAGTAATGCTCTTTACAACGCCCATCTAGACAAACATTTGAAAAGAGGAGGAAGTGACAACACACCGTCGACAACTTGACAACATGGTCTTTTGCGTCGCAATGCGCTAAGCATCGGTGGAATGTATCAAATGATTGGCTCTGTGTTGCAATGCGGCGTCATAAAGCGAGTGTGGAGGTGAAGGGGGTGATTGGAATTTTGTGTCATTTATTGACGGCCACAGGACTCCAATATGTCCCTTCGCCGGAGACTTTTAGACGGGCAAAGTTCGGCGAAGTCAATGTGGTAAGTAAGTGGACACCACACCGAAGAAGAACACTTGTCCCACGAGAGCCATAACCCGCCTGTTTTCCAAAGCACCACAACAGAAGACCTGTTTAGCATTAGCATTACACTAGCAGGCGAGCAGTGTTATTCTTTGGTATGACATAGTGCATGCATCTATGCGAGCGAGCGAGCAGTGTTATTCCTTGGCATCACATAGTCCATGCATTTGGCTCTCTTTGTTTCCCAGGAGGATCAAATCTGGCAGCTCCTAGCCAATATCCTGCAGACAAGTACTCTGTCCATGGCTGGCTGCACACAGTTGAAAAATGGTGAGTTGCAGGATTTCCCTTCGTGTTGGGAATCAAGTCTCACAATCAAGTGGAAGAAACAGGACTAACCTTCTCCCGCAATCAGAATGTCGCTGATGAAGGTTTTCCTTCCTCCGTCTGTACTATGTAGTCACCCCCGAGTGCAAGATGCTGGTGAGCACAGGGCTGTGGAGGAGTGGTTACTACGCCGGCTGGGTGTATGGAGCCGGCGAGGCGCGAGGAGTCTCCAGCCGGGAACTTCTCGTGGCCCTCGGCTGGCTGCTTGCCGCTGGAATGCTGGAGAAGCGTTTGAGCCAGCGAGTGCAACAGCTGGACAAGACGCTTGTCCCTCCCATACTTGTACAGTCAGTCGTCATTTGCGCATGCCATTCAGTCATTGACAAACACGTGAAGCTTTACTGAATGAAATTCACCATGAGTTTGAACCACAAGTAGGCAGCGGCCTGCAAAATGATGAGGCCCCCTTGAACCTTGCCACCTTTCAGGCTTCAAAGCTATCCAATTCCAATTTGAATGGCCCATGCATTCACTTGGTTACACGTCGTTAATATGAGCTCTTGTTTTTTGGGTTTCTAGATGAAAGTCGAGCTCCCTCAGGAGCCCCTGGTCGAGTGCAACTCAGTGAGAAGACTTGAGTGGCTCACTGGTAGCCTGAGACACCAGGGGCGCATGCTGATGTCCATGCAGGATGAGCGAGCCTCCTTGTTACATGCTGTGAGGATTGCACTTCTACAAACAAGAATAATGACCCGCGGTGCCACACACAATTGGAAGTCGTTTACTTGAGACGCTGCAATCATTGGAACGTCAATTCAAATGCGCAGACTCTCTCCAAGCGATAGATGATCTCATGTTTTCATATCTTTCAGGTTTTGTCTGCTAGCCAACCTTCTCGGTCATCTTCCCCGGGTCAAAGCTGTGCTGTGCTGCGTGAGGTGTGTGCAATGCATGAATTACAACTTGGAGTGCAACATCATGTTCATTCTTTAACGTGTTAGCTACTCCTAAACAGAGCTTGTAGTCAACCCAATCGTACATAGGCCATGTCATTGTTTGTGTTTCTAGACGTGCACTGGTGTGCAGGAACTTTGTGACCTCCTTGAGTTGTACCTAAAGTGGAAGCAGGTGGAGAATGTTTTCTGGACCTGGATGGTGAGTTGGATTGACTGGAGCCCTGATGGGAATAGACAAAGCGTGTGTGTGTGTGTGTGTGTACATGTAGGAAGCGTCAGGACTTACACACGAGCAAGACGCCGGCAGCGCCACTGAGATGCCTTCACACACGAGGGCAGCAGCGGCTGCGTCCCACCCTGGACAACGGCGGGCTGTGGAAAAACTGGACCACGTGCTGCTGAAACTGAAAACAGTGCAGGTGCTCGATGACACACGCGTTGTCATACCATATACGTAACACGCGACATTAACCCCTGCCACCTTATTTTGAAATGGACACAATTGATACAAATGGAAGATACAAAAGCCATCAAATTACGAGACAAATTCCCATTTTTCAATGTAGCACTTTGTTCGACTTTGCTGTACTTTATCCCGCCCAACAGGAAGTACAGAGGCCGGAGACAGGGGACGTTAAGGACCCAAGTGGGAGACTTCAGAGTAGCACGGACACTTTGGCTCACGCTGTGCCTTCTCTCGAGTCTTTGCCGCCAGTGTTTTGCGTCTCCCGAGCGTACCGAAGCAGATTCCAGGCTGGTAAAAGAGTCACAAGTTTTCACGGTCCAGTTGAGCAAGCAGACGAGCTTCAAGCGAGTCAGGTCATAGGACTGCTTACTCAAACGGAGAGAAAGCTGCTGGAGGGGAGGAACGCGCAGAGATTGGCCAAAAGGATGCAGCTCCAGGACATGATTGGCACATTGGACCAACTGGTGTTTGATTCCGCCGGGAAACATTTTTTTCAACCAACTTCTTTACATTCCAAATGACATTTACCTGGCTTGGGCGCAGGATGGCACTGGAGCCGAGAAGCAAGCCCCCCAAACCCTAAGCCTGGGGGGCCATGCAGTGATGGATAGATGATAGACTGCAAATCTGTACTTGTGTCACAATCTCAATCAGTCTCTTATTATTGTTGAGAATCTCATCTGACATTGAAATCTCCAAAAGTGAATTGTTCTCCTTTTTTTCAATGTTTATTGTCTTTGGAGATGATCCCCCAAATGCAGTGTCAGCCGGATGAAACATCAACGACGTGGACAAAACCAATAAGCTTGCATTGCAGCTTTTACAAAAAGGAGTTCCGGACCCCATCTCTCGATCATTTCTCACAGACGACTACTCCTATCTTTGAGCATTGCACGGACAGGGGGCTGGCTGACTCAAGACAAACGTCCATCTTTGACCAAATCATTTGCTTTTCAGGAACTTTTGTCGTTTGGAATGCTTGCTTGGCCACGGACTTGAATAATGAGCCACGCACGATACGGCGGCGCCAAATTTCCGCACGGCTTTCCCTTTCGAGGGCCTTTTGTCTGCAATCGCCAAACCGTAGCGAATTGAAAATGAAGACTCATCCATAGCTTATGTTATTCCTAAAAGAGCGGCGGGAATGGATCATGACAGACAAATTTCTTCCAGGCAGCAGGTGGAACCAAATTTTCCATCTTTCACCACCAACAGTAGCTGCTATTGAAGCAATCACCAGCTAATCAGACAAGCCTCTTCTTCTGAATTTTCAGTGTCGGAAATGTTTTGGAGCGCGCTTTGCGGTGGTCTCGGAGGCGGGACGGCGGGGCAGGCGCGCCCGACCCAGGAGGCCTGCTGGACTGGCGATGGATAGTCCGCGGGGTGATAGAGGAAGCAATATGCTCCTGGTTGACATTTGTTCTTCACACTCAGTGCCAAGTCGGTAGGTGCCAGGGGCCGACGAAGCCCGTCCGCGTAGATGCTGAGCATGTGGGAATCTGGAAGGATTTAGCCCAGCCGTCACACCATGACACTGGAGCGTAGTCAAATGCGGGCGCGCACATGAAGACGCTGCTCCACGTTTTATTGTATCTACCTCGATCGAAACGTGCGTCACATTGTTCAGTCAGCTCTTGGATTGTGCTGGTGGGAAGGATGCCAAACGTTTTGGGGTTACTTCCAATGTCAGGACAGCACACTGTCAAGAATTCCTGCACAACAGCCACAAAGTAGACAACATTTGGAAAGAGTCTTTTCAAGCTGCTCTGTCCAATCGGCGAGACGCTGATGTTCATCTGTTTGAATCGCGAAGCGTTTGACTCGAGCTGAGAAGTTTGAGTCTGCAAGCTCGGGCCTCTAAACAACCAACAGAAGCGCGGAGCAACGTCACCTACTATTCTCTCTCTCACATGTCGCAGTTGGGAGAGAGAGAGGCAGGTTCAGGCAGGCAGGCTGGCTGGCTGGCTGGCAGGCAGGGTATCAACTGGCCTAAACTGGTGCTTGAGAATGGAAGAGCAAGTATACCTGAACACATCTTTGCTCCAAACATTCCTGGTTGAGTGTGCGTCGTCTCTCCCAGCGCTGGATGGAGTCCTGAATCTCCCGACTCAACTGACGCGGTGCTGACTTGTGCTGGTCAAAAGTCTTAATGTGCTCCAGAGCGCCGTACGTGGTGGTCAAATAATAGGAGCCTAGGAATAAACACGTAGAAAGGATCAAGGGGGGGTCACGGAGGGAGGGAGCCAGCCAATCGTTTGTGAAAGAGAAGAGATGCTGCACCTTCTCCTATTGTTAGCGTGGGGTCCATCAACTCCATCATGTATTCCACGTCCAGCACTAAATCGGACAGATTAGATCTAGCCAGGACATAGATCATTACAGGCAGGAAGTCATCAGCTCCGTGGGCCCGCCCTGTCAAATCATGCGGTGCGGTCAGCACGTTCCTTTATTTCCTGCTAGTGCAATATGATACCTGCACTACCTTGATACTCAAAGAATACTCCAGCAGCAAAATAAGGAAGGCATGGAATCATAGGCTCAACAAAGAAAAGAAGCAGCTTCTTTGTATTCCGTCAGACAATTCCATGTATACTGACTGATAAGAATGTGTAAGTACATTTGGAAGCCCTTACCTGGAGAGCTGACAGACATGGAGTCATAGATGATTTTACAGGCCTTCAGCAGTAACTCGATCTTCTTTGGAGGAGAGTATTCAAGATGCAGATTACTGAGTTTGACGCTAATCTTCTCCATCGCCGGGGCCTCTGGGACGGCAGTGGTGACTCCCAAAGCTGTGGTGGTACTGCCCAGAACTGCAGACTGATACAGGCACAATTGCACGGACGACCTTAGCGGCGGCGGCAGAGCGTGTCACTTATGTTACTCGTATGTTGCCGTGCCTGGTTGTGTGCCAGCTGCTTAAGACTGCCATTGTCGGTGTGCAGCTTCTTCAGACTGCCGTAAACGGGCTCCCTCAGTGGCTTCAGTACACTCTTACATAGAGCCGCTTCCACGATGCTCTCTGCGGGGTCACAAATCAGCCTTCTTCATATGGAAAAAAGAAAAGAAAAGAAAAGAAAAAAGCCGCCACTACCACCCACATATGGCATACCAGTTTGTCTGTGAAGATTGGTGCTGCGGCTCCATCATGGCCTGCAGTTCGGTACTTTGCAGCAGGTAACTCTTCAACTGAGTCATCATCTGCCTGATCTCTTGCAAGAGCTCAGTGGAGGTGGAGTGCTTGGACATGGTCTCGAGGGTGAACGCCGGTGGTCTTTCACCTTTCAAACGGCAACTCGTTTAAGTTGGGCCAATGTCATTCCATTGGAAGCTGGAGCATTTACCCGGTTGCCAAAATAGCTGAGCGGGTCTCGAGCCAGCTCCACGAGCGTCGCGAGAAGGGCGACGGTCGTGACTGATGAGGCGGTAATAACAGTAGACAGGCGGGAACGAGCTTTGCCCAACATGACGGTGGTCGGTTTCCGCGTCATTTTGCTGCCACCATTTTCGGACAGCTTACTAAAAAAAAGGGGGTACGCCAAAGTTAGCCCATGCACTCATTTGCAACCTTTCCAATGTGTCTGTCATGTCAACAAGGGAACAATCCATGTGCAAATCATTTCTCAGCTTTGCAGGTCATTTTCAAAAGTTCACAACTGGTACACATGCTCTTTTGGACTTGACCTACTTATGGTTTTGATCTTGCTCCTGGTTTGCCTCCCCTCCTCCTCCTCCTCACTCCTCCTCCTCCTCTTTTCTTCAGTGCTGCTGTTAGAGCAGGACATCGCATCTGCTCCGAGCACGGCGCCCCCCTTGAGGAGAGTACAGTGACACGTTCAGGCCTCTGCGACGGGGAGGGGGGCCTACTTTTTGCGGCACTATTGTCAGGCGAGGGCGCTTTCTTCCTTGGCTGAGGTACGGGTCGAGCGGGTCTCTTGGCTAAAATGTCCCGTTTGTCCTCTTCTTTGTCCTGGCTTTCTCCACCTGGCGTGTTTGACAGTTCTCCGCCCTGGGCCACGGCGCACGTTTTCTCTTCCTCTCGTCGTCCTTTTCGGCCCTTGTCGCCAGCGTCCGTACTATTCCCGGAGGAAGCGCGGCGCAGAGGAGCAGGACGCAGGGAGGGCACGGGAGGTCTCGATGGAGGAGGTGATGTCAGCGCTGTCTTCCTGTCTTCTTTGTCCCCCGGCCCCAGCCTTTCAGCTGCAAACGAGCTTTTGTCCGTGGAGAAGAGCAGGCCCGTCCCGGAGCCCGATGGTCCCAGACTGGGGGGCCTGGGAGGGGGCACGCTGAATTTGGTGTCCTGCTTTGAGGTGGTCTTACCTGACTCGTGACTTCTGTCTTTTCCTTCTGATTGGATTCTCCATGAGCAAGTAGGAGATGATGTTTTTTCGGGGTTGTTGATCAGTATTTCTTTTGGCTGCTTGCTTTTGGTGTCTCTGCCAGAGCGATGGGGTTGATATACAAATGAACCGTGTTGGGATCCAGAAGATTCTGCTTTGTTGTCTTCTGGTTCATAGCTGATGTCCAAAAGTCTGCAATCCATAGAATGGCAAAGTGTCATAGCTAGGCTGTTTGTATCATTGCAATACCGCATACTAATCATCCCCCAAATAGAAGACGCAAAGGTGATATTGCTGATTGTCAGATTAGGAAATGCTTTGTCTTCTTAAGCTACCGTTCTTTTAGTCAGACGGGGAAAGAGGATTTGACCTGTTTTGGCTACTTCCTGTAGAAGAAGAAAGAAATCTCATATATTTGAAGAAGAAAGTGTTAGCTGATCTGTTGACGTGATTCAATCCCAAGTCGATCTCTCTCTCTCTCTATCTCCCCCAAGTGTATGGATGGAACCTGCATACCTGCACCCATAGCAGAGATGATCTCCAGCTCCTCTTCTCCGTTTGCCATTGAAATGCCTTGCGGGAGTTTGAGTGGCGCAGCCAGGATGTCCCTGTTTGGAGTCAACATCTTATGTCAAGTCAAGTAACGAGTGCGTTGCGCATGTTGCCTTTTCAACAAATGCCGCCTCTTCCTTTCTTGTTCTTCCAATACAGCAGTAGGAGCTCTTATCTGAATTGCCAGCGTGTGGCAGCCATTTTGCAAACAAGGAGATGCTATTATGGCTGATTTATAGGTGAAAGTGTGCCAAATACCACCTTTGTTCACCAATTCAACTCAACTGTGTCTATAGCAGAGTCTCTATGTGTGTGTGTGTGTGTGTGTGCGCAGCACCTGCTGACACAGTAGAAGGAGACGAGTTTGTAGATGTCATCAAAGAGCAGAGCCGAACCATCTAAGTGAAGAACTGCGGAAGAACAATCACAGTGCGCTTATGTAAGCGCTACGTTCTCGAGGCTCGAGCGATATTAAGGAGCACCTACACGTCTTGTGCTGTTTGACCTCCAGGTCGCGGATGGGCACGACTTCCTGCTCATCGGGCAGGCGCAGCGACAGCGTCATACGTTGCTCCTCTGAGCTCTGAACCAAAAAGACCTGCAAGTACCCCACAGATAGATGTTAAACAATGCAATGGACGGACGGATGGAAGCAAGGAAGGAAGGCCAGTTGGAGAAACTTGATTTGGATTCCGACCGAGTCAAATTTAGCCTTGGGTTATTTGTCTCCTTTGGACACTTGCTATGTTCAGTACATTTTGGGGTTGGCTTGAAGCTTCTTGTGTTTGTTTCCAAATGTGACCTCGCTCCACCCATACCAGCACCTGCCAGACCACAAGTGGCGAGGACTAAGCGAAGCCTTTTCTGTTGCCGCTCCTTCCTTCCTTCCTTCCTTCCTTCCTTCCTTCCTCCTTCCTTCCTTCCTTCCTTCCTTCCTTCCTTCCTTCCTTCCTTCCTTCCTTCCTTCCTTCCTTCCTTCCTTCCTTTCCTTCCTTCCTTCCTTCCTTCCTCCCTCCTTAAATGTCAGGCAAGCCCCGTTTCTGCCTATCTTCAAAATATGTGTGAGAGTGTCTCCTCACCCCTGCAGCCTCCTCTCGCAGGATCCTGCTGATTTGTTCTTGGCTAAGTCCTTTGGTAAGCCACACAGATGTGGCTCCCCACAAGAGATCTATAAGGCTCAGCGTCGGCGAGACTGGTAAGATGTCAGGGGGAGAAGGCAGGGCCGAGGGGAAGGAGGCTGACGCTGCATGGGCTGGGGCTGAGGGAAGAGGAGCTAAGCAGGGAGCACGCTCAGCTTTGATGGAACTCTCCAGGAGAAGCAAAGGAGACACGGTGCGTGGGGTCGGCGAGAGAGGCGGTGGGAGAGATGGAACGGGCGGGGCGGCGGCTTTACACATCAAAGTGGGCGGAGGGAGAGGAGGTCGGGAAGGGATTTGGGAGGACTTGACCGCGGGGGCGGGAGGCCTGGGCCGACACGGCTTGGAACAAGTGTTGTGTGCTGCTGCTGCTGCTGCTGCTGTCAGAGTGGGAGTTTGCCTGTCAAGGACAAACACAAGGTTAGACATTCCGTGCTGACAACTTCAAATCACTTTTTGGTTTGCAAAAAGAGACCTTCCTTTCCTGTAGAGCAAAAAGGGGTGAGCAATGCAGACCCTTTTATGCTTCAAGTTCCCTCTCCCAATGACAAGAACACAAAAGACACTGGTTTGTTACGCGGTGCGTCCCAAAATGGCCATCTTAACAACAACAATCTTTCTTATTCATAAGAGTAGCAAAAAAGATCACCTGATCACCCAATGACTCCCTATGACTCTATTGGAGCTCTACTTAGCCTTCGATCTGAACCATGTCAGTGTTGGTATTAAATGTACTACAAGGGACAATAAATGGAGTGTAACAAGGACCATCATTGTTAATACAACGAACGATTCATTCTATTTGTGACGACGCTCACTATCGAACAAGTCGAAACGATTAGCGACAGGCACGTAACAGAGCAGAGCAAATGTCTTTTTGCAGCAATTAGGATTAGCAAGAGCGTTGTGAGCACTAGCCGCCGATTAGCGGCACCTTCGCCAATCTGCACGCAAAGCCAGTGAAAATGTCACGCTGTCTCTGCTCATTTCTCCTCAGCTGTGTGAGAACATGCAAGTTAAAGATTAAAAAGATTAAAGTCCCAATGATTGTCACACGCACATCTGGGTGTGGTGAAATTTGTCCTCTGCATTTAACCCATCCCCATGTGATTTTAATCCATCCCCTGGGGGAGAGGGGAGCAGTGAGCAGCAGCGGTGCCGCCGGGCTCGGGAATCAGTTGGTGATCTAACCCCCCAATTCCAACCCTTAATGCTGAGTGCCAAGCAGGGAGGCAATGGGTCCCATTTTTATAGTATTTGGTATGACCCGGCCGGCCCGGGTTTGAACCCACAACCTTCCAGTCTCAGGGCGGACACTCTACCACTAGGCCACTGAGCTGAAGTTGGACGCAACGCCCTAGCTCTGCCCCGGCCGAAGAATGAAATTCTTTTGGCCTCGTGCGGCACGGGCTGGATGAGGGAGGACACTCATTGGTTTGCCTAAGACACAACAGCGACTCAAAACATCAACAACAAGTGCTAGCGATGGAGGTTAAGTGTGCTGTCATTGTTGGTAGGAAACTTCTCACGAAAAAAACATGGCAACTGTTTTGAAAAATGAAACTGCATCGATGACGTCTCGCTTCGTGATATGCAGCTCTCATCATTATTCAACGCATGCATGCAGTAAGAATGATGTTCATATTTCCAACAGTGAAGCCTTTGAATTTTCAAATAAGCCACTTGCAGTTGTGTTTTTTCATCATAGCGTACGCTACCGTCAAAGTTGTTGGCATGTGGCAGACAGGCTTGCATATTTTCAAGTTCAGCATAAAGTTGCGAGAGACTACTTACGACATACTAACCCGAGCGACGTCAGGCAAACCGGATTCAAATGAAACAAGAGGAATCTGTAAGCGTTGACCTATTATTAGATAGCGAGCGAGCGAGCGAGCGAGCCACATCTGTTTTTCCAACTGTGACTTGTTGACTTCCACCCCCAACTCGTCCTTCCTTCCCTTCCCTTCCCTTCCCTTCGTCCACTTGTACTAGATTTGTCCAAAAAGGCGCAGTGGTTCCAAACTCACCCTGTTTCCTGAGAATCAACGCTGGCTTCCATCATAACTTCTCAATGGACTGTTGGAGTGTACTCAGTCACTTCCTTCTCCTTTTGTGTTTGCTCTCGTCTCGGCTTTACCCAAATCCCGCCTTCTCTCTGCCTGGTTCTTCCCCCTGTTTAGTCAAGCAGGACTGAATCAGGGGAAAATATCTCAATGTGGCAGCTTTGGCCTCAACTTCCTGAGCTGTAAGACAGGAAGGGGCTGACAACTGTGGTCAACTTTCCTCTGCACTCTTGTCTTTTTCATTAATGGCATGTATCATATTTAGTATTAGTGCGTGTCGTGCTTTAGTTTCTTCTCTCATTGCGCTAAATCAAAGGCGTGCTCTCACACGTTCACGCACAAGCAGTATCTATGCATGTATGTATGTATGTATGTATATATATATATATATATATATATATGTATATATATATATATATATATATATATATATATATATATATATATATATATATATATGTATATGTATGTATGTATTGTCCAGGCTCCACCTTGTCTCCTCCCTCCCTTCCTTCCTCCCTCCTTTAAAGGCTTCCAGATGGCTCCAAGCTTACACAGTGGAATGTAAAACTTCATGTTTCTCTCTCGCCTCAACAAATGTGACGCACCCCAATCATTTCCAATGACGTTGCTTCCTTTTTTAACTGGTTATAACCAATTGACGATCTCCAAGAGGTTCTGAGAAACACTGGTTATTAGCTTTGCTAGCTTTGCAAGCATAACTAAAAGTGATGCAAGTGAAATACACAAGCAGGCTGGCTGGCTACTCTTGTGTACTGCGATTGCAGCCAGTGCTGTCAAGCTACACTTGGTATTTGGACATGCATGTGAAGTGAGCATGTTGACTGTGCAGCTGCTTCCTGTGTAAACAGCAGCACATGACTCATGCATGCTCACATTCTGCGCTGTGTGATTTCCACCGACAGCTAACTGCCACTGGGTGGAGCAAAGAGCCAGAAAAATGCACTCATTTAGTAGAATCCAAATATTTTGAAATGCATGATTTTTTTCCCCCGCATAGTTTATGATGAGAAAAGTACTTTTGTTCATCTGCGTTCAGTGTGAGCTGCTAAAATGTTCATTCTACGTAGATAAGGTGAGCGCTGGCTGAAGTGACTAGTCAGTGGAAGTCCCCATCACGTTGATTTCCTGAAGGTGACTTGATTTTTGATTTCCGCAACCGGAACCCCAAGACCAATGGTGGAAACTGAGCTACTATGTCCACAAACCTGGCCAATACAGACACACACACACACACACACACACACCCTAATTTGCCACATTGCACTTTCATAATAATGTCATGGTCGAAAGATGACATTTGTCATGGTTCATCAGTCATCCAAAGATGCAATGTCATATTCTATATTGCTACCATTAGCACTTGGCTTAGAATGCTAAAATGAAGTGTCTGACAAATGTCTCAGTGTTCCTGTGGTGATTCATGAAATCATGGAGTGATCGTTTATCCTTCAAATCAAGCTCATGTGCTCGGATGCAGCCGTTGCCATGTGGATCTTGTTGCTGCCGCCGCCGCCGCCCGCTGCCTGTACTAACTACCTAACTACCGCCGCCTCACAGTGATGCATGTTGCATTAATGTTGAGGTGAAGAGTGGGAGGTAGAGGCCAAGCCGAGAGAGAGCGAGAGAGAGAGAGAGAGAGAGAGAGAGAGAGGGGGGGCTATGCAAGAGGGATGGAGACAAGTGCATGAAACTGTTAGATAGATTGATAGATTGATGGATAGCATCCTGTTACTTCCATTCTAATATGCATGGTGTTTTCCCCAATGGTACCCCGCTATCAGGTCAATCTAAATCTGAAAGCATATTGGAAAAGAAAACACAGAAGATAGTACAGTAGAACCGATAAATCACAGATTACTAATTGAATGAGAAGTGCAATATTATTATGAAGGGCGAAATATTAAAAAAGCAAGAGAAGAGAGGAAAAGTTGCTCTAACCCTGGAGCTGTAAATGGGAGAGAGAGAAAGAGAGAGAGCGGCCGAGAGATGTTGAATTGAGGAGCTGCATGGAAAGAGGGACAGAGAGAGAGAGAGAGAGAGAGAGGGGCACAGGAGGAGGAGGCTTTGCGTTGGTGTGTTGGTTGGCAGAGAGTGTGCTTGTCAAAAAAAAACCTTCCTCTGACAGAAGGCATGATTCACAGTAGAGAGAGAGAGAGAGAGCAGGAGAGGAGGAGAAGAATACAAGCTACTGAAAGAGAAAAGCACCGATCAAGATGTGAGACGCATCAATAAGAGGCACGGCACGGCACGGCACAGATGCAATCCTGGTAAGGAAAAACAATTGCGCATGCATAATGGGCAATGCATTCACAAAATGGGCTGGAAGAACGAAAGATTCTGACCGCGTTGCTAAGGGTTTCCGTGGTCCAGAGGAAATAGAGCAGGTGGCAGGAACACTGATGAAATCGGGATGCTGAGATGCAGGGCGGACAGAAACACAATGATGCAGTGAAATGGAAAAATATTTGATGGAGGTGAATTTATTTGTGTACAATGCCTATTATATATATATATATATATATATATATATATATATATATATATAATTATATATGAGGATATACATACATTTGTGCGTTTATATATAAATATATATATATTTTTATTTTTCTCCCCCTGCTACGTTATCTTTGCGAGGGAGCCTATCCCAGCTGACTTCAGGCAGTAGGCGAGGGACACCCAGAACTGGTCGCCAGCCAACCAATCGCAGGGCGCACAGGAAGGCCGAAGCTCGGATTGGACCCCACGACCTATTGCGGAATGTTTTGGCTTGAAATTGTCTTTCATTCCCCAATGCATTTCAGTGGGCGTCAATTAATGGTGAATTTGGGTGTTGGCGGGCCAGCCGGGTCCGGGTCCACGTCCCGTCCCGTCCCGCTCTGTCAAACGTGCTGCTGCTCCACAGCATACAACACCTGCTCAATGCCTTTCTTACACGAAGCTAAGTGCCTTGTCAGGCCAATTTATCTTTCTTGTACTATGTCTGTCATTTTGTTGAGAAATCCACGATGGCCCTAAACATAAGTTACTCGTGTGTACTGGGCTTTGTGTGATACTGAGGTGACTTCACTGAGTTGAATATGAAGAGAAAATGAGTTAGAGTGGAGTAGCCCAATTCAATATGGCTACCTCGCTGATGTGCGTGGAGGCAGAAGCCACTCCAAGTTGCTTTAACGGTAGCTCCGTTTAAATGTCATTGATGGTGGTCTTTCTTTTTTTTTTCTTTGCCAATATGTGAATGTGTTGCCCACAATGAGAGTCCAGCAAAGACGTTGACATGGTGAGCAGCGTCATCTTTGTTTATTTTCCACAGATGGATGACTCAAGTCAACAAATAGAGCAAGAATGAGGAGAAGCTTTGACTGGCTCCACCGTGCTCTGTGCCTGCCTTTCTAACAATTTGGCGGATTAAGACGCAACTGGCTACTCTCCGCATTCTTTCTTCAGATCGCGTGGAAGAAAAGACTTCACAATTGACGCTTCAAACTTCCCCCGTGTCTCCCGTCCACCCTTCCCACCGTCGAGCTTCCAACAAAACATGGGCAAACCACTTAGCCGCCCAGGCTGCTTCAGGAAGAGCTCTTGTTGCCTGGAGAAACATGCCGTTTTGGAAAGAGAAGTGAGAGGTGGCGACGTGATGACGGAAGGGGATACGGCGCGGCTACGTGCCTCAACGCTCCATCTACGATACCATGTGCATCAATCAACAAATTGACAGCCACCCCACCATCACCACCACCCAGCACCACCAGCAGCAGCAGCAGCAGCAGCAGCAGCAGCACCACGACGTGATGCCGGAGGCGAAGGGAGCTTCAGCTACTCTGCCAGCGGGCTCCCTAAGGGTTAGCAGATCCCAAGCCGAAATGTTTCAGCCTCAGCCTTGCGCTCTAACTCCAAACCCCTCGTTTGTTCGCCGCCTCGACGAACGAGCCATCTACGATTCCCTGAAACTGGGAGTTCAGGACACTGACGCCGGCGGTGGCTGTCCTTCGCCCGGACATTTCAACAATCCGCTCGGTTTCTCCGGCCGTGTCCACGTTCTCAGCACCGGCGGTGTCGTCGTCATCGTCCAAAAGGCACCCACCATCACTATCACCCCTCATCCCGCGGACAGTAGCAAAAAGTAGAGATGGTCGTCACTCCTGGAAAGTTGTCACACCTCAGCAACACCTGGAATGTTTGGACATGGCTCCAAATGACATGATGGCCCAAGGAGGGGGATGTTTGAACCCAGCACACTATCCTCACCCAGGGGGGGCCGTCGCTGGCGTCCCCTCTTATCTCCCCCTTCTCTGGCTCACCGCTCTCATCTGGCTATCATATCGCCAGTCTTCTTCTCACCTGCCAAAGCTCGCCCTAGTCAATCTCAAAGTCTACGTTGTTCGCCTCCTCACGTGATACAACCGAGGCACTATTCGCAAAGCCAGAGCCTGAGGATGTCGCCGCCCCACGAACTTCGCCGTTCGCCCTACCGAGCCCCGTTGGTCCAACTGTCTGCTCATGACTTGAGCAGGACCTGAGGGAGCAAGGGGGGTGGGCTGTGGCGAGCGAGAACGGGAGTGGGAAAGGGAGCGGGAGAGGGAGATGGAGGAGAGGCTGGGCGCAGCGAGAGTGGGAAAGGGAGAGGGAAAGAGGGAGACTGGAGAGAGAGCGAGCAAGAGGAAAGGGAGAGGAAGGGAAACCACTTTTTGGGACCTTTGGCTATGCTCGACCGCTTCCTCTGCGCTCAGACAGAGACTCTGTCTTTTTAGAACCTGAACAGGTCTTGGACACGACCCCTCTTCTACTTCCCCAGCCTTCGCCTTCACCGAGTGGCGCTCCAAGGATGGGCACCGGTGCAGTGGGTCGAAATAGAGCCGGGTTCCAAAGTAGGCTCGGATATGGCTTCTAAAAGCGACAGTGTGAGCCCAGGCTTTGTTGAAAGCAAGCCTACTTGTGGCCTAAGGTAGTCTCTGGAGGGTGGGAGCGTGGCTGAGGCGGACATCATGACTGGATACATGGCCGAAATAGAGTCGGAAGCTGGAGCAAATACCGAATGGAGCCAAAGCGAGTCTGAAGAATGGCTCTGAGAAAGAATGGGCTCACAGGTGAAAACCAGAGCAGGAGGGAGGGATTTGGAAGGGAAAGTGCAATCTGGAGCACAAGTGGAGCACAATGTGGCAAAAGCTATCAACAGAGAGGACAAAGGAGCGTGACGAAACTCGGACGAGGTGTCACTCAACCCGAACCCATTGCTGAGACCCGACCATCCACGTCACATCATGGAGATAACGCACAGACTGGAACTGGATATGATTTTCGAATGAAGGCAGCTATCGAAACGGGACTGAGAAAGAAAGTCCAAGGCCTGTGGAGAAAGCACCCCGAGACCAAACCAGCAATGTTGAGCAGTTGAGCTCAGACCCAGCCGCAGTATTAGAAACTAACTTTGAAAAAGACGTCATGACCGTGTCTTCGCATGAACAGCGGGCGCCGCTTGAGGTGGGACCGACTAAGGATATAGAGAAGAAAAGTAAGAATGACGCCAGCAATCAAGAAAGTAGCCACAGCAACATCCATCATGCCCAGGTCGACAAAGAGCCTGTGGATAAAAGCCAAAATGCCGCTCCAGGGCAAACACTTGCGGATATGGGCACAGATATTATACCCAGCCATGTTGGAAAAGGGTCCAAGAGCCACAAGTCCAAATCCTCAAAGTCCAGTTCCAGGTCCCGACCCGGTACGGCCACAGGGTTGAGACCCGGGGCGCTCAGCCCACGACTCGGGAAAGATCTCGCAGATCTGGAATCCACAGGCCCCGCCGAAGGCATTGAGTCCACCTGGCCTCGTCGAATCATGGTTAGAAAGAGAACTGTTCGGCAAGGTGGAGCCGTCCATAATCTTCCCATCCTTCCGCCGCTTCCGTCAGTTATCTCGGCCTTAGAAAAGCGCCGGCCACATTCCCATCTCCATTTCCGTCCGGGCCACCACTCGGAGAACCCGCTTTTGACAGATGTGAGCATTTTTGCGGGCCGCTGCTCACTAAAAGAGCCCCCCCATCAAGAACAAGTTCAAGGAGCCAATTTAGTGGGCAGAGCATCCCTGAAAGAGCAGAACCTGGAGCACTGGAGGGTCTACAGAGACCTAGAAGATCCCAGAAGATGTATAACCCGGGAGAAACAAGGCCATCTGACAGAGAATAGATATGTGAACGAGGGAAACGATCCTATTGGGGAAAGTGACCAAAGCGCTAATAGAATGAAAGAAACACAAGTCAAGGCAAAGACCGCAGTTGCGAAACAAATGGCGGAAGAAGTCGAACAAGAGCAGATCAAAATAATAAAATCCCAAGAAAAAGTTCAAGAGAGTGGAAAGAAAGATGAAAGGCACGATGAAATCATCTGTGACAAGATGGAAGAGAAAAGTGTCAAAGGTAGGCAGTTGCAAACGTTGGAGGTGGTGGTGGCGGCACCGGCGGCGGTGGCGCCGGCGGCGCCGGTGCCACATGTCACCAATGAAGAAGAAGGATCCTTTGGGGAGGAGCACCAGACCACGGAGAGTTGGGATTCAGTGCTCCAGATGGTCAACACTATATGGGATGATGGCGCAGGAGGTGATAGCGATTCTTTCTCGGGTTCCCTTCAACGCTGGCCTCTCCTTCGGCCCCCGCTCGGCTTCGGAGGCTCCCATCCTCCGTCTTCGGCAGCCTCGGAGCTCAGCTTGTCGGAATTAGAGAAGCGAGCCAGAGAGCTGGATTCGGACTTGGAGCACCTGGATCTGTCTCGGAGCCATTCGGACGGCCAGGATTTATACCGAGCGTCGTCGCCGGATTCTCAAAAGGAGACGTACCGAACCCATCCAAGGCCTCAGCGAGAGAAAGGATCCGTCTTGACGGGTAGGCACAATCTGATTTTTGAAGAATAACGCAAACTATTTGCAATTCTGAGATTGATTAGGGGAATCGATCTGAAACTCCAGCACAAAGGAATCAAAACGGAATCATGTAGCACTGTCATTGGAAGTAGGTGGCAGGAACAGGCTTATTTCCCCAAAGACTGTATTTTTATACTAGAGAGTGCCAGGAATAAGTGATAAACCCATTGGCCTTATCATTACCTATCTTGTCTCTCGGTGTCCATAATAAGAGACATACAATTACATTGACTGTAAATGGGGATGAAATGTGTCAATGGTTCCTAGTGATCTCCCCACTATCTTTTGGAGCGTTCGTAATGTCAATTCCATAGCACACAATATTGTGCGTTCCCAATGTTTCATCAGTATGGAGATGCCACACAAGTGTTCGAAATGTCCATGACAACTGCTCATGACAGCAGTGGAATAAACCACTTGCTCTTTTTTGAAGGAAGGAAGCAAACTAAATGTGTCTGTTTTCTAGGATTGGGAAGCAAGTGTCAGGTCCGTGTGGAATTCAGTTCCATGCTAATCCCGGCTACTGACGCAGAGCAAGACACTGTCGGGTGGTCATTCAAATCTCCTGCTGGGACGTCCACAAGGTTAGTCTCAGTGTCAAACGTCTGCTTCTATCCATTCAACCCTTTAATAGTTAACAACGGACTAAGCTGCTGACTTTGTTGTTTTTCTTTCTTTCTACATTTGACCTACAAAGAATAACAAGCTTTTGACAATAGTCGGATAGTCATTGACATTTTGCCCTAATTGCACTTTGGATGAATGTAGGTATTGTTTTTATTCTTTGTTGTTACAAAGAATGCAAGGTCTTCAGTGGTTACATCCATGCACAGTATGTTCACGCTAAAGATCCAGTTGATGTCCAAGTTACAAGCCGTACATGAAGCTTTTTCCTTCCGTTTCCTCATTTTGCAATGGGAGCCGCTTTGTATGTCCCAGTAAGACAATGCGCCGTGTTTTACATTCCAAATGATGCCTCCGTTCAACTTGGAAGGCACTGTACAGCAAACAGCATATAGGTTCTGGCACAAAGGCCGTCATACTAACCAGGCAGCGCGGCACGGCACGGCACGGCACGGCACAGAATAGCACGGCACAGAATAGCACGGCACAGAATAGCACAGCACAGCACGGCACGGCACGGCACGGCACATTGAATGGCTTAGCAACGGTGCAATCTTTCTTGCAGCCCCAATAAAGAGGACAGCTCTCCAGACTCCAACCTAACGCTGGAATCGGACTCCAGCGGCGTCTTTCTGTCGTTATCCAATCAGAGTCAGGAAGGGGCTGGCTCTGACAGCGACCAGCCAATTAGTGGCTCTGACCTCGGCAGCAGCAATACATCACTGGAGAAGGACGGCGATGATGGCGCTTTAAAGGAATGGGGCAGGGAGGAGAGCGCCGAACTCCAATGGTGCTATCCCTCGCTGCTCAGCACCACCTCTCGTGAAGACGTCCGAGAAAACGTCTGCGGAGACCATGAAGTGAGAGGGAAAGATGGCCATGAAACAGGAAGAGCATTTTCCACTTATGAGTCCACACCGGACCGATCAGACGCCGTTGAGTGTGAAGCCATGCGGCCGAGAAGGAAAGTTACCCTCGTGGCAGAGGAGCCCCTTCTTCCGCCATCTCCCTTGAAACATCCCATTGATCCTTATCGCAAGGCAATTCGAAGCTCAGGGCTGGACAGTGGTGACATTGATCCCTTTGCCCAAGCAGATAGCTTTGTTTATCTTGCGGTGTCAGAAAAAGATGGCCCCCGCGGAGACATCTCCAACCTGGTCACGGATTACTCGGCCGGAGACTTTGAGACAGAGAGCGTGCCCGTGCAACACTTTGAGCGCAGCGGGAAAACGCGTTTGGAGCAGTCCGACGCGGAGCCGGTTGCCAGGGCGCCGCCGGCTCACCTGGCCCCACCCCGTAAAGCAGAAGAAGGAGATTTCTTATGTACTGACAGCTTTGTATACCTGGCTGCTCCAGCTTGCCTCCTCTTAGGCCCCGAAGGATCAACGTCATACAGTGGCAGGTATGGCATGTTTTCTTTGTCTCCACTTGCTGGATCATTTGGGTGGGAAATGCTCAAGAGCTCCGGATTGATTCCATTTGGTACTTTTTGTTTGCCCATGCAAGCCTTCCATTTTGAGTGTACTGGCTGGCCATGTTCTAAATCTGCGCTGGCTGCCAGAAAGGCAGCAAAGTCGACAAAATTGCAAATTTCAACGCGTCTCTTCTTTTTCCAGGGAGTCGGATTCCGAAAGTTCTGGCTCCGAGCCCGTCGACGAGTCCGTATTGGGTTGCGGTTCGGTGGCCGGCGACAGCGACTGGGACTCGGACTTGTCCGACTCGGGTGCCAGTCGGCCCTCCAGAGCTGCCGGCGGCGCTAAATCCACCGGGGCGGCCCGACACAAAAGACTGCCGCCGGCGGCGGCGGCGGAACCGCGTTGGGACTCGTTTGGAGAAACGACAGAACCTGAGACGCCAGAAGAGCCCTCGGTCGAACAAGAGCAAAAGGGCAAAGCAAAGAGGCTTCCCGTGGGATCGGCAGACGACGGCGCCTCGGCCGAGCGCTCGTGTGCCACCAAAAAGGTCACCTGGCAGTTCAAGCCGGCCCAGCGCTCAGTGTGCACCGGAAGTCGGAAAGAGAAGGAAAAGGACATGGCGTCGTTTTCATCATCATCAGAGGGCAGGGGAAGTGAACTTGGCGGGCACCGGCCTGCCGCTTCTTCGTCATCGTCTTTAACCTCATCCCCGTCCTCCTCCTCCTCCTCCTCCTCCTCTTCTGGTTGAACAACGAAGAACTTTCTCAATCGACGGCTTGAACAATCAAAGCCTGTTTTTGCTCTGGCTTTTAATCTCGCAGCTAGCTTTTGCCATTGCCTTCTTACGTACGTCCTCGCTGCAGAAAGATGCTAACCACGTGCATACAGTCGGCTCATCAATTTGAATCAAAACACGCAGCCGGCCGGCCGGCCAGCCAGCCAGCCGGCCGGCCGGCCAGCCAGCCAGCCAGCCAGCCAGCCAGCCAGCCAGCCAGCCAGCCAGGGAAGGTTCAGACTGTCAGAAAGGCATCATTTAAAAGATACACAGTTGGCTAATTGCACACAATATGATCTTGTTGAATGTACAATGCAGACACAATTACGAGAACAGCAAAGTGTATCATGTTGATGGTGGTTCTTCACTTCGAAAAGGTACATATGTGAGAGCTGGAAGCCAAAAATCTCCAAATATTTTCATTTTTCGCTAACTCGTGGATGTATTTACCAACAAACCTTTAAGAATTGTCAAGCAGTTCAGTTTGTACAGTTGATTTGATAAATATTGCAGCGTCGTATTTAACAGCGTGTGTGTGACCAATATATTTTCAACTTTGAGCCTTCAAGTCTATTTACAAAGTATGCGATGAACATGCGCGGATGGAAGCATCCCATCTTATTGGAGGCATTTATTGACATTTATTTTAGACTTGGAAATGTGAATGTATTGATCATTGAGCAATATGCTTACAAACCCATGCTATGTGAAAAACGAGTGATTGGTGTACTTGACTGTAGTTTATGATGCGTTTCATTTTCTGGCTATGACTTTTTAGATAGCATTCCTTTCAGTAGAGCTATTATTCAAAGAGGGGTGGCTGTCAAACTCATCCCAAGTCAGATGGCACAGTTTAGTCTTTCTCTAAGATATCAATAATGATCATTCTCTGTTTTTTTTTGCCACTTTTGTTGGTGCAAATAATTACAAGTACATTTGAACGCTGATGTGTTATTATCTTGCTGGAAATCCTTCGATTGTTTTTCCAATTTCAACAATATGATGAATCTGCTTTATTTGGTGCCATTTAAAGAACACAGTGAATGTATCTACTGTTTCATAAAATAGTTTCTAGTTTTGAAATCATTTTGATTTTGAAGAAATGTCCACATCCGTTTTCAAATGTTGACCACCTGAGTTGACAATTAACACTCAACGGAAAGCCCTAACCTCCATAGTCGTTTGCCAAAACGGACGAATTGCGAGGTTAGGCGGCGCCATTTGTCCCAGAAACAGACAACCATTACACGAAGGGACGAAAAAACACTTCTGTTTGTCCTCAGTCCGTCCTTTTTTTTTTTTTTTGTTTTGTTAACTTGTCCCTTGTTATTGGTCCGCAATTAACCAATATATGGGATCACTTTAAATGGCACAACAAAATATCAATTCAAAAAAGATCAACGGAAAAAAAAATCTTCATAAATTGTCTGTAGATAAGATTGGCATTGAGGAACATCAAATCAGCTTTGAGGAGCTGATCCGCTTTGTGTCCTGTTTTGGAGAAGATTCTCTGCCGTTGCTAACAATGTGCATTAGCAACAAAAGCTCCATTAGCGATACTGGCACCTTCTCTTCTCTTCTCTTCTCTTCTCTTCTCTTCTCTTCTCTTCTCTTCTCTTCTCTTCTCTTCTCTTCTCTTCATGTTAGCCCGCCTCCCCCTTGCAGGCAGGTGCTACATTTTGCCTTTCTATTGTCAATAAAGTTGGAAAAAACAATCCATGCAGATGCTATATACTGCCTTTTCCCGTTGTACCTCATTTTCTTGACCATTCCTGATCTTGTTGCATTTGTGCTTGCTCTCTTATTGCTGTCTAGGCATACATTTCCCTGAGATGGGGGCATCCATGTTCCACCCCAGCCACCTCTCGGCATGAACTATGAGGTCAGGAAGGTCCATTTTCTCTCTCTCTCTCTCTCTCTCTCTCTCACACGCACATGATAGCCCGTGGCACCATCTGTTTGAGATGCATTGTACGTATGTCGGGATGGGGTGCAGGGTCAGTAATGTAGGTCTGGCCATCTATATAAAGCTGATTAATTAGAGCAGTTGCCAGAGAGTGAGACTACCTTGATGAATAGTTAATTCGTGTGCCAGTTCTTCAGGCACCGAGGGGATTACTGGACCAGATCACAGCCTTTTGCTGTAGGACAAATCGGATCATAGAAATGACATTTTCAAGAGAAGAGAGAGAAGAGAAGAGAAGAGAAGAGAAGAGCTGAGCTGAGCTGAGCTGAGCTGAGCTAGCTGGGGTCAAGGTTGAGTTCGTAGTCCATTCCTCCTCTCCAAAGGGATGAGTTCTCATTGGGGGGGTAGGCTAGCAGCATTTGATATCCTTGAAGGCAGAGGTTGTCACCTCTCAGCCAGGTCACAATTGAAGCAATCTGCTCCAAAGTGTCTCTTTGCCAGAGCAAGTAAGAAGGAAATGAGTGTTTGAGTAGTCGGGTTCAATCTGATGGGATTGTATCCAGATTGTTGCTTTGCTCTGTCTGCAGTGACCATGAAAGAAATGCAGCGAGTGACTCGTTATTTGCAATTCAGCCTTGTAACGATTGCCGTTGCCATTTATGTAACGAGTGAAGCCCATCGCTATTACAGCTCCCTTCTTGCTCCCAACAATTTCCTTCATATTGCCGTGTGTATGAGTGTGTGTGGGTGGGTGGGTTGGTGGTTGCAAGCTTTTTTTTTTTTCTTTATTGTCCATGTGAATGTTTTCTACGTGGGTGCTAGTGGTTTGAATATCTAACACAAAGACTCACACATCCACGCGTGATTCAAGGTCGCCTCAATCTTTTGATAAATACTGCAGCGGGGCTATTTTTCTTGTTTGTTTTAATCGTCATCAGCAGTTATGATGAATATTTACCAGCATGTACTTATGCCACATACAGACAGCTTCTTTGAATTCAGCAACAAGCAAAGACTGCACAAACATATTGCTTGCAATGAAAACAAATCTTACAATTTCATTTACAGTCCAATATCAAAGGAGACAATGTGCATATGACGTATGAGATTGACGTGAGTGAAGTGACAAAGTGTAAGAGGGTACCAGGAAGAGATGATGATATAACAGCCTCCCAAATATCATGCTAAAAGAGCTATTTTAAACCTGGGCTGCAGCTCACACAAAGGAGCAATGTGGGCTATCACAGCAAGCGCTGCTGATTTGTGTGTAACGTGTGTGTGTGTGTGTGTGTGTGTGTCGCCCAAGACACACACACACACACACACACACACACACACACACACACACACACACACACACACACACACACACACACACACACACACACACACACACGCCCGCCTGCGCATGCACACCCCCTGTGGAAAACTGGCAGCCAGTAGGAAGACAGGTTACATAATGATGAGTGGTACTACACCTGCAAATACCTCCTAAGCATCCTGCTCTAATAGGCCACCAAAACATTTGTTGTTTTAGCAATCTTATGATGATCATATACGTACGTACATCGATCGATATGGCACTGGGTAGTTCCATTTATGACCTTATCGTCTGCTCCTAGAATACTATGCATTCATCTATTTCTTGTTTTCACTGGGTCTACAAACACACTGCTCTTCTTGTTTTGTCACATACTTTGAATTAAAAACTAGAAAACATTTCTAAACACTCACATCCAGCAGAGCTTCATCCGTAGAGGACCCGTAAAAGTTAAGGATTGTATCGAATGAATGACATCACACATGGCTCTTATATTAACATTCCCAAATGTTGCATTTGGAGCCAAGTAATATGCAGGTCTGATAAATAAGCACAAAATATGCTCCGTCTAAAACACGTCAGCAACGATAAGGTGGCGACAGCATTCGAAAATGCATTCAGAAACATGCGGCGGCGGCGGCGGCGGCGGGCCTTTGGCAAACAATCAAAAAAGTACATCAAAGTCTGAACAGGAGGTGGCTGGCTGTTCAGTCAGATTGTTCCAAGAACCAGGTCGGACGTAGTCAGTCGAGCATTATTTCCGATTTGCGTTACACAGCATTGTGTCGGACTTAATCACGGCGGAAAGGAGCGAAAAGATGCCGAAATGATCTCGCCAACCCAAATAAAGACATTTGCTCAGTGCCACAAATCAAATAAAAAGCAAAACCCTTGTCATTTCTCAGTGGAAATATTTTCCAGATACAGCATCTATTCTTTTTCTCAGTCCAAATGTAGAGTAAGTGCCTCTGCAAAGGATCTCTCAGCATTCACACACAAGTGATTCAAGAGCCTTTTGGCTTTCATTTGATAGGCTATGACTCCAATCCACATCCTTTGAGACCACGCAGGCAGGATGTGTGGATTCCAAAACTAGCAAGTGTTAGTGTGATCTGGCACCTTCACATGGTGTCTTCTCCTCCTGCTGGGGCTGCAATTCAAGAGCTCACCTTGAAATCAAGGACATTGAGTCGACCGATCCCCATCGAAACAAAAAAATGGACCCTATGCAGCATGAAGCGTTAAGGGCAGCACTAGATAGGCCCGCCTGGCTTCTGGGAATGTCTTTTTTTATAGAGGTGTGTGTGTGTGCGTGTGCGTGTGCGTGTGTGTGTGTGTGTGTGTGTGTGTGTGTGTGTGTGTGTGTGTGTGTGTGTGTGTGTGTGTGTGTGTGTGTGACCCCTGCTCTAGTGTGAATATTCACTTTGAAAATTCCCTCTTCCAATTAGCATGACCTGAGGGAGGGACCTTTGGAGCTGCTTCTGAACAGCTCACTCATTATCAACATTACTTTTTGAGTATATCTTATAAACATTGTACATTTGATGTCAAGCAAGTTTATTACCAGAGGTCCACAGGTAGTTGAACAATTATGACTGACTGATTGATTGATTGATTGATTGGTTGGTTGGTTGATTGATTGATTGATTGATTGAGTGATTGATTGATTGGTTGATTGATTCCTACACACATAACCATGATTTGTCATACGTGGATACAAATGTTTGAAAAAAATCTCTGCAAATGTTAAATGAAATATTTCTTTGGAATAACTTCAATGAATTGATGATTTATAGAGGCAAAATCATGAGAATTGGCTCACTGTTCAAATACCTCTGGACTCATCTATGGGAAGACATTGCTGTTCAACAGCAAGGGCTCACCTAAGATGTTGGCAAGCAACACATTGAGATTTCACGTCACAGTTCAGCGACCGAGCGTGTGGTATTTTCTGCACCCGTTGTTGTCCACCTTCAGCCAAGGTAGGATCTCCAGCATTTGCATTTCAGTCAGTCAGTCAACGTGGTGTATAGATATATATGTACGTGCAGACGTAGTACGTATATCCAATCGTTGACATTTGTCAGGGGAAAAAGAAATCAAAGCGTTGTGATCTCACCCACCTCCCTCCTCATACTTTTGCTTTGGTTTGTGTCAGTCAGCGTGCGCTCAGTCTTTTTGTACCGCGACCTGGGCGGGGCCATGTTGGTGAGCTCGTGCTGATCGGCAAACACGATCCTCTGGTTCTCGTGTCGGACCTTGAATCTTTTGACCAAGCGCTTGCCGACCAGATAGAACATCTCGCAAATGCACATGAAGATGCACAGAGCACTGGAGGTGACCATGAAGAGCATGAAGATCTTTTTCTCCGTCGGCCGGCTGATGAAGCAGTCCACCGTGTTTGGGCACGGATCCAGTGAACACTTGGATAATCTGAGAAATGAGCCAGAGCGACGTGATTACAGCCAAAGCGATCAAACGCAAATCTCGTCCGACGTGAAAAGGAACGAGCGTTTACCTGGGCAGGTCGTATCCGTGGTAAATCCGATAGAGAATGTATAGGAAGGAGATGTCGAATCCGGCTTTGAAGAACAAGCTTAGGAGGTAAGTCCACCACAGGCCTCCTCTCTTCTTGCCGGGGTTTGCGTACAGGTGAGAGCCTTGGTGCGACTCCACGTACTTCTTGTCCTTTTCTTCTCGGAATTTGACGTGAGCCATCACCAGTAGAGACGGGCAGGTGACAAATATCAGTTGCAGTGCCCACAGACGGATGTGGGAGATGGGGAAGATGTGGTCGTAGCAGATGTTGGTGCATCCCGGCTGAAAACAAGTCAAACTCGTTGTCTTCTCCAGTTAAACAAAAGAGACGCTCGCAAACCCAGTCACGGCCGACTCATTGGACAAAGCATTCCTTGTCGACTTGCAATTTGACAGCGTCCCGACAACGATGCCAATCACTGGCGGGGATACGGATTGGCTGGAGAAGGGCTTGAAGCCGCTTGTGACAAGCATTTGATTCGATTGTTTTGGACAAAGGTCGAACTGAGCAAATGGAGTCAAATGCTGGTTAGCCTCATCTTACCTGTCGCGTATTGCACACAAAGTCTTTGCTGTCGTCGCCCCAAACTCTCTGCGCTGCCACCACAAACACTAGCACGCGGAAGACAAACACCATGGACAGCCAAATCCTCCCAAAGGCGGTGGAGTACTTATTGACTCCACTCAACAGGCTTTCGAGTCCCGACCAGTTCATCCTTGCGGCCTGAACTTGTCGAGGTTGGAAAACGACCACAACAAATGCACCACCTGTAAGGGAAAGGCAAACAAAGTTAGAAGCCCCCCATCGTTGTTCAATTCCTGGCAACGGCACGCACGGCAATACAAGAAACAGAATCGGCGTGGATAAGGGCCGATCGGCCGCGCCTCGCTCGCTCGCTCTTACGTCACAAAAGCCTGGCAGGCGCAAACTTGCATCAAGTTCTTCACAGCAAGTCAAACATCCAAGAGAAGAAAGGTTGTGTGACACATGCATCGGGTGGGTGCCTCGCAACCGATTTCATACTCATCTGACTTGAAGAAACAAAAAAAGAAGCTTCAATTATCATTGAAGTTTGTCACATTGGAACAGGGGGCACAAAGTAAAACGTCGACACGCCCCTGGTCAAACGCCAAGACGTTTTTGTGCTACGAGATCCTTTTCCCCAAACAGACGATTGATGTCATTGTCAATTGAAAAGCCATCTCTTTTAAAAGATGCCGGCTTACTATACAGACTTTGTGACAACAGTCTGCTGACAAGAGAGCAGGTTCCACTATGAAAAAGGGGAGGGAAGTCCTTCTTGACGGTGCAACAGGCATGAATTCTTCCCGCATTAGTCACAGCTCACCCGCTCAATGATTTGCTTTGAAAGAACAAAAACAAGATTTTATTTGGATTCCCCCAAGCAGCCAAGGCTTGGGGCACGGAGAGCTATTCTGTTTCAAGCCGACAACTCGGGCTCTCCTTGGCATTGATCTTCAGTGATGCTTGATTGACAAGATGCCATGTCATCTAACAACCTACAGTATGAATTGGACCCCCATCACCAAATCTGAGCGGCAAAACATGTCATGGTCATTTGTGGATATTGATTGTAAGGTCTTGATGAATGACAATGATTTGAATCACTTTCTAACTCGGAAATCAGAATGGAAGGCAACACCAATAGTAACACACACTCAAATCAAACCAACAACGTTAGATGTAAAAAAAACAAGCCACTTTCAAAGCATTCACTCGTGTTTCTGTTCCGAGAAGGATGTTGAGCTTGCCACAGACACAGTGAAAGCAGTAAAGCAGATTTGAACTTACCTAGTGCTGAAAGCAACTCGAAAGAGTAATTTCCCCAAACAAGAAAGGATCTATCAATTTACAACAGCATCTTAGCCTAGGCTGTGAAACAGCTTTGAACAACTCTTGAGTTCTTTTCCGCCTTTCAGGGATTGTCTCTTCCTGCTCGCCTTTTCCACAAACCTTGCCAAACCAGATTCAGAGGCTTCGACGTCATCTCACACAAACACGCACGCACGCACGTGCCCTGTCTTGTCAGACAGGCTTCAACGTCTATCTCAAGGAATGGGAAAGAAGCAATCAGTCTGTATGGTTTAAAGGAAAAGGAAACTAAATGTAAAGCATCTTTTTTTTTCTGATTTAACCACAAATGACTTTGTGGAGATGAAGAGTGTGCCTGCCGCCGAGCCACACCCGTCCGTCTGCTGCACACAGTATTCAAATGTTTCAAGGGCTCTCCCAGCAGTATAGGAACATAAGTATAGTACTACAAAAAGAATCCTCATTTTTGTAAATGATATCATTCCAATAGCCACCTCCTTACAGTACTTCTCAATGTAATCGAGTTTGTTGAGCTAAACACTGTATTATGAAGTCAAAAAGAGTGTGTAAATAGTACTCTTTGACTTGCTTGTGTTTATCTAGCCATCTATGTACATTTGGACCTCCCTCCCTCCCTCCCTCCCTCCCTCCCTCGCATCCTCCCTCCCTCCCTCGCATCCTCCCTCCCATCCTCCCTGCATGTCCAATTTACCCTAAGGAGATTGCCCCAATGCTACCATTTTTACATTGGTTTTTCGCTTTGTGCCATGCAATGCTGATTTGGATTTGAAGTGTCAAAATGAGCTCGATGGCTTGGCAACAAATACCAAACAGGGTGATTCTTGCCCCGTCTCTTTAGATGCTGTTCACACTCCCGTCCGCAAGGTAGCGCTATTGTACCGCTTTGCAATCCGTCATCTTAATTAAAAAAGAAGAAGGTGGGCTTAGCAAGCTATTCACGGGTTGATTTGGCCGCATCTCGTGTATTTGTTTGGAACGTTGTCTTGTTTTTGCGATCCGCCTTTTTGGAAACTCTTTGGTCCGAATTAAGTGTAAGTGATGTTTGATCAAGCTTTCTCTTGTTGTTTTTACAGGCCATGTTTTGGCGTCGTGTATTGACGCTTGGTTAACGTTACATTGCCAATCGGTTAAGACGAGTCCAATTCGGAGTCCTTTTTGGAAGTCGTTTATCGGACATATTTGTCCCTTTGTGTGCTCTAGATGTCTATAACGAACCCCTGAAACCGTGAGTGTTTTTCAGTGTCACTTGTATCGATTTTTGTCAACGTGCTCTCAATGTGTTCGACATGGCATTTCGAATATTTGTCAGAGCACACGTCGCTATTTGTGCAGATGATTTTGTTGAATAAACGCTCACTTGATCGTTGTCGCTGCAAGCTACCCGAAGCTAATGTTGTTTCTTTCTATTGCAAAGCTTAGCATCAAGCTAGCAGGCCGTTGTCAGCCGTGAGCAGAAGCAAAACATCAGCATCTTCATCAATGGTGTGTCCACATCCAACAGCCGTCACATTGTCCTGTGTGTGCTCAATGAACGGTCTCCTCAGCGCACATCACAGTGAGTATTTGCTCCTTTTACTTGTGGAAGCCTCAGAAACGTACCCTCATTCTCTCCGCTAAGAACTTGATGGCACCGGAACTATTGGTGATTTGTGCACTTGTCCCACCCGGAATACAATCCAAAGTATTTCTAAACCCAAATCGAAAGAGCAAACGTAAAGTATTTTGACTTGCAGAGACACCCTCAGTCATTGAGGCAGTAAGTGCATATATCGATTGAGCTTCCCATATAGCCATGGTATTGTCTTTCTCTTTGTTGTCTTTTCCCAGGCTGCTCATGTATGGCAGTTGCAAGGCGTGAAAGGGAGTTCTGCCAAGCCCAACACCTGCTGCTCATTGTGGACAAGTGAACCACCAGAAAGACGAAAGCAAACGTTGCCATTCACACACGCACGCACGCATATACTCACAGGTAGGTAGGTGGGTCTGAGTGATAAATAATAGTCATCGTAAAAATATAACACACACTGTCTTTGCAGATCTTCCCTGTTGTTGTGTCAAAGCACATGAAATTCTGGCGGAACAGCAGAGGCTTTGTTTATTTGTCACCTCCGCCTTCCCTCTCATCGGTCGCTTGATTTGAGTTACTTCTGTGGATGGATTGACCTTTGAAGGCTGGCTTGATCTTTTTTCATTTGCTCCCAAGTTTCCCATCTCGCTTATTCGAAGATTCTCTCTCCCATTCGACCTGCGTTCAACAAACCCATTCGCCACTAAGTGGAAGGAACACTTCTGTGGGTGTCAAAATGAATCGACTTGCCCCGGTGGAAATCTCTTATGACAATTTAAGGTTCCTCATCACGCACAACCCCACCAATGCACAGCTCGGGAGGTTCATAGAAGTAAGACCCAATTTGAATAATAGCTTTGATAGGATTCTTTTGTGTCACACTGAATTGTGTATTGATCCAAAGGATCTCAAGGCATATGGCGCTAACACCCTGGTAAGAGTGTGCGCTGCGACCTACGACAAGGCACCGGTGGAGCAAGAAGGCATTCGGGTCCTGGTGAGTGAGGTGCTGCACGGGCAGCCAAGTGAAATCAGATGTGCACTGATCTGCCTTACTGGCCGGCGATGGCCCTGTTTTTTGACGCTGCAAACGTCCGACCCCCCGCAGCTGTCCGTTTTCATGCTTACCCAGAGTTGTGTCATGGGCTTAAAGGGATCATCTGGCTGCCTGAGATGGCTAACCCATTTGTTTTTTTTCTTTTTTCTTTGCGCACATTGTCTTTGTTTCAGGATATGCCATTTGAAGATGGCTCTTCCCCACCCGATCAAGTGGTTGACGATTGGCTGAGTCTTTTGCAGAGCAAGTTTCGAGATGAGCCCGGCTGCTGCGTGGCTGTGCATTGCGTGGCTGGACTGGGAAGGTACGTTTGCCCTCATGCCAGGGCACAAATCCCACTGCCGCTACTGCCGCCGCCAATGTAGCGTGAACACTGACCCATTTGTTGGTCCCTTGTGACGCCTTTCATTGGTCAGATGCGATCGCTCTATTGGCGGCGTGAAGCTCACTCGTAACAATCCACCAAGCCGAACTGCGTCACATTTAAAGCCGCAGGGTTTCAAAATAGTCAATCATTTGAGTCAATAGAATCAGTCTCCTCAAAATGAAGCTGCAACCAAATTCCAAAACGCATTCAAATCATGGAACCTTACCGAGTTGCCGGTCTAAAGAACAGCTGAGCTGGACTTTCTTTTTTCTTTTCTTCCCCCAGAGCTCCAGTGCTGGTAGCCATTGCTCTGATTGAGTGCGGGATGGCATACGAAGATGCCGTTCACTTCATAAGACTGTGAGTACCCGATGGCACCTTTTTTGCTCATTTGGGCAAGCTCTTCAATGGACGTGCGTCAATCTCTTCAAAGGTACCTCACTCACTCACTCGCATGGCAAGCGTCATGATGAATGTTGTTTTTCAGGAAGCGTCGTGGAGCTTTCAACTCCAAGCAGCTGCTTTTCCTGGAAAACTACAAACCAAAGCTGCGCTTGCGCTCCAAAGATGCTAACGGACAGAGTTGCGCAATACAGTAGGAAGCAACAAGCGATCGTCAGCGTGGCTCAAGCATGTTTTTAGATGATGTTATTTCTTCAATAAGTTGAAGATGTCTGCGAAACATTTCATTAAGATTATCCTCGGAGCTATTCCACTTTCTAGAAGACTTCTCATCTTTGTCGACCATTTCCGATGCAAAGCACAAGTAGGACGTCTTCCCCGTGGACACGTTTCCAGCCTTTTCGTGCACTTCTTCCGGGATCCTCCGCAGCGCCGTCCACATAGGCTTTTTCAAGTCGTTCACATCTTCAAAACGATGCTCTTGATGACTCCCTGGAGCTAGGGCAAGAGAGAGAGAGAGAGAGAGAAATAAATAAAGCGCACAGAGAGGAGTCAATTCAATAGGGAGCAGCAGAGAAATGTTTTTCTCTTCCAGTCATGTAATGGTGAAAGTAGCAACAAACAGCTTGCTTTTCATGGCCCATGGCTATGTTGGACTCTTCCACTGTGGTGGCATTTGGCCTCTAGGTTCTACTCCGAGATCTCTCTCGCCCACTCTTTGGTCTGATTACTCTGGAAGTGCAGAGGGGATTTTAAAGAGTTCAAAATAACTCGCAACTTAAATATAGTATAGCTATGAAATCAAATAAAGCTTGCCATCATCTTTGGTTAGTGTGCAGCAAAGATTTATGGCACAGTAAGTCAAGGACACCCCCCCCCCCCTCCCTTGTATTTCCACTTCTCATTTAACATTTTTCTCTTTTTCTTTTCATTTTTTTTGGTCAAATAGGATGAGTTGACCTCTACTGGTGTCCATAATGTAGTACAGATAATGTTTAGAAATGATCTTCCATTTTCAAATGTATGTCAGTTTTAGGCAATTGTTGCTCTATATACAAATCAATTGTACCAACTATTTGTCCCATGTTACTATTTGTGTGTAGAAGAATAGAAGAGCCTTCTGTTGCAATGATTTGCCAGCGGCTACAGTTCCCTTCAAAATATTTGCTGTGTGGCGTCTACATATTATATATACACGGATATATGTGCTGAATTTTCCCTCTTAAATAAAAACGGCATTTTACAATTATTTACCATTGCTTGTCGATCCTGAATTATCATATAAATGCAAAACGAAGATATCAGGAAGTACTTTTGACTTGCCAGAGTATGCAAGTTCATAGACTATTAGAAGCCGCCCACTGGTAACTCAGCGACCAAAACCAATCGGTACACTAATTGTGTACAACGATTCCAGAGAAGCTCACGTTTTCAGGGCATGAAGCTCAAGCAAACTTTGAAATAGGAAAAAAAAGCTTTGAGAATTCCGCGTCTGTCCAGCATTGATTGGTGTTGTTCGATTTTGTGTCCGCTAGAGGGTGCCAACATCTCATGCACAAGCACCGCGTCGTGAACCATGTTTATCATGCGAAATATTTTATGCTCCCAAGGTCTCTTTTATTGTGACTTGGGCAGACAATCAAATAGATCAGGGCAAATCAATCAAATGAATATTATGGGCACTGTTTGAAGACTGCTAGAAGACTGGTAAACACAAAAATGTAACCTAATTCTAATCGTGATGGGACGATGACGTCCAAGATGTGAAATGGAAGAGCAAAGAATAAAATGCTGTTATTCTCTTCAGCTTGTTTGGAAAGACCATTGTAAGCTTTCCCTGGGTGGGACGATCAAGAGGGAGGAAGCAAGGAAGGAAGCAAGGAAGGAAGCGAATGAGGGGGAGGGGTTGACAGGAAAGGAGGGAGCAGGAGTTGGGGTTTCCATGCATCTGGATGTCTGCTGCACTCGAGAAACAAGTCCGGGACTGCTTGTATGGCAAGGCAAGGAAAGGCAAGGCAAGGAAAGGAAAGGCAAGGCAAGGGCTGCGCTGCGCTGCGCGCAGTGCTGTGCTGTGCTGTGCTGTGCTGTGAGCAGCAGGAACACGAACAGGAATGTTGCCGGTGAGTTTTTCATTCATGGGACGAAGAACTGCATGCAGTGGGTTGATTATTACTCTGGGCCAAAAACAATTGGAATATCGCAGAATTTCCCTTGAAGCCCATGCAAGTTATATCAATGTATACAAATGGACTTTTATCTCCAATTGATATCCTTATTATAGGCTTGTGTTTTCAGTACCATCAGTCAGTTGTGGGACCGGATTTGATTGAAATGCTGTCTGGTTTGGTAGTTGAAGATATTCATGGTAGTATTAGAAATGAATAGACAAGAATAAAAAAAAGAATCCATTTATAGTTTAGTCTGTTAGAATAAGTCGTTCTTGAAATACACTACTATTAGTACTCAACGATTTTAAGAAACTATTGCGGTACATGCTTGGGGGGGTGCAGAAGCTTTCAAGCATTTTCTTATATTGCACATGCAGCTACGTTGCTGACTTTCGGCAAGTTAGTTTCCACTTGGTGACAGTGTGAATGGGAGTGTCTCGCTCTAACTGTGAGTGAGTGAGGCAGTGAGTGAGTGAGGCAGTGAGGCAGTGAGTGAGTGAGTGAGGCAGTGAGTGAGTGAGTGAGTGAGGCAGTGACCTATCAAGGGTGATGCCCATCCTGATTATGAAGTCAATGAATCAATTCAAGAATTTTGCGCAAATAACACATTCAGTTGATCAGGTTTATATGTTCTGCTTTTTCTTTGTTCTCTTCGCATGCTTGTGCACTCACACGCGCGCACACGCACACGCGCACGCACACACACACAAGAGCTCTTTGTAGCTCATGTCAAGGGAACAATGCACTGAAGATATAAGGATGCGTTTTACTGCTGGGAGAAATAGAGAGACAGCGAGAAGTTGTCCGCTCACTTTTGACCTTCTCTTTCTTGTCTTTTGCTCTTGCACTGGTGTTTTGATCCAAAGCTCCAAAGAGCTGACGATGGCTGTTTGAAAGTGGGATTTTTGTCTTGTTTTTTGGAAGGCAGCTATTTTAAGCACTCAGTGTCAACAAAAATAGACTGTGATGTCCTCTCTTGAAAAATGTCCACCTTGGCAGTTGACAAGTCATGTTCTGGCGCTCAGATCCATTGGCCTCAACTGTGCACGGATAGTTGTTGTGACTCAAACTGATTTCTCTCTCTGGCTCTCTCTCAATTAGGTCGAAGCTCGTGTTGAAGTGGTCATGTGTGCTTCTTGGCTACTTGACAGCGTCCATCCTTGTGTCCATATGTGGCTGGGTGGGCAAAGAAGTATATCACCTTCATTCGACTTTCTGATTGATTTGCTCTTTTCATTGAGACATCATTCAGTCTCCCAAAGTACTTTTATACTACATGAAAGAAAAAAGTACGACATAGTTGAGCATCTTGGGACTGGCCAGTATGTACAGTAAATGACCGTGTCATCAAAAACACAGTACCTACCTATATGCAGGAATGACAGTAACGGTGTGTGCAGAGCAGACCTAATGATTATTTTTGCCTTGTTAGTTCGTTGCTATCGTGGCCAGCACAGTAAAAGCTTAGCAAGGGGTCTCCAAGCAACAGCTGCAAAGGATTGTGGGACGTTAATATCAGCTCGATCCACGCAACAACAAATCTGGGATGGGAGATTTATTATTAGTGTGTCCATGTGCGTGTGCGCTGAGCGAATGGACAGGACACAACAAAAATGAGATGGAATAAGGAGGATAACATTGTTGGCCATTTTTAGTCATGACATAAGCTCCCATTATGGTTGAGTGTATCTTATCGTAATGGACTTGTGGTAGTAATACATGGCTCTTTGGGTGTCTTCATTTCAGGAACTAGTCCAACATGGCTTCATTTGGAAAAGGTTGAAACTGTGAACATGAAATCCCTTATGGGGCTGGTAGCTGAATGATGTTCCCCCTTCAGGATTTGCGTGTGTGTGCATTTGTGCTGGTGTTTGTGGATCTAATCCAAGATTTAGAGAATGTATCCCTGCTCTGTCTGTCTGCATGCATGCAACCAGATCACATGATCTGGATAGGTGTGTACGATACGAGGGATTAGCGTGTGATTAGTAATTGTGTGTTGTGGGATACGTAAGAGTGGATGTGAGTGATGAAGACCAAAAACAGTGGGGCTCTGATGGCTGGCTGGTTGGCTGGCAGGCTGGCAGGCTGGCTGGCTGGCTGGCTGGCTGGCTGGCTGGCTGGCTGGCTGGATGGATGGATGGCTGGATGGCTGGTTGGCTGGTTGGCTGGCTGGCTGGCTGGCTGGCTGGCTGGCTGGCTGGCTGGCTGGCTGGCTGGCTGGCTGGCTGGCTGGCTGGCTGGCTGGCTGGCTGGCTGGCCGGCCGGCCGGCCGGGGCTGGTTGGCTGGCTAGTTGGCTGGCCGGCCGGCTGTGTCATTACAGCCAACTGTTGAGTGACCGTCTGACATGACAGCAGCATCAGTCAGTCACCTTGCCTATCATGACTGCTTTACAAGCCCAATCATGTTAGAATGAATATCAATGAGATCAAAATGAATGTTCAAAAAGTGCCCATCCCAAAAGACATCTCATCCCTAAAGAAGACCAGCTTGAGAGGGAGATGACCACGGAAGAGCAATAACACGCTTGTTTGTACGCTCCAAGGTGATCCTGACGGTTTACCTGAACGACACGCAACAGATGCTGACCGAGGTCCCGGTTACTCCTGCAACCAGAGTTGGAGATGTGGTGGAATACTGCAAAGAGGCAGGCGAAGGAGAGTGCCACTTAGCTGAAAAGTGGAATGGACACGGTGAGTCATCCCATTTCTACGTATCTTTTGGTAAGAACGCAAGCGGGAAATTCAGGAAAAATAGCCACCTTGGAAAATGGGAATAACAATACGCAGCACTCAAAGTCAAAGTGTGCTTTATTGTCAATTTCTTCACATGCCAAGACACACGCACTACAATGTGAGCTATTTATCTCTACAGTGCCCTCAACAAAATCATTTACAATCAATTGTTGTTCCATTCATGCTCATTATGCGTTGTGGGGGTGTGTTGTGGTTTTTTCTTTTCAATGTATTTATTTATGTATTTTTTTCTCCAACATTTCACCAGAATCTTTTTTTCCGGTTGGACATGGTATGCATATAGTGCGTGTAGCGTGGACGCTGGGATCCGCACGTGGACGCTGGGATCCGCACAAACAAAGCCAAGCCCATGAAAACATAACCTCATTTTATGCCTTGTCAAACTAAGCGGCCCAGTCTCATCCAGTGCAGTCCATCATCCCATGCAGACACTGGGAACCACTGTGGCCTACATTCATTCAATCCCAGGCCACATCACACATGACGTAGGTGTGACTGACTGGTCAGGCTACAGATATAAAAGCCATGTTTTTTTAAGGTTGACCGTATACTGTACATAGTCATGGAAACAATGACTGATGCGACGTGTCTTAAGGCTCACGGCTGACACGTTTGTCGTCGGCTGCGCCAATAGAGTGCTTACAGCTCTTTCTTTTATTGACAATTCATTGATTGCAAGTGCTAAAGCAATCTCAACGATTGTGATAAGTCCACATTGTCACACATATGTATGTGTGTGTCAAACAGCTGCTCCAATTCAACCTCGAGGCAGAGTGCAATAGATGATGTCAACAGTTGACCAGAGCGCTTGAATGGCAATGACATATAGTAGTAGTAAGCATGTCAAGCCAGCCAAAGGAATCTGAGTGAGAAAATTCTTCCCCCTCCTTGTGTCTTCTGTCAGAACGAGTTCTCCCTCAGCAATTGTTACTCTTGGACCTCCTTCAGCAGTGGGGAGCAAGGAGGCCAGAGGTCAGCTTCTACCTGCGACACTGTTCCTCCTTGCCACGAGGTACGTACGGCACACAAACATTGGCTATACACAAATGAATCGCCACTGTCATGTTTTGCTTGTGTTTGAATTGATAAGGCAACCTTGCTCTCTCTCTGTCTGGAGAAGAAAAGGGTTTAGGAGATTTCGAGGCGAGGTCAGCAGCGGCACGCTCACTCATTAGCCCGATCAGATTGTTTGAATTATATATATAACATGCATGGTGCAACGCAGAATGGGAGAAGAAATATTGATGACTTGCTCCATATCATCCAGAATGTATCATTGCTTGTTTGAAAATGGCCAAGGATGTTGTAGCTGAACAAAGTTGAGCCTTGAGCGAATGGACGGATGACCGATTGGCAAAATGTCAACGTTTCTGCTTCTTTCTACAGGAAGGCTGCAGCCTTTGGAGACAACTTGGACCATGGAAGCTCCAGAGCGCAACAACACCAGTGTAAGACGTGCGCCACACCAACACGTGCTAGATACAGTGGCGGACGCACACAAATCTCGCCACAGTGGCCTTTAAAGTTGGATCATTGTCAAAGTAGCCGCTATTTTGGTCCCTGCTACCAATTTTGGGGCCTTTACGCATGTTGCGATTGACCACGTTTGTGTGAAACGCTCTTGTCTGTGAGTCAGTCATAGTGTGCAGGCGTGCGTGCGTGCGTGCGTGTTGGCCCGTCAGTGAAGGTGGGATTAGCTTGGTCGCATGACATAACCAGACTAAGAGGATTGTTAGCCAGCCAAACAGCTCCTCCTCATCCTCCTCCTCTTCCCCTCACCTTTCTCACTTCTCCACTATTGTCTTGTGTGGCTTTCTCCATGGAATGATTTTTACATCTGCTGCATAGACCAAAAGAATTTAAGGTGCGGCTGCACTTTGGAAGGGCGGGGGGTAAGTGCCGTGCATATATATATATATGTATATATACACATACACATATATACATACACACACACACACACACACACACACACACACACACACACACACACACACACATATATATATATATATATATATATAGATAGATAGATAGATAGATAGATAGATGGATAGATTGGATAGCTGCTTTTTATTTGGTTCCTGATTGTAACTACATCTAATGATAATACAGACTTCACAAAATAAGAAGCATAGGCTATGCTGTACAGTATATAGTGTATATAGCAGTATCTTGCCACTGTTTGTGTTTTTAGCACTGCAGCTCTAGCCATGCTTCAAAACAATACTGTCAGCAAAGTGGATAGTATATCAAGCAAGCACTGTAAGATTTTTGGAACTCTTGCAACTGGAGATAGCCTCGGCATCTCTTGAATACAATTCAATTCAGGGAGGCTGAAGCACTCGGAGGTTGCTTCTGAATTGCCATGGTCTCGATAAATGGAAAAATGAAGCGATCTCAGCGTCCCACCGGTATGGTGCTTCGCAGTCTGCGTAGCGGGCAACAATCAAATTCATGATAGAATCCAACCATATGTATGACCAACTACAATACAAACAAAGTATTTCAAAGGATAGTATCAACTGTAATACCCACTGAGTATTAAAATATGCCATTTTGGAATGTAGGGGCCCGGCACAGTTTCAAACAATTTCATTTGTTGTTTCAGATTTGGTTTCCAAGTCCTGCCTGCAGCCCCCACACAGCCACACACACACACACACACAAGCTGTACCTAGATGATTGGGCCGCATTCCATGTGCATTGTGAGTGCGCATAAGTGTATCTATGTGAGTCAGTGATTGGCAAAATATGACGCAGCAGGAGGCAGATGTTCTCCCAACATGTATTTGTGAATCATATGAGCTTGTGTGTCACTGGGCAAGTCGAAAGAAACTCTTGGACAAGCTGCCAATATGACGACATTCTATTCTTATCTAACCTTCTCATCTTTGTCACGACACACATTAGAAGGCAATGGTGCTGTGAGAAAGTGTGAGAGATTGAGTATTTGTGAGGTCACTTAGAGGGTGTGTGTGTGTGTGTGTGTGGGGGGGGGGGGTTGGTCAGGTGGGTAGTTGAGACTTGTGATGTGGTTGCAGCAAAAAGCCAGCTGCAGCAGCACCATGACTGAGTGAAGCAGAGGTGAATGAATGAGGCTTGCTTTCATTCTACTCAAGAACATAATGAGTAGAAAGAAGGGATCCAATGCATACAGTATATTTAAGTTGACTGTCGTAATTATTGCTTGCTACGTAAGGTGCTCCCAATAGCAGTGACTTTATGAGGGAAGGGAGGGAGGGAGGGAAGGAAGGAGGGAGGCAGTGTGGGACGCGCAAAGGAGGGAGCGAGCGAGCGAGAGAGAGAGAGAGAGAGAGTAGGTGTTGAACATGATAGCGCATCAGTGGCGGGATGGGAGAGAAAGTTGTGAGATAAGAATGGCTTTGTTTTGACGCTGCCTCCTGCCTGCCTCCTGCCTGCCTCCTGCGTGGCTGCCTGCGTGGCTGCCTGCCTCCTGCCTGCGTGGCTGCCTGCCTGCCTGCGTGGCTGCCTGCCTGCCTGTGGCGTCCTTTTCCCATTAGAAAGCGCCAAGGCTTGCTGAGACCATGGAGTGGAATGAGCTGGATTTGGTGCAGGAATTTACCCTTGAAGGGCAATGCAGCAAAATCAAAGTCCGCTCCTGCAGGATCACATGGGACAGCCTGCAGGTAAAGCCTGCATGCTCATTTCAGTCACCATGCAGCACCGTGTCCATTGCATGAGCGGCTACCAAAGCGGAGAGCCCTCCAAGTGCTGCGCAACGCCGCATCTTACCCTAATTACGGAGAGTTGAAGCCAATCTACAACACGAGAGCTTGTGTAAAGAGCAAGGTTAGGCAAACCGGATGAAGCCAGCATGTCACGTTCATTCATCGGTAGCAATTAGAAGAATTGATCTTATCTTCACCAACGACAGTAGAATTATCCAGAATAGGCAATGGTGTGCCACTAAAATAGTGTTTGCACAAATGAAATTGTTCTCCGCATTTTTGGTGCATTATAAATGACCCGAGTCAGCACGTGAGTGAAGCCACACCAAGGCACACAACATTTGTCCCGCTTTAGTTATGATTTCAAACTCGGTGGAGGTCTCAAAGCTTTCATCGTTGCTGCCTTATTTGGGAAAGTTGAACGAAAAAGTTGGGTGGAGGATTCGGATCAAAGTAGGGGTGCCCAATACGTCGATTTAATGTCTAAAAGGTTTCACTGTGGCGTATTGAAAGAAACGTTCCCGACGTCGGCATTCGATTGCTCCTGGAATCGATTCTCTCTCCGGTTAAGATGATCAACCTGTGACTCAGCATCAGGAGCAAGTGTGGCTTCACCATCTTGTTTGGGGATATGTCCAGCCAGCAATCTTCTAATTGCTACAATGCAACATGAAGGTGCCCTCAGATGCTGTTCAATCAACAAATTGCCTCCAACACTGTCAGTCGCGCGACAACATCAAAGCATCATTTGATGGTGCAAACCTTACTCTTTCGTCATTGTATTGTCGCCACTGGCCATCATTGCATTGGAGGAGGATTTGCTGTGCCTGTGCGTGCTCAGCTCATTTGTTTGTGAGTTAACATAAACAGTAAGAGGAAGTGGCTGGCTGGGCTGGGCTGGGCTGGGACCTTCCTTCCTTCATATCTTGTATTCATTATTCTCTCTGTACTTGTGTATCTCTAGAGGGGATCTCATCTGCAAATGTTGAAATGAAATGCTGATAGCATTTGATAGTTTTATTTATTTACTATACCCATTCTAATCTCTCAAGGGAATTTCAACTCTACTGTTATTTTGTGTTGCACAGTGACTAGATCACATGGAAGCCGTGTGTGTGTGGGGGGGTGCGTGTGTGTGTGTGTGGGGGGGGGGGGGGGGGTGAGTGTGCGTGCGTGCGTGCGTGCGAGCGAGCGTGTGTGAGTGTGAGAGAGAGGAGAAAGAAACATTTTGAGCCAAATGTCTCCCCATAGACTTGGGGTGGTGCTGCTATACATATTCCAAAGCATAGGTCCTTCCAATTGACAAATCCAGTCTGTTCCAGATGTGACACTGAAGCCAGGCCGTAGAAATGAGGCCATTTTGAACGTAATCCTATAACGCTGTCACCCTGCCCAGGCCACCAGCTGCTAACATTTGCGTAGCAAGCGGAAGAGCCTCAAATGTCATGTACGCACCACACTATCTTGTGTCACTTTTACGGTTGCTTTCCTCTCGTCATCAATCAGAGCAGTTGACTGTCGTCGTTCGGATGTATCTCTGTCTATCTATCTGTCTCTCTATAGAATTGATAAAGAGCACATCCGGATGCAAATGTGCCTTCTTTTCCTGTCCCTATTGTGTAGGTTCCCCGTGTGGAACTCACCCTGTCTGAGCTCCAGGAAATGGCCACAAGACAACAGCAACAGATCGACGCTCACCAACAGATGTTGGTCGCCAAGGTCACTTTTTTTCTCAACATCATTCTCAGAGCGGATCGCCTGTCGCTTAGTCGATGCTTGTCGTCCTCCAGCAGTTACAGTCTGACCGACCACTGAGTACGCAATGTGTCTGTGCTGTAAAGATCATGGCTCATATTTGTTTCCGCTAGTGTCAAAAATAAATAGCGGTCATTGACTTCACCAGCGCTCTTTTCTTTTTTTTTTGGAGCTCAGCGATGTAGCGAGCAACAGTATAGGAAGGAAATGAAGTCATTAGCAAAGCACAGCTGCTGGGATACTCGCGACTTGACTCCAGAAAGACAGGAAAGCCTCCAGGAAAGGAAAAGAACGAGTACAAATGCAAGAGTTCAAGGCGATTTAGACGAGGCCTGCCTATTTTCTTCTCCTCTGCTTTAGGAGCAAAGGCTGAGGTATCTTCAACAGGGAGGCCGATCCAAGCAGGGGCAGACACAGGTGGCGTGCCATCCAGGTGCCCAATGCTGAAGCCAAAGTATGACCTGACGCACGCATCTGTTTTTCTCTTCTCCTCGTGCAGTCGGAAGCTGAGAAACTGCAGCGCTTAAAGGAGCGAGTGGAGTCTCAGGAGGCCAAGCTGAAGAAGATTCGAGCCATGAGAGGGCAAGTGGACTACAGCAAACTGATCAATGGGAACCTCTGTACGCCTCAACACGCAATACTCGACACTCTCAGCGTAAACGTCAACGGCTATCTCTCTCCTGTGTGCAGCGGCAGAGATCGAGCACGTGAGCAGCCTGTTTCAGGAGAAGCAGGCTGAGCTGCGGTCTGCCGTGACCCGCGTCGACCAGGTATCTTGGGATGAAGGAGTCGACTTCATGGAATCGTTTGTAATCTATTTTTGAACAGCTGACCCAACAGCTGGAGGATCTGAGGAATGGCCGCCTGCAGCTGCATTCTATTGCCTCCCAGCAGGGGGCGCCCAACAGAGGCGCTGGAACGAAAGCGCCGGCGCCCTCTGGCCCTGCTGCCTTAGAACTGAGGAAGCTCTACCAAGAGCTGCAGGTACTAATGGGCAGGCACTTTTCAAAATGCACACTTGTGGACGGACGCCAGCACGTTTGTGCGTCAGGCTCGCAACCGTCACAACCTGGAGCAGAGTGGCAAGCTGGCGCACAACAAGGAGGTGCTGAACAAGAGAAACGCTCAGGTGACCGTGATGGATCGACGTATCGGAGAGCTGAGGGAGCGACTGCAGAAGAAGAGAGCCCAAGTAACCTTACCTTTATGCCTGGTGCTTTCCCCCTCGAGTCTTCGCCTGCTTGACGTTGTGCTTTGCGTCTTTGCAGTTGGGCCGTAGGAATGGCGGAGGCCCTCCTTCTCCTCAGAATTCCACCACTCGACCAAGCGCGTCGGGCCGTGTGGCCGCCGTGTGCCCTTACATCCAAGCTGCACCGGCTGAGGCGGGCTGCGAGCTGTTACCTGACGCATCCCCCAAATGGTCACAAGTCAGTCACACGCGCTCCCTTTCGGGTGGGTAGCAACGATTGGCCAAGCTCTTTGAGAAGGGCACAAGATTTGCTTCTCTCTAACTGGCTCTCTCTTTTTTTCTGTCTATTGCCTCTCCCTTTTGTCTTCTTTTGTCTGTTTTCATTTTCCACCTTGGCGTCTGTGGCTACCGGCTTACGGTTATGGTCACCGTGGTCGTATTGGCCGCCCGCCCGCCCGCCGCTCGTGTTTCCATGACGGCTCGTGCTTTGCGCTTGCGCTCGTGACCACCCACCGCGGCGCGGCTGCGCCGAGGCAGACGAGAACGAGAGTGGCATCAGGAAGCCTCCCAGCCAATGGAAAGTGTCGGATTTAGACACGGTCCTGTCGCAGCCAAATGACTTATGTGGGGGTCCCAAATCTCCCCAGGGGGACAAAGGGAACAACAGTGAGTCTTTATGTTGCACTCTTTCCAGTGCCTCGCTTCTCCGTTTAAATCACAGCCTGTCTTCTGCCCTGACCATCCAATATAAAAGCCAAGAATGTATGCACAAATGCAACGGCCGGATGGAGTAGCAGCACAGAGAGCGAGTCCTTTTCATGAATCCCACGGTCATCTGAAATGCCAAAGCGAATGCCGCAGCAGAGTTATTTACGGTCTGGACTTTTGTAAATCACGTCAACAGGCGACTGGCACACCGGCGGGCGGGCAGGCAGGCAGACAGTCTCAGGCAGTCTCAGGCAGGCAGCCAGGCGGGCAGGCAGGCAGGCAGGCAGCCACGCAGGCAGGCAGGCAGCCACGCAGGCAGGCAGGCAGGCAGCCACGCAGGCAGGCAGGCAGGCAGAGCTGGCTACAAAATGAATTCGAGGAAGCTGGCGCGTCGCGTACATTCTAAACTCCTGCACGCACAGGCCATGATAATGCCTGCAGATGCGTGCCTGTTTGTTTTTTGGTCAAGTGGAGAGAGTCCTGATATCACTTTGGATATGTATTATACAACACAAAAGTGTTTTTCTAAAACTGCGCTTTTATATTTGCGAGTGACTGGCTAGCGAGAGAAAGAAGGCATGGGGACATAATGTGCTTCACTCTAATCTGGACTCCCAGGCACATAGCCAAGTTTCCAGCAGCCTGACTCTTTGCTTCCTGTTGTGGCCGCTTTCCTCTCGACGTCAGACGTTCCGCAGCTCATCTCGCGAGTCTGCGCCAGTCCGACGACGTGGCCGTGCCAAATGATGGCTTCAAATGATCTGTGACATAGCAAGCTGTGGGATTGTCCCATCCCACAACAAGTGCAGTAGTTGTCATTTTGATCTATCTTTCCGACATATGGCTGGATGAGAGTGTTGGCGTAGCAGCCTGTAAGTAACGGCTGGAAGTGCCTTCCAGCATCTTTATATGACACAAGCGTCCATAACTTGTAACCGCAGCCAGGCCTTTCCCTTCACTTTCTCACACTTCTATAGTTCTCCTTTTTCAATTTTGGGGCATGCTGAGCGTTGACTTGTTCGTTCACTAAGCTGCTGCTGCTGTTGTTGTCTTTGATGCCACGCAGCTAATGAAGCATCGTGGCCTACCATTGGTAAACATTGGAGGAGCAACAGTGCAGAACAGGTACACTTTGCAGCTTTGACATTGTCTCAAGTTCCACACAATCAATCTGGGTGACCTTTGACTTCACTAGCATGAATGCTCAAACAGCCATTCATTAAGTGAGGCTTTGACTTTGAAACTGAGATGCAGGCGTGATTGGATATGGGATTGTTTTTGTTTTGGTCAGCATCTCCCTTGCCGTTACGGCACCTACCCCAGCAGCAGCAGCAGCAGCAGCCACCACCACCACCACCAGACAGCAGGGGATCACCGTTCCACCAGCTCCCTGCCTCGATCGGCTCCCGGCACATTGGGATGGCCTCGACCCAGCGCCGCCGCCGCCGCCGCCGCCGCCTCGTCTTCTTCAACCTCCTCCTCCTCCTCCGCCTCCTCACAGCAAATCCAACAACGCATTGCCGTCCCTCCAAATTCAAACCAAGGTAAGACGTTTTCGTGGGCTTTTTTTCCTTGCTGCCTTCTCACGCCTTCCTATCAGGCTCGCAGCCCTTGGCATCTCAGAGCGAGCGGACGGATCCCCCTCCGGCGGTGGCCGTACGTCCTTACGTACCCGAGCACGCGTCCAGACCGCAGTCTCCTCGAAAGGGCCCCGCCTCCATGAACAGCAGCTCCATCTACAGCATGTACCTTCAGCAGCCTCAGGCCAAGAACTACGGCTCGCTCAGCAACAGGAGCGCCGCCACGGTTAAAGCGGGTAACCAACCAAGAGCGATCCGACTCCAGACCGTGGAGTCTTTCTGATCATGCTTTCCTTTGCGCCCCGCAGTCTACGGGAAACCCATCCTGCCCACTTCCTCGGCGTCTCCGTCCCCTCTTCCTTTTCTCCACGCAGGAATAAAGACAGAAGACAAGGAAGTTGGAGGAGGAGAGCCCGGCGGCGACGGGCCAATCCTACCTCCTCCCAGCGTGGACAACATTCCCCGTCCTCTCAGTCCGACGAAGCTCACTCCGGTTGGTAGGTTGCGCCCCAGTGAGCACTTCTGAAGCACACCTTCTTGTGGCACATAGGCTGGCTGTGCGTTTGAATCTCCGTCGATTGGTTTTGAAGCAACGCTTGCCTTTCCTTGTGTCTCCAGCCCACTCAGCTCAACTGCGCTACCAAAATGACGCTGATCTGGAAGTCCTCCGCCGCCGTCTCAGCAATGCTCCGCGCCCTCTGAAAAAACGAAGTTCCATTACGGAACCCGAGGGCCCGCAAGGGCCAAACATTCAAAAACTACTGTACCAGAGGTTTGTGCTGAACTCGGTTCTGGCCTCATCCGTACCTTCAACCTTGCTCATTTTGATGTGCAGGTTTAACACTTTGGCAGGAGGCATGGAAGGGGTCTCAGGTAGGATGTCAGTGACTCTCATCACAACATACTCGATGGCAAAGTTGTCAACCCTCTCTATTTTAGCCAGTACTTTCTACCAGCCCGACATGGACGCGATCCACTCAGCCGAGGGGGATGTGGAAGCAGGTGAAAAGCATGCCGGCTTGTCATCAGAGGACGCAGAAGTTCAAAACTTGAACTTGGACTGCCGGCGCTTATCGCCCCCCGCCGCCGCCACTGAGACGGCCACGGTGGGAGAGGAGAGCAAGAAGGGCTCTCCGTCTCCACAAAGCCACCTTCCCTCGACCCCCGATAAATGGGAAGATCAGAACAATAACAATGAGAGCGGTTCTTGTTGGGCCCACGGCGTGACGAGTCGGGCCCCCCCTTCGCCCTCACCGCCTTCGAGGCCCAAGGTCAAAATGCATCGCACCATATACTCCGTCTTTTTCTATTTCGCATCGAGTATATACGTATGTCCGATGACAACATCCAACTTGAGTCTCTTAGTCGCACGCACGCACGCACGCACTTCTGGCTACCGATGCTGTGTTATTTGACCACTCGTGTGGCTTTGTCCTCAGGTGAAGCGAACCAATTTGAAAAAGCCTTCATCGGAGCGCACGGGCCACGGGCTGAGAGTCAAGTTCAACCCCCTGGCTCTGCTGCTCGATGCGTCCTTAGAAGGAGAGTTTGATCTGGTGCAGAGAATTATCTATGAGGTCAAAGGCCCAACTTACTACGAGGACAAATCATTTCAGGAAGAGATTGAGTCTGGAGCTAAAAAGCTGTCTTGTAGGTGGAAAATCCCAGTATGCCAAACGATGAAGGCATTACTCCTCTTCACAACGCTGTTTGTGCTGGCCACCACCACATTGTCAAGTTCCTGCTGGACTTTGGAGTCAATGTCAATGCAGCGGACAGTGATGGATGGTCAGTGCCGTCACTCACTCACTCACTTACACGTTTGTTGGTAGCATTTGCCACAGTCACTCACTCACTGCCTCACTCACTCACTGCCTCACTCACTCACTGCCTCACTCACTCACTCACTGCCTCACTCACTCACTCACTCACTCACTCACTGCCTCACTCACTGCGTCACTCACTGCGTCACTCACTCACTCATACGTTTGTTGGTAGCATTTGCCACAGTCTCCAGTGATGTGCATACGTATTCACAGTGGTCGATGGAACTTGATGGCATCCGCAATAGTGACGGCATTTTGATTTCCTTTCTCGTCAGGACGCCTCTGCACTGTGCCGCTTCGTGTAACAGCGTCCACCTGTGTAAAATGCTGGTGGAATCAGGGACAGCCATTTTTGCCCAAACAATCAGTGATGTTGAAACGGCAGCAGACAAATGTGAAGAAATGGAAGAAGGTTACGCGCAGTGTTCGCAGTTCCTTGACGGTAAGTTCCGAGTGAACGTTGCTTTTTGAGCAGAAGATCACTCGGAGAATTCGACAGGCATCCCCGGAAATATCTCTGTGTCAGGTGTACAGGAGAAGTTGGGTGTGATGAACAAAGGCTCGGTGTACGCGTTGTGGGACTACACGGCCCAGCGGCCCGACGAACTGACCTTCGGCGAGGGCGACGCCCTGACCGTACTGCGACGGCGCGACGACACCGAGACAGAGTGGTGGTGGGCTCGACTCGACGACGGCGAGGGATACGTTCCCAGGAACCTGCTTGGGGTACCACGCTGAGCGGCGCTCTTTATTTGAAGATGGATTGGAGTTGGTTCTTTCGCAGTAGCGGCTCTCTCTTCTTGTCTCCAGTTATATCCAAGGATCAAACCCAGACAACGCTCCCTGGCCTAAATCCGAGCTCAAAAGCGTCGCTGGCAAAGAAAGGGGAGACGTGACGGAGGGGCGAGAGGAGGAGAGAAGCAAGTTGCTCTTCCAACAAACCGATGCTACGATTTGAAAAGAATGCCACAAATACAACAGATGTTGCAAATTCAACCGGACAGTAAGCTAAATATGAGCTAAAGACAAAACATCTCCTGGGCCGTTCCGATTCGATGTCCACGTTGGTCTCTTAACATTTTTAGAGAGTTCACATTTGGTCATTTGAAAATGACTATTTTTGTATGCTTTTCTCAGAAATATAAAGACCCAGGTGGCTTCTGTTGTTCTTCATATGTAACCTTTGAGTTGGATGTGCTGATTGAGAATGCAAGGTGAATGCAAATATTTGCTCGACTTCAATGAAAGCGAGACGTCGGTTCTGAGCTCGCAGTTGAGGCGCTTGGAAAATAAATTCCAAGCAATGCTAGTTTGCAAAAGGAGAGCGTTGGGCAGCAATGTAAACTGGCAATAGAGCGGCCTGAATCGGCCCCTGAACTTTGCAAATACTGCTGAGGGGATACGTAGATGATCGACGGAAGGAAAAGAAGAATGTGCTTGAGTGCTTTGAAGAGGATGAGGATGCATTTGGAAAACCCAAGTACATTTGGATAGGCTGGAGGCAACAAAGTCATCCCCTTTCTGTAAAACTCAAAATCCCACCACATAATACCGCAAAAGTACTAAGCAGCTTTTCGAATCTCACTCAGATGTATTTTGGGGAAACAGGTCAAAAGAAACACTCTGAAGTCAATGAGAAAAGTCCAAACATTACGCTTGTGTCGAGAATGTATTGCTCACAAACTGTTGCCGCTCGATGTACATTTAGAATTTCACACGGAACCATTCCTTGTTGTGTATGATACAAATAAAACGTGCACAATCTGAAACAATCTGTGTGACTGCAAGGCTGATTCGTTTAAGTATGTATGTATTTATTTATGTATTTATTTATTTGATACAGAGCTGCCAAGTATTTATTTACTTTATTAATGTATTTGATACAGAGCTGCCAAGTCCTTTCATACACTCCTGTCCTCTAGGTGTCGGTATGCACCAAAGAGAATAAAGTAATCGGTCGCTAAAGTAGAAGAAGAAAGCCAATTCCGTGCAGTTCTCTTGCAGCGAGCGGCAGATCCAAAGGTCCAAAACGCCATATTGTTGTGGTAAGTCGCCAGGTTTCCGACCTGGCTGCTGCAATCACCTCCAATGATGTTTACCTTTTGAATTGCTCCACTCGTCTCAAGTTGTCAACTGTCAAGTGTCGGTCTGCAAAGCCATCGAAGCACCATAACGGATGTGATCCCAAAAAAAAGAAGAAGAAGAGGGCGGGTCCGATGCAGTTTGCACTCCCCCTGCACTAGACTAAACGTTTGAATGAATTGGAAAACAATGTGATGACTTTTGAGTGCAGTGCAAGTTGCGGGCGGCATCATGGCTGAACATTTCCACATCAACACGCCCTTGCTTGAGAGTGCTGCAATGTCCAAACATGTGGGAACCACGGTGTATCTGAAAATGGAGAATTGCCAGCCCTCTGGTTCTTTCAAGATTCGTGGCATTGGCTACTTGTGCCAACAGGTATACTACACACCTTGCATCTATTTGGGAATTTCCCTCTCATCTTGCTCCCCCCCTCTGCAGCTCAAGTCACAGTCCAAAGGATTTGTCTGCTCCTCAGGTTTCCGAGAGCCTCCTCACATTTTCAATAGCTATGATCTAGTCATAGTTGCGTCCCACGATTTCTTCTTTCAGGTGGAAATGCCGGGATGGCGGCTGCCTACGCCACGCGAAAAATGGGTGTGCCGGCCACCGTCCTAATTCCCTCATCGACGCCTCGTTTTGTTGTCCGGAGACTGGAGGATCAAGGTGCTCTTGTCAAGATTGTGGGCAAGGTCAAACAAACGCTTTACTATTTGGACCTCAACATTCTCTTTGAGTTGCATTATTGAATCTAGTCAATGGTACGATGAAAAGGAAAATCCACCGTACGCAGGTTTGGGATGATGCAAACGCCGAGGCTCTCCGACTAGTGGAAACGGAGGGCTTCTCCTACGTGCCTCCCTTTGATCATCCCTTGATATGGTAGGTAGTCATCGCTTCTTCAGCACTTGAGTTGCTGCTCGAAATCGTTCCAATCGTCTTCCCCCTGCCTAAAGGAAGGGCCATTCTAGTCTGATGGTAGAGGCCGCAGCCACCTTGGGTCCAAATGTCAAGCCTGGAGCGGTGCTGCTATCAGTGGGCGGAGGGGGGCTCCTCTGTGGGGTGGTCCAGGGCCTGAAGGATGTAGGCTGGATGGACGTGCCCATCATCGCCATGGAAACGCTCGGCGCAGATTGTTTGAACGCATCACTGAAGGCCGGAAGGATGGTTACCTTGGATGACATCACCAGCGAAGCGAAAAGTCTCGGTGCAAAGAGAGTTTGTGCAAAAGCCTTCGAATACAGTCGGAGCCAAGAGGTCACTATCATTTCTGAAGTGGTGACTGACCAGCAGGCTCTTCATGCCATGGAGACATTCCTGGGTGAGTTGATCTTTTCAAGGGCTGGCTGGCTGTCATTTTGTTCAAGGAAGGTGAAACTTTTTTGTTGTGCCTGTGTGGACATTTGTTAGATGACGAGCGTGTCCTGGTGGAAATGGCCTGTGGCGCCACACTGGCAGCAGTCTACAGCCGAGTTGTGCACCGATTACAGGCTGAAGGTTAGTTAGTTAGTTAGTTCACTCTTGACTTTCCCAAGAGCGAAAGCACACATGTACTTACTTGCTTGTGTCCGCTCACATTTTAGGTCGTCTACCGGCTCTCTTGCGCCCCCTGCTGGTAATAGTGTGTGGCGGCTGCAACGTCAATGCGGAGCAACTATCTCAACTGAAAGAAAAGTTGCAGAAAAAGTCAATATTCTGTGTGCATCAGAAAAATGCAGAACAGTGATTGTTTTCCCCTAAAAATGTACCTTTTAAAATGCTTTGATGACATTTTCTTTCAAAGGCAATTTAATGAGAGCTGTAGGAAAGATGATACAATATTTGACTACTATATCACCGAAACAAACGTCGATTTGGGGACAACGGAATGGGGTCCAATAAAAGTTCGATTATCATGGTTGCCCGCTAGGTGGCGTCGTTGTCCATTATTCTGCCCCATGAAATCCTTTTGCAGTTTCTCAGAGAAATACATTCATTTGACTTTCCTGCTTTGTTGTTCTTTTTAATGGCAGTAGAATATGAATAGCCCTGCCTGAGCGAAAATAACAACCCTTGACATGACTGATCTTTTTCTGGAATGCTAAGCATTGTGTTCCCAATGTAATCACGATGGGTTAAGTGTCCGTCTTATTGTTATGTAACGATTGAGTCACTGTGCCTCCATGTGTGTGTGCTTCCATCACCACTTTCAGAATCTTTTTCAGATGGGAAGAACACAAGGAATTTGGTTATTGACTGTATTGTATACATACAGTGTATGTGTATGAGGCGCCTGGTGTATACTATACAAGGATTCACCTTGTATGTTCATTTTCTGCCTCTAACTGTGATGAATGTGATTTCACATGAGGAGAGTGGAGGAAGCGTCCTGCTCATTTAACGGCGGGGGGGCGGAGCGGGGGCTCAGTGACTAGTTTGTTCTCGAGAATGACAAAGCTGTTGGGTTCCTTTGCAACCATTTGTAATCAGTGTGTGATGAATTGCCATTTGAATTCATAGGAGTCATTTGATGGATGATGATTTGTCTCACATGAGGTCATGTAAGTTGTGGACGGTCCCTAACACAGACGGTAAGAACGAATATCAACATTCAAGAATTTTTTTTTTTCAAGAATCGAACGTCCAGCCAACTTGTGCTCGCTGCCATGTTCAAATCAGGTTGGCACGTTATGTTTCGTTCCCTCACCTCCCTCCGTCCCTCCCCCGGGATTTTCACAAGTGACTAAACCAACACCCCGATTCTCTCTCTTGCAGTGGTCCCCCCCCCCCCCCCTCTTCGCCGCCTGATTTGGTTGAATCCAAAACACAAGATCATGGCGATTGACGGTAAGTCGGCGTAAAGCGTCTCTCTTCTTTCTCGATTCCCCTCCGCTGCCATCAATACCTGCCATGTGGAACTTGTTATGGTAAAAGCTAGCTTCAACAAAATAATAACCGCTTGGTTGAATGAAGTTTCATTGCTAAATGTTAGCAGTGTTTTGCGTGGAGTCCAGTCTCATGGTGTGGGTGCTGAAAGGACAGCTCCGTTGTGATTTCTTGCCATGTCGTGCAAATCTCAATATTGGACGTCCCTTCGTTTCTAGCGATCTTTGTGAAGTGGGCGCACGTAACTTTGTGGCTTGAACGCAGCAGCTATGGTGTTTCTTTGAGCAGCTGGCGAAACGGCACTCAAATGAGGCCCATTGAAAAGGAACGATCCACTGTGTAATCATAGAATGGTCGTATGGTTTTTGCTCGACGACATACGTAGTTCTGCTGTTCAATTTCATATTCAAATACACAATATTGGTTCGAATGATTTGTGTAATCTTGCTACGATGATCCCACATATTATACAGTCACAGGGTCTTGGAATTGAGACAATGGAATTGTGCCCCTTTGAAGAACAATCGTGAAAGGCAATATTTTGGTTACATTGACAAAACAAATACAGTATTAGATGACGCTGAAGCATTACAGTTGCCTTGTGTAGCTGTTGTGTAGCAAGAGTGGAGGACATGAAGGCTATTTGAAAGTTCAACCTGTAGGCTGATCCCCTGCCGCACAGCTCTGAGACTCACAAGTGTGACCAACTGAACGAATTACAGACACTGCTCGGGAGGACGGAACCGAGGTCTATGACGGCTTGTACAATGTCCTGTCCGTCCGATTTGGTGTCCTGCTCATTTATAGTTCAGTGCCAAAAAGCATTCCAGCCTAACAGGAGGTGGAAATGACCTCGTTAGCTCAAACGTCACCAATGCGTGAATGAGAAATATAAAGGCAACACCTTGACCACTTACGCCTCACGTCTTTTCTCACTTTGGTCATGTGACATTGGCAAAGTGGGGCCGATTTTCCGTTGTGTTGGAGGTCATAAGCACTCTTACTGTCCTCTCTCCTTCACTGTCACATTTGTTCTGTTTTCATCATCATCATCATGTCTTGGGGGCCTCATTGAAATGCGTTGTCTTTCCAGGGGGCGAGCGGAGCTGTGGAGTACATGAGTTGATCTGCGTCAGAAAAGGTAGGGAGGGCGGTGGAGTCCATCTTTGAGCCCAAACTTCAGCTCAGCCATGATTTCTTTCTTGTACGTACATTGACTAAGCGTTCCATTTGATCCTATTCATCTCGATTGTCCTTGTCATTGTGGTGGCCTCTGATTGTGCTCTTTTGTCATGCCATGTACCAAACGTGAGTCATTATTCGCCGGTTCATGGACTCTACCTTTTCCACTCAAGTCAAGAAAAATGAGCGACAGCGTCCAAAACGTTGCATTAGATTAGCTGCTAACTGCTTTCGTTGATTTTGGAAAAACTCTGGAACCTAGGTTTTCCTGCGTTGGCTACATTATATGGAGCAAATGCATTTCTGGGTTTTACGCCCCACAAGTTGTATTTGTGCCATGATGTCCTGTTTTTTTTTCTTGGTGACGTCTTCAACTTTGTCGTGTTGTAGTTTGGGTGCTTTTCACTCTGTTGCGTGTTTGTTTAATCAGTGCAGTAGCAGGGTGCGCAATTGTTCTCTGAACACGCGTGGGAGTGTGTGCTAGTGAGAGTGCTCAGGCCTGCCTGCATGGCTGCCTGCATGGCTGCCTGCCTGCATGGCTGCCTGCATGGCTGCCTGCCTGCATGGCTGCCTGCCTGCATGGCTGCCTGCGTGGCTGCCTGCCTGCGTGGCTGCCTGCGTGGCTGCCTGCCTGCGTGGCTGCCTGCGTGGCTGCCTGCGTGGCTGCCTGCCTGCCTGTGGAGAGTGTGGGCGTCTGTGAGTGTCACGTTTCCCCGTTTTGATATTCATCATGGCAACAGTCTCCATGCAGATAAGATATCATGGACAATCGAGCCCAAAGGCTGACAACCGTCTCTTAACTTGAGCGCAACTCCGTTTGCCATGAATTTCACCTTTTTATCCGGCACATTCCGATGCATCGCAGCTATGGAATGTTCAATGTGGTTGCACCCATGAAATGGACGTTTGCTGTGTTTCATAGTCTCACCGGAGGTGCTTGGATTTCTGACAGCCATCGGGCTCTTTATTATCCTCATGACGCTTCTCTTCTGGTACCTCAACAACAAGTTGACGCTGGAGAATGCAAGGAGCCTTCAGTGCCTTGATGACTTCAGGAAAAGCCCACAATTGCAAGGTGAACCTCCATTGCCAGGTGGATTGCTTTTCTGTCACGACTTTAAAATCTCAGCTAGGGCAGCATGTCACTAAATTCATGTACTTCGGGAGTAGCAATTGCGGCCTTGTTCCAAGGTATTGATGCCCTCTTGTGGCCGTTCTACTAAATCTAATCTACAAGTAAATGGCACAATCCTCTCAAATGCCCACTAAAGATAAAGTCCAAAACAATGCAGCCCCACACAGACTTTTGATTCATGTTGTATTTGTGCAATATGAATTAAGAGGCAAAATCTAAAAGAAGGAACAAGGGAGGGGGAACCAAACCAAATGAAGCGTCCATGTCATCAGACAACATGGAAACTCACCAGCTGCATTTGTTTGGATAACAATTTGCATTGTTTTTCTGCCAACAGAAAAGGTTTACACTGACGCCGACCAGCACGTCTCATCATCATCATCATCATCATCATCAGACAGCGAGGACGAAGTGATGGGTCAGTATCAAGAAGCAGTGAGCCGGGCCCAAGGTCTCAGAGGAGGAGGAGGAGGAGCCAAGGTGTGCGGCAAACACGCGGGACGCTTCAGGTGGGAGAAGCGCCACAAGTACAGTCCCCTGATGGCCCATTATGACGGCTACAGCAGTGACGCCTCAGCTGATGTCGGTAAGCACACTTCTATGCCCCCCTCCCGCCTAATCCATCTACAGCGTTGACTTTCATCATTCATCCAGATTTTTTTCAGTCCAGTTCACAACTTGCAAAGAAAGTTTAGACACAGTGGACTTGGAGAGGGGATCAAAGTGGAGCTCTCGTTCAGCACACTCTCCATGGGAGGCTTATGAGACAGTCAACTGCCTGCATAGTGCATCGTGTGTTTTTGTTTTTCTTCTTTCACGGCTCCGGAAAAATGGGCTTTGGACTTCTTCACATGTGAAGCGCTTCGAGCCTATTTGCACTAGTCTGTTTGTTCCCTGCATTTATTGATTTACTTATGAGCTAACAACCAACATGACTGACTATAAGCAACAGCATGCTTGAACTTTTTGACAGGAATATGAAGCTTCAATGTTGTATTATCTGAGAGAGAGAGAGAGAGAGAGGGCCCTGTTGATGTCAATAAGAAATGGTGCATTTTTCAGCCCAATGTTGAACAGAGAGTTCAACATCTAGGGAAGGCAAAATATGCAACATCAAGCCAGTTGTTCGACTTCATTTTTACATGTGTGAACACAGAGCGAAGGACATTCTCCCGCAAGCTTTGTGGCACTTTACAGTCTTAACTTGCTTATTTCATTGTCCCTATGGTCAAATTCTTCAAATGTTTCATCATCATCATCATGTTTGTCCAAGCCTGTTTCATGATTTTGTGTCTGTCGAAAAAATATTCTGTCCAGCTCTGGATTATGGAATAGTATTTAAGTTTGAAGTATATGGCTGTCAGATGCTTTCGATGACACTGTTATGCCACAATCCCAAAAAGGAAGCTGTTTCTACATTTGAAACGACTGCACGGGGTCTGAACTACCTTCCCGTTATATAAGCAAGACTGAACCGACGTCTAGGGCAATCTATTTAAAGCCTTGTTAGAATATGCTGCTGAATTATGAATACTTTGTGTCATGCCGTGCTTCCTTGCTTCCTTGCTTCCTTCCATCACTGACAAAGGATGACAACTTGTAATTCATACTGAGACAACTGCAAAATGTATTTTTGATGGTGGAATAAGGACGGCTAATGAATATTTGCTTGTAATAGCTTCGATAGCATCTGAATGAGATGAAACGATTGGTGTTCATTTCTAGTGATTTCACAGCTCCCTAAAATGTGACGACAATACAAACACACTTTCCCATTTGACTTTGTTGGAGGAGATGTGCATGGTGTCATTTCCGTCTCTAATTTCCTGTCTAGTGATTCCTTGTATTGTCACCAGAGGAGCTAATCAGTGATTCTTTGCTAAAGGACAAGTAATTACTGATGAATGGTCCATTAACAGGAAGGCCACGTGACGCCTCCTCCAAAAATCAGCTGGTTACTCATAATGTGCACACTGAGCCAGCCGTTGAGCTGATGGAAAAACGACGCACCTATATGGATGACGACGGCGGGCTTTTGAGGCCACAAAATGAACTTGTCAAATGATGACAATGCGTCATCCAACTTCAACAACCGCTTTTCTTTGTCTTTGCATTGTTGTGGCATTTTGTGGTGTTTCCATTGAAAGATGTGGCGCCTGGTGTGGACGCTTTCTGATTAGCTTTCGCTCCCAAGTGCGCCTAATTGCTGGCCATTCTCTGCGCCGTTCTCCGAGGGGGAAAGCCAGAAAAACAACCAAAGAAAAGAGGGGATCATGCTTGATACACTACATGTCACAGAGCTGGCAAGAGGCCAATCATTTGGAGCTGAGTGTGGAAATCACCACCATAGATAAGAGTGTTGTTAAACTGGAATAACCCCCCCCCCCCCCCCCCCAAACAAATCTATTGAATAAGGCTTGGAAATGGTGAAAAGTACAACACATTTGATTGTGTGCTTCTTCTGGCAAACGCACGCAATCATACACTATTCATTTTTGTAGTGTTCTGCTGGTTCCTCAATTTGTGAGAAGGAATGTGGAATTGTAAGCATTCCAATTAGCAGGGTGCAGGAAAAAGTGAGTGACGCCTTTACGCGGCAGCTTCCATCAAATCCAGCCTCGGCCCGCCCGTCTCTGCAGGAGGAAGAAAATGTTCCAAATTGTTTTGCTTCTTTTATCAAGCCCTCAATGACACTTAGTCAAGACTCCCTTGCCTCGGCATGGTGCAGCATATCTGCTGCTGAGACGTATGTGCCACTTTGAGCTGACGTCTCACTGTCTGACACGAGACTGAGAGTTCCAAGAATTTCAGAGAGAGCTAGAAACAATAAGTTGGCAAGCTTTTTCTAAAAGTTTGGAAACAGAGGCTGCTTTTTTCCCCCCTCTCTTCTTTTCTGCAAGGGTCCCGATGGGAGTATTACAGTGTGCAAATCCAAATTGGACAATGAAAATAGGTTTGAGAATGTTGTTCAAGATTTTGGGGTTTTCTTCTTTGCGAGTGTGAGACAGACGCCCAGCATGTCATTTTTCATTGCCTTCAATTCAATTATAAGAAAGATGAAGGCGTGAAATATGATTGTAGACACACGTAGACAAAAGTGTTCATCTCCCGCTGGTAATGAAAGAGATCACAGTTGTCACAGCAATAACTTGAATCTCTCAAAAGTAATAAAAGATAAATGACTAAGAAAACTTATGAGACATGGTCGAGTTGGAAAATATGTCACACTTCAATCGTAAAATTAACGGGTCCGAGACGAATGGTCACCGATGACGTGCGTGTCCCATGTAACATTTAGAGAATATGTCCTTAGCTAAACTTGCGCACTCTGTTGGCATTTTCCAAAACACTTGTTGATTGTGCCACACACACACGCACACTCGTCACCCAAAGACATCATCCGGTGGGGCACTATAGTGTACAGCCCCTATACGTCGTCAATTGTGGACAATTGTCCACTGACTCAAAGTAATGTTTGTGACTCCACCAGCAAACTGCATCCAGAGGATGAGGCGGACACCCCCCCTGGACGAACTCCAACCGCCGCCATATCAGGATGAAAACGGCTCTCCCAGGATGTCTTACACGCTGTCGGAGCTGGGTGACGCCAAGTGCGATCTGTCGCTGACCAGCGGGAGCCCCCGCCTTTCCTTTCGCAAATGTCCCAGTGAGGGAAGCGATGGACACGAGACGGAAAGTCATCTCAACAAGGGCTACGAGGAGGACGTACCGAGTGACAGTACGGCTGTCCTCGGTCCGGAGGTAAATGCTGACGCACATATGCGAGTAAATGCAATGAGGCCGGCCACGCTAGGCTAGGCTAGGCTAGGCTAGGCTAGGCTAGGCTAGGCTAGGCTAGGCCAGGCCAGGCCAGGCCAGGCCAGGCCAGGCCAGGCCAGGCCAGGCCAGGCCAGGCCAGGCCAGGCCAGGCTAGGCCAGGCCAGGCCAGGCCAGGCCAGGCCAGGCCAGGCCAGGCCAGGCCAGGCTAGGCCAGGCCAGGCTAGGCCAGGCCAGGCCACGCGTGATGTCATCTCCGTGTCCCTTCAGGAGACGTCAGGCCGCGGTTCAGCAGCACGGCTCCCCAAAGCCTACCGAGCGGATCAGGCTGCAAAGTACGGGACTCTGGATGTGGTGTTTGACTACGATCCGGAGGAGCAGCAGCTGGCGGTGACCATCGTGGCCATAACGGACCTGCCCGCTCTAAAACACACGGGCAACATCTCGTGGCAGGTCCACCTGGTGCTGCTGCCCACAAAGAAACAGCGGGCAAAAAGCGCTATCCAAAGAGGCCCGTGCCCTCTCTTCACAGAGACCTTCCACTTTTGCCACATGGAGTCCGAGATGATCGGCAACTACGCCATCAGATTTCGCCTTTACAGTATGCGCAGGATGAAGAAAGAGAAGGTGCTGGGCCAAAATGTCTTTTATCTCACCAAGCTCAACCTCCAGGGGAAATTGTCCGTGCCGGTCAGTCTCGATCCGTGCCGCGCCTACCAAGTGAGTATACAAGCCGACTCTCCGATTGTTTCAGGGATCATCTGGAATGATTTTGGAACAATAAGGCCCCGAGACTTAACAAGGTGTAAAACTCGCAGGGCGCCGACTCCCAAACGAGTCTCTCGGATACGACGTGCAGCGAAAGCGCCTCGTCCTTCCCGTCGCTCAGTCCAAGTTCCACCCCGGAAATCCTGCTGGGCCTGGTGTACAACGCCACGACCGGACATCTCTCTGTGGAAGTCATCAAGGGCATTCATTTCAAGAACCTGGCTAGCAATAAGCCACCCAGTAAGTATTGACATTTTTCATCTGGCCAGCATGTTGAAAGATCCTCCGGTCAAGTCTTTTTCTTCCCTTGCATCAGGCATCTTGTGTCTTTGCTTCCGACCTTGTCATCCTATTTGATGCTTTGGTTTGCTCTTTTTCTTACTGCTGCCCAACCCTTGTTGTCAGACGGACTGTTCTGTTGTCTCAAACACTTGATAGGTGGACAGGTTTATGTTATCAGAGGTGAGTGGCGACCTAGCTAGCCCTGCTTCAGATGACACGCCTTTCAATCGGTCTTCATGGATGGAGAACGAATTGAAGCGTGTCCACATGTTTGAACTCCATTTTGACTGGCTCGCTCGTCCATGATCTCATTTGAAAGCTGAATGCTTCCTTGCATGTGTCCTCCCTCCCTCACCTGTGCCTGAAATCCTTGCATGTTTCCCCTCTTGCAAAACATCAGCAGCAGCAGCAGCAGCAGCAGCAGCAGCAGCAGCAGCAGCAGCAGCAGCAGCAGCAGCAGCAGCAGCAGCAGCAGCCCCAGCCCCTCCCTCCCTCTCTCTCATTCCCAACAATAGCAAAGTGCCGTCCGTGGCTGACCGCTTGCGACATGGCCAGCGCCATTCAGCAGCTGTCAAAAAAGAAATCAAGGCTATTTTCAGGGCTTTTATGTCAAAGAGAGCCACTGAAAGTATCTTTGAAGGCTGCGAGGGAGGGATTGAAAGGCAGCTGCCACTCAACAGTATGAAAGCCCGAGCCAGCTATTCATTCTCTTGATTCCATCCTAGACGGATGATTATTGTTAACGTCTCTCAGAGCCATTGCCATTCCCTCCTTTCCCTTCATTCCTGCCTCATTTGCTTTCATTCCAATGCGCGGCCTATTTTTCACCTGGCAAGCCACACAAAATATCTTTAGCAACATACTATATTTGCTTGTTTACCTGAATTGAAAAAAAACACCACAGACCTGTCACCACTATTGCCATCGTTTTCGGAATCATTTCTTTTCCTCATCCATGTCGGTGGCTTTTTCTGGCCCCTTTTAGCATTAAAAGTATGTTGAGCTTCGACAGTTGCATAGCAACAAGACCGAAGAAAAGCTTCTTGTGCCCTTTGAGCTCCTTGTCTTTGCTATGAGGAACACTTTGCGTTAGAGCAGGAGGAAAAGATCCTATACACAAATGACCGGGAGCCATTACTGGGAGCAAGTATTTGTCATTTGATTCAGGCAATTGAGAGACATCATGACATCATTTTGCATGAAATGTTTGCTTGTAGACAAATGACGTCTGCCTGGCTGCCTGCCTGCCTGCCTGCCTGCCTGCCTGCCTGCCTGCCTGCCTGCCTGCCTGCCTGCCTGGCTGCCTGCCTGCCTGCCTGCCTGCCTGCCTGCCTGCCTGCCTGCCTGCCTGCCTGCCTGCCTGCCTGCCTGCCTGCCTGCCTGCCTGCCTGCCTGCCTGCCTGCCTGCCTGCCTGCCTGCCTGCCTGCCTGCCTGCCTGCCTGCTCTAATTGGAGCTCTTTTGCTTTCTCGTTCAGACACGTACGTTAAGCTGACCTTGCTGAACTCCATGGGCCACGAGATGTCCAAGTGCAAAACATCCATCTGTCGAGGCCAAGCCAACCCAACCTACAAAGAGACCTTTGTCTTCCAGGTTGCCCTTTTCCAGCTATCGGACGTAACGCTCATCCTCTCCGTCTACAACAAACGCAGCATGAAACGGAAGGAGATGATCGGCTGGATCTCTCTTGGGCTCAACAGCTCCGGAGAGGAAGAGCTCACCCACTGGACTTTGATGAAAGAGTCCAAAGGACAGCAGATTTGCCGCTGGCATAGTCTGTTAGAGTCCTAACGGCCCGCCGCGCGCTGCAACAACGTACACAAGCATAAGAGCACGAGGGTTACACGTTCTTGTCACCTGAACTGGGTAGCAAATACGCTAACAAATGGAACCGCCACTCACTTTTCAATTTTAATTCAATTCAATTCAATTCAATTCAATGCAAGCTGGAAACACAGAAAGACTCTACTGTGCTCAGAGAACACAAAAGCTACAACGTTGAGCACCGTATCTGAACTCTGAGTTCAATCTTTCATCATCAAAGATTTTTGTAAATTTGGATAGGCGATTTTTTTCATCGTTTCTTGAAAAACGAAGAAATCATATGTAGATAACTATTTCCAAATTGTTTCCATTGCTTTATGGAAGGCGACAGCTTCCATCCTTAGTGATGCCAAGTGTGGTGCTATGCTGCTGCTTTGCTGCTTTGCTGCTTTGCTGCTTTGCTGCTTTGCTGCTTTGCTGCTTTGCTGCTTTGCTGCTTGCCTTATGGGTGTGGAAGCCAAATCAGAAACAAACAAGTGTGCTGCATCATTCCTCAAACTGCAATATGAAGACAATTCAAAGTGGGCCACTTTCTGCCCTCATGTATTGTGCACAATCATCTTTGGAGTTCCGTGCTTGTGCTCTGTGCAGTTTAGTTAGTGTGTGTTGGCAAATGTGTTGAAAGGTAGACTACAGAGCCAGATCAAATTTGACTTTGGGGTCTTCACAAAATAATAAGCCACTTCTTGATTGTTCGTTTACTGTGTCCTTTCTGTGGACTCAATGTTTTATAGCTATTTTTGTATCAATTATAATGGGGAGGAAAACGTACAAAGACATTTATTCATGACTCACTTATGCGGTGCTGCTGCCATTTGTTTGATAATATCGGTCATTTGTGATTTCATTGTTTTTGGGACAATAGTTGAAATTTTGTACACCTCTTCCAGAGTGAGATGGAAGCCTGTCACGTTGATCCTCCCTACAAATTGAAGCACATCTAGCACAATCCATGACAACAGAAGCACCAATGGCACAGAACTTGAGCTCATTTTGACACCATAGCAGTCATTGACTGTTCTTTGTCACATCATCAAACGCTGCAGAAGGGCATCGGTGCCTTTTTGTTTCTTAACCTGTGATATAGATAGATAGATAGATAGATAGATAGATATGGTCTTCATGTACTTGTGCCTACAAATGTAATTCATTTCTTATTCTTGATGGATGTCATTTGTTTGCACATAAACAAACAAAGAAACACTTTGAACTGTTTATGATAAAACTGAGGGGGAAAAGGTGAGAGGTTGCCATGTTTTTTTAAACCTTCGCTATGCCGCTCTTACACTGCATCACCAGCAAACAACCAACAGGTGGAGCAGCCATTTCACTTGGCTTCATTCGTTTGGCTCATTTCATTGCAATTGATATGATTTGACAACCTTTGCTATTAAAATCAACAAAATGACACAAGAGTAATTACGGCAAATTTGGTCACGCTTTGGGCTCAGAGACACATTCTTTATCATTGCGACTTCTGTTATCATACATCTCTGCAAATGAGAAGCACGTGACGTGTGTGTCTATGGATGGATCTGTTTGATTCGAGACAAATCTTGTAATTTTGGCAGACGTCAATAAAAAAAACATTCACCTTGATCAGAAAAAAAAGAACCTAAGATCAGAAGTTCTTTGGGGGTTAGCGTCACATTCCATAGCTGAACACGGAACAAAACGCTTCGGGGAAGAAATGCTGGAAAATAACATTCAGTGGCTGCTTGCGGAATCAAAGGGAGGGGAAATGCACAACAGATGAGAGAGAGGGGGGGGCTTGCTCCCTCCCCCCCCCCCCCCTCTTTTTTTTCCGGTCGCATCCTTGCAACCGCACCCGTCAAAAAAGTGGTGCTACAATACCTCTACGTGGTGTTGGAAAGAAAGAAAATACTACGACTATAATAATATGAATAAAGATCCAGTGCCCGTTCCATGTAATCCCACCGAACCTGATGAGCATAAATTGTTTTCATCTATGGCTTTAAACTTTATAAACACAACAACAACAACAACAACAACCAAGAGGACAAAAAAAGACAAGTCAGCATCGTCTTCATTTCTTCGGGTCTCCCATCTGACCAGTGTGATAAATTACGAGGTGTCCTCGAACGCCTCACAGCAGCAGTTGACTTGAAGAGATGCGACTGCGACGCGGCTACGTGTTGTTTTTCCTTTCCTCTCTCTGTCTGCACAGCCACAAGAAGAGAGACAGCCAGCCAGCCAGCCAGCCAGCCAGCCAGCCAACCAACCAGCCAGCCAGCCAGCCAGCCAGCCAGCCAGCCAGCCAGCCAGCCAGTCATCCAGCCAGCCAGCCAGCCAGTCATCCAGCCAGCCAGCCAGCCAGCCAGCCGGCCAGCCCAGACATCAGCAGCGCTGGCCCACGTCTTTGCATGTTCTCTATGGACGCAATGACTAATTAGTGCCCCCTTATTGAAGGAATCGGAAAACACCTTTTGGACGGACGGACGGACGGCGCGCGAGGATTCTCTCGGCGTGTGGAAACGCGCGTCTCGACATATTTCCTGTTTTCCGTCCAGTCTGGAAACAACGCATACACATTTTGTTTGCTTTGGTGTTTTTTCCCGTTTTTAAATCAATTTTTTTAAATTGCTGCGCTGGGATTTCGTGTCCACCTGAAAAGCAATTGTGGAGGCAGATACCAAGGGAATTCAACTCAGGTAAACCAATGGAATTGAATGATTTGATGCGCTGCGCTGCATATTTATCGCTCAATCACGAAGCTGTCATTGCAGTACAATAGAGCTTGACGTGTCAAGTTTCTCTCTCTCTCTCTCTCTCTCTCTCTCTCTCTCTCTCGAGTTTACTATCGGAAGAATCCCAAAACCAATGCAATCTTTGTGCTTTGTTGTTGTTATTGTTTTTCAATTGTGTTTCAGATACGGTCTTTGATATCGAATAGAGTAGAATGCCCCGATTGTCATTGTACCACCAGTACACTACAAGGAAATGTAGTGCAACTATCTTGCCAGATTGGAGGATTTCTTTGAACCGCTGCGGACAGTCTCTGAGAAAAATGGGCAAATGACTGACTGACTGACTGACTGACTGATGTTGATACTTTTAGTGCACTAGATTGTGTCCACTTGTGGATGAACTTGTCATAGCTTTCCTGATGAATGATCAGTGAACCGGGTCAGTTCATGAGTGGCCTGACTGACTGACTGACTGACTGGTTGAGTGCATGAAACATGGCGTACTACATCTGTCTGTCCAGCGTCACTTGATTGTTTTGCTTGTTTTGAATCCTGCCTCTTGCAAAGCTGGCTGCAGTTGTTCTTTGAAAACATTTTCATTCGCTGAGCGCTGCTTGACATCTATCATTTTGCTCTTTGTGGAGGGCTGGCCAGCTCCGCAAGAGACATATTCCTAAAGATAAGCTGTAGCGTCCCTCCTGCATGCACTGTGTTAGAGTAGAGAGATGGATGGATAGATGGATGGATGGATAGATAGATGGATGGAAAAAGGAGGAAAAAAGTTCTAGAAAAGAGGGCGGGATAGCCGCTTTCAATTGACAAGTCAGAGAAGGTGCCAACAGGAGAAAGTGCCCTCCCTGTCCCTGCATGGTGGCTTTCTGGCAGTCATTTTCAAAAGCCGGTGGCACATTTCTTGTCTTGGCCCCTCCAGTTCTATCACAAGCACTTGCTGTGTTCCCCTCCTTCTTGTTCTCTTGTGATGCCATCAATCATATCTTGCTCTCCGCAGATTCTTCTTCTCATTAAGGAAGTAAACCTGTAGGTAGCCAGCAGCACCCACCCCCAAGCTATTCATCTCTCTCAGCAGGACACTGAGCCTCACATCTGGAGCAGCATTTCAAAACATGGCCCTGAGCAGACATGCAGCGCATGCATATTTACAGGACGGCCTTTTGCCAGACGTAGGGCCAAGCGTAACAGTGAACATGCCTGAAACCTTTTTGCTAAAGAAGAAAAAGGCAAAGAGCAGGTGTGCATATTTGACAGTACAAATGATAGAATGATTTTGGTCCCTTTAACAAAGCTCACATTCCACGCGGTGGGTGGCCAATCTAGAATCCCAGTCAGTCGTTGCACCTTTTTTCGAAAAGAAATCCTCCACTCCGGCATTTTAAAGCTAAACGAGCTAGCTGAGGAGACGTTTTCTACCATCTATCGTGTTTTGCCATGCGTGAGAGGCTCAAGTTTCATCCACTGCCAAGATTGGCCCTTTATTTTTTTTTGAAAGCTCATTAGCTGGCGAAGTGACTGTTCACATACACGAGCAGCCAATTTTGGGTGAAGAATTCCCAATTGCTCACTTGTATGGCTTTTGGAATATTTATTCCCAAAACATACGTACGTACGTACAGTTGTGGTCCGTAGGTGTGAACGCTTATTTGGCTTTTACTGTCTCATGCAAATAAACCACTGTTGTCCCCCCCCCGCCCTTGCATTTCTAGGCCAACGTCGACTTGTCAAACATAGCTCAGAGCCCACGCCAAGGCTAGAGGTTATTATTAGCCCAGCGTCCGCTATCCAAAGACAAAACTTTCTCTTGTCATTAGCTAGCTGCCAAATGACACTTGTCAATTGGTGTGCTCTAGCTCCGCATAATGCACATACAGCAGGCATATCATTGCACTAATATTGGAGTAGGTGTCCACCTATCAGCAGCCGCTCTGATGATCGCAACAAGAGGCGTGTCAGAAAAGTTCCAGGACCGGAAACAGTCAAGACCCTCCTTCCTATTTGTGAGCCCTGCTCGATCTGAGGATCACTAACTATGGCAGCTTCACTGCATCAAAATACCTACAATATATAGTAGATCCATCATTCTGAAAGAGATGCTGGGGTTGAGCTTAGTGTTGGCCTTGAAGGTGCAGATGGGTATTTGATATTGGACAGGGAACCACTGGAGTGACATAATGGGTGGCGATAGTACGGACAGATGAATTGTGGAGGAGTTGTCGCTTTTTTGTTTTTATAGCGAGGAGCTCACGCAGAAGAAAACTGCAGTAATCCAGGCGAGGAGTGACGAGGCCATGAACAAGGAAGGCGAGACTGCGGGAGGTGAGCGATGAACGGGGGGGCCAATTGATGAAACGGAAATACAAGCAGGTTGACCCGCGTGATGTTGTTTCTACGTGCTTGAAAGCAGCATGTGCTGTCAAGGACGACAGCCCAACTCTTAACCTGAGGGAAGCCACTTGTCGAGTGGAATGAATAAACTTTCGATTTTGGCTCCAGTGGACTCGGTAGCTGTCGGTAGAATGGATGTTTTCTTTCATTTTTATTTTTTTGGATTCCTGTTGACTTACAGGAATACGGTTAAGAAAAATAGGAGTGTTTAGAGAATATACAGAGAATATACCCACCTAAAAGTGAAAGTGTCAACTGAATTGATGTACGTATAATATTGGCAAGCTTTGATAGAGGCAGCAGGGGAAGTGCAAATTCTGTGAGTTGTACTGTTGTTGCCGGGCTGACAGAAATGACCACATCCGCTGATGATGCACCTCAAGTGACCCAAACCGTGACTGAAACGGGCTCCAAGCGTGATGGGGGGGGGGATGCACCGTTAAACACCAAAGAGTCCCTCCCAACAGTCCCCTGAGCACATGTAAATCCGAACGTGCGTGCATGTGTGCTGGAGCAAATGGAAGTGACACATCTCTGCAGGGAGAAAAGAAGTGGGCGTAACCTGTAAGAGCAGTGACAGGCGCCTGACAGCAAGCATCACAGCTCTGTGATCTCACGCCAGACACTCGCAAGGTTGATGGCATCTACCTCCGCTCCCACGTCCACAGATAAACACTCCATCCACGTTGCTTTGCTGCTGCTGAGAAATCATTCATTCATTCACTCACATCTGAATGCTACCGAACGCAATGAAAATGGTTCTTTGCTTATCTTTTTTTAGATGGTGGCTGTTGCTCATCTGTAAGGACTTGCACTTTGGCATTGGAGAGCGTCTTGCAATGGCAACTAAATGCTCGAGAGAAGCTGCTCTGCCAACTCATTGACCATACGTCTACTACTATGTCTATCTATGGCTCATCCATATGCTATCAAATTGACCAAATTGTGACATAGAAGGTTGGCAAGTGAAAACAACTCTTCTGACACTGTGTGCGCACGCGTGCCTGTGTTTCTGACCCTCTCGGGTGAGATTGGGACTATTTGAATGCCAAAAGCGCAAACGATGAAGTGTTTTCTTTCACCGCTATCTGTTTCCCTAAGGCTCGGAAACACTTAGCAAGAAGAAGAGAACAGGGAATAAACACTGAACACATACACAGACTGGTTCTTGTCACACGCACACATGCTGACCCCATTAGCATTACGGAGGAACAAAATGGGCACATCTTGAAGTTTATTAGAAGCATGTTTTATAGTCTTTCAAATGTAATGATTGCCTTGTGCATTACTTGTACTCAGGATATTTTCCATGAAATACCAGGCAAAGGCCAATTCGCCCTTAGATGCATAAGTGAGGTTGTTTTTTTAAAAAAAAATGTTGTTCTCTTTTCATATTCCACCCTAGTTTGAAACCCGAACCCTAGTTTGAAACCCTAAGCTTAGCTTTAAAACCTACTTTGAAACCCGAACTCTAGTATGGAAGCGTGTCACTTGTTCATGGAAGGGTTAATGGAACAAGTTTTGGCACCTGCAAAATGGTATTCCAACCCAGAGTGACGTGACTTCATTCCACAATTCTTTGGCATTTCTCAAAGATACCTAGGCCAGCGCCTCCGAGCGAGCGAGCGAGCGAGCGCAAGCCAGCGTTGGCAAGAAAGGCCCGTGGTTGAAACACGCCGTGTGCTTTTCATCGGCCAAATAAAAGAGAAATCACTTGGGCTGATGAAAACAAGATGATGGGCTACACCCACAAGGGTGACTGACCTCAGACACCAAATCCTTGGCATGGCTCTCACGGCTCATAAAGCACTTTGACCAAATTGTTGAAGAGCAAATGCCCTTCTCGCCCTGGTGTCTTTTAGCAGGACAAACACAAGTATGTCGTGCTAAATATCAGACACAAATACAGATGGTTTGAAAGCAAAAGGAGACTTTGTGTGCGACTGCATGAGCATCTCGGTTGACCTTGGTTGACTCCCCCCGCCGCCATCAAAATGTTCCACTACATGAGTGTGTGTGTGTGTGTGTGAGCTCTCTGTCAATCACAATGGCACAAATCATTGCTGCGGGTGACTTGGAGGCTCCCCACAGCACTTGTCTTTCCCTTCCTGACTCATTCCATCCATCCATCCATCCATCCATCCATCCATCCATCCATCCATCCATCCATCCATCCATCCATCCATCCATCCATCCATCCTATCAATCAGGCTCTCCAGCACTTGTCTCGTGCCCTGGCACTGCAATTAACTCCTCATCATCAAAGAGTGGAGTGAAAGAATGCAATCCAGACGCTGACAGATATATAGACCACTTGTGAGTGGAGAGATAAGCCAGGATAGAGCCAGGAGGAGAACATAGGTGAAGCAGCGTCTCTCCTACACGCATGCATCACTCACATATGCTTTCACTCTCAAGTTCTTTTTTTTTTTCTTCTTTTTTGCCTGAGACATAGGAAAACACAAGCTCACGCATCCAGCCTGCACTCTCTCTCTCACTCACATCACATTCCAGAAAAAGGTGCGCTTCTGGCCTCTGAGACGCTTCTCTGCTCGTTGTGCAATTTTCTTCATTAACCATCCATTTTTTTCCCGTCTCCCCCTTGCTGGCACACAACCACGAATAATTGCTCATTTTGTCTGTGCCGCCGCTGCCGCCGCCGCCGCCGCCGCCGCCGCCGCCGCCGCCGCCGCCACTTATTACACGTTTCAACGTACATGCAAGGAAGCTGCTCAGTCTGTATTCTCTTTGTTGTTGATTTTTTCCGCCTACATTGTTTGCTGAGTTGTCAATTGTGACCGCTGTTGAAAGGATGGAAGACAGATGGAGTGGAAGGCAGAGGAGAGGAGAGCTATGTGTGACAGAGAGAGTAAAGGAGGGAGGGGAGGGGAGGATGTCAAGATGGAGGTCCCTACGGAGGGCAGGGAGAGTGATGGCATGCTTGTTTCTTTGTGCCCAAGCAAACGTGGCGACAGCGGCAGTGAGGGGAGGTGATGGAGAAGAAAATAGCTGCGGGCGGGAAGGGAAAGAAGCACACGGGGCAAAAAGATGCTAATTAACCCTGGCTGGCTGGCTGGCTGGCTGGCTGGCTGGCTGGCTGGCTGGCTGGCTGGCTGGCTGGCTGGCTGGCTGGCTGGCTGGCTGGCTGGCTGGCTGGCTGGCTGGCTGGCTGGCTGGCTGGCTGGCTGGCTGGCTGGCTGCAGCACTCAATGCCATTGACATAATTGGCCCTTGGGGGGGGGGGGTCGCCTCTACAATACAAGTCTATTGTTTGACACCAATAACAGCACAGTTGTGTTCTGCAATGCCATTTAAAAGAAATGAAAGCACCATAATTTCCTTCGCGATAATGTTGTCCTTTCTTTTCTCACGCGCTCTTCCACTGCTTAGTCATGCAATGCGGTGGGTGGCTCCAAACTGGAATCATTGACTAGGCAAAACCAGCAACGTGAATGCAGTTCAATTGTGTATATCAATGGACTCCTAAAATGTAAGATAATCATTGATGCGGGTGGGTACAGCCACGTTCACGATGAGTCGCATGTGAGGACGATGCACACTTGAAGCTGTTGAGTCGTGCCAAGTGGGGGAGCTTCTTCAAGCGGGCATTTTAATCTGCTACCCCAGCAGGAGCGAGGATGCCGTCACCTCAGCTTGCCTCTGCTGCTTGGACTTGTCACTATCTGGAGAGGGAATCAAAGTGAAGCAGCAACTTGGAGGAGGAAAGCCAGTGATGAGAAAGTCCAGCTCCTGCTGGCTGCCGCTGGCTGCCGCTGGCTGCCGCTGGCTGCCGCTGGCTGCCGCTGGCTGCCGCTGGCTGCCGCTGGCTGCCGCTGGCTGCCGCTGGCTGCCGCTGGCTGCCGCTGGCTGCCGCTGGCTGCCGCTGGCTGCCGCTGGCTCCACATTGTACGTGAAAGGAAGCTCCGACTCGTCGCTGCTAAATCAAATGACGGACATTGACAGCGATGATCAAAAGGACATCGTGTCTCCAACTTCACCAACTCAATTCACCATCTACCCTTTATCTAACACCGGGGGAGTTGAAAAAAAAAGCAATGGTGTTAAAAGGGGTACGTGCAATCGTGCAATGACAAGACACGTGGAGATATCTCACAATGGCTTCGTATCAGAAGCACATATTCAAGGAAGATGTGGCGACGACGCTCGAATATTTCAGGCAGACATTTTGTGTCGGACTCACTTTTGTCACAGCTCCATTTCACTGTACAAATTGCCGTCACTCTTTGGAATGATAGCAGCGGTGTGATACTTTGATGTGGGCCTGAAGCACAAGGGCTTTCCATGCTCATGAAGCTCACGCGGAAGCAAATGAATGTGTATTGATGCTCAGCCTTCAAGCACATCAAGAAATCTTACTCACTCTAAAGATCCATTTGATTGCCTGTTTCTCTAGAGCCAAAAGAGTCAAAGAGATGACCCTGGTCTTGTCCATGAATCCTTTCTTGGAGCCAGAGGGAGAACCTCCCTTCCCGACGTACCGACCCGGATGGAAAACGGAGCGCTGCGGGACGACCAGCACGTGCCCGTCAAACAGTACCTCGCCAGGCCACGCTCAACACCAACTCAAACCGGGTCACAATGGTAAGTAACTCTTGTTTGCTTCGCTTGGCCTCATGACAATCATTTGAACCTTGTCAACAGCAACATTTTCTGGTCATTTTTACATCCGATCACTCGTAAAAAAAATCATCATTGCACGCTTTCTGTAGAAGGTCCCTTTCGACGACTTCCCGACCATGTGGCAATGTCAAGAATCGCATACTTCAAGAGGAAGTTTGTCGACGAGGACCACGCTTCGTTCAGTTTCAGGACGTACTGCCAGACTGTAAGTATTCATGCTTTGCTCTTTTTGCCGACACTTTGGGATAGCATGGCTTTTTCCCCAATCCAAATGAGACATTTCAGGCAAATCAATATAGAGCCTGTTCGACACACTGTTGGAATTCAAACTCTAGCATGCATGCATTTCTCGCTCCAGATGATGAAGGCACATTTTAATTGGATGTTTTTGAGTGACTTTTATTTATTTTTGTCCTCTCTGTCAGGTGGCCCCCGTTTTGGAGGAACGTGCCCACGTTCTGCGTCTCTCTCTGGAGAAGATGCGCTTCATCGAAGACCCCGAGGTTTTCCTGCGCCGCTCCGTCCTGGTGAACAACCTCCTCCGGCGTCTGCGAGCCGACATCCTGCTCCAGAGCACCGAATGGTGCTTCTCTCCCAACCCGCTTTTAACGGGCAGCGTCTTAGCGCCGCCGCCCTCAACCCCCACGCAGCAGCAGCAGCGGCGGCAGCAGCAGCAGCAGCAGCAGCAGCAGCAGCAGCAGCAGCAGCAGCAGCACCACCAGCAGCAGCAGCACCAGCAGCAGCAAGCACTCAACAGGTCGGCGGTAGCCACGCCAATCTGCTTAGCGTCCCAAGCAGGCCCGCCCTTCCGTAAGCGCTTCCGAACGCTCCGTGCGGGACAAGGGGACCTGGGCGACGACTGCGCCCAGACTTGCTGCTGCATCTACGCTGCGGCGGCGGCGGCGGCAGCTGCGGGACACTACCTTCACCTCCCTTTGTCCATGTATGATGCGCAAGTGCCCGGGCCGCACTCCTCCTCCTCCTCCTCCTCCTCCTCCTCCTCCTCCTCCTCCTCGTCCTCCTCCTTCTTTCAAATAGCCAGCCATCCCAAGTTAGGACTGACTGTGGTCGATGGGCCCGACGACGATGACGATGAAATTGATGAAGAGGAGGAGGAGGAAGAGCTTGGCGGACGGAGACAAGCGGGACCTTCTAGCCATTGGCTTAGACTTAGGTCAAGGCAGAAAAGCCGGACGAGGACCGCGCAGGCTCACGCTTGCGGTAGGACACGAGCAGACAGCTGCGTGACAGAGCTGGAGGAGGCGGAGCCAGAAGAGGAGGCGCATGGCGGCCCACCTTGTGAGTGGGACTCTGCTGCTGAAGGAGATCTTCACTCTTTGCAGCGTGGGGCTCACCCACAATGACAATTTGCAAGTCTTGGGGACAGAAACATAGAGCTTTACCTGGAATGCCAAACTGATGAAACAAAAAAAGCTTCACCTGTTTGGCATTGTGTGCTTGAATGAGAAGGGATCTCAAATCCAGTCTTGCTCTGTCTTAAGTTGAGGAGCTGGTGCTTCGAATACGATGTAGCATTCCAAAACTTGACTTGACTCTTTTTCATTGTGCTGACTTGACATTCTGTCCACTATTTGGCTGCATGCAAGAGCGACACCTCTATCTAGATGAGAGAAACAACAATCGTGTTCAAACACAAATAGAAGTGCCTTCAAGTTTTTACGTGTCTTCATGTTCCGAAAAAGACTTGACACTGGCATTTTGTTGAATGCTGTGGCCTTTAGCAAATGTGGCTAAGACTCTTACTAAATATACACTCCAAATGCATTTTTTCTTTTTATTAGAGTGCATGATGTGGATGACTCAGCACTGACCATACGCAAACTTCAGCCAGCCTTGAAGAACACTTGTTGTGGCTTACTTAAAGCCTCGTTTGTATGTTGTTGTTTTTTTAACGACCACTTTTTTGTTTCAACATTTCACCTAAAGCTCTCGTGATGAATACATTCCCTTTGTCTTTGTGCCAAACGTGCATTGTTGCGCTGCGCATTTATTTTTCATCTCATACATCGACTTAATGAATTCTTGTAAGGTCCTAATTGAATCAATTGGTTGAAAGCACTGTACATACCTTTTCAAATACACGCTAATCAAGAAAAAGAAAACGAGTGCTATTACTAAGGATGCTGTCGTTGAATCTGACCTTAATGTGATTTGGTGATGCAAGCGACTACTGCCAAGAAGGATGATCCCATCTTGTGTTATTGACTTTTCACAAAGTGTTCAATGTGTCCTCACAATGAGTCTCCAGGTCACACGGCGTGGCGTCTCTCCTTGAATTCCCGTACCTCTTTTGACCTGTTCAATTGGGCAGGCACGGAAAGGATGCGCGTCTACAAATACACATCATTCGCATTCATGGCATTAGCGGCTTTTTCTTGCTACTTTTTTCTTCGTTAGTCTGGGTGACAAATCCAACTTTTTTGGTTCGGTTCTGTTCAAGCAACATAAATAACAGATGAGGAAGAGCTCTTGCTTTCCAAAACAATTCAAACTCCCAATTAATTTGACAGCTACTTTAGATGTGTTTGTTACTTCCTCGCTCGCTCGCTGCCTGCCTGCCTGCCTGCCTCTCATCTACTGTTCAAACAACAACAACGACGACAACAACGACACACTAATGACTGTTTTGGCATGTGTGACTCTTACAAATTGACGAGTGATGTACCCCCCCCCCGCCCTGCCCTTTTTTGCATCATCCAAATCCTGTGATTACCAGTGTTATTTTTTAAAGATAAGAATTGAACAAATCTATGTTTTTGAAGCCAAAACAAAAGAAAAAAAGTGTAAGAGTCCAAGTACTCTCCTCTCCTCTACTAAAGAAATGTTCTGTGATATGTGGCAAAATCAGTAAAAGTTGCGAAAACCCAAATCCCTTCTTGGTCTTTATCGCAGCATGTTAATCCTTGAGCAGCTTTCAGATGGGGCACAAAGAGCGTCGACGGCGTCGTGTCTTTTCCCGACAAGCGGCAGACACGCGTCCCTACGTCTCATGCAAATGAGCAGTCCAAGAAGGCTGCGAGCCGTTCTCCAAGCTTCTCTCACGTGTTCCAAAGACTCTTATCTACGGGCGCAACGGGGAGCTCAGTGACATTGGACAGTCCCTTTGATCCACTAATAGTGCTCGGCACGTGTGCCCTAATGACTGGATTATTGCTGAAAGTGTCCTGTCCTGGATGACGTTCATGCAGATTGCTCGAAAGCCGCTAAGCCATTGTGAAACATATTTTACATGGTGTCCGTGTGAGCGTGCGTGCGTGCGTGTGGCGCTAAAGCTCTGGTGTGAACATGTTGACAGCTGTGATGTAAGGTGAGGATGGGTTGGATCATCTATTCGTGAGACTTTTTTGCCGCATGCCTCTTTGCATCCTGCCTCCTCCATCTTTTGCTGCTTCCACTTCAGATCCCCATTTCTTTGTCTCCCACGTCGCTGCGCTATTCAAGTCTTCTTCGAGCGACCTGCAATAACATTAGGATGTTGGCCGAAAACAGGTCACTCTGCATCTTTGAATTGATCGTTGGTGAATAACTGCTGCTCTATTGACTCTGTCACCATTTTGGAATGGCCTATCTGTATTATATGATCAAATCAAACGGTCAAATCAATGAATGGGCCAGTTCAAATCGTTAAAATGCAAAATAATGAAACTCCCCCCCCCAGTTTTTCATGATGTAGTAACATCTGCCTTGATCAGATGTTAAGGTAGACAAATTGGACGGAGGCCGTGAAAGAAAAGGAAGACAAACCACTCGTGTGTGTCTGTGCATGGGAAAGAACACCAGATAGCCTCTTGCCAGATAAAACACACACACATGAACACATGGCCCAGTAAGTGGTGAGGAAAGGAGAGCTGTCATTTGTCAACAAAGAACTTTGGCAGATCGCTGTTGCCATGGGAACTGTCTGTTGCTGAGGACTGGTTTTGCATCACAAGGTCCTCAAATGGGCTCTAAAGGCTCAGCCCCCCCTGTCTCACCTCTGCCTCCTACACATTTGAACAGATTGCCAGGGCTTTTTTTCCCCTCCTTTTTCTTTTTCTTCCCTCTTCAGACGATTCCTACCAAAGTGAATTTGCACTGAAAAAAGAAAGAAGCATTCGACCTACATGTAGACAAATGGTAACAATGTTCCAGATGTGCCAAGATAGTGTCGTTTCCTATCTCTTGCTACTTCAAGTCAAGGCCAACAGGTTGAGAATGAGCGTCCGTGAATAAGAAGACTCCCTCTGGGCTGGGGCTGGCTTGTGGCTCCCTCTCTGGCTCCCTCTGGGGCTGGCTTGTGGCTCCCTCTCTGGCTCCCTCTGGGGCTGGCTTGTGGCTCCCTCCCTGGCTCCCTCCCCCGCTCCCTCCCTTGCTTCCTTGGACACAATGATCCCTCGTTTCTTTTGCGAGCAGTCAGAGGCTGCTCGTCTTTGATCAACCACTCCCTCGACTGCGAAAGGCACCCAAGCGTCCCTGCCCTTATTCCGGACAAGCTCGGTCCGACCGACGCCATCCGCTCTGCGACAAAACCGATGATGTATTTTAAACGCTGCTTCGGAGCCCATTCTTTTCGTATGTGACAAAAAGATTTCAAACATTTTTCAAACCTATATGACCACTGCATGCACACTTTGATGCATTTACTTGACAGTTTAGCACAAAGATCTTTGTTGTTTTCGTAATGCTAGAATTTCAATGTCTGATTAAAAGCCTCCAGCACAACGTCCCCGTTTTTACTTTGCTCCTAAACATATTGTTAAGACTTACTTTCCATTATAGTTGCTTGAATAGAGCGCATGCGCATATGTAGAGTTACCTAGTGCAGTGTGCCGGCGTGAGAGATGCTCAGCTGTGCCGTGGCAAATTGCCCAACATTAAATACCGAGCGCATTGTAAACAGGATCGCCAAACCACAGGTCAGTTAGCTAGCGCAAGGCCTGGGCAGCCACTTGCTAATCGGAGAATCTTGACATTTCATGTTATGGCATCGGCACATACTCAGTTTATGTGTGTGTTGCTGTTAGTGTTGGCTCGTGAGTGAACGAATCACTTCCTAAAGTGAGTCGTTCTTTTTTCAGTTCATATGACTTCAACCAGTAGGTGTCGGTAATGCGCATTGAAGCTGGTGCCACCTCGCCGTAAATCAAAATGAAGAAGAAAATGACGTCACTTCCCGTTCACGAACGAGTCGTAAATTGCATTTCCTTCCTTCCTTCCTTCCTTCCCGTGCATCAACGGATCAGTCAGTGAAGGTGTTGCGTCGTCTCCCTCCTGGCGTGAACTATGGAAGCCAGAATGTCGATTTGCCAAGGAAAGAAAGAACCACTCACTGAACCACCACTTCTTTTATGCGCGTTTTCTCCAAGCTAACGGCTAACTTTATTGCATGAAGGGATGCGCCGTTATGCAACAACGGGGAGATTATGCTTCTCTTTGGGTCATCTTGATTTTATAACACGTGTAGTAGTTTTTAAATAACGTGTATGCATATATATGCCTAAATATTGTTATCCAATATATCTACTGCAATTCCACATTAGATTGCTGGTTTGAAATTTACTTTTAATATTATTATTTTCAAATAAACATTTATGTTAAAACGTGTCTGGTGTTTTATTCCTTGTTTTTTTATCCGCCAATTAAAACATAAAAATCAGACATTTGGTTAACTGCTTTATATGACAATATGTGTAGGTACACCTCATGGACACTTCAATCGGTACACTACACGAGGTAAAAAAAGAAAAAAAAGAAATAAAGGGTGAATTGCACAATAAAAGCATATTTATGTACATTCTCACACCCGGGATTGAACCAAGTTCTTACCGAGCAAGAGCCCGCGTCACTAGCCAGTCGGCTATTTCGACCTGAAAGCCTTCGGTCATCGGCACTGTTTTGTACTAGTGATGTGCATTCCAGTTATTTCCCTAATAACGTGGCCTGTTATTAGGTCCACTTGAAAATGGCGGTGTACCTAATGGAGTGTCCGTGTGATTCCCTTGTTAAGTGCACCTGCGTGAAAAGTTTTAGCTCCTGCGGAACGTGAAAGTGACCAAAAAGTTTTCACGCAGGTGCGCTTAACGAGGGTCACTTGGAAAACATGTTGGAACGCGGCCCCGAGGACTAGAGCTTGACACCTGTGACCTTTGACCATGATATTTCCCTAATAAAGTGGCCTGTTATTAGGTACACTTGAAAATGGCGGTGTACCTAATGGAGTGTCCGTGTGATTCCCTCGTTAAGTGCACCTGCGGGAAAAGTTTTAGCTCCTGCGGAACGTGAAAGTGACCAAAAAGTTTTCACGCAGGTGCACTTAACGAGGGTCACTTGAAAAACATGTTGGAATGCGGCCCTGAGGACTAGAGCTTGACACCTGTGACCTTTGACCATGATATTTCCCTAATAAAGTGGCCTGTTATTAGGTACACTTGAAAATGGCGGTGTACCTAATGGAGTGTCCGTGTGATTCCCTCGTTAAGTGCACCTGCGGGAAAAGTTTTAGCTCCTGCGGAACGTGAAAGTGACCAAAAAGTTTTCACGCAGGTGCACTTAACGAGGGTCACTTGAAAAACATGTTGGAATGCGGCCCTGAGGACTAGAGCTTGACACCTGTGACCTTTGACCATGATATTTCCCTAATAAAGTGGCCTGTTATTAGGTACACTTGAAAATGGCGGTGTACCTAATGGAGTGTCCGTGTGATTCCCTCGTTAAGTGCACCTGCGGGAAAAGTTTTAGCTCCTGCGGAACGTGAAAGTGACCAAAAAGTTTTCACGCAGGTGCACTTAACGAGGGTCACTTGAAAAACATGTTGGAATGCGGCCCTGAGGACTAGAGCTTGACACCTGTGACCTTTGACCATGATATTTCCCTAATAAAGTGGCCTGTTATTAGGTACACTTGAAAATGGCGGTGTACCTAATGGAGTGTCCGTGTGATTCCCTCGTTAAGTGCACCTGCGGGAAAAGTTTTAGCTCCTGCGGAACGTGAAAGGAGCTAAAACTTTTCCCGCAGGTGCGCTTAACGAGGGTCACTTGGAAAACATGTTGGAACGCGGCCCCGAGGACTAGAGCTTGACACCTGTGACCTTTGACCATGACATTTCCCTAATAAAGTGGCCTGTTATTAGGTACACTTGAAAATGGCGGCGTACCTAATGGAGTGTCCGTGGCATTCCCTCGTTAAGCGCACCTGCGTGAAAAGTTTTAGCCTCTGCGGAACGTGAAAGGAGCTAAAAGTTTTCCCGCAGGTGCGCTTAACGAGGGTCACTTGGAAAACATGTTGGAACGCGGCCCTGAGGACTAGAGCTTGACACCTGTGACCTTTGACCATGATATTTCCCTAATAAAGTGGCCTGTTATTAGGTACGCTTGAAAATGGCGGTGTACCTAATGGAGTGTCCGTGTGATTCCCTCGTTAAGCGCACCTGCGGGAAAAGTTTTAGCCTCTGCGGAACGTGAAAGGAGCTAAAAGTTTTCCCGCAGGTGCGCTTAACGAGGGTCACTTGGAAAACATGTTGGAACGCGGCCCCGAGGACTAGAGCTTGACACCTGTGACCTTTGACCACGATATTTCCCTAATAAAGTGGCCTGTTATTAGGTACGCTTGAAAATGGCGGTGTACCTAATGGAGTGTCCGTGTGATTCCCTCGTTAAGCGCACCTGCGTGAAAAGTTTTAGCCTCTGCGGAACGTGAAAGGAGCGAAAACTTTTCCCGCAGGTGCGCTTAACGAGGGTCACTTGGAAAACATGTTGGAACGCGGCCCCGAGGACTAGAGCTTGACACCTGTGACCTTTGACCATGATATTTCCCTAATAAAGTGGCCTGTTATTAGGTACGCTTGAAAATGGTGGCGTACCTAATGGAGTGTCCGTGGCATTCCCTCGTTAAGTGCACCTGCGTGAAAAGTTTTAGCCTCTGCGGAACGTGAAAGGAGCTAAAACTTTTCCCGCAGGTGCGCTTAACGAGGGTCACTTGGAAAACATGTTGGAACGCGGCCCCGAGGACTAGAGCTTGACACCTGTGACACTTTGACCATGATATTTCCCTAATAAAGTGGCCTGTTATTAGGTACACTTGAAAATGGCGGCGTACCTAATGGAGTGTCCGTGGCATTCCCTCGTTAAGCGCACCTGCGTGAAAAGTTTTAGCCTCTGCGGAACGTGAAAGGAGCTAAAAGTTTTCCCGCAGGTGCGCTTAACGAGGGTCACTTGGAAAACATGTTGGAACGCGGCCCCGAGGACTAGAGCTTGACACCTGTGACCTTTGACCATGATATTTCCCTAATAAAGTGGCCTGTTATTAGTTACGCTTGAAAATGGCGGTGTACCTAATGGAGTGTCCGAGTGACATCACAGATCAAACAGCCAATCAGGAGGTGGGGGTGAGGGCGGGTGTGGCACTTTTCACTTTCACTTAAGCTTTTTCCCTATTGAAGTGGCCTGTGATTAGGTACACCTCATGGACACTACAACAGGTACACTACACGAGGTAAAAAAAAGAAAAAGGAATAAATAAATAAGAAAGTGTAGTGAACGATTCGGTGAACGATTCTTTTGAACAAATATTTGGAGTGAACCGATTCTAAAGATTTTCAATTAACTGGAATCCACATAACTAGTACAAAACAGTGCCCATGACCAAAAGCTTTCAGGTCGAAATAGCTGACTGGATAACGTTGCGGGCTCTTGCTCAGTAGGAACTTGGTTCGATCCCAGGTGTGAGAATGTACCTAAATATGCTTTTATTGTGCAATTCACCCTTTATTTATTTCGTTTTTATTTTTTTTTACCTCGTGTCGTGTACCGATTGAAGTGTCCATGAGGTGTACCTACACATATTGTCATATAAAGCAGTTAACTAAATGTCTGATTTTTATGTTTTGATTGGCGAATAAAAAAACAAGGAATAAAACACCAGACAAGTTTTAACATAAATGTTTATTTGAAAATAATAATAATACTAAAAGTAAATTTCAAACCAGCAATCTAATGTGAAATTGCAGTAGATATATTGGATAACAATATTTATATAGCGTATATATACATACACGTTATTTAAAAACTACTACACGTGTTATAAAATCAAGATGACCCAAAGAGAAGCATAATCTCCCCGTTGTTGCATAACGACGCATCTCTTCATGCAATAAAGTTAGCCGTTAGCTTGGAGAAAACGCGCATAAAAGAAGTGGTGGTTCAGTGAGTGGTTCTTTCTTTCCTTGGCAAATCGACATTCTGGCTTCCATAGTTCACGCCAGGACGTTCACTGACTGATCCGTTGATGCACGAGGGGCAGGAAGGCAGTTCACTCATGAAGTCGTTCGCGAACGGGAAAGTCAGGATTCGTTCCCTCACTGATCCGTTCACGCGATGAATTGGAAATGCAAATCACTCACTCACTGACTCGTTCACTCACAGCTCCGTTTAGTTGGGGAACGGGAAAAGCAATTCACGACTCGTTCGTGAAGGGGAAGTGACGTCATTTTCTTCTTCGTTTTGATTTACGGCGTGGTAGCACCAGTTTCAATGCGCATTACCGACACCTACTGGTTGAAGTCAAAACAGGCGGTTGTGAAAAGGCCAGGGAGTTGCAGCTGTCACAAATGTGCCGCCAAGCAGTCCAAGATTTTCCGAGTTGCACACATGCATGGCCTCTGTATTCTCCCTCTCTTTCCACAAGTGTGTTTGTCTGAAAGAAGTCGTTTGCACCAAAATATATCCTGCAGAAAAATATTCCAAGCATTATAACTCACTTGGAAGTATTTATATATTTTTTTGTCTACACTGCTCCAAAATCAAATGTTACCCTTCGCAAAGGGGAACCTACTGGAGAAATAACTTGACATTTACTGGAGTCATTGGAAATTTGAAAAGAGGTTGGCATATAAACGTGATGTCAACATCCATTGGAATATACAAATAATATCAACAGATGCTCTGCCTTGACATAAGAGTGACATCAGACTCTCAATATCTTAATATCTATCCTTTGCAGCTATAGTGGCCTACACTCCTCTGTGAACGCTTTCCACATGGTTCAGGAGTGTGTTCATGGGATTTCTTTTTTTTTCAGGCAGGCAGGCAGCCACGCAGGCAGGCAGCCACGCAGGCAGCCATGCAGGCAGGCAGGCAGGCAGGCAGGCAGGCAGGCAGGCAGGCAGGCAGGCAGGCAGGCAGGCAGGCAGGCAGGCAGGCAGGCAGGCAGGCAGGCAGGCAGGCAGGCAGGCAGGCAGGCAGGCAGGCAGGCAGGCAGGCAGGCAGGCAGGCAGGCAGGCAGGCAGGCAGGCAGGCAGGCAGGCAGGCAGGTAGGCAGGCAGGCAGGCAGCCAGCCAGCCAGGCAGGCAGGCAGGCAGGCAGGCAGGCAGGCAGGCAGGCAGGCAGGCCAGTCAAGTTCATCCACACTAAATTCTCTCAGCCATACCAAATCTCCTGGTATGCATTTGCAGAATTTGCTTCCACTGGAACTAAGTGGGCAATATTTTAGACAATCCCATGCTCACGAATTTGTGGGATGGACGCTTCCTGTTTCAGGAAGCATCACGCTTTGGGGCTGTTTTTCTTCGGCCGGAACTCGGGCCTTTAACAAGGGGAAGGGAATAAAGAAGAGGTCCAAACATCGAAGGTCTATCCACTTTTTGGTTTCTTTTCTCTACATTGTTGGCAAATTGTAAATGGCCTTTCAAAATTGTGTAATCTCGGTGCCATGAGATCTGGCATATATTCTAAGAACTCTTGCAGGGTGGATTTGTGTCATCCAATTTTGCACACTGTCTGTCTGTCTGTCTGTCTGTCTTGTCTGTGACCCCAAATGTTGTCTTTCACATCCTTTTGTGTTGTTCACTGTCCCTGACCCCTCAGCAATGATTTAACTGGGCCTCCTTGCTTGCAAAATCATTCATGTTGCAAGAAATAGGGGCAGTCAAATAACACTTGGAAATCCATCCATCCGTCCATCCGTCCATCCATCCATCCATCCATCCATCCATCCATCCATCCATCCATCCATCCATCCATCCATCCATCCATCCATCCATCCATCCATCCATCCATCCGCTGCATTGAAAATATGACATGCTCTCCCGCCGTCCAAATAATGACTTGGCTCAGTCAGGCTGAGTTGTGGACTGGAAAATCCCATAGCAGCAGCAGCAGCTGTTGAGTGTTTGGTGTGACCAACTACTATTTTATGATAATGACGGTAAATGCTTACAGACCATAAACTTGGCCTAGGAAGGGATTTCTCATAGTCTGCAAACTATATGAAGAAAGGGCGGTGTTTTGTAACCTCCCAAAAAACAAAAACACTGCACATTGCTCTACGATCGACACACCTGAGGCTCTGTTTTTGTACAAATCCTGCACGGCGTGCCAGGTAACAGACAGATGTAACAGTCAGACCTGGTGTTGGTCATTTTCTTGTGGAGAGGGAGGCCTTCGCCGCTGCGGGCGTGAGCAAACCCAACTTGAATCAAGGCCAGTCATAGCAACTTCTCATCGCCTTTGTATTACTAACCTATGTCATGAGTATCTGCTACATGAGCTGCTAGTAGTGTGTTTGTTCTACAACTGCAAGTATCCACAACTAGTGCTTGACCAGTGCCACAATGCGTTGCCGGTCAGTGGGATAAATAGCAAGCCAATATAAGCCTGCTTGGCCTCCTTGAGTTATTGCACGATTTGTTCGCCTGCCTCATGTTTTTGGTAGCAGGAAGAACGGCATTGTTCTAAAGATACTCAATACATGCTTTTCTGAGACTTCAACTTGAAGGAAATATTTGTATGTCCAATACATGCTGTCTTCTCAAAGCACTTGAAAATAAATCTTCAGTGTATTAACCTCTCTCTTTCTGTTTTTGTTTGAGTTGGCCCAAGGATGTGCTGTGAAAGCAAGCCTTGCCAGTAAAAGCACCGTTTACCACTTTGAAAGCAAAGTAGCCACATCTGGCAAACATTTCAGACATCTGCTTTGGATATTAGCTCACTGCGCGAGTACAAAACAAATGGTCTGACGGGATTCCTCAGCAAGACACTCCAGGGAAAAAATGCTTGGAGGAGTTGGGATTATATCTACCTGTCATAGGAGCTCTTTGATTTATTACCCACACATCATTTGGGAAGTAGCGTCATACGCAGAAAAGTATGGTAGGTAGATTGGGGTCAAAGGTTATGCACTTGGAATAGAAAAAAGAAACAAATCTTGAAGGACAAAATAAACGTGTACTAAATGTATTCAAAATACTTGTACGAAAAGTTGTTGTCAAATTTCGGAAGATGCTGTGATTTGTTTTATGAGTTGGGTTGAAGAAACAAAAGTGCGTCTATTCCAGCCATTGAGCTTATTTGTTGTGCTATACCGCCCTCTTGTGTCTAACCTCTGTTCTGCATGTTTGTTTGTTTGTTTTTCCCCGACCGACCCCAGTGAATATACGAAACGTTATATGCTATATACACTAAATATACAGTCTCGGAAGGAGAGCTTCACACATGATTACTTTTACAAATCTAACTGAACAGTTGTACTCATTTAAATGAACGAAGAAAACAATACACCATACAATGCCACAAATGATATGTAATTTCATGTATTAGTTAAGCAAAATCTTACAATCGACCATCTTATAAGAAGCTGCATTTAAGAAAGTTGCGAACTGTTATTTCGACTAGAAATGCTTTGATTTCATGGATTTGAAGTGCCATCTCACAACTTTGAACATAAGACTCTTGTGAAATGTTCTCTCCACTTAATCCAATGCATTTCAAGACGTACGTACACCGATTTACCCGTTGCAGGGGGCCGTTTCATTTTGCACCCGCATAAGCAAAAAAAGAATGTTTCAATGACTGTGCAAAGTGTCAATCAAGGACTTAGCAAAGGAAAAGACAAAGTGGAAAAATCGTTGGTTGTCAGCATGTTTTTACGGCTCGTATGGATGGAGGAGGCAGGCTCTTCTTTGTTCACATCCATCACACACAAGCGGCTCTATTTTCTTGTTTGTTATCAAATTGAAGGCTCTCTAAAGTTTTTCTTGTTGATCTGACGCCAAAACAACTGTGCAAGATTGCAACTCCAAATGCAAATTTGTCTGACAAAGTTGAAATGCTTTTTTTGGCCATTATCTGTGTTTTAAGACCAACGCGTTAAAAAAAGAAATCACCCCTGAAACATTAGCATAAGATTGACAAGATCTTTTTGGATGGTAAGGGCTCCTTATGAACCTTGTCAGAAAGTCAGATCAAATTGGTGGAGATTGAACATGAATTTGGGAGGATCAATGTGGATTCACATTTGAGTCGCCTATGCAATCTTCTTGCAAACATGGATGAAGTAGCACGGCGCCTGACTTTGACCCGCGACGTACGCCATGAAGTCTCCGTAGACGTTGTGCTCCAGTTTGCCGTTGAAAGCTTCTTGCAGCAGCGCTTTGAAGTTCTCCAGGCGGTGAGGGTAGTAGGAGAGACGGAATTTACTGCACACATTTGAACATTTCTTCATCAAGGGAGCGACACTGGCACGGCCGAGCGAGCGAGCAGTGGAAACATTACTTTCAGTTTGAATTCATGTCATTTGTCAGGTAAGGGCATCAATGACAAGCAAATCACTTCAACCTGAAAATGTCATAGTATTGCGGGTAGCAGCCATCGTAAGTGATGGGATGTGATGTCCTTGTGTACCTTAGGTTGGGAGTTTCTTGTGTCAGTACTTTGCACCTACCTGACGTCGGGCAGCTCCTGAGGGCTGGCCTGTGGAACTTGGATGGTGTAGTCCAGAGTGATCATGTGGGGCTTATTATTCACCCACAGCACAGAAGTTGAGATGTCCTGAGTGAGATCGCTCTGCAAGACAAAACAAACAAACAAACAAACAATTGCTCAGTGCAACTAGACTTGCAAAGGCACTTCTAGTGCATCATTGGCCAGCCAAACAATAAAGCGTCCGTCAGTGATGCATTGACAGATGTTCAAAATGCTCACCTCTGGAAGAAAAGCCTCTCAAAATATCCACCACCTGGATTCACATCCGGATATTCTTTTTGTGGCTTCTTCTGTGATAACAGCGCAGTACGTACTGTATGTGGAAGCTGGAAAACCAAGCTAGATAGAGTGCCACTTTTTCCAGCTCACTGACGGTTGAATGACTGCGGAGCTGCCTTGCGGAGCTGCCTTGCGGAGCTGCCTTGCGGAGCTGCCTTGCCCAGCTGCCTTGCCCAGCTGCCTTGCCGAGCTGCCTTGCCGAGCTGCCTTGCCCGGCTGCCTTGCCCGGCTGCCTTGCCCGGCTGCCTTGCCCGGCTGCCTTGCCCGGCTGCCTTGCCCAGCTGCCTTGCCCAGCTGCCTTGCCCAGCTGCCTTGCCCAGCTGCCTTGCCCAGCTACCTTGCCTTGCCCAGCTGCCTTGCCGTTCCATGTGCAATGTGCCTTGGTTCCATTGTAATTTGTGAGTGTGCAGCGTTCCCCTTCATACCTTGTAGTAAACATTTTTGCCTTGCGGTGCTCGCCCTGTCTCCAGGATGTAGTCATAGTTGCGGTGGTCAATGATGAGGATTCCGCCTGGTTTGACCATGCTTGCGATGTTCTGAAGAGCCAACTTTTGGTCACTCTGGTCCCCTAAGAGCAACGCAACAGAATGCATTTCAGCATTCGAGGTCCACTACGCTCAAACTTATATTGTACCTTTAAAATCTGGTAAGTGGGCGAAGGAGTTGCCAAGGCATATAACTGCGTCGAAACCATTTCTTCCTGGGTTCTGGACGTCTTGCGGGAGCGTCAACCAGTTGGCTTCTTCGATCACTGCCAAGCCCCCAAAAATGTGCGTACGTATTCATTACTATATGTGCATACTACATAAACACATGTATTCACAAATACATACGTATATACTATACACAATATCCAAATATCTCACCCCATTGGTCAAACGCTGCTTCTTTTCTTCTCTCCCATCTCGCCTTCAGCGCATACTTGAGCATTTTGTCACTGGCATCCACACTCACCATATTGAAGCCCTCCTCCACCAACATAATGGAGTCCACTCTAGAAAAGAAATACATGCACATGTTATAATGCATGCACTTAAACAAGTTGTTTTAGTTGTCAAGTGGTTTTGTCAACTGAAATGTTTCATCATCTCATCCTGCTTTGCCAAGTGGCAATGTTATGAGAACATCATCCTTGAACTGCTTTGACAGGTTTATACTTGTCTGCCCGCGTGCCTGCCTACCTGCCTGCCTGCCTACCTTTACATGGACGGATTCACAGTCATTGCCAGGCGGAAGTCCATTCTATTCGAGTTACTAATGATTCCAAACTAGCTCCATCTAATAAGCCAAGGCTCAAAAGGCATTCAAAAAGGGATCATGATCACAGACATATCATGTGAACTATTTTTCCAATGAAGGCTTGAGGTTGTTGGAACATTTTGAGGCAAACATGTCCTCAAAAGGCTCCATTGGTTGCAAAACAGGCCAGATTGGGTAACACGCAGTGGACCACGACCTGAAAATGCAATCATTAACAGCAACTAAGGGAGCAACTGGGGGAATGTACTGTCAAAACAAGGCAAACAAATGATATCATCGAGTTCATGTTACCAGCGCTTCACTAGAAACAATATTGATCCGAGCCCTTAACATACTTTCTGCAGCGATCCTAGCTGACTTTGGGTAAGAAGCGTTGTGCGCCCCGGCCGGCCCCGTACCTGTACCCGTACCTAGCTATTTGCAAACTATTTGGAGTATCTCTGTGGATGAGTCTTTGACTTATATGTAAATGACAGAAAACATTTTGGGCTGCTAGAAATAGTGATTGCTTGCGTAGTTATGACCGCATTCCACTCTGATCATGTTTACGCGGCCCCACATAGCCATGCAACAGTTCAATGCATATACGTAGCCGTCCGTCAGTTAGCGAGTTTAACAATGAACTTGTCTGATGCAAAAGATGTCTGCTGCTGAAGTGTCCAGTAGAAACAAACACAGAAACTCCTATGACATAGGCTGCTGATGATGTTCAGAAAAGCAAATGTCAAGGAGAAAATGGCCATTTTACGAAATCAAACAATACAGGATGTTTCATTCCAAATCCCACAGCACATAGCATTTTGTGGAAAAAGTCGAGTAGTTGGTTGGAAATGATCTGGCTCACACGGTGGAAATGATCTGGCTCACACTGTGGCCTGCCTTGTCCACAGCTGATAGACAACGTGCAGCTTTCACAGGCTTTCTTTCACCACTCGAATCGTTTGGCAATTGAGATGTCAATATACTACATGCCGCCACGTCGCTTGAACTTGCCAACGTGACAGCAGCAAGCGGCCGCCGGTGGCGCAGCACTGCACTTTGCCGCCATCGTGTGCACTTTCACATCCTCATGCGAGAGAAAAGGAAAGAAAGCAGCAACGTGTTTCTTCTTTGCACATGGCTGATTTCATGGCATTTGGAAGATTGCGTGGAGCAACTTTTTCGGATTAGCGTGCCACCTTGGTTGGACATGAATTACCCCGTTCCGCAGGCAACATCCAGCACTCTCCGGACCCCGTGTTTTCTGAGCAGTGCCACCACCCAGCTTTTGTACTCCTGCGTCCTGCTTTGCGTGTTGCCGATGTAGTGCTGCCAGACTTTCGCTGCTTTGCCATCTGCATACTGATCGGGAAGCCCTTCGGCGGCCACGCCGAGCGAGCGGGTCCGAAACACCGCGTCGACCGACATGCTTGCTGCCCTCGTTGCTTTGTGTCAGTGTTTTCTCAGCTGAAGCTCAAAGCGGCCGGCCTCGGGCGGGCAGCTAGCCGTCAACGTGGATCCCGGACACATGCTAACCTAGGTTTCGGTTGTTATTATTTATATGAGCAACATAGGGGCGAACAAACTTTAAGCCAATGAAACGCTCCTGTGGGTGGACGCCTACTTTGTGATTGGCCAAAGAGAGGTGCGTCACGTCCGCCTTTTGGGTATAGTTAACCGACAATTTTGACGTGCAGGAAAATCTTGTCGAATTTTGCCCTGAACATGTTCGATGATTGAATTTATTTCTAATGACTCATGTTTTTCTTTTATCTCAAAGTTTTTTCTCTGAGCCATATGACAACAGTTTGTGTTTTTACAAAAATGTAGTGTTATCTTTATTGCCTTTAAAACAAAAAATTGGGCACATCGTTTCTTTATTGCATCATTCACAAGTACCCAAATGAAGACTGTTTCTGTATAAAAGTACATTTAATGTGTATGGTTATAATCTATTTGACCTCGTGTTGTATAATCTCCACGTTTATATGTACAGTATGCAGATATGCTCTTTTCTTGTACATTTCAAATGGTCAATAAAGTTGAGAAAAAGTCAAATCAAACGATCGTTTGGCCTGCTACCCTTTACGCATGGACCAATGTATGCATGCGTGCATGTCTGTCTGTCTGTCTGTCTGTCTGTCTGTGTATGTATGTATGTGCATGTATGTATGTGCATGTATGTATGTGCATTGTCAAGAGCAAGGGTTTACAGTTTCCCTGGGTTCGACTTTGTCTTTATTTGGAGAATTCTTCTCCACTGATCTGTGGCCATGAGGTATCACGTATGCTGGTAGTGAAGTTGGTCATTGATTACAAGCTGGGGTTAGTGTTCAAATATGCTCTTATCTGGTTTAGGTAACTGGAAAAAAGCAGTTCTGGGTGGTGTTCAAAGTTTTCTCTACGTTTTAGTACGTAGAACAAATCACACAGGCTTTCTGGGTCATCTGCCAGACATTTGGGCCTTTTGTTGAGAATTGTTCAAATGTTTGCGGTCACCCAGACAATTGAGTGTTTTCCATGACCATGAACATAATTGCACGAGGGTTTTCTAATCATCCATTCGCCTTCTGACACAATTGCAATGGGGGATTAGGTGTGGTGTCTGGAAATGGGCCTTTCTACACCTATGTAGATATTGCATTCAAAAACAGACGTTTGCAGCCAGAATAGTCATTTATCACATTGTCAGTGTACTCCTGATTAGTTGAATGTTGCCCTCATTGAAAAAAATATATATACTGATTTTAGTTGAAAAATACGGACATTTGTAAGTGACCCCAAACCTTTGAACGGTAATGGACATATTTTTAACCTAAGCTTTTAAATAGAACTATCTGAAACTATACATCCATATTTAATGGCGTGTTCATATTCATGATATTTACACAACGTGCAGACAGTAGAGGGTCCCTTAACCTTCCTAACTTTTGAGTTCGAATTTGTTGAAAACAACAGTCAATGGCTTAAATGCAGAGACAAATTTCACCACACCCAGATGTGTGTGTGTGTGTGTGTGTGTGTGTGTGTGTGTGTGTGTGTGTGTGTGTGTGTGTGTGTGTGTGTGTGTGTGTGTGTGTGTGTGTGTGTGTGTGTGTGTGTGTGTGTGTGTGAGACAATCATTGGGTCTTGACCTTTTTTTTAGATGGTGCTCTATGACAAACAGATAGACAGTGACATCCAGTGGCGGCTGGTGGAGCTTTCTCTATATCCAGTACATTCATTTTTTTGCAGAGGGCCACATTTGGCGTTTCAGCTTTTTTAATTTTCTAATGATGAATTCATTGACATTGTATTGAAAAAGGTTCTCTCTCTCTCTCTCTCTCTCTCTCTCTCTCTCTATATGTTTTTTTTTTCTCTCACCCAGTGTAATCTGTTAAACACTCACTAAGGGGCACTTGCCCTTTGGTTGAGATTCTGCTGCTCTCTGTGCTTGAGGCGCTTCATCACATAAAATCTTCCAACACAAATAAGGGCCACCACGGCCAAAGCAGCAAAAATCCACAGCCAAGTAAAGGTGGCAGCGGAAAGAGTGGAAGCTTTCGTAGTGTCATTGTCAGGCTTGACGTAACCTCTGACAGAGGGAGTGGTGATAAGGAAAGGCTCATGGACTGCTTTGACACATTTCACCTGATGTCTTAGTACATAACCTTCTTTGCAGGCACAGACAAAACTTCCAAAGGTGTTTTGACACTCTTGCTCACATTGGTCCATCAAGCACTCGTCGATGTCCTCGCACAATTGATCGCTTCGGATAAAGCCGTCGGGACAGAAGCAAACGCCGCCAGAGTTTTTCTCACAGATGGCCGGGCACGTCTCCTGGGCGCAGTGGACTTGACAGCGCCTGCCGTCCGTCCTGTCCGCTGCGTATCCGCCGAAACAAGAGCATTTGAAGCCATCTTTTACCGGAGTGCAGACATGCTCGCACGGAGCGTCCGAGCAGCCCTTGGAACTGGGGAAAAACGTCCCGTCGGATAATTCTTGTGCCTGGCACGCATCTCGGCGGGAGGTCCTGCACAGGAATCCGTCCATTCGATGTGAGCACGGCCACTCTCGGAGCTTTCTCTCTCTCGAAAGTGAGACGCAGCTCGGAGAGCAGACTCGAACGCTATCTTTCCAGGCGATGGAAGAGGGAACCCGGTCGCTGTGCCCTTTGCCGGAGGTCCGCTCGTAGCCTCTCGTATGATGAGAGAGGTTGCTGCAGGCGTCGCTCGGCAGATGAAGTCCAAGCCAGAAGTTGCCAGCAAGTTCTTGCGCCGCCATATCAAGCAATCGTTTCTCTTCTGCTGACTGAAGTGTCATTAGCACGCCTTTGTTGGCTTGACATCTTTCCTCGGCCGTTGTGAAATCCACTTGCTCTCGGTTGATTAGCAAGCACTCGCTCCCGACGCAGAGAGGTCGACAGGTGGCGGCACGCCGCGTACCGAAGATAGAGGACCGGGAAAGAAGAGACAATGTCACAAGCACCTGGAGATTCAAGCGGGCCATGTTGCTGCGCTGTAGTTCATCTTCAAATGCTGCCGCAGAGCAGAGCAGAGCAGAGCAGAGTAAGAGCTCTGCAGGCGACTGTGGAGCGGAAGGAAAGCCAAGGCAGGAAGGAAATGAGATAAAGACGGTGTTTTTCCAACGTCAAGCACAGGGGCCGGAATACGTGCGTGCGTGCGTGCGTGCGTGCGTGCGTGCGTGCGTGCGTGCAGAACCAAATCAACTCTTCTCGTCTCCCGTTTGTATTGCACAAAAAGACATACGCTGGCTGGCTGGCTGCTACTACTACTAACACCTTCCTTCCACCAATAGTAACAGGAATAAAAACGACACTTTTTGTATATGTGTCGTGTTTCCCAGTCTTTTCTTTCAGTAGCCTCCTCTCACATTCCACATAGCCAATTGCGTGCTTAAACATGCCAAAGGGACTCAGCTTCTTTCTTTCTTTGTTTGTACAGTATGTGATGTGGGATTGGTTGGCAACCAGTCCAGGATGTGCACCACCTCAACTGGGGCATGCCTGTCACAGCTCATGAAATTGTCCATGTGCTCATCATATTATGCACGCGACTACAGTGTGTGTCTATGTGTGTGTGTGTGTGTGTGCGTGCGTGTGAAAGCAAGGGGAGGGAAGAAGAAGGAAAAAAAGAAGAAAAAAGCAGGAGAGACTAGGGTTGCATGCGTGGGTGGTGTTTACAATTGAAAAGCAAGAATGACTTGGACATAAATTACATAAATACACTTGAAATGACACTGTACACACAATTAGGGCAATCTTCTTCATCGGGTCAAAGGTCATCAGTCAAGATGGATTCATAGAGTTTTTCTAGGCGTGGATCAAAACCAGAGGAAACCCAACAATAAGTGTCTGTGGCGCTTTTCTTGGCTTCCTTTCTGGAGCGGCGACATCGCACGATGGCGACGGCTAACGTCACCGTGACGACGAGCAACAAAGGAACGAGCGAGCCCAGCGCACAGACGAGCGCTCTGGAGTTGAGCGGCACGGCGCTAGCAAACAGCGAAGCGTTGCTGGGGGCGATGAAGGGCAAATGGGTGGTAGCGGGGGCGATGAAGGGCAAATGGGTGGTAGCGGGCGCTCCCGTGGCCTCCTCCGCCGCCGTCGATACAAAGTCACCGGCTGGCGTTTCCTGGCCCACCTTTAGGCTCACATCTGGGGTGCAAGTCATGGTGGTCCCGGCGGCGTGCGCTACGTGAAAGCCCTCCGGGCACACGCAAATGAAACTTCCTTCAGTATTCACGCATCGGAAGGGATAGCAGCGCTCAGTAGCACATTCATCCACGTCCACGCAGGAATAGGCGTCCTCTGACAGAGCCCAGCCGTCTTTGCAGTAGCAAGAGAAGGAGCCGGCTGTGTTCAAACAGCCATGGGTGCATTTGGACCGCAGGCATTCGTCCACGTCACGACAGTCGCCGTCCATCATTTCGAAGCCGTGGCGACACGCGCAGGTGTAAGCGCCCGCCGTGTTGATACACGCCGCGTGGACGCCGCACGGCAATTGGGAGCGCTGGCACTCGTCCACGTCAGAGCAGTTGTGCCCGTTGGCTGCCAATTGGAAGCCTTTGGGACACGTGCAGAAGGCTCGCCGCTCTCTCACCACGCACTGGTACTCGCAAGCGTCCGCCCCGCTGCACACGTCTGGGATTCGACACGAGAGGCCGTCGTCCTCGAGGACGTAACCCTGACGACAGAGGCACGTGAGCCCATCCGACGACACCTGCCGGCACACGTGTTGGCATCCGCCGTTGTCCTCGTCACATTTTCCACGTTCCGTCGGGCAAAAGGGACCCGGCGCCGTCCAGCGATAGTTCTCGTCGCTCCAGACGCAAATGGAATAGTGTTGGCGTCGGTCAGCGCACGTGACCTCAGCGTACGTTCCAAGCGGCAAGGATTTCATCTCATTTTGGATGGGCTCCTCGGAGAAAGGCGGCGTGTAGGAAATGCGTCCGGAGCCCGACAGGTGCAAAGGGCCGCACATTCCTCGGAAGTAAAACTTACACACGGGCGAGGCCGGAGCTTTGCAAGTTCCGGCGCTCCATTTGGGCTGCTGGTGGGCATTGTAAGTGACCCTTACGCAGCGCTCCGTGCAAGTGTCCACGGGTTCTTGATTCCAGTTGGAGTAGTGTGAATCTCGCTCCCCAGACAGCCACTTGAAGCCTCGGAGCGGTGCGTCAGCTAAGACGCAATCCCCTCTGTGCAGCTTTAAGCCGATCCAAAACGCTTGCGTCTCGTCCTCGCCGACGGGCGAGAGGAGAGCGTTGAGGATGGCTTCTTCTTCTTTGTCTCTTACGGTCATCAGGTAGCCTCCGTTGTGGAAGCAGCTCTGACTGGCCTTGTCAAAGCTCACCTTCTCCGCATGGACGGTGTAGCAGGCGTCGGACGTGCACATGGTTTGCTGTTGGACTCCATCGAATCCTTCCAAAGCGGGGAGGAGAAAAAGTAATAGCGAGATCACTGGCATGGTTGCGCTTCGCAAGAATTGTCTCCTGAAATGTGAGCAACATGCGGCCGCCTCGTTTGCTTTGGTGCCGGCGTATCCTGTTTGGGACAACTGAAGGCGGAAACAATGTTCAAGGGCTCTTTCTTTCGTTCATTCTTTCTCCTGAGCCCAGAAGTTCCGTTTTGAGCTGGGAAACAATGGGCCGCTGGGCCGTGTTGTGACTGGATCTCCAGATGCCTCCGGCCCCTGCAGACTCACGGCTTCTAAGCCGACTCCCTTAATTGTATCGAGTTACAATACGTGAACACGCAGAGGTCACGTGACCTCGGAGATGCTGTGACATGACAATTGGAAAGTGGGGATGGATGGATGGATGGATGGATGGATGGAATGAGGGATGGAATGAGGGATGGATGGATGGATGGATGGATGCGAGGGGGGAGTGGAGTCCTTTCACCACTGCACATGATCTTTTGGCTGTTTTATCGACAGCACTTGTTTTCGAAATGTGAACAACTTTGACACTACAATGCTGATGATTTATGAATTCAGACGAAAAATTGGTTTTTCACAATTTGGGCATTTCCACTTTCCAGGAACATTTTCAACAAAACACACATTTGATGGATTTATTTCCTTGAAGGTTTTCAAGCCGCTGCTAAAGTTTCAAATTGCGTCCTGCATTCTTTCTGGCTATTCGACTGGAGGAGCCCTCCAATGAAATAGCTCACAAGACTCAAGTCATGAGCTCCAATTTATTTGTGCTGCTTGGAATTGTTGCTTTGATGGCATGAAAAAATATGACTCTGGGCCCAGCACTTTTGAATGTCATTGGCCCCCTTCAACCTATGCAGACATGAATAGAGTAAAGGTTCCGTTTGTGTTTGACTGGATGGAGTTGAGAATGTATTCGGTTGACAGAGTGCATTGCTGATGCTGGTTCTGAACAGCGCAGCAAAACAGTTCCTGTGTTTGTTTGAACGCAGCGGATGAGCAACTACAATGGCAGGAATTCCACTGCAGGCCACCCGCCCTAACCCTACAGCCACGACTTCAGCTTTTCCAGCAAGTATATCATTCGGTGTCAAATAGGCAGTGAGGAGGCTTGCCGGCTCTATTTGAGAAACCGTTTGGAAATGCTCCATTTGCCGATCGATGTCCATTGACTGCTTGACGGTGATTTGTGACTTCCAATAGGAATGGAATGTGCAATGGCTTCACATTGGCAGTGTCTATTCCTTTTGTTCCGCCCTGATCCCTCCCTAAATTTGTCGCAGTTGTTGTGACTTTCAGCGTGTCCTCAACAGAGGTCACCAGAGTAGCTCAAGCGCAGACGCGTCATTTGTCAAGCATTGTCCGTTTTTTTTTTTTTTTAACCCCACTTACTACATAGCAGCAAAGACTATGTGAAGCTAGGTCCATTTTGACTCCTGTTGAATGTGTATACAAACTGTAGTCTTGCTTCTGTACTTGTAGCGTTTGCGTGCGCTTTGTGTTTAAACAGCAAAGTATTGCGAAACCTTGAACATGCCTGGGCAGTTGGAAGATTTGATCATGCAACAACATTTGTTCTGAATGGCAAAATAGGTGGCGCTTCAGAGATGATTACCATATTGGTTGCCGTCTAGCCTCAGGGATGTGCTGCTATTATATAAGGCAAAAAGAGCAGGTCTTCTCACGCATGCTTCACTGAGCCACCTGGAAACACCAACATACACATCCTCTACTTCCTGGTGAGTTAACACTGGCCTTTTATGATCAGATATTTGCTCTACATTTCAACTTGAATATTAACATGGGCTTTCAATAAATGAGCAGCCCCCCCGCAACCCTGGTGAAGAGAAGTGCTTCAGACAATAGATGGACGGACATTTTCTTAAGATTTGAGTCTCCGTTCCTCTGTTGACTTGCATCATGTCATCATCGCTCACATTGCTTATCTGGTCATACTAGCTGTCTGTCTGTCTGTCTGTCTGAGACAAACATGCGAGAAATGTCAGTCCTAAGAAACAAATTGATCAAATGAGCAACTTTGAGCTCGCGAGCCAACGACAACAATATCGCTGTGCTCGACAAGTTTTTCGCAAGTATAAAAGCGTTTGCAAGGTATTTGTGACATTCTGTCATGAATCCAAGTTTGAAATCATCTGCCACTGTTTATCAACCCGAGGTAACCCACAAAGTCAAAGTTGCAAAACCGGCTCAGTCACTCTCTCAAACATCTTGTCAAATGAATGGCAGAGAGCCTCGTGTGTTTTCTTCAAGGGCAAAAAGGGCAATGACACAAGTTCTGACAATCAACGTTCATGCTTAACATGTTCTGGGGGAGCCCATATGAGGAAGCAGCTGTACTTTTGAGACGCTAATTATTATTATTTGACAGAATGGAAACTTGAATGTAATCTGTCGCTACAAATGCTGAGGCGGTGAAGAAAACAAATATTTGAGTTCCGGCCAAACATGCAGCAGGGGAACCTTGAGAGTGAAGTTGCAGAAAAATTGAAAGGAATTCCCACTCGAGGTGTGGCATTGATTTCATGATTGGCTGCCAAGCATCCGTCCTTAAAATTCATCTGGACGGGCAGGCTGGCTGCGGCTCTGAACAGGATGAACCGGATTGATTCATGTTTGCGAGGAGATTCCCTCTTTGATTTCCAACCCAAGCAATCTCCTTGTGTTGACATTCTATTTAGAAGTCGTTACCTTGGATAAAACAGATCAACGTGAAGAAAACTACTGAATGAGGGACTGATTGCAAGCAAGCAAGCAAGCAAGCAAGGAAGCAAGCAAGCAAGCAAGCAAGCAAGCAAGCAAGCAAGCAAGCAAGCAAGCAAGCAAGCAAGCACGCAAGCAAGCAAGCAAGCAAGGAAGCAAGCAAGCAAGCAAGCAAGCAAGCAAGCAAGCAAGCAAGGAAGCAAGCAAGCAAGCAAGCAAGCAAGCAAGCAAGCAAGCAAGCAAGCAAGCAAGCAAGCAAGCAAGCAAGCAAGCAAGCGAACCAAAGTGTAAATATGGTGCCATCTTCAACAAATAGTAATAATGAGAAGATTTTGGCCTTTTCAACCGCTGTTCCTTTACAGTGCAGCACGGGTCAGCACCGAAATGCTTTCTCCAGGCGTGTGCATGAGCATCATCAATGCACGGCATGCAGGAGATGCTTACGGGACCGTCAGCAACCCCGAGGTGCTCTTCAAGCAAGACTACCGTCGATTGAAAGCGTACTGCGTCAGCCGGCAACTACGCTACATCGACGACATGTTCCCCCCAGACGCGCGATCCCTCGGCAAGGCTGCGCTGAGTCCTTCGGACCTCAGTGCAGTGCAATGGCACAGACCGGGAGTACGTTTCCTTTTTCCAACGTCAAACTCATACGCATCCTAAAATATTGTCTCTTTCAGAAACTGGTTCCCAATCCATCTTTTGTTGTCGATGGCATCTCCAGGTTTGACTTTGGTCAAGGCATGGTTGGTAAGAAAATGAAAGTGCATCATTCAAGAGCTTGTTACACTATGCTGAGCACTCACTCCAAATGTCTCGTGTCAGGAAATTGCTGGTTCCTTGCATCTCTAGGTGCACTGACATTCAAGCCAGCTGTCTTTCAGCACGTTGTTCCTCTTGAGCAAAACTTTGTCGACGACTACTGCGGACTCTTTCATTTCCGGGTAAATGACGTTGCAATTCGCATGGACTTTTGCATTTTTCTGACATGCTGGCGTAGAGTGCAGCTCTAGCTGTAATCAGAATCGACAGCAATACTGCTTTAGCCAGAAGAAGAAGAAGAAAAACAAACAAACAAACAAACAAACAAACAAACCAGTAGTTACTTACCTTGACTTCTTGTAGCAGAGGCCGATGTATCCTTACGCTGCTGCTCAAACCTTTGTAACCTTGAAACATCATAAGAGCAAAAATACAATACACTGTGATGAATACATAGCATTGCTGCAAAGCACGTAAACAGTCCAAGTATTAGTAGTATGTATGTATGTGTGTATGTGTGTATGTATGTATGTATGTACGTATGTACGTATGTATGTATATGTGACTTCATCTCTCCCACCATTTCAGTTCTGGAGATTTGGCAGGTGGGTTGACGTGGTCATCGATGACAAGCTCCCAACGATCAATGGCAAACTGCTTTTTGTGAGATCCAAAGACCCAACAGAATTTTGGCCCGCTTTGTTGGAGAAAGCTTATGCAAAGTATGGAACCATTTGTATGTATAGAATGGGTTTAATTTGCTCATTTCTATCATCATCATTGCAACATACTTGTGCCAGGGTTTGCGGTTCCTATTCAGACATGAGTGCCGGAACAACCGACGAGGCGTTGGTGGACTTCACGGGCGGCGTTCACATTTGTATCAATCTGTCAGATCCTCCCCAAGACCTTTGGGAGCTTATGTGCAGAGCCGGACAATCCATGTCGCTGATGGGATGCGGCACTCCTCAAGGGGTAAGCGCAACGTTCGCGCCACCGCCACCACCCTCGAGCCATTCCGTTCGCTTGAGCCCATTTGCTTGAGGGCTTTGCGGGCCCCAATCATCCTTGGAGGCTTTACGCAAACACCACTGGGGAGACAGACGATGGCTCTTGCAATTTCAAGGGAAAGGGACATATCGGCATTGAGCCTTTGTAACTCAGCTGAACTCCGGATTCTTTCTTTCTAGCGGTGTCTTTCAAGATCCTACATGTCACTTTCCTTCATTTCTTGTGTGACAGATTAGTCGTAGCTCAAAAGATGCTTGTTGTGACTTGTAGGAGACAGCAGCCAACACTGTTTTGCCAAATGGATTGGTTCAAGGCCACGCCTACACGGTCACCGGGGTCAGACAGGTGAACTCTTAAAACGTTGCAATGGAGGAACATTTGACTTTTGCTTCACACGTAGGAACCGTTGCGTTTTGGAACAGGTGATGAGTCGAGGCCAAGCAGTCAATTTGGTGCGATTGTTAAACCCCTGGGGCAGGGGCGAGTGGAACGGCGACTGGAGCGATCGGTACGTTACATCTGATGCTTTTCAAAGGGCAAATCCAGCTGGAGAGTAGGACCGTTTTCAAGTCATGCAGGACATACCAAATTCAAACGGTAGAAATTGACGACAGCCATTTTGTGTTGTGCTGTAAACGTGCGCTGCTGCATCTTATGTGTTGGAAATGAAAATGGCCAGGTCACCTTTATGGCAAACGGTGAGCCCGCAAGAGCAATCCCTGTCTCTTTCCGTGGTTGACAATGGGGAATTTTGGTAAGCGACCTACTTGAAATGATTTCTATTGCTGATACTCAGGAGCGATTGTAAGCAAACGCCGATTCCCACAACAGGATGAGCCTGCAAGACTTTTGTCGATTTTATTGCGATCTGGACATCTGCTGTACGTGTCCCGACTTCCTTGATGGAAACTCGCACTGCCATTGGAGGACGTCCTTCTACGAGGGCAGATGGCTTGCTGGGAAAACAGCTGGAGGATGCATGAATGGTACTTTAGCAATATCTGCCTTTGGGCGGGCCACCAAAGCAAATCAAATGTATTTGGGGCCGCTTTTATCCAATCTCCAATCAAGAGAGACTAGTACGGAATTGCTGCGATGATGCGGGTGAACAGTTTGTCCACGACGACACGATGATTCAAGAGTTTTTATTCGCCATGTTTGAGCGTGCCAAACAAGGAATTTGACTTCGGTAAATCACAGCCTGTGTTCAACATTTCGGCGATTGGAGTAATGGACAAATTGTTTGTTTGTTTGTTTGTTTGTTTCCATGACAGAGCAGAGCTTCTGGACTAATCCGCAGTATCGAGTCAGCATTGAGCAAGTTCAGAGTGGCACTCAATGTGCTCCCAAACAAGGGGAAAGAAATATGCTGGTGTCACTCATGCAAATGCCGGACAAAAGAAACAGAGCCTTGGTCAAGAATCTCCACATTGGATTCTCCGTATTTCAGGTCAGTCATTTTGAATGCTAACCCTATGCTAGCAGCTGTCATGATTCAAATATGGGATACGAGAGAGAGCATCTCTTTTTTTGTCCCCGACATGAACCAATGGTCATCAGGTCCCAAAAGAAGTGAGTATCCTTCCATCAGTGTCATCCATCTTATGTTGCAACACAAATTGACTCTCAGCGCGTGTCAAACGGAATCCCAGTTGACGGCCCAGAGGGGAAGTTTTCCGGCATCTTTCTTCAGCAGAAACAAAGCGGTCGTGCAGACTAAAAGCTTCACCAACGCTCGTGAGGTGATGGAACTGGTGGAATTGGCGCCAGGGGAATACCTGATTGTGCCGTCAACTTTCAAGCCCAACGACACTGCCTCCTTCATCCTGACCATCCTCTCCAAGGCCGAGGCTCATATCCAGTAAGTTCACCCTAAACTATGTATGTACGTATGTGCAATCCCGACTATGACCTTGACAAAATGATACGCATCTCCACAGCGAGACTTCTGGCGCTCATGGCTATAAAGACGTCGTCGAAGAGGTTGCCTTTGGCTTATTCGATGCAATTGAAAAGAAGAAGTTGCATTTTGAACACTACCTTCCTGTTTTGTAGAGCCCAAATGCTGCCGCCACCGCCGATGACAAGAGAATCCTGTTCCAGCAACTATTTGGCCAGGTAGTTCTTGCATCTTGAACTGGCAAATGTGGATGACACCTTATTGTCATTGGAATATACGTATTTCCGCAGAAAAAGTCCGCTCATGCACTTTTCAGGTGCCGCCATCGGGAACTCACGGCCCCATTCAAAAAAGCTCTTTTGGCATTGCTCAGCTGAACGTTGAAGCGGTTGCTTACACTTGCTTGCACACTTTTGTTTTACATGTCAACATCATTTCAACGCTGAACAAAGTCTCGCAACTCTATTCGCTGCTCTTCAAGCATCGGCGGTGGCTCGTCACCAGAGGCGACGCCCTCCTTCCCACACATTGAAAGGGACTGAAATGAAATGAGGAAACTCTTACATCCATTTGCTTATAAAGCTTCAGCGGATTTAGACATAAAAAAACGTCTAACAAGCACACATAATAGAACATGCAAGTTTTTTTTTTTTTTTTTAACAAGCTGAATAAATTCACACACCCTCCGCTCCCCCGACATGCAAGCTCAGTGTCAAAGGTGCACGTGCATTCTCTTCATCTTATTTGATTTCAGTATGACGAAGTGGATGCCGAACTGCTTCAGAAGCTCCTCAATGATAGTGTCTTGAAAGGTAAGGCTGGGACAAATGACATTTTTCATACATTGAATAAAAGGAATTCCCTTATCGGTATGCTGTTTTTTATTTATTTATTATTATTATTCTTTTTTTATAGGAGACTTGAAAAGTGGAGGCTTCAGTATTGACGCATGCCGCAGCATGGTCGTTTTGATGAGCGTATCCTTTGTCATTATTTTCATAGTAAACGACTAGTTTAGCGTCGTAAGTCTCGACAGATTGCCATTTGAGCTCCTGTCCTGGAAAATGCATCCAAAATATTCAGTCTATACCAAAAGGACGTGATCATAGTTTTGAAACTTACATCTTGATGTTGATTTGAAGACAACTACCAACGGCAAACTGAATGCTGGGGAACTTTATAGTTTGTGGAAGAAGGTTGCCAAGTACAAGGTATAGAAAGGCATTTGTAAAAATGAAGCGATTGACAGTTTGGCTTGAGCTCAAGTTAGGTCCACTCCATGGCTTTCTCCAGGATCTTTTCCGACGTATTGACGTGTCAACAAATGGAACCGTTACACTGAGTGAGCTGAAGAATGCTGCCATTAATTTAGGTACGTATTCTGTGGGCCCACCTGACGGCCATAGAAGTCAGAAACGGGAGCATTGACATTCCTCCTATGTGTGTCTGTTCAGGAATCAGGGTCAGTGATAACATGCTGAAAGTGTTGACTTTGCGCTATGGGACTTCCTCTGGACATATAACCATGGAGAACTTCATCACTCTTGCTCTTCGTCTTGTTTCTATGAAAAGTGGGTGCATTGGGATATGACACAAGATGCACAACCATACTTTGTCATGACCAATTGCTTTTTATCTTTGTCCGCATTAGAAATCTTCAATCGTTTTTCTGATGGAACGACCATGACACTTCCGGAATCGGAGGTATGAAACATCACCCAAGAGGGTGTTTCGACGCACTTTGACAATGCCTTTCTTTTCCAGTGGATGCAAATTTCCATGTGTACCTGAAGAAGGAAGATGAATGAGGAGGAGGAGGAGAAGAAGAAGAAGAAAAGCACGCTTCATTGGGCCTCATTCACTCATAAATGACTGTTGGGCATTTACGCAAAATCTGTGTGTAGCAGCAGCCTTATTTTCTTTGCACCACTGCGCGTTAGATATTTGCGGAAAAAAAGGCAATTCTTGACCAATATCACCCCAGAACATTCACAACTTCTTTCCCAATCTTTTTCCTGTCATCGGAAAGCTTGCTAAAGATAGAACCCGCTCGTCGTGATTCTTAAGTCATTCTTAATGTAGAGAAGAAGGTGCACAAATGTTGCTTTGGTCATAAAAACAAACAATCACTTGATAGAAGGCGGCCACTTGAACGTATTGGAAAAGTTTCGCTATCCGATATTCATCACTTACGTTTCACAAAATATCTTCACAATGTGGAAGTTTGTCGCTCCACTGATCTCCTTCACAAGCAATCAAGGCATCGCCGCCGGTTAATTGAAAGCCATGGTAACAAGAGTACAGGGTTACCAATTTGCCAGCTAGCTTGAGCAGGATGTAATCGCCATTGTCGATCTGTCCCGGAGAGCCGCAGCGCTTTAAATCTGGGGGTGGGTGGATGGATGGATGGATGGATCATGATACATTTGCAAGTCAATGCATTGGAACATGAACAACATGACAATTTCAACTCCAAAAGACATTTGACATTACATTGACACAACTCGTTTTGCAAGCTAAATAGAAAAAGTGCTGGCTGAGGCAGACCAAGTCCATTTGGACATTTGGTCCGGCAGTCAAGTCATACTTCAAATAGTCCTTTCAAAAGGCTAATGAGCAAAGTGGAATGAAAGAGCAGAGCAGGAGAACAAGCCGACAACTGAAATTCATATCAATTCTGCTCGGCTGCTCCTTATTCTCATGACAAGTCCAACATTGCGACGCACGGGAGGGAGAAATCCAAAAAGTACAAAGCAGGATGGTCAAGGGTGTTGTTGCACTGCAGTCAGGCGCTCTTTTGGATAGTCCATGCTAATATGGCTTACCTTGACTTTCTTCCTCTCGCCACGCCTCCAAATCCATTGGTGGTAAAGTGTCACACGAGACGTAACCCGAGGGGTACTTTCCCAATACGAAGGCATCCGGTGGGACCTCTGTGATGTCACTGTTGTCACAGATGATCTTAGACAGTGAAACTTTGACAAGTTCCTTCCTCTGCGCTTGGCTGAAAGTCTCCTCTGCTTCCCACCAAAATCTTGGAAGGAAGAAAAAAAAAAAAGAAGATAGCTGGTGTAAATATTTGACAAAGCAAAAGTGGTCCAGCAGAGTGGTCAGCAACCTGTCGCCGTCACGAAGCGCTTTCATCTGTTTTGCAATCAGGCACGCAAATAGAGGACCGGTTCTTGAGCCTGGCAGAAAGGTCTCAACCAGTCCCCCCAGCCATACGTCAATGTTGTCAGGGTGCTTGTACACTTGAAGTATCCTCTCTGCAACACTGGCGTCACTCACAACCTGCTTCAAGTCTTCCAGCGTCCTTATGCGCTCCAGTCCGCAAAGATCTCTCCAGTCGTTGTATCCTGGAAAGCAAATGGAGCTTTCATTTGAAGGTTGTAATGTCTCTCTCTGATCTCCCTCCCGATTCTTGCCAATCCCGATGCATCTGGAGAAAGACGAGTTTCAATGGGCGCTTTTGTGTTCACATTCAAACGTGGGCTAATGCAGCCAACGCAATTACAAATTCATCTCGATGATATTCGCTTGAAGATCGTACTGCTGTTTGTCATGTTGTTGAGCGCTCGCTCGAGAGTGACCGTGTTTCACATATTGCAGATTGAGAATCAAAACATACCATGGCGTAGATTTGGTCTTTCCTAGTACGGGACTGTGATCAATGGTCACTCCAAGAATGATATTTTGGAGTTCATGGACAGAAGCATTTGTCCACCTGCCTGCAAAGGTCACACAATCCCTGAGGCAAACAAACAAACCTGGCAGACCGTGATCTCGCCCTCTCTGCAGGTTCAGTGAAGCCAGGTCCATGTCTTGTGGAACAGCTAAAACAATCAGCCTCTCGGTCAGCTCATCCGCCAGCAATTTGTTCGGAAGGATGCTGGCCGCTTCCTCTCCGACCGCACCTCGAAGGATTGGCTCAATTCCGCCTAAGAAAAACAACATTGGCTTCAAGCAACATCACTGCGACCGCTTGCAACGAGAGCTTGTACCTTCTTCGATGATCCTCCATGGACTGAAGAAGGTATCGTGCAGCTTTAAACTGGGGAAAAATTCATGTTCCCGGTAGCTCTGGTTGAGTCTCCTGACGACCGGGGAGATGGTTGCGTGACCGAAGCGGAACGCCGCCGTGGCAAAAACATTTGAGGCGGATGGATCCGCGGTTGGATCGTATCCTCCATACGGTCCAATGTAATTGTCGAAAAACTCTTGACCAATTATTTTGGGGACATAATCTCTCATGGTTATCATCTTAGAAAAGAGCAGAAAATCACATATTTATGAATCGATATAGCTGAAAACATTGACCAGCACACACCTGGTGCAGCGCCCCGATAATCTTGCGCGTTTCTTGATAGACGGTCTCCGCATTCCAGTGAGCATTGAGCTGCCGAAGTGTCTGGGCTATTCGATTGTGTTGCCTCAGCCACAGAACGTGCAAAGCGATCAGAGGCAGACCCTCGTTGACTCGACCGTCTCCAGCGCGGAAACATGCCGCCTTTTCCCGCCCGCCGAGACAGACGGATTGCAGGGATTCTTCAAAAGGTAAGTAGGCTCTTCCTTGGGGGTCCCGAAAGTGCTCGTTGACAGTCAGTTTCCCGTTAAAGCCGCCGAGGTCTCGCAGAAACCTGTTCACTTTGGGACTGGAGCCATACACGACTGAAGCGTCAATGAAGGAGGTGATGGAATTCATCTGCTGTCGCTGCAAGGCTTGCGAGACGTCAGGCCCCAAGCCATTGAAGCAGGCCGCTAAAGAGCGATTGAAAGGCAGGCAGCTTTGTCTGTTCGGGGCCTTGTCGTGTACCTGCAGGGGGAAAAAAAGGAAAATCAACGACATGGTGCATTCTTATCATGAGAAGTCGGACGGTACGGTGGTCGTGATGAGCAATTCCCCTTGGATATTGGACTATTCCCTTGGAACTCACTTGCATTGAAGAAGACCAGCATTTGGGTTTAAAAGCAATTTCAAAGTCATCATCGTTTAATCGAGCAAATTTGGGTTTAAAAGCAATTTCAAAGTCATCATCGTTTAATCGTGCAAAGAATTTGCTCCCAGAGTTGCTGTTTGCCTGGCATGACGATGACTGAAATGGCAAATGCCACATACATACGTAGCAGTTGTGTTTTCTTTTCCTTGGCAAAGTGTTGGAGCCCTCCCTTTTCATCAGCAAATACTTTCAATCCAATTATACCGAACAAATGCGACTTGCTTGTATGTCATTTAATTCCCTTTCAATGACTCCTCGAGGAATGAATGATCACAAGCCGTTCAGATTCACATATTGGATTTGAAGGCAGACAGGGTCAAGGTGTAAAGCCTGCTTTGGAAATGAAATGAATGTGCTCTTTCACTTTACCTGGATGGGAAAGCAGGGATGCACATTTTGACAAGAGTTCAGGCAGTCGTCGTCGTCTCCAGGCTTCCCGGCGGGGCTTTGAGGGGTCAACGTTATGTCGTGGTCAATGTACTGGCCCCACTCCACAAGCATATGCGAGTAGGTATCATCTTCACATTTGACAGAGCTCCCCATGATCTTTTTGCTCACTTCCTTTGGCTGTTGAAACGTAACATGAAATACCATGTGCCTAGCTGATGGATAACCAGAGCTGAATATTCTTGAAGCATTACCGTGGGAAGCTCAAATCCATGATAGAACCTTCCTGCGTTCCAACCTTTGGGTTGTCGCACTCCATCTTCATATTGTGCTGGAAGCCACCTTATCAAAGGAATGTTGGCTGCGCCCCAGAAAGGATTGTACCTGGCATAAGAATAAAAAAAAAAACATGAACCCATTCAAACGTAGTGATCAATAGTCAAACATCAAGCGTTCAATGTCGTTAAGGTTGGAAAGTCGCAGTGAAATGGGAGCCTTTATTGTGACTTAGTTCAAAAGGAGCAGACTCATCAAGGGTTAACTAGCTTTTGGAGTCATATAAAGAGAATTTCAAAATCATCCCAAATTTCGGAAGAAAAAACCCCCCAATTCGGCAGTGTGTACGTACGTGAATCATTCGAGCGCCTCCCATTTGACAAGAAAAGACTGCCGCTGCCAACAAAGTCACATGATTATTAATCATGATAAGTACCAGTACCTGTTGTTGCACACGCCATTTATGGTCCGATACTTGCTGAGGTAACTGTGTTGGCAGATAGCTGGATGCGCTGGAGGCGGACATCCTGACAGCTCTGCCAGAAGCTCCACATGCTCCCACGAAAGCAAACCTAACACATTCCATTCATTTGTCAGAGGGAAAAACAATAGCATGAAGATTCAACGTGATTGACTATTAAAAGTGAGCCCACCTGTTTCTCTGATATCCCTTTTGTACCTCTGCTTCCATTTTTGGTCAAGGACTTGCAGAGTTGAGTGGAAAATCTCGGCAGCACGTCCTATCTCCAGGGTCTCTGGCTCAGCTTGGTGACCAAACGTAAAGCCGCCGAGGAAAGGCGCACGTGAACTCCGTCTATGCGCACAAATAGAAAGATAGAAAGAAAACAAAAGTAGGCAGTGCCCTTTGGGCAGCCCTGTTTCCACAGTCATTTTGCTCCTTGGTTACCTTTGTCTGGATTGAAAAGCTTTTTCAACAAGCATTTGTAGACCTTCTTGATATGACGACACGATCAAGTTTGTTACGGATGTCGCTGTAGGGTACGTGACAAAACTTTATCGTAATATCATCGCTCTCTCTTGAATAAAGTTGTTGTGAAGAAATCAAAGTTTCCATTCATTACAAACCCAATGAATTCAAAAATGAAATGGTGAGTGAAAAATGAAATGCAAACAGGCCAGCCAATGTCACATCCAGCAAGGATGGGGTCAAGTTCACCACCGTGTGCATGAGCAATTAGTCCAACAACAGTACGTGACAGACGAAATGGATTTCATGCATATTTTAGATAGCACATACATTTGCACCACTTGAATTTATCTGAGAAACTAACTGACAACAGTTTGTGGCAGATGAAATGGATTGCATGCATATTTTAGATAGTACATAGTACATTTGCACCAGTTGAATTTATCAGAGAAATGAACCAAATAGTATGTACATAGTACTTTTCAATTTCTTGATGCCAATTACTAGTATCGGATTCATCACACAGCAAAATAGAAAAGGGAAGAAAAAGTATTTCATTAAAAAGGATCCGTCAGGAGGTGTGAAAACATCATTCAAAACATTCACCGACAACCCCCACAAAAATGTTAAAAAGCAAACGGAGCAATCAAATTGTGTACTGCTTTCACCACAGTAAAGAAGCCTTTGAAAGCAGCAGACAGACAGTTGAATGCATATCTGACATTTCATGAAATTTCGTTCACTTGAGTATCCATTCCCAAAAAACACCAGCGCAGATTGCCATGTGCTGAACAACGAAACGTACAAACAAGAAACAATCCTAAAATGTGCAGCTGGTGATCTTTTGCCGGTGATTCATTCCAACAAATATGCAATATATAAATGTGTACTTTATATTTAAAAAAAAAAAAAAAATCTCTTACTGTTGAGGAACTTGTCTTCATCCATTGAGCTAATTGAGGAAATAACGCAAAGGCCGACCATGCCAAAATATAACGTTGCATAACGAGCCATTCTATGTGAGCTCAAGTCAAGAAGAAAACCTCCTGATGCTCTTAATCTTATGCTTGTGTGGCTCGATCAGTGGTCACAGCTTAAATAAACCAGCCCACGCTAGAGTGGCTCCGACATTGCATTCTTGCTTTGTCAGCTGCTGGAGGGAGGGAGTGAGGGAGGGTGGGAGCTCTGCAACAACCACCCAGACAAAACACATTCATGTCATTCATCAACACGGAATACAGGACATTTTCAAGAGAGAAAAATGAACAATGGTACGCAGGTTAGGCAGGTTAGGCAGGTTAGGCGCTACACAAAATGGATGGATGGATGGATGGATGGATGGATGGATATGGATGGATGGATGGATGGATGCATGGATGGATCCATTTCCCAAGTCTACAATAAATGATTCACGCGCTGTTGTATGGAGGGGGCGGCTCGGTGGGACACCGGTAGTAAACACCTCCGGCTCGCCGTGCAGGGTTTGATCCCGGCTCCGGCCTTCATGTGTGGTGTTTGGTGACTTTGAAGCAGAAGCAAGAAAACGTGCTTGGCCCGATTGTCATTATGCTTGTACCCTGCTTTCGAAGTTATTTTCAGGGTTGGAGTGGGACATTCTTTTTTTGCCATAGCATTGTTTGGCCTTGATCAAAGTCTGTACTGAATAGTGAGTGAGAAGCTTTATTCTATTCTTGCGCACATTTGAACCTTTTTGGAAATGCTGAAACTTTTCGAGGACAAAGAAATAGCTCCAAGAAAATCTTTTGTAGTGTTTATATTTGGTTTACGGCTCTTTTTCCTTCCATCAGATTCATTCATTCATTCATTCATTCATTCATTCATTCATTCATTCATTCATTCATTCATTCATTCACTCACTGACCATTTTGATGTCAGGGCTAGAAAGCTTACAAAGATTTGCCATTATTGGCCACAGGGTCAATTTGACTGAAAATGGCTCTTGGTATCTTATCGTCTACGAGACCTACTTAAGAAGTGATGAGAATATGCTGCGTGCGCTCGGGTTGTAGATATCCTAATGGTGTAAAAAATGACGTGGTGTTGCTTTTAAACTTGGAGCGAAATATGTGCATTGCGTTCTGTGCGTGTGCGTAACACAAGTCCTTGAAGTGGCTACGTGTTATTGCAACTTGTGCAGTTAGCATTCAGGCGTCAAGCGTGAGCGTCATGGCCTGCCGACTGCTGAGCATTGTAGTCCTTGAAATTCACTCTTGACTCTGTGCTGATGCAACTTCATCAAGCCGTTTAGTCAGTCTTAAATGCCTTCTCCCTGTATTGCGTGCCTAGCGTAGACTGCGGTCTTGCTGACATTATTCTGCCGCTTGTTTCGCCCGCTCCGACGCACACTAGACACTGGGAGTACGCGTAGCATATTACAAAAATGAAGCGAGCCAAGATAAGCGTCATCACTCGGGAGTTAGTATTTGGGGCAGGCCAAACATCAAATCTCTTTGTCGCTGATATTACTGTATATTGGATGGAAACTATTCCCGACTCTCGATGACAAGCTGAAGCTGATGGTTTCAACGATATTTTTCAGACGGTTGGGTTGTGTCTCCAAGGATTGCGGTGAAAGTAAGGATGGAACTCGGCGAGACCCTCCCAGAGGGAAACGTTGCCGCCTTTCTCATTTATTTCTCTCCCGCCTGGAATCTATTCGCTTTAAGATGACTGCATTGGAGAAATGAGAAGAACAGAATGAGAAAATCCTTTGTCTAAAGCGTATTGGACAAAAACCAATTAGGATTGGGCTCATCGTTGTCTTGAAACCAATAAACTGAGAGGAGAAACAAGAGCTCATGGCAAAATGGTTCCAAACTTGCCAGATATTGCTGTTCAAAGGAGAAGTAGGCCTTCCCGGGCTCTTATTTGGAAAATCCCACTTCCCTGCCCTTGGGAAAGGCCTGCAAAAATGTTGCTGAAAAGTGCTTCAGCTTCTATCTATCGGAAAGTCATCAGAGCAAAACCCCCATCAGACAATAACTCGGCAAGACTTCAAAAGGTTTTTCACTTTCTTCTCCTCTCATTAGCCAGAACATTTCATTCTTTTCGTCAAGAATCCAGGGTAGCCCTATTCTCATTTGAAAAGGTCTCAATTGAAATAGCACTTTCAGTCAACAAATTCATTTGCATGCTTGTAGATGGTTGCATGAGATGTGAACAATGCACACTGTGAATAGTGTCTGAAAGAAAGCCTTCAAACCTTTTGTGTACATACCAGAGTGCAGCTTGTGAAAAATAAAAAGCGCTGCGCTGCGTTCATACCTTTGTTCACAGTAGCCGTCGGAGAGATGCATGCGTCTCTGCTTGCCGACTATTGTCCCGATGCCCTTGAGCAATCTGGAAAGCTTCACGTCTTGGCCTGCACATGCGGGATTTGATCATATGACAGTGAAATACAGTCGATTCGTTTTGTGTCATCTCAAGCTTACCACTTTGCTGGCGGTGTCCGTCGTTTCCATAGATTGAAGGAACTGCACCCTCAATGAAAGCGAAAGAGTCCTTCTCTCTACTGACAAGAGATTTCTGCAACAAGCAGGACTTCCTTTGCCCACAGATGGGCGAACTTTGTCCTGAGAAATGAAACTTAACCAGGAGCTTCTTTGAGGTTCTGATGCTGGGGGACGCTTTTTTTTTTTTTTCTTCTTGGGAGTGTTTGAAAGCAGGCAGCTTCAAACGGCAGGAGCCGTCTGAGGTTTGAAGCTTTCACAATCAATTGGGATCCTTTCCACCATAAAATGCAGGGCATTGATATCAAATCCAGTGGCATTATTTTATTAAGTTAGGAAATCAACACATTTACCAAATTGAATTATATACAGCCCCTAAAAACAAAAACAAGCTTGAGCCATCAAGCCAATTCATGTTACAAGATTTCCATGTCACATACCCATAAATAATGATCATTTCATTATAAAACTAATAATATCCTGATGATCTTCTCACAGCTCATGCCCAAATCTTCCAGTGCTCATTTGTTCACATCAAGGGAAAACAAACTATTCAATACAACATGTAGTAAAGCGTCATTTACCATGTGTTCCATGGGAAACAAAGAAAGAAAAGGCAATGTTTGAAGAAATCCATCCTTTCTCTTAAATACTGGAAAGCCTTGGAAGGAAAAAATAAAAGAAAAAGGTTCAAGTGAGGTCATTTACAACATATCAAAGAGGCAGGCTTGGAACCATGAAAGCAACCCAAGAAGACTCCACGACACAACTAACTGCGCTTCGTTTCCAAAATTGGATACAAATTGCTCAGTCCGATCACACAGGTGCAGGTGGAGACGCACGTGACAGTCAACAGCCATGCTTGAAGAAAAAGGCGCAGGCGGGCTCAGTGCTCCTCCTTCTCTCGGCCTTTCTTGTCCTTCTCGTCTTGCAGGGCCGTGCCCAGCTTCTTAATGAGAACAGACAGCACCTTGTCCAGCGGGTCCATCACGCCCCTCTGAAGCCATTTGGGAATGGTAGTCCTAGCGTGGTGGAAGCCCAGTTTTTGCAAGATGTAGTCCACTCCCACCGGGTCGATCTTGCGACCCGTCCAGGAGATGAGCCTGAAAGCAAAATCCATTGTCCTTCATTGAACCGTCATTAGACACATGGTAAATCCCAGCTGACCTGAGAGTGGGCTCCAAGTGCCAGGTGTTGCACAGAAACTCTCTCCAGTCCACCGTGGTGTAGTTGACGCCCTCCTCCTGTGTGTCCTTGTCTGCGCCGCCGCCGTCGTGCACGGCCGTGGGGCTCTTCTGGCCCGGCCGAGCCGCAAACATCCGTGGGGCGAAAAGTGCTAAAGAGCGACAAGTGTTCAAATGTTGAAGAAGTTGCTCGAAAAGCGTTACAGCTCCATCAATCCTTTCCCTGCATCGGCATCAACACTCCGCTTTGCCTTTTTCTTTACAGAAAAATGCACATGTATACAATTTCAATGATGACACAAAGGTCCACACTGCAGTTAATCAGTAGAGATAATAATTGGGCCTTGGTGATAAATAGAAATGTAGACTATATGTTCCTCTTCTTTCTAAGGGCACTGCTGCCGCCGCCAACGCCGCCAACGCCGCCTTGACTCTCTCTCGCCAGGCATACATTGGTGCTGCTGCTGCATATAGTTTCCTAATGACTCATTTTAGTGGCGAACAAAGAACACCTTTTTTCCATGCTATTAGCATTCTGGAGTGAGTTGAATTTCAGTTGCCGACTCGTGGATACCGAGCGACAAAACACACCTTTCTCTTTCTCTTTCAGGTAGGCCGACACCATGTCGTGAAGAAACATGATGAGCTCGGCATCCATGGTCACGCAAATGTGGTCTGTGAATTCTGTCACCACACTGCACTCTACCTTTGGTTTGCTGTTGGAATCTGGTTCAATAAAACAAAACATTTTTCTCTCAGCAACAGGGCCAATAGGACCTTAAGGAAGTACTCCGTGACACTGAATTTCGCAAAATGCACTCCACCTGACAGAGAAGGCTCGTCGGGATCTTGTACATGGATGGACTTGAAGTCCAGTTGCATTCTGGGAAGGGCAAAGATGGTCTCAGTCTCGTGGTTGTAGCTGGAGTTGCTGCGGAAGCTGCTGAGCAGACTGGAGCTCTTGGCGGCGGCTCCGCTCTCCGGGTTGTTGGCTTCCACGTTCCTTAGCAAGTTCAACTCTGAAGTGAGCGATAAAAAGAAAGCTTGAGGTCAAACTTTTCTTTTCTTTTCTGAACACTATCTCAGCTACTTTGCATTAAAGATCGTCTACTTCAAAAGGAACTGAAAGTCAGTCTTTCTTTCAGAGGCGCACCATTACCATCACAACTGTGCAGAAAGTTTCCCAAAAATCAATGCATTAGTAAATTGCCGCTTCGTTAAGTCATCCCTCCAGTAGAATTCATGAAGTGTTCACCGAGTTAAAAGCTGCTAATGTTCAATTACTGACGCTTTGAGATCATATCAAGAAGAACAAGCAGAGTCACCTTCATTCCTCATGGCAGTCACATAGTTGAACCATTCTTTAACGGTGGCAACTCCGTGCGGAGGGTTTTCGTGGCGCCGCCGCGTGATTTTGGTAATGGTGGCCATCGGGCTTTCCAGGGCACCGCACGGTTTGGTCACCATTGTGTTGTGACCCAGATGGAAGTCCAGTGTCTGCACAATGTACGTGGAATCATCTTTGGAACCTGTTTCAGAAAGCGCCACCATTATAGCGCCATGCGGGCGGCACCTTGGGAATAAGAAGAGGTCGCTGGCTGGCTGGCTGGCTGGCTGCCTGGCTGGCTGGCTGCCTGGCTGCAATAAAAGCTTTCTCTCACCATCTTCCAGTATTTTCTGCGCTTCGGTCCAGAAAGCGATATTGGGCTCTTCCAGGTGGAAGAGGGCCCACGACTTGGAGCGAAAGTTGGGCCCGTGGAAGCAGGCCAGGGTCATGTGATTGCCATGGAGGCTCATCGAGCCGCCCAACTGCACGGCGTCTTCAGGCAGAGGCATCTGGAAGAGGGATATGTGGCAACCTGCGATGACCTTCAGCACGCCGGGCCAGTGACGGTGATGCGCCGCATCCATGTCTGAAAGACAAAGCCTTATTAAGTGGCATTCTTTGGGGAGTTTGCCTCCTGCTTGATTCAGGCTGAGCAGAAGACTCACACAGCTCTGCTCCTCCTTTCTCTGCATTGATGACGGGGGTTTTGGGAGGCAGGTAGGGCCCAGGGCCCCACGTGGACAGCGCTCGCTTGCTGGTGTCAAATTGCTGAGTGAAAAACTCCTGCAGCTTCATGCCGATCTTAATCAGGTCTGGCGTGGTGGATCGTGAAATGATCACCTGGAAAATGTCCCATTGCAAGTCTCCGTGGACAAAGACCTCGCTGGAAGCAAGGGCGCTTTGGTTAGTTACAAATGTCAAGTGCGCAAAAGAGCGTGCGCTTGCCGCTGACACCTTTTCTCCGATATGCTGGAATCCACAGTGCACAGGTTGACTTTCCACTCATCTTGGAGCTGCAGGTCAGCATTACTAAAAACCCCCATCAGGATGCTGGAGCCCATGTAATCGACCCGCGCCTCGGTGGAGCCCATGGTGATCTGGATCTTATGGCTGGGTTGCTGGTTCGGGTGCTCGGAGATGTGTGCTAGGGAAGACATTCAAATGGCTGTCCGTCAATGAGGAATTTTCATATCCATTGGTTACATTGCAGCTGTTAGGTTTATTTGCCACACACTATGATGTACTATTTGTCGCTTGCTACCATGGGGAGCCCGCTTCTAAACTAGCCATCCATCTATCTATCTATCCATCTATCTATCACAGAGCGCTTCCTAACAAGCTGTTAAAAAGAAGAAGAAAAGAAACAAATCCATGCATGTTTTTGTGTACTTACAGACCATCTCTAGGGTGTTGACGTCAATATTGCCACCCACCACGCCACCCTTGGAGTCCAGCTTGGAGCGTCCCAGGCCGACAGACATGCTGATCTCTCGGTCGCGGTTGCTACCCACAGACAGCCGGCCTTGGCTCTTCAGACCGCTGGTTGTCCACCTGCAAGGGAAATAATGCTGCTGCTGCTGAATAAGTCAAAGTCTGCACCAGCGCTCTCGATGAAACATAAATGACTGACTTTCAGAGTAAGAAATGCACAGGTTAGTATGGAGAAAAAGGTCAGCGCTAACACTTGAGCACGTCTCGGTACTTTAGGCTCGCTCTTGCGCCGCGCGTGTCGATAACACGGGTGAAAAGTCCGACATTTAACAGGAGCGGGAGACTTGACGTTGCTGTATGGCGCTTCACTTCATGATGGCCAGCTTACGTGTTATTTCCCATCACGTTGCTCATGTTCATTTGGACCGTGAGCTGTTTCAAGTTGATGGCAAACACCACCAGTGTCTCCCATGGCGCCCCCTGTTGGCCTGCTGCTTTACCATTTTTAGCAAACGAGGGAGTGGATGTTTTCGTCACCGAATCTGTCGAAAGAGACGTTTGCGGCGGATCAGAATTCATTTTCAAAGAGCTTTCAGGTTCCCGCGTGCGAGCTCACCTCTTCTCGGCGCCGACGAATCGGACACGCTTCTGGTTCGGCCGGGCGCAGGGGATTTAAGGTGGCCGAGAGCACCTGGGGACATGTTGCTTCCCGTGCTGTGCTCAGAGAACACGTTGGGAGACTGAGGAATGTGTGTCCCGCTGCTGCCATCCCAAGTCCTCCAGTAGGCTTTGCGGCTGGACTCGGGAGACAGATGCTGAGTCGTGATTTCCGACGAGTCGGGGGTGGCGGGGCCAGAGGCTGAACGGAACAAAGAAAAGGTCCAAAAGGTGGCAAGTGAAGAACAACTTTGGAAATGTGGAAGAGCGAGTTTAGGCCCTTCAAATGTCATTCACTGCGAGTCATTCAGATCATTTCGACGGACAAAATACACACTCGAAAAGGAAGTCCACCCAACGGTCACCAGCACAAAGCAGACAAGTTACCTGGCAGGTTAATGGTCTGGTCTCCAAGGAAGAGGCGTCTGGCTATACTTCGGCGGTACCAGGCCCTTGGGAAGGCCAGAATCTCACTCAATCGTCTCATGTCGTACTTGAAGGAAGCGGAGCCAATGTCACAAACGGCTAAAGAGAGAAAAAAAGGGAGAGATGACTAAATGTCCCCTCTTTCTGGTAGGTGCAATGGAACTGGGCACAGCAAAAGCACAAGACGACAGCTACTAACGAACGAGCATGTCGCCCACTGTGAAAAACAAATGAAGATGGTAGATTTGACGGTGAGAGGGGTACCTGAGATATTGATGAGAGTGGTGTCCATTTTACCACCTTTACCAGGAATGAAGCTTTCAATAAATGTGGGGCCTCCTGTGCGCCTCATCCTGGATAAGCTGACTTTAACAAACTCCAGGTTTATGCTCAAAGAGTCCTTTCTTCCCGTCACGGAGGCCGGCTCCTCGTCCACTGTACCTTCAGGGCAAATGTTAGGGCCAACAATCAGTGTAATAACAACTTTCAACTGCTACCCAGCTGGAGCCACGCGCCCACAACCCATCTCGCAATTCCGTGCACTTTCTCCAACTCGACAGTAAGGAAGGTGAACTCGTTGCTAGCACTTACTCAACCTTCTTTCAACTCAATACAGAGGTTGCTCCCTGTTAAAGTTAACAGGCAGCGAATTCCAGTCACACGCTAGCTAATTCGACGGCTCGGTCTGTCCGGCTCCTGCCAATTCCTCTCACTAAACAACGCTGCCATCATTAGCAATACGATGATTAATACCATCCTTCTTCGACCGTCAACATAATCCATACCTAATGGGCTGGGACCCGGGGGCAGGCCCGTGACAGCAGACTTCTGCTTTCCAGCGCCATAGGGGTGGAACACGTAGAGCGAGAAGTCCGACATGCAGGCGGTGAAGCTGAGACCCGACGAGTTACCCGGGCCCCCCGTGAGGTCGGACTGGCTACTGCTGTGGCGGCTTCTGCCCAGAGGGCTCCCCAGTAACGGAGAGGCTAGAGGTAGAAAGAGAGCAAACATGAGTTGGGGCATTAGGAAGTGAAGGCAGCACTGAATTCAAAATGTCAGACCTTTGCTTGGAGGCACTTTGGGAAGGTGCTGCTGCCCCGGGGGAGTGGAGGAGGGTGGCTGCGAGCCATCGTTGGGAGGGGCCCCCGTCGGGGTCTCTAATTCGCCACGGTTGGAAGAGAAGACCAGGTCCAACGATGGCAGTTTGAGCATACATTCAACTCGGGACATGGGCAGGCAGCTGAAGCGGATCTGAGAAGGCTGACAAGACAAACAGTGAATATGACAGAAACACATTTTGGATGTGGCTTTCATTCAATCGAATACCTGAACTCGGACATAGACAACCACATCGACAGGAAAAGAAGTGTACGCCGACGTGGAAGAAGAAACCAGGGAAGTGGCCGATTCCTCCAGCGGTTCTACCGTTTCAAACGGACCCATGTCTTCTTCCTGGGCAGCCACAGCTGAAGCGGCAGAGCGCAACGATAAAGACCATGTGTCCAACAAGGGAGTAAGCCAACGACCCAGCCGACCTGCGTAGCTTCGGTCCACCGGGGCGATGGGAATGGTTTCTAAGGCTTTCTCCAAGAAATCAAGAAGACAAGGGCTGATGACCATTTCCTCCGGCAAAGTCTGGAGGGCCACCCAGGCGTACAGCTTGGCCATTTTCACCCCTCCGCTCCCTTTACCTTTGGCTCCACACACACACACACGTATCCAATGAAAAGTCACTCATGTACGTCAGTTGGTCGACTGGAGATTTCTTTGAAATGACTGCATGCAGCTTGATGGAGCACAGAATGATGTGGGTGGCTAGGGCATGCAAGTAACAATGAGGGAACTTTCTGTACCTGATGGGAACGGTGGGAGCGGGGGAGGTAGGAGCGACTTAGTCGGGCTTTGGACAGCATTGGGAAGACCGTTATCTTTCATACCATACAGCTTGGACTCTTTGGAGAGCGAGCGCGAGAGCGAGGTTCCACGCGAGGCGTTCGGGGATTCCGTCTTCAGGGTCTTGGAGTTATAGTGCAACTGGAAAAGGGAGGATTCAACATTCACAACGTTACTGTCTATTACAAACATTTGGAATTGTCCGCGGAGAATCGGACCTTTACGTCCACTCCTGGAATGTAGAAAATGGTGGTCTCCAGGTCATTGGATTTGGTCTGCAGTGAAGAGGGACATTTTTTCCCAGCCAGAAGATGGCTTGTAGATGTGTAGGTGGGCTGCAATTTTTTCTTTTTGGGAGGCGACTCTTGGTCGAGACTCCTGAGGCTGCGATCACAACTCCTACAAAAGCCGCAGATGGTTAGATGAAACTACATTTTGGAAATGAATTGGAATCTAAATGTTGGAGAACGTTTTTTTTTTTTTTTTTTATCCAAGGAGACCAAGGCAAATGTATAGCAATGCATGATGACTTTCACTGCACCTCCTGAATGAAATTTCTTCATGCTCAGCCTGCTGAGTGCTCTGGTGAAGAACACATTTGCCGCTGTCTATTTCCACACGAACATCCAGTTCAAAGTCGATGTTTCTTTCCGTCGTTGCGCCGCCGAAGCTCCGATTGGCGGGTGTGCTCGGCCAACGTTCGCTGAACAACTGGCTCACGGCGGAAAAACCGGATGATCTCTTGTGAGAAGCTTGGCTAAAGGGAAAGAGCGAGCAATGGTTAAAGGATGATGATAAATCACTATTCGATTGGTATGCAATTCACACAATTCAAGATGCTAAACGCTATGCCAAATAATGCAGCTACGTACAAAGGTCTTCGGTAGCTCAGGGGCCTCTCGCGTTCAAAGTCGTCGTCCTTTTCAGAGTCTTCGGAGGAAGACGAGGACAGCTCATCTCGATGCATGTCATCGTGCTGGAAGGGAATTTGCGGTGAGAGAACAGCAGGCGTGCAAGGAGCGCTGAAAACGGAGCCGTGGTCTCCGATGATGGATGAAGAATGAAGATGGTGCCGATCGTGAGGATGGGATGATGGCTCGTCAATGGTGACTGACAACAGATCCAGCTCGGACTCCTCTGGAAACTTTGCACAAGATCACAAAGTCACACTCGCAAAGCGTTTGCTACTTGCACGCGTGGGGGGGGGGGCTTAAGTGCTGCGATACACACAAGTCACTTCCTTCGTTGTCTTTCTCTGACCCCACAAACGGACTCACGGGTGAGCCGCCAACGAGCAAAAGTATAGAACACGAGCATCCCGCAAACGGAGGTTATACGCTGAAATTGCCCCGACGGGAGATAAAGACGGCATGACACCCCGACTGGAGAAAAGGCAAAAGAATGGAAAGGGAAAAAGAAAAAAAAAAAAAATGGCAAAATGAATGCATTATGGAGCGTGAAAATAGCACAAGGAAGTGCCCAAGCAATATTCACACCAGATAAGAGAACTGTCAGTGTGTGAACGTGCAAGACGCATAAACTAAAATTGCCTCAACTTGTAAATTGTTTTGAAGAGCCGGAAAATACTGTAAACGTCTTCAAGGCACAACACAGGAGGTTAATAATACTCCAATATATAGTATTTAAGGCAGAATGTCAGCAGCTTTTGCCCCGCCCCGCCCCAGGCAGGCCAGGCCAGTGTGATGCCGGTGGCACAGAGAATAAATGTTTGCTATGTTGCAATATTTTGGTCTGGAGTAGTGATTTAAGTGCTGACTGACCATGCAGAATCACTGTCAGAAATCAGCCATTTATTAGTTTGCAGCAATGCCAGTTAGGATCTTCCAAGACAGGATGACAATACATAATGGTGACTTCATACATTTGAGTTTATCCACGTAGCACTGTGGACAAACTGCTAGCCTGCTGCCACACACGGACTGCAGCACTGGGATTATTATTTGATTCATGAATAAATAAAAAGAAACAAAGCAATCATGCTGCATGAATAAATCACAACTAGCATGGCATCAAGTTATGCAAATCCACTGATAGTGTTATTCAAACATAACAATGCCTTTGTGATTGCTGAAGCCACTATTTCATCATCCTGTTTGGATTTGAAAAATCCCGACAGCATCGATAAGATCGTCGCAGAGGAAAGGTAGGGGGGAAAACCAAAGTATGTATTTTGTTATTCAGTGAGGCTTATTATTTGTTCAGAAAAAGAAAGAATTTTGAAAAGTATACCTTGAATACATCTCCTGGACTGCCAGGTGCAATTGCAGACTCCAAAGCCTGATTATTTATATTAAATTGAACAAAAGCATTAAAAACAAAGAACTCGTCCAAAATTGATGAGAAAAATGTTCAAATATGCAAATGGGGGACGACCTCAGTCATGAGCACGCCCCGCTGTCATTTGATCTTTTCCGTTAACTCACTGCTGTCAGACGGCTGAACGATGCCACTTTATGCACGTGTAATAATTCTGCGCTGAGCCAATTGTGTAAAAATGTCGAGCTTTCCTGTTTGGCCCTTACGTATTCAATCGTTTGAATGACTATCAGACACTTTTGAAACCAAGTTTGTCATTTGAAAATGAAGATATTGAACAAAAGTGATGTGTAAAATGGACAAGACGTGCCGTTACCGTATCTTGGATATTGAAAGTGACCCGCGGTCCAGGAGAGGAGGCATCCACACGCACATCAGGGAAGTCATCCACATCTCCTATCCTGGAACTCAAAACAGCATGAAAAAGATGATGACCACATATCATGTTGGACATTCACACTATTATGTTTGGCGTGTAGAAACGGGGGAATATTGCCATCTTCGTGTATGCAACAGGATGAATTTGGCGTGCACAATGTGTATAGTACTTGAAATACCACGAAGAGGTCGGCGCCGGCACTTGAGCCGCAAAGCGTGGCGAGGCGTGACTGAGGGTTGCCGTCAATCATTTGTGGCGCACGCAGCCTCACGGGGATGCCGTATGTCACTTCTTGAAATTTTGATTGACTGTACATTCCAAAGAACTCAACATCGAATTGTCATGCTGGCAAAGGGAGGGAGGGAGGGAGGGAGCCGTGGTGGCTGTGAGGCTACGTTCAGATCTTGCTCGCAGTTGGAAATGACCTCTAATCTACTGTGTGTTTGTGGTAAGAGTACAGCCAAGGCAGAGTTCCTACTTGCGGGCCACCGAAATAATAAGAGATGAGATGAGATGAGATGCCTATCATAAACTTTGGAAGTGAGCAAGATACGATAGCTATTTAAGACGATTCGTCAATGACTTATTGACTACCTCTGTCTGTCCGTCCTTTTTAGAGGCGGTCGACCTGCCGCTGCCGAGATGCTTTTGGAACGGTTGTAGCTGGGCTTGTAGCCAAGACCCCACTTATCCTTGAGCGAGGCGGCCTTAAGGGAGGCAAAAAAACCAAAACAAAACGTCACAACCGGTTGTGTCAAAATGAGACCGACACGTGTCGTCATTGAGCTCACCCTCATACTGGAGCGCCGCAGCTTCTTTCGGACATCTCTCCTGATGTCATTGACAGCCACAGACTCCAGCTGTTGATAGCGCTGAATTTCCTGGTTGATGGTGCCCTCACTTGCTCCCAATTTCCTAAGAATGACAACGTCACAGGAGCTCTTTGGCATTCGCCTCGAAGCTCGGGTCTGCTCTCGACCAAATGTCCAAGCGGGACGCCTACTTGAGGTCATCGATGACTTTGGCCTGTTCGTTCAGCTCTCTGATGTCCACCACCCTCTTGGTAAACTTTCGGACTCGCGCGTCGGTCGCCTGGTTTCCCGTGACCATCTGCCTTCTGGGATCAACTGCCTCCTGGTGGAAGAATGGAATGTCAAGCTTGAAAATGGCAGCGATCCCAAGCACAAATCCCTTTTGAGTTCAAGTCCAGTTTGTGCCCAGAAGGTGCTTCAAATGTGTGATTCATGTTTGTTGTTAGTCTTGCCACAATTATACCGGGCGGGGTTGATGGATTATTTTTGGAATCCAATGAAAGTACGTACCACCACCATCATCATCACCACGCTACCCAAAGTGAAAGAGAGAAAACGTGAAGAAACCTTCCCATGATTTCGGCATATTTCATTTCACCCAGATTGAAATCGGAATGCATCCCCCCCCGCCCCCCATTCCACCAGCCTCATTGTTCCGGCCATCAGCCCAAAGAAGACTTTCACACGCTTGGCTAGCTGGCTACATACACAGGCCCAGGAGAGAGGTCTTTGGGGCCGGGCACTGTCCGCTCGAAGGCGGGGCGAGGGACACTTTAAGTAGTCGGCTGGGACAGATACACTCTGGGGTCTGGGACTGAGGCCCAGGATGTGGTTTACCAGACGTTTCTTTAAAGTCAGCCGTGGGCTGAATTGGCTCTCTGGACTCTGCGGGGACAAAGAAAGTTTGGCCCGACAAATGCATCGCTGCTCCACTGAAAGAATGACAATGCTTTTCCACATGTACGACATGTATGCCAGCCAGCACTTGCACTGGCCGGAGCCAGTGCAAGTGCAAGTCACGCGGACGCGAGCGTGGCCAACACAGTCATCACAATTGCGTTTCTTGATTCCAATGTCAAAAGCGCGGCTGAGTTTGCTACAACGATTCGAGGTGGTGCCGTGCCACCGTGAGCTCCATACAATAAGTACACCACTGCAGTTTGACTCCGTGGCTAACCTTATGCATATGGAAGCAAGCTTCCACCCAAAGGGGATATTGACTAACCATGCGGATGGTGGGTGACATGGTGTCACCGTCATCTTCATCGGATAGGTCCGCCATGTTGACAGAGTTGAGGTCGGTGATGTCGTCGACGTCTTCTTCTCCCGTCATTGACGTCAGCGTGTTACCGAGGGCGTTGAGGCGCTTGCCAATATTGGGGTCCATGTGAACGTCGATGCCGCACATCTTCCAAAGCACATTCAGAGTCCAGGTCCCGGCACTACTGCTCTCTGATTTGTTGGCGAGGAGAGAAAAGCAGAGGATGAAAATGAATCCAAAGCTCTGCTTGCTCTTATCCTTCAATAAAGTCAAGTATCCTGCTGTGTGTGTGTGTGTGTGAGCCATATTTGATGGAGTACAACTTGCCAGCAGATGGTTGCCCCGTGGTCCTAGAACACACTTCATATGTGCCATCAGGGACTATACCTGAGTATTCGTCACAAACAAACACATCAAGGGGAGTGATTCAGAAAAGCAGCGTAGGCTTTCATAGAACATTTCCCCCCCCGTGATCACTTACAAGCGTTCATGACCAAATCGCCTCGGATCTCGGGCTTCCAGTCATCCCAAGTGGTCTCAAAACCCTCCGCAAAGCGGATGCAGAAATTCTTGAAGTGGCCTTTGCTAACCAGGGACTCCGACGAGCAGGCGGTGATCAGTGTGCTCTCGATAGTCAAGACCAATGCGGAGCTGGTGTCCAGATCGATGCTGTGGTTGGCCTGGCGAAGAAAGAAAGAAGGAAAGAAAGGCAAGCGTGTTGGTTGGATTTGATGAGTTCATAGCAGACATTCAGATCAACATTTGAATTCAGGATGATTCCACGAGAAAATGATCCAACGATTCAAATGGAATCTTAATTAGCATACCATCTAAGTAGCAATGAAAACACCACCTCCACTCTTAGTTATGCAAACCTCCAGTGTATGACTCATTTGGAGTCCCTTTGTTAATGTTACCCAGAAAATAGCACTGCAGAGACGTGCAATTGAGGGGGAGTGTTGAGCACAGTTAGCCAGCCTCTGTCCCTCAGCAACCCAACAGAAGCAATAGAGTATGTACACATGGCAGGTTACTTTTCGTGCATTTTTATTCGGGGCTTTTGATGTGCAGGGCCCAGATTCAGAGTTTGCGCCTTCCGCAGTGGTTGCTTGTCCTTTCTATGGAAATAATTAATGACATATACATATAATTGTATAGAGACACACACGCACACACACACGCGCACGCATCTACTTTTATACATACAAACAAACCCCAATTCCAATGACGTTGAGATACACAATGGTAAAAATGATACGTTAATCCTTCGCAACCTATATTCATTCATTCTATATTGAAAAAGACCCATTTGGAACATCGCACGGGTGAACGCAATCGCGAATGTCATGATTGAGTATAGAAGGGGCATCCCTCAAAGGCTCATTTGTTCACAAGCGACGGACGGAGGAGAGACGTTCACCAGAACATTTGTCAACGTTATGTCTGCAAGGAATTGAGCAATCTCATTATCTTCAGAGAAGATTCAGGGAATGTGTAGACATAACATTTGAATTGGGGTTTGTATAGAGTGTCCCAAAATGGGCCGGCCGTGCCATTACCTGGGATGCGCCGGTGATGGGCAGGCAGATGCCCAGGTCATTGACCGTCAGTTGAAGGAAGAGAGTGCTGAAGGCTTGGGCTGATGTCTGTTGGATACCTGGCAGCTTGTCCACCACCTCTTTTGTGGCCACGTGAATGTCCTTGTTGAGCGCCAAGCGCTGTTCGTTCCAGTTGTCGTACGCCGCCTTGTAATTCAGCCAGAATAGCACAGCTGCGGGAGGACAGACGCGCATTATGGCGACAATTTGGACGCAAGCTCCAGTCATTGTACCAAAAAAAAGCAAAGTTCAGAAGCTCAAACATGCAAACCATCTGGTGGTATTTGGTGATAATAAAAAAAAAAGCAAGCAAGTCAGCTGACCTCTGTCAAACGCCACAGGTTGGGCGAAAACAATTGGCCTGTTGAGAGTGATGAGAACAGCCTCCTTGTCAGACGAGCCACTGATCTCCTCCTGGAGAGCGTTTCGCAGACCGATCCGGGTCCGAAAGTATGCTACCTGGTGGAAGTCTGAGCCTGCCTCTTCATAGACCTGTTACAGGAAAAGTGGCTTAACTCTGACTTGGGGAAAAAAATCAAATAACAACAACAACTGACTGGCGGTTGTACATATTAGTTTGTACCTGGTGCTTGACAATTTGCCCAAGGGCCAAGTGTAGGTCAACTTGACATTTGCCAAAAAGTTTCAGATAACTGCTGCTGCCACCAGGCTGAGCCTTACACTGGATCCTGTTGGACAGCTCCAGCTCAATCAAGCCGGTCTCAAAACGGACAGCCCTCATTGAAGGGGTGGTGGCGGTCATTTGGATTCCCTGTGAAAACAAGCCCGCTCTCTGCTTGAAACCGCTTTTTAACATTGAGTCTTTTGAATGATACCTTGTGCTCGTGTCATCATACAGACAAGTGGATATTGCGTGCAAAGTACCTTGAACATGAGGCTTAGCGAATAGAGCAGGATTTTGGGCTTGTCTGCATCCGTCGAGTTGTCGTGCTCATTCCACAGTGGGATGGGTTGTTCCACCCCTGCCGCAATAATCAACACATGCATGATGCCCAACAAGTCAACGGCACAAATATTGGGTTAGCAACGATATGTGACAGTCGATATTTGAAGAAAGCTTGTGGAGTGAAAGCCAAGCTTTGTGACGCCTTGTTATTTTGTGACAATTATGATTGCAAAGTGCGAAGCATAGCTGGAGGCTATGGACGTCAATTATTTATTGCTCCTACAGGAACGGGAGCCTGCCTTTACAGCAACCATCACAAGCAAGCCAGCTTTATGTCAGTTCAACAAGTTTGACTATAGTCTATTTTGCATCACCTGAGACCTTCTGGATGACCTCATTGACCTCCTTCATAAAAACCTTCTGCAGGAAAACCAGGTGGTTTAACAGATCAGTGGTCAGGTTGTGTTCAAAAGAGCCAATCTAACACGAGAGAGAGAGAGAGAGTGCGAGAGAGAGAGAGAGAGAGAGAGAGAGAGAGAGAGAGGAGGAAAGCCAGTGAGCCAGCGGTCAACCCAGCTCATTCATTAATCTTCACATGAATGAGACACGTCCTATCCCACCTCTGCCACACAGCGCAGGTAGTTGCCTTGGAGATAGTTGCCTTGCTTTGCAGGGAAGTCATCAGCGCCCCAACCCTGATCGGAATGACTCTCGTGGTCCTCCATGATGTACTCTCCGGACATGGTAACAGGTGGCAGGGTGAGGCTCGCCGATGGTGGCATGGTGGACATGTCCACAGGAGACACTTTTGATTGAAAGCATAGCTTGTGGTTTGGCAACTCAAAGGTGAAGCTGGTTTGAGCCCCTGCAACATCAACACGAAGCAAATATGCCTTATTGATTTTCAAATCTTGGACTCGCAATGCTCGGTGTTTTTCCACACACCTGTCATGCCATGGCTCTTCATGCGACCCATTTTGTACTCGGCTTTCAGCGAGGGTAGCAGGGCGGCGCCGATGGTGATGCCATCCATCATGGCACTGAACTTGAGCACGATGGGCTTCTTTTCGAGGCCTTCGGGAAGCTGGGGAAACTCGTTGGCCTCAACGGGCGTCTGATTGATGCTGGAGCCTTTGTCGGAGGGTTGCGGGGTGGGCGTGTCCTCCCTATTGGGAGGTTGACTGGAGAGGAAGAAGAAGAAACTTTCACTCAGTCCATCCAAAGGAGCTCATCGTAATTCATGCGACAAGAATGTCGTGCATTTTAAAATGAATAGGATGAGAAACACAATCTCTTCGGACTGTAAAAACAGACCAAATACCAGCAGCGGGACAAGAGATGTGGGCATTTCAGAGTCGTGTGCAATGTTACCGAATGACCAAAGTCAAATTCCTTCTTTGGCACGCTCAAACATGGCGAATAAAAACTCTCGAATGTTCGGTGTCTTTTCTGGAAGCGTGGGAGGAAGGCTCGACGTACGTGTTAGACGGCTGTCGGATGAGGTCAGAGATCTGTTTGGACAGCTGATGGGAGCTGCGGACCATCATGCTGTGTAAAGTGGCTGGGTGCTGGGGGATGTTGATCATGATGGCTCCCACTTTGAAGACAGCGGCATTATTCGTTTTCAGTCCACGCTGGGCGCTGTACAAGGCCTGAGACTTGGCGATGTTGCACTTAACCACAGTTCTGCAAGAAGGGTGACAGATGTTTAACACGTGATCTGCTGCAGCTGACGTGAAGAGAGAGATGAGCGTATGAACCACGACAAAAGATCATGCAGATTGAGGATGGTCTGACAATGGATAATTGCGACAGTTTCTACCCAATTAGGATCCAACACAGAGCACCACTAAGCTATATATATATATATTTTTTCAATTGTCAATGCGGGTGGTTGCCTAAAATATTCAAGAGATTTCCGAGAATTACCCGTGCGTCGACATCTGCTAACGGCAACAGCCTCATTAAGTTGGATCGTGAGGTTGCTCCACCACCTTCAAAACGTGGATGGCTATTGCTTCCGAGATTGTTTTTGAGTAGGCTAATTGGAAAACAATTAACATCATGAGTGAAAATGCACCCATCATCCCCCTTCCATGTTTCTAAGCTTTTCACTCAAATGAAATCTGTCATTTTCACCCTCGGTCAGATATTGATGAAGCGATGATCACATACTGCTTCTGACTCAATACCGCAAGAGGAAAGAAAGATTGGCAAACGTGGATGGATCTCTCAAGACCACTGCAATGGTTTCATGCACCCGTGTGGAATAGAGGGAACAAACAAATGATGGAGATGCCTTTGGATTTGGACTAAAAGCTGAATGCACGCGAGCCCTAGAAAGCAGCAACAACATACAGAAACTCTTGTTTTGCTGTGCTGGTGGGAGATGTTGGGAAATCCTCCAGTCTATGCATGTAGTTGTGGGAGAAAGCAAAGGGAGAAAACAACAACACAAAAGGGAGAGCAGAGGAAAATGTCAAATCATTCGACAGCTTTAGTGTATCATGCTTTAAATGCTTCGTTTCCTTCTGTTAATGAATTTATTGTAATGTATGTGTTTAATGCATGTATGATTAATAGGGAAAGACAGAATGCCTTGATTCAGGCGAATAATCAAAAGACTGCAAAAATGGATGTCATTCTCAGTTTTAGAGACAATTCAAAATGGAGCAAAAAAAAAAAAAAAGGTATCTTTGTGAACGTACTGAATGTCAGGTGTTATGCCCTCCAGCAGTACAATGTTTACGCCTCCTATATGAGCTGATGCACAGGTCTCAGTCATTTTCTGATGAAGGATATCTAAAAGACACAAAGGCTCGTAGTAAGTCATCAAGAATAGATTTTTCATTTGTTTTGCATCATGACATAGTATGAGCAAATCACCTTTCATCTTCTCTTTGAGGGTAAAACTTCCATGGATCTTCTTGAGTTCTGCCTCCATGGTGAGTCCACCAATGTCAGCCTCCAGGTGGGTGCGGTTCACCATGCCGATGCCAAACACGATGAGGGTGACGTGCTGGGGCTCGGAGCTCACCAGGCTACGCCGCCTGCAGCCAGCAGGAGGGGGCTTGCTGGGCGTGGGTTCCTGCTGTTCGTTCTCAAAGATCACGTTGCAGAGCGGCTCGGATGGGCGACGCCCACCCTCTGTGGAACAGATGAAGGGGAGAAAACTATCAAGCCGCATTCACATTGAAGCACAATCATTCAGTTGTTGTCCTCCAGTAAGAAGATCAGCCCCCTACTGATATGTATGATTTAAGAGTGATATCATTCTGACCTACTATATGGCGCAATACATATATATTATATATATACATACATACACACACACACACACACACACACACACACATATATATATACACACACACACACACACACTGTAACCTGGGAAACACAATAATGAATGCTGATGCCCACCTGACAAACAATTCTCAGCAGAACTTTTCTCCAAGATGCCTGTGGGATCTGAGATGAGCGAGTAGAAGTTGAGCAGCTTGTACATGTTCTGCCAACATTCCGCTGACGGCTCACTCTGCTCCGACACCGTGATGGAGTCAGAATCATCCATCTGAATTGCCGTGTGGTCCGCCACATCACGAGAGCCCTTTCTGGACACCTTACAAAGAGATTCAACAAGAGCAAATACATTTTACAATTCAAAAAAGCTATTAGAGTAGGAAAGAATACATTTAAATACAGTGCATGTGAAATTATTTTTGCCCTAAAAAAGTGCAAGAACCTCTGATGATGATGTTGTATCATTTAGGACACTGTGAAATGTTGCTTTTCTGCTCTACTAGCTTCACCTTGTGTTTGTGTGTGTGTAGACTCCATTTCTCAAACTGGTAGGCTCTCAAGGAAAAGCAACAAATGACCTCGTTTAGCCCAATTTCTGACATTTACACTGATACCGAATGTCACTTTTTTACATCTCCAACTGGGTCAGTGGTGCCCAAATCTTGTTATCCACAGTATTTAGACTACACTGACATCTTGTCAAGCGTGACCCCTACTTGTTCGCTTGCTCTCTGCAACTAAGAGCGGAGCAACTGCCCTTAACAAAGTCAGGAAAAATACCAACACGGACAGACGATCGATTGTTTTTATGCTCCAAAAAAGAAAAACAAAAGGTCACCTTTGAGGTGCGCCGCTCCGAACGTCCAAGCGAACCACGTCCTCGGTGTTCCCTTCTTCCTAGCGTGTCCATGGCTGAGGGTGGTCCATTGAGTGGCAAGCCTCCAGCACCCCCCAGCCCTCTCTTGCTCTTCAGGGTTTGCGTGGCGCCGCGCGCCGTCCCATTGATGCTGCCCCGCGAGCTCCGGCTAAAGTCCGACGACCTAAAGTGGCGGTAGGGTCGGGCCTTGAAGGTGGGCGTCGGCGAAGCCGAGCCGGCGGTGTAACGGTTTAGCTTAATGTCCGTTTGAGTGGCTTTGATGTCGTCGATCATGGTGCTGAACTGGTGAATGAGGCGCACTAGAGCCATGTCCACACGTTGGCTAATGGCCTGGCAGGCTGTGGTGAAGTCACAGTGGAACGTGTTGTAGTGGCGGCGGCTGAGGTCGTGGAAGGACAGCGGGGCCGCGGTGGAGCCTTGCGGCGCGCTGCTCGACTTCTCCATAACAACTGCATTCAAGCTGAACGTCTCAATAAGGAGAGCTGGTTTGAAATCCAGCGGTGGCAGGTTCACCGTGCCTTGTCTAGAGGTAGGAGGAGTTGACGCAAATGTGAAATATGGCGCGCAATTCTGCCTGGATGTTGCCGCCGCCGCCGTTAGGAAGAGATACTACGTCAGTTACGATCGACGCGAGACTCGCTTTTGAAAAAAAGATGTAGTCGTCTGCTGCAGATGCCCGGCCGGCGAGGAGCAGGGAAAAGGGTTAGGCGTCAACAGTGAACAAGATGTACTTTACCTCCTGGATCTTTTGTTTCTGCGCTCTTTGGAGGTGTCCGAGTCAACAATGTCTGCTCTCAGACACTCCAGGTTCCCAGAAAAAGACAAATGTTCTCCGAAATACATCTTGTAGCTCAGAGGAGTGCTGTCTTGGGCTTGGATGCCAGTATAGTTCAGTAAAGGCTTGAAAACAACCTAAGATGGAAAAAGAGACAACTGAAAGAGTACACTATAAGAATACAATTCAATTCAATTCAATTTGCTGACTTGGGGCACAAATGAGCCCCTTAATCCAGCGGTTCATTTTGTTTCCTGCGCTAACAAAAGGGTGAGCGTGTTTGCGAACTAATGAATCACCTGAGCATCAGCCAGTTGAACAGCAGCGGGACATAGGTTTCCCTCTTCAATATCAGCAATGTCATCCTGGCTAGTGCTATGCTGGGAATGCTGCGAGTGGGTCCCGTCCAAGGTGTTCTGGTCGCTGGACATCGCTGTGTTGAAGTCCGACGCGGACGGGATGGTTGGTAGGTTACATGTCCCACCTAAAAGAGATTGATTCCATAAATAGCTGCAGTACAATGACAAGAGAGGCAAATCGATTCCATTTCTATTCTATCGACTTACATTGTACTCTATAGGCATGTGGATAAAAAGCTCCTACTAACATTTTGGGATGATAGTATACTGTAGACACCTGTATCAGTGCCCATGGCTTGAGTAACTTGCACCTCTCTCTGCCAAGGCAGCATTAATGCTGAAAGCTACATACCACAGGTTTTGGAGCATTCAAGCAACATTTCTTTGGGATGTCCCTGCTTATTTCAGCGGGAAAATGCCAAGCCACGTTCTGATCGTGTGTTTGCGACAGTTGATGTCAAAGAGTCCGTCTGGCTTGATTCTTTATCATTGTGACCCAACCTGTCTCTGGTGTTCTATAGAATACTGAGAGCTGTTGAAAATGTGTCACACAAGGATTCTAATACCAACTTCTAGGTGACAAGGACTGAGAACTATTGTCAGCACAACACTGAGGAAGACCCCCCCCCCCCCAAACCTCCTTCTGGACTGTTATCTCTTTGCAGTGGCTGATATTGGAAGTGAATAACTGGAGAATCCAATGAGTCTAGAGAAACTGACACATTTACAAAAAGTTCAATTGAATAACGACTTGAAACGTTCAGGTTATCGTTTCATAGCATTCTACTCTCCCTATTCTCCCATTTTGAGACAAAACAGAACGGTGCCGTTATCGCATCAGTCCAAATTTGTACCTGTCTGGAGGCTATTGTGCTGCGATCGATTCATTGGCGAGTCCTGGACCGCAGCCCCGCTCCTGTTACCCACGGCGTTGGACATCCAGTTGTAAAAGCTGACGGAAGATGGCTCGGATAGCAGCGGGTGCTCTGTCAGCATATCGGTGCCTGAAGAGCGCAGAAGGGAAACGATGGTTTCGTCTCGATGCAAAAGGACCAATATTAGACAAGCGGGCACCTGTCCGAGTAAGGGAACCGCTCTTGGCTGTTGCGGCAAAGGACGGATCGTTCCTCTGAGGCGTGCCCTCCAGCAGGTTGTGCAGACTGCGAAAACTTCCCGTTAAATTGCTCAGGAGACTCTCTTTCCTGGGGCTGTCCTTGACCGGCAGGCCCGCACGGCTCACGTGGGCCGGCGAGTCAGCGGCTGTGTCGCCGCTGGTGTAACTCAGAGATTGATACGGATGGGAGCCCTGGGCACGCACGCGCGACAAAAGCACAGACGTGTGCGCATGTCAGGTTCATGCTCAGCGAGCTGGATGGATGGATCACATGGTCATTTCTTTTCTCTCCTTTACCTTGATTCGCAGTGCAGACTCGCTGTGTGCATGGGACTTTGAGAGTTTCCTCATGATCTCCACTCCACTGACAGGACCAGAGTTTCCCTCTTTTGGTGGCGGACGACCACACGCTCCCTCCAGCAGCATGGTGTGTTCACTCACTGTGGCTTCACAGAAAGGATAGCAAAGCCACAAAAGACCAAATGACTGTTAGTAGGTAGTAAAACTTGAATTGTCCCGCAAGGTTTTACCAGAAATCGCTTTTCTACCAATAACTCAGCACGATAACATTTTGGGATGATTTTAAATGATTCATGGTTCGGTGGGACAAAAATAGCAATATTTGGCCTTTGGGAAATCATTTCTTATGTGGTACGTGGTCATATGTTCCTCGTAATTGAATGCTTTGCCGGCACCTGCATCGTATTCGAATTCGGCTCCATCTCCACTGGTGTCACTTTGCAGTGCTGCGCCGTTGTCCAAGCCCAGGACTGTCTCAACCGGGTTCTGGTGAGCTTCCTTTGGTTTCGTAAGCTGATTGGGCCTCATCAGACCAATAGCTTTGAAGCCCTGAGTCACCACAATAAATTTCATCCACTGTCGAGCCAAAGCCACGAGACCCTTCTTCAGAGTCACTAAGGCGGGGACTCCATCATTCTGCAATAAGTACGAGGAAAAAGATTGACGCAAGAAAAAGAGAGAATTGAAACGTAATTGCAGGTCTCCATTCGAGGTGTACTAACCATGGTGGCCTCCTCAATGACCGAATAGTCTGCCTGTTGCAAATAGCGGTGAAGGATGTTGCAAAGCATACAGGAGGGATTCTCGTGCAAGTAGTGCGCTCGCTTGGTCACGCGATTGTACTTGCTTCGGATTGGGATGTGGATGCTCTTTTTCTGCAATGTGACACAATTCAGCGGTTGGGCAAAATGGCTGCGGACGGAGCCCATTAGCCAACTGACCTCAAGCGCCTCGGTCATAATGCAGCCCATGACTGCGCACACACGGAGTGTACCCTCCATGTCCAGTTTGCGAAGGGAAGATTTGAGCTGGTCGATGGGCACCAACCAGGCGCCGATGGCTGGAGTGGCGGTGCTGAGCAGATTTAACTGCCTGGAAAAAAGAAAGAGGAGCGTCTGCTTACTCACTGGAAATGCGCCTGTGTTTGAAAAGACTTCCCAAACAAAGCATTTCGTGGCACGGTTACCTGGAGATGGCCTGCGACGGCGATCGCACATTGGTGGGAGCGGCAAAACTGAACCAAATCTCGCGGATAGTCAGTTTCATGCTGCTGGAGTCGGGTGGCGGAGGCATCAGCGGAAGGTCTTTCTTCAAGTCGTCCGACTCGACCCCTTCGTCCTGCGCAATCGGCACCTCCGTTAACGTCCTCGTCAAAGGTTGACAGCACGGACAGCAAATTGACACTGATATCTTGCTCCATCTTCCCATTGGATTTCTTTTCTCAATTCACGCCCCAATATCCTGATTGTGTGGGAAGTGCCTTAGTCTTACCTGATCGTCAGAGTCAGAGTGCCCATTCACATCATCGGAAGGGGGGCGAACAGCATCACGGGGTAAGTTGTCGTCAGATGCGTCAGTGCTGTAACCGCTCCCAGTCTGCGAGCCTATGGATCCATTGGCCTTGGGGATTCCCGCTTTGCCGTCAGCATCCGAGCGGCCCATCACGCCAAACGCATTGTAGAGAATGGCTCCCGATTGACGACCACCTGCGCCGTTATCAACATCAAGTCACACAGGCAATCAAAACAACGAGGACAAGAAGAGAGGCTTTCTTTTTTTCTTTCCAAGAGTCGCTTTACCTTTGACTGTAAGGTTCTCAATGCCACATTCAAACATGATCCAGCCCCATTTCTCAAGAGAGGTGGCAGAGCGGCTGAGGTCACCTGAGCTTCCATGCATGTCTGTCTCATCAACTAGAGAAAATTCCTCCGTTTCCTCCAGGCCAAACAGCACTTTGGACTTCTCAACGGGGATTGCGGTGATGGCACAAGTGCCAATGTCTATGGGTGGGGAACAATTCAAAGGATCCAAATCCAATCCAAAGCAGAAAGACAAAACACCCACCTGTGGAGTCGAGGCCTCTGAGCTGGCTGTGGATACGGTGGATGTTGAGCCTTGCGGCTATTTCTTTGCCTTTCTCGATGCCGGCGTTGGAACGTAACGAGCCAGATGACTGAGGCTGCATCTTAGTGGCAGATGCGTACTTCTCTAACATGACAGAGGGTCGCCCGTGTTCTGTGGTGTTGGGGCTTTCTTCCACAATTCCCCTGGCGGGGGGAAAAAAAAACAAAAAAAAAGCCTTCTTTTTACAAAGCCAATAATGCTAACAATTACTTATGCCAAGTAGTGGTGTTAGAAATGAGAAATCTATTGCTGATGAGTTAAGGAAGGCCTCACTCACCTATTCATCCTGAATTGGGTGGCAATCCTATCAAAGCACAGCGCCACAAGAGACACGTGTGTGACGGACTTACTGGAGCAGGATGGAAAACCCTCTTCTACAGAAGCCTGTAGGAGACAAAGGTTGACCTGAAAAGAAAAGAAAAAGAACACAACAGATGTCAATGGAAGACTTTGCCAGAAACATTCATGCTCGAATGCAAATGGTATATGTTTTTTTTTTTTTACGCTGATGATATTTTCCAAAAGATCACCTTAGGGATTGAGACATTGGCTTGAAGGCCCTTGATTTTCACATGATCTGGTTTGACAGACAGGTCCGTCTGGCCTTGGGAGATATTGAGGGATCCGTGGGCCGTGGCCTCGTTCTTGGAAAGCTTTTGCTCCTGTTTGAACGCTTGGCTCTGTGGAAATGGAGAGTCATAACAATCATACATGGACACAAGCCACATTCATCCAGCAGCCATAGGTCAAGTACAACCATTGTGATTTCCCTTTGGAGCACTTACAGATTCGGAAACTGTGGATTTGCTGATCTGATAAGCCTCATTGAGAACTTTACCGTGTAGGTCATCGAGAATGGCCGCAGGATGACGGATACTGGCAAAGTGCACCATGGACTCGATGTACCTGAAACCAACCAAATACACAACACGGCAGTAGAAATAGCGGCAACACTGCGGGAAAAGTCAAGACGTGAAAAAAGAGTTGTGAGTGATTTTCAAAACTAATCAGCAAGACACTATTGCCACTGGTGTTTGCTTTTTGATCAGTTCCGTTTTTATTCCTATTCGGATTTTTATCAGGACAACAAAAGGGTGTTTTGTACCTGTCCAAGGATTCAGCCACAAGGGGTGTAAGCACCACATTGATGGCCCCCTTCACCTCCACTATGGCTGTGGTCCTGGTCTGAGCCAAAGGCTGCTCCAGAGACCAGTCATCGGTCGTCGTGTCCTCGTCGGTATTCTCCATCGCTCTCTTACCCAGCGGAGTATACGGCGTACTGGAGAAAAATCACCATAGCGATTGAGATCGGTGACATTTGTATGGAATATTCGGACGACTTCTACCTGCTGTTATCTCCCATCAGCTGAAGTCCTCTATCCAACAGTGAATTGGCTGAAAGGCCTTGTTTGATCACCTGAAATCAGTCTTATTATACCGTCGTCCAGAGTACATATCATTGAGCGGAGAAAATATTGAACAAAAACCTTAAAGCTCGGAACGGAGAGCTGGTCAAAGGAGCCTGAGCTTTCTTCACTTGTCGGCGTGTCAAGATCTAAGGGACGATGGAGAGAAGACTTGGAGGTCCTCTTATTGGTGGGCTGCTTGATCGACCAATTGGACACCTTGTAGAAAAGAAAAGAAAAGGTAGAAAAGAAAAAATAGAAAAGAAAAGAAGCCAGGTTACCATTGCAGCAATGGCTCAAATAAGGCCAGCAATTTGGGGTGGACTATCATGGATGATGAACATTTCACCTCACCTGATAGTGGGCCAAGTAGTTCTGGTAGCACGCCATCACGTGGGGCTGTCTGGTCACCGGGCCGGGCTCTGCCAGCTTTTCGGCCTCCACCGAGCTCTCCTCCTCCATGGCTAGAGCCGATACGAAGGAGGCCTGGGATATGTGGCTTGGCAGCGGCTGGGGAGGCAACATTGGCGGCAGGGGCAGAGGACGCGGCTCGGTGATCAGCTCCCCGTTGAGGAGGTAAGTGAGAGGACCTTCGACACTGTGGTAGATGGAACTCCGGCTAAGCCAGATGGAAAATATGAAGGCAAATGTGAAAATGCATATTTGGAGTCTTAATAGCACCGCTGGACAAAAGGTTCCTTTTAATTGCAGGATGGAGCTGACCTGTAGTTCTCCATGTAATACGGCGGTTGCGGCGGTTGCTGCATCTGCTGCCGCCTTCTCTTTTTGCGTCCCGGGTATGTCCCCGGACCCTCGTCGGCGCTGCTGATGGGCTCAAAGTCTTCGGCGGCAGAGAAGTAGGCTTCGCTGTCAGCCATGGACATGCTGGAGTCGGCCGAGCGGTACTGATGGAAGGTGTTGGAATCCGCCGAGGGCGTGAAGGGGAACGAGCCGTAGCTTCGACGTTGACGTGGCGAATCCAGGACGTTCTCGTCGCTGCGAGAAACGTCGCCGCTGAATTGGACACCTCCGGAAAGCACCGGGGGAGGCTTGTCGTTGAAAACGGCAGCAGACAAGCTCTTGGTGCTGCCTAATCGACTGGAGTGCACCGAGGATTGGCGCTTGAGGGGCGAGCAGAGGGGCGAGCGCACGGAGGTGCCTTCCTGGGAGTTGTGGGGCGAGATGGGCGAGCCCTCCGGGATATCCTGGAAAGCGCTGAAAGAATCACAGGCGCAAATGGCGCATTTGATTCAGCGGCAGAGCTAATATCGATCAAACATTTGAACATGCATTGCAGAGTCAGGTGCCTCCATGCTCCATACATACTCACTCAACAGAACTTTTGCCATGGACAGGAAGCATGCGTTGTTCCACACTTGGCGAGGGAGAGTCCCTTTCTCCAGCTAGCAGGGGTAGCGCGGCACTGGAGGAACTATTCTCCTCAGAGGAAGATGCAGAGCTGTGAGAGCGTTGAGGGACTTGGAGACTAAGGTGCTGCTGACCCCGCCGCTCAGGCACCTCGGGAGGCAGGCACGGTGAGTGCGTGTCTGTTTTCAGCCCGACGACCCTTCCTGGGAAGAAAAAGAACAAGCGCTGCTTTGATTGGGTTGTCAAAAAGTCCATTCCTCTATGTACCTGGGGAACATTTTGCTTCAGAGCAATGGCCTCTGGCTGATTCATTGCTCAGCATTCATCCCGACTAATGGACAAACGAAAGTAGAGTAGAAAGGCATTTAGAGTCCTTGTTTTTTTGGTTTGTTACATTCAAGGTGATCAATCCCTACCATCCATTTTGGGTCTTTCCTTGGTCATAATCCACTCTCCAGGCTGAAGCAAAGACTGACCATAACACATATCGGATTCAGTGCTAGAGGAAGAGAACGCAGATGAGGAGGAGGGGGTCATCTCTTCCAGTTTGAAGAAATCCAAGCCCATATTGGTTCCTCCAAAGAACCTGCAGCCTCCCAGGCAGCCACAGCGATTCCTGCTACGCTTGTTTCGAATGCCAGCCTCTTCGGGCCACAGGAACCAGAGTCTTGGAAGAAAAATGGGTCAACCGTTAACTTACAAGAAGCAGTACTCCAGCGTTGATAAATGCTGCAAAGAGCAAAAGACAAATTGTGTACCTTTTGGTCTGCGTGTCATGTAGTTCTAAAAATTGCCTCTGGACTTCACATTTGGCCGAGTGGTCGGCAGCCAGAGCGATGTCGGCGGTAATGAGGTTCAGGTTGATGGAACCCGCCTCCAGCCACACGGAGCGTCGCATCACTGCCGGCTGGCAGAGACTTAGTGGCTGACCCTGAGCTTGCCCCTGCCCGGCCGGCTGCAGCCTGCTCACGTCACAGTGCTGCTGCTGCTGCTGCTGCTGTTCGATGAACTGCTGGATGTTGAGGTCCTGCACCACAGCACTGATGCCCTCTCCCACAGCCTGGTTGTGCAGGTTGCACTTGGCTACACGTAAAATACCCGTCTGGAAAGAAGGCGAGTATGTTACACTGACAGATGCTGAGTATGGGGGGGTTAGGATAACATTCATTTTGTTGTGTGACGATGGGGAGTACTTGGAGGTATAGTTAAGAAAAGGTGAGGGGGCTAAATACTTGGATATTAGCAGCACAGCCATGTTCAACGATGAAAAGGTCCACTCCGTCCATGGCCAGTCGCGTCATGGTGTACTTGAGCTCCTCTGAGGTTCGACAGTGACCCGGCAGGCAGGTCAACTAAAACGCAACAACACATTGGATGCTTTACATTTAGGTTTTGTTTTCTAAGATAATCACAGGAAAATTTGCACAAAACCTGCAAATATCTCTCAACAAATATTATATTCAAACAGGAGATATATAGTATGTATATATCTCACTACAAATGTTGTGGCAAGCAAAATACCTTGGCATCGCAAAATACCTTGGCATCGCAAATGCGACGGTCAACGCCATGCTGGCAGATGACAGACGGCTTTGGTTGTTCCAGCTGGAACTCGCGGGACATCACATGGAAAACAAAATACTCCCCCCACTCTATCATACTGGCCACCTGAAAAACAAATAGCCGTAGCACACAAAATATCACCGCAAAATATTTGGAAGACTTTGATGTCATCATCTGTAGAGTTGATAAACGTTTTATGATGGCGACAGTTTGGAAGCACCACCGTCCCAGGACCAACAAGGCACCACATGAACAATATTTGATTTCTCAAACAAGACACACACACACACACACACACACACCTGAGGAACAGTCACCCTCCCAGTGAATGCGCCTGCCTGCATATCGATGAGCCAGGCATATTCAAGGGTGTCACTTTCCAGTGGAAGCCCCTGTGCAGAGAACATGGCATGTGCCCTCATCTGCAGGCCCGAGAGGCTTAGGTGGCCATCCCGCAACACCCCGTCCACCGAGGGACGCTACAACGCAAGGAGGAAGAAAAAGCACTTTTCATCGATGCGACGTTTGACATTCAAACGGTGCTAAAAGCTGAAGCGTACGACGTGCAGTATAAATCAAGTCGATTTCAACAAAGATGAAGCTGAACACTTGTGGGTTGAAACACACCCGTGAGCGGGAACTAAATACACACTGTCGTCTATTCTTTCCGAGATATCTTTCATGCAGAAATCAATAAGAATGGGAGATACAATGCAATAGTGCCGAAATGTAAAAGGCAAAAAAAACAAAAATGGAATATTCTTTTACCTGGTAGTTGTCACTGGCGAAAATGTGAATAGGTGACAGCAATAACTGAAGCATGGTCTCCTTGTAACCTTTCTTCATTTCAAAACATAAGCGCTCCAAGAAGCCAGAGGGACCTTCTGGCCCCTCACTGCTACAGTGCTGATCAAAACCAAGAAGACAAACATACATCAGACAAGAGATCCTGACTAGAAATCAATCCAAGTCAGTCAGATTGGAATGAAAATCAAAGGCAGGGCTGACGACCCTGATGAGCAAGCACTTGGCCGCTACATACTGAAAGTCAGCCTTACCATAGGCAGTCGGCCATGGACTTTATAGAGATTAATGAGCACAGTTATGTCCCAGGGCCGCAGGTCCAAGGGATGTATGTTTGAACTTTCCTTATGGCAACCGTCTTCCATCCCGAGAGGGGACCAACCCAGGCCCGACGAGGAAGTGGACAAAACCGGACTGGACGCCGTCTCTTCAAAGTCAGTGTACATGTCATCTTCTCCAAAATAATTCTCCTGAGTAGAAGAGAGGAAGCTTACTGATTGACTATGGCTTGTGCTGCGTCGCACTACTTTCAGACGAACCACAATATACCTTGATGGATACCAAAGCCCTGAGTAAAGGCCCATAGAGGATAATTTGAGAATCAGGAGACATTTCCATCTCCACGTGAAGTCGGTCCGGAGGAAGCTCCGAGGGGTCGCTCGGTATCCGGCTGTGGCCGCCTGAGGAAGAGGTGTAGTACGGGTGGCCGCGCTGTCCCGAAGTGTGTTCCGGGGGCCGTAAAGCTGACAGCATTGATTCCTCCATTTCAGAAACTGCAGGTAGGAAAGACACTTCGTGAGTAAGTCACCTGAGTTTTCAAACAGACAGGAAATGTGTGGCTGAAAGCTTACACGACTGTTTGAGTTGCTCATCCGCTTTTTGGGGATAAATGGGATGCCACGTGTAGTCAATGATGAGCAAGAAGTTGGGTACACTCCAACAGTCAACCCAGCCAGCTCTGATGGGAAAAACAGATTACAGTTGAAAGTTCAGAACGTGGAACGTACTCGACTCTCTGAGACTACAGTATCGGGACATTTCAGATGCCGAGGCGGCTTATCGTCCGGAATCTAATGGACTCATTCAAGAAGCGATCGTTTCCAATTTCAATGTGGTGGTTTCTTTTTGCCATTTGCCCCATTTCTTCCCCCCCGCAACTCACTCTGCGTGGGTGATATTTCTCCAGCGGGACTTGTTGAGTTTAGGCGGCGGGGCGCTTTGATTTTCCCCTGGCGTGAACATGTCTTGGGGCAGCTTGACATTCTGGTAATCTTTGGCAAGGGTGAGGAGGGGGTAGCGGCTGGGGTGGCACTCTGGCAGAGACAGTCGCATGTCTGTGTCCTCTGCCTGAAAAGGTCAACATGTACATAGAAATCCTATTTTGTCACACATGCATTCAAAGCAAATCTACCTCCCAAAAAGGACGAACCTTCAAGCTGAAGCGGGTATGGCAGGTGGTTGGAACAAACTCGTTGAAAGGCAAAATGAAGTCTATATTCAGAGTCTCGCCACATGCTGCCAGGTACACTGCAGAAAGAAAGAAAAGAAAAGAAAAAAAACGGTCAAATGTATATTGACTGAAGAATCCAAAGCATCGTCATTGCTTCCAATACAGACGGAGGAGAGATGGCAGTTGAGAAAAGTTCAAGCTGGATACGATAAAACAGAAGTTTGCTTCACTAGTAAGGTCACTATGAGGCACTTAAGTTCATGGGAAAGTAGTCACTGCCGCTACATTCTACATACTAAAGAATTTGCCTTCCTCACCATTCTCTTGTTGCTTGGTGGAGCAGTCAATCCAGTTGTGCTGGTTTGCCGCCCAGATCATCTCAAACTGGTGAAAAAGTATTTTGAATGTCCAGGAATAGGGAACAAAGGAGTAAATGTCCGGAGCGTTGTCACTCGCCCAGTCCTGAATCAAATCTGTAAAGCCAACCCAAAACAAGTCATGTCAATCCTTTCTCTATTTTTGTCTAAATATGTTACTGCTGCTACGTTTTGGTTTTCTTACTCACCAGTGAAAAAGTTTTTCTGGGCGTAAATGAAGTGGTACGTGGCCTTGTACACCTCAATCTCACACTGCCAAGACTGGGGCATGTTCCACACCCAGGGGTAGCTGGCAATCACGTGGAACTGAAATTGTACAAGACATTGTGGCCAATTCTTTCCTTTGAAATGACACCAAAGTGCATCTTAACGTCTCAGGGGTGACTCCTTCAGAAATGGCCCTGGAACTCCAACTGCTACTTACAGCTAACATCTCAGCCTCAAGGAGAGTCCGGTACTGCATGCTGCTGGTGGTGTCCACGTGAAGCAGCTGCCCTTTGATGGTGGGCAAATAGCCTGAGGGAAGAAGAAACAAGCAGCGCCATCAGTTATTAGGAAGGAGGAAGAAAAAAAAAAAAAACGGAATTGAATTTTTTGGACAACTCCAAAATACTCGAAATAGCACAAAAGTCATACCGGTCTCTCCGACAGTCATGGGGATGTTGACTTCCAGGTAAGAGCCAGCTCCTACATTCACATGGATGGCATTGGTTTCCTAGTAACAAGAATAAAGACAGACAAGTTTTGGTTGCTAGCTAGTATGTCCAGAACAGTACAGAACACATCCGATATGGGGAAAAACACAACACGCCGCAGTACGCAATGCTAATATTTTGAAGGCTCTGGATGATGGCGGAACAGCAGCAGCAAAAAAAAAAGATTCAAGCGCATAACATACCCGTTTTTTGGTAAAAAGTAGGTCAATGGTGGCATCGGCAATGATGTTCATACGGAGCTCAAAGGCCTGTATCTGCCTGGGTTGTCCCGGCTGGGCCATTTCAGTCACCTTCATGTCCTGATAGTCGGCCGGCAAGAAGAACTTCCAGAGACAATCCCTATGAAAAAAGGTGGCTTGCTTCCCTGACTGACCCCTAGTAAATATGACATTGTAGTTTTGTAAACTTTGCGTGCACCTCTGGCGATCCGCCCAGGGGCCGTAGTTGAAGTCGGTTCCTTTTCCACAGACGATGTCGAGACCCCAGCACGGAGGAAGGTCCTGAAGCTTATCGTCTTCGCTGGGTGTCTCAGCTTCCTCGCCAATCTCTTGCTCCAGCGGCACCACACCTGCAGATTCACACACCAAAAGGAAGGTTGCTATTAGCTTGGCAGCGATCAAGTAGACGTTGTCAATATTCCCGTTATTGCGTGCGGATTTCATACCAGGCTCATCTTGGTAGTAGTAGATGTCTACATCATTGGACTGCATGACCACAAAGCCTTCACCCATCAGCCTGGGAGGTCTGCCATGAAAAAGGCGTGACTAGTTCAGAAGCTGCACGCCAGCTTTACATTTCCACAAGGGTTTGTTGAACAAATACAGCGTCAAGAGTAGCTCGGATTTGGACCTTGTAAACACTTGACTTGATTTCACTTCCAAAAAATGTGCAATGACAAAGCTGGATGGTAAGTAACTTACTCATCAGTCTGCATGCCAACATAGCGTGGGCTGGGAACCAGCATAACGCGCACGTTCTCCAGCGAGCCCTTTACAATGTGCATGTACTGGTCCAGGTGGCTGGATGGAGGCTTGGTGGCGTAGGTCAGAAAGGCATCCTCAAAGTTCAAGCACAGCGTCTGCGGGAGGTGGTGATTCCCAAATGCCAGCCGGCCCTTCGCAAGCACAGAGCAAACGGCAAAAACAAAAACAACACTTTCTTAACATGTCTTCAATATTGAATCAAGGCGCTCATTTGTAGCAAACTCACCGTACTGATGTTCACTTTGATGACAGGAATGAGAGAGCGCCAAGACGAACCGGGGTCTGGATTCTCTGTTTGAATGTTGACACTGCCAACGAAGCAAAATGACAATTAGTCGTCCTGCCAGTCTCCCCATCGCGCTGTCGCTTGCTTTGAAGGATAACCATCCTACGACCGACGGACCCATTGAGCTCGACTCGAGCCTTCCGGCTGTTGGATTCACAATAGGAAATGATAAGGGGAGCCCGCAAAATGACAAGAACCAAAGACCACTCCAACGGTATAGGTGTCAAAGCAAGTCTTACCGTTCCAGGGTCTTGCTTTTTCCACCCCCTTCACGGTCGTCATCTTTCTTGAGCCTGCTGAGTGTGGGCTCCAGGCCGAAAGTCTCTTGCAGATGGGCGTAGAGGTCAGTCCGATTGTAGACGTGGAACTCCAAACCGTTAACCGTCACGTAAAGCCTGGTCTCCGCCTTGGGGTCTGATGACACAGCAGAAGGTTACGTCAATACATTTGAGTCAGACACAGACCGATGTGAATCTTCATTTGGGTCATTTCATCTGCACGCCTTTTTCCACTTGAAGATAGTAAATACGGAAAGACATGTATGATCCTACACTTGGCTCACCGTGCTGTTTCTGCTTGGGGTTATACATTTTCCACCAGCGGAATATGAGAAAGCCATCTTGTATCCTATCCAAGGAGAAAGAAGAAGAAAGAAGAAGAAAGAAGAAGAAAAAAAAAAGAATGCATCAAAAGGTGGGATCTTGTTTACAGATCACAGAGGTCAGATTACCTGATGGACATGTCTTGGTTGATATAGTAAACCTCTCTGAACATGACCTTCCCTGACAGCACAGAGAACGAGAAGGAGCCTACGGAACAAGATGAGACCGGTTTGGTGTTGGACACCACATCCAGGAATACATGTACGTATGTATTTGTTCGCGCTGCTGACTGACAAACTCACCGATCCGAATGTAGCCATCCTTGTAGAGTCTGTTGATAATGTGGGTGAGGATGAGGCCAATGTTTCTGGAGTTGTAATAGGTCAAGTAGATGATCCATCCACAGGACAGAATGGTGGCTTGATGACAAAACACAAGCAAGTGATTGGATTGCGCCCCCCCAATCATCTGATGCTTAAAGAACTTACCCACGAGGAGCCATATGAAGTTGGAATTGCGCTTGATGAGAAAGTTATCCAAATCCCCGAAAGTGGGGAATGCGCTTTCGTTGTTTTTGGACCCAAGCACATCCATGGCTACTGTCGACAACTAGAAGAGAAAGCAAAAGAGATTGAAGAAGCAAAAGTGGGATTGCTCATTTACCGCCATCATTATTGTTGTTTATCCTTTGATTGTTATCGATCTGTGGCCAGGAAATGTTTTTCGTAGTGACAGTACAATTCAGGTTACGTTGCAGTCGTAGGAATGGAACATCATTAATCACCTGGACTGTGACCGCCCGCACAAGTTGAGATCTTGTATTCAAGATTATTTGGGGCCTTACAGGAGGAATGACTTTGTTTGGACAAACTATTGCAGGAGGGACTTTATCCTAGTGCGTGCAGCAATGGGGCTCTGAGTGAATTCATTCAGCCACTCTTAATGATCAAAAGCTTGAGAACTGTTGCGCACAAACACAAATCCGTACTAATCCGACCAAAAATGTTTGAGGGAGAAAACGCCATCACCACTTGTTATTTTCTGCCGTGGCAAGCAAACCTACTACAACAAAGTATTGTGCACAGTGCAACTAGCAAGTTAGTTCAGATTTCGAGTGACCCACACCCTGATATGCGAGTAAAAGAAGTTATTTCCTGGGGGGGTTGTCAGTGATCATTTCATATTTGCTGGACTTCTCTTCGCTACAGATGTACTTGGAAATATCATGTAAGAAATATCATCATCAAAAGAAATGACCAACACCAAAAGCGATCTTTTGTGTTTAAATACCATTTGGCATGTCAATAAGTGTCATGTGCAATGCCAGTTAGTTCATCACCTCTCACGTACCTTACTTTGGAGTCAAATTCAAACTTCGACGAGCTAACAGAGAGACGTCCTTTCATTCCTAATAAGTCATGGTCAAATCGTTGAGTGTCGACTTCAACTTGTTTTGTTTACAATGTGAACTTAAAGGGACCTAATACACGAAACGACATTTCATGTGGATCGGACCTGTTTTTTGGGTTGTTGTTTTTTTTGCAAATGTGATTACACATTATCATCTGGTAGAGTGCATGAAAGCATTGAGATTTAAAATCGGGGGCATGCCTGCGTGCCTGCCCGCGTGGCTGCCTGCCTGCCTGCCTGCCTGCCTGCCTGCCTGCCTGCCTGCCTGCCTGCGTGGCTGCGTGGCTGCCTGCCTGCCTGCCTGCCTGCCTGCCTGCCTGCATCATTGCTAATCCTCAATCTTGAGCAATTTCCTCAGTACAGTATTACTCTCGGCACAGGCAAGAACCCGGCCGGCGGCATGTGATGATGGCTCATTTGAGATCCAACATTGGTCGAGGACGCTGCTCAGAGACGCCTTTGCAGCTACTTGACAAATGACAGTTGTAATTCAACGACAATGCCAATAATCAAGCCGAATATCATCAAGTTAGCACCATGCTAATGACAGCGGGCCGCACCCTGCAACTTCACCTTAAATAATAAATGAAATGAAGTCACTTAACGGCGTTACAGTACCTTGATGCCCTCGGTAAAGGCTGTCGTTTCATCTTTACACCGGTTATCCAACGGTTGTTGTCATTTTATTGCGCCAGGTATGGAGAGTTTGCATCCTCTGGTGAATATTTACCTGGCTTTCGGCCAGTCGACATCTCTTCCGGTTATGACGACAGCAGCTCCTCGAACGACCAATAGGAATATTTGAAAAGTGTCAGTCTGACCAATCAAAGAGGAATGTTTTGTCAATTGTAGCCAAAACGAAAGTCGTCGTAATGGGGCGGGACTCGTCTTCAAAACAGCAACAAAAATCAATAAAGACACTTTGGAACACTTTGGTCTTGATCTCTGATTAAATCTCCAAAATATTTTAATTAGGTCAGTGCATTTGTAATATTCACACTCAACAGAGACGGTCAATAATCATTTTCTCATGATGTACTTTTTTATTGGACTGTAGGCTGTACCAGAGTTTAATTCTGAAGGTCAACACAGTCGAATAAAATAGCAGACACCTTTAATAAATAGCATTTTGAAGCCACATGCAAAATAATACATGGCAGCAGGCGACTAACAACGTCTGATGCATGTATATTATTCATATCATATAGAACAAACTTTATCTTTATAGCACATTATAGTAAAAGCAGATCAAGAAAAAAAAAAAAGTCACATAAACAGTACTTATTTCAAGTGATTGCTTGGATAAAACGAAAATGTGGGTATGGAAAGAAAACACGTATTTCCATTTTTTTTTTTTTAATAAAAGGTGCATGCAGGTGGAGAAGACAATCAAAAGTTCATAAGAACATCTCTTTCCTGCATGCTTGTGTAGAATGGCTTCCCAAATACAAATGAGTGTAGTCCTGCTCTCAACTTCTCAGCAAAGGCCATAACAATGTTCAGGTCTCCTTCCACCATCAGATCCAGGTCGGTCTTTAAATTGCGCAAGGTCCGGAAAGGCTTTTTCCCCTTTTGACTGTATAGCCAAAGAGAGACAATGGTTAGCAAAACAGCAGTTCATATCAGCTCCTTTCACTAGCATCTCTCCTGCTGGTTGGATGTGCCGTCCGACATCAACGGCGGCGCTGCAACCACAGCTAAAATATTTGTACAGCAAAAATGACTGCCTGCCTGCGTGGCTGCCTGCCTGCCCCGCCCGCCCGCCCGCCCGCCCCTTCCATCGAGACGCTGTGTCAGCACAAGATAACAGTGTGAAAAAGTGGTGCGGCATCAGGACAGAAAAGAGGTACTACGTACTCTACTTCACTTTCAAGGCAGCACATGAAATGAGAATTACAAAACAAAACAAGGACGCTACGCAATTGCAGTCTGGTCTCGGTAAAAATAGAAATGGTCATTCATTATTCCAACCGCTTATCGTCACCGGGTAACTTGAAATACAAACGAATCCCCGACCGGTGAACTGAACGGCTGCTGCGTACGTATCACGCTTTCAAAGGAAGCTCAGTGAAATCTTGGGAGGAGGAATTGGAGCAAACGTTAGGTCAATGGACATTTGTGAACCACTCTTACGTGTCATCCTCGATGTACTTGAGCAGTGTGAGGGCTTTCCTGTGGAGGAGCAAGAGGAACTGAGCCAAGTAGGTACTCCGCAGGGAAAGGCCGGGCCGCAGCATGAACACCTGACGTGGAAATGGAAATGTTCCATCAGCCGAGAAGTTGACGTGCAGTGCGCAAAAAGTCAACTTACCTCATCTATAAAGGACTTCACCAAAGTGTCTTGGTGCATGACATCTTGAAATATATTCCTACAAACAAGTACGGTACAGACAAATGTTTGTGAAAGCCGACCGACCGTACGAGATGAGAAGCGGCCGATCGACGTACAGGTCGGGTGTGAAAGTGTCGTCGGTGGGGATGACGGTGTCGGGAGCGATGTCCTCTTCGCTGTCGCTCTTCCAAAGCGTATTGAGCTCAGAGCGCATATAGCCACGTTGGTGGTAAGTATGCTCGTGACACGGCGGCATCTGCTTGACCGTGTTGATGTCCACGTCAATGTGTGTGCTCGGGTAAGGGGAGTAGAGAACCTGGCGGAAGGGCAGTACAACGCTGCCGGTGGAGTCCTACAAAACAGAAAAGGCACACGGTGATTTCCCTTCCCCAACGTGACCTCAACTCCTATTCCATGCAAGGAAAGAAAGAAAAGACAAAAATCAATTCATCTTCCTGAACACAGGCTCTGTCATCCATGCCCTTGTGATTTGTTGTTCCCGTTGACATGAAAGATTGCGTCCAAACAAGAAAGTGCAAAACAGCCACTTTGAGAGAGGAAACACTCTGCTGAGTTTGTCTGCGCTTGCTTGCTTGCTTGCTTGTTTCATGAGTCTCTTGTTGTTGTTGGGTTATGCTATGAATATTTTAGTGCGTGCCATTCAGTCTGCTAAGCAGACAGCCGACCACATCATCAACACCTGCCCCCTATATAGACCGCCCTCGGAGGCCGGCCTCTTCGACCTGGGACCAGAGATGCTGGCGTGGCTCCACGACACCAAGTTGGAGCTCTGACGTTACACAAGAGAGAGAGAGAGTCTGCTAAGGTGCCTCGTGTCGGACACGGTTACGCAAAATCGAAAACAAATTCATGAAGGAACGAGCCAACGAGAGTCTCATCCGCACAAAAATAGAAGTAGCGGGCCATCGAGTGTTGACATTTTAGAAGTTGCTTACCTTGAGCAGACCTTGAACAAAAAGGCCGGTGTCATATTTGAAGGATGAGTCTGCCTTGCAAAGGCGAGAACATTTCTTCTCGGTGGCAGTAAGAAAGAGGCAAAGCGTTCGCACCATCTGGTGGAAGGGAAAAAAGAAAATCCCTTTCAGATGGGGTCAATTGAAAAGCCGAGAAACCAGTATAGACACAATATGACAAAAACAAAGTGGCATTTTAACACGGGGGGTGTCGACTTTTTAGATCATCACGCACGCACGCACGCTCTTACCTTGTTTACTTTCTCTGGGTTGCTTCCAACCACTATTGAACAACCACAAGTCTGGAGATGAGAGCTGATGGCCCTGCATCACACAAACAAGATGAGAAAACTGCAATCAATAATTTTCTTATCTTGTTCAATTTATCCCCAATCCCAACGAGCTGAGTCCTTCAGAAAGAAGTGGCTTTTATGCGCTTGCTGGCTCCAGCAGATTGATCAGCCGTGCATTTCTCGGTAATATAGCCGTAGACGGTGAGCCGGCCGGGTGCCAATTCCATCACTCCCAAAAAATTGGCATGGGCGTGAATAGCCACATGGACATTCGGCAGTCTCCAGCGCTACTCCAGCTGTTGCCAATTTCTTTGGCGGCTGGATGGACATGCAATTTAGCACCCACAAGTATTTGAAATTCGACATGACAATCGGAGTCAATGACCATGTCATGCAACACCACAGCCGCTGGCAGCCAGCCAGCCAGCAGAGAGTCAACAGTCTTGCTATGAATCAGAGTTGATGCCAAGAAATGCAAAACATCCTGCTCTTTCTGGTTTATGGCTTTTAATATGGCCAAACATGATCGACACTGACTGAACACTCAATCATGGTGATTGTATTTGTATTCTTAAACGCCTTTCTGTTATAAATGTCCTTTCACCTTCAAATACGTAAATATTCCAGACCATGATGCTCCAATCAACTTGAGCAATTTAGCCCCGGTCTTTGGAGGAAAGTTCGGCTCCATTCGGCCCCTCAACTCACTGGAGGACCGATGGATAGGCGGGTGTTCATTTGGCACCGACGTTTGCTCGGACGGACACGACGCGCTTACTTGTGGAGGAAATCCTCATGGCAGCTGTCTCCAATGTCATCATCATTTAGCATGGTGTCTTTGATCTAGTCGGATGCAGCAAACGTAAAGGGCAAAAGGCATTAGGATGAAACAAATGGACTGGTCATTTTGCTGGATGAGTAGCCACTCACGTCTATATCTTCAGGCACACTGTGTGTTTTCATGGACGCCAGCAGCTCCATCACGGGAACTATTTCCAAGCTCAGCACTGCGACGATGTTGTAGCCCTTATCGAATCAAATGAAAGCTCAATGATGACCAGTCAACAAGAAAAGGAGTGAAAGTGGCGAGCGGCATCAACCTTTTGCATCCAAATGCGTCCCTTGCGGATAGCATGCTTTAACCTCTCCACACAGATGGTGTGCAAAGGCAGGTAGAAGGCCAGCTCGGTCTGCGGCAGAATAACGGACAAGGCGCAGGTGTTTTTGTCCCCCTTGAGCTCACCGTCGAAGATGAGCGACACGATGATGACACCCTTCTCTGCCAGCGCGAAAAACTTCACGTCCACCGCGCCACATTCCGCACTGCGCAGAATCTCCCCATTTAATGTGTGATTGGCCAAGAAGGTCACGTCTCCATCGCTGAGGAACATGGCAGGATCAGCCTTTGGTGCCCAGATGTGATGGACGCGAGGACCTAGGATATTGTCCCAGTAAGCAAAGGTGGCAGCCAGCAGTGGGCATTCTCCCTCGATTGCTACTTCCGACTTGGCCACAGCAGGTGACTGGGGTGGACACCCACAAGACATTGAAGTAGAAATGTGACAGTCTTCCAGATAGCGGTCAGTCTGTAAACTGTCAAAACAACAACAAGTAGTTCAACGTCACAGCCAAAGTCGTGCACGATGTTTTGGTGTCTGAGCTGAAATGCAATAGACATTGATCAGACAGCATCAGTAGAGCACAATAAAAACGACTTCTGTATCAAATCAGCCTGCAAAGACTGTAACCAAGCAGTAATACAAGTCATTACCCACATATTACCAGCCCAATTGTATGTCGACGATTGGAATAGCAGTTCATTTCACGGTGCTCACTTTGCTCCATAGTCGGCCGTAACTTACCTCTTTCGTCGTAGCAGTTGTCGTGTAGCTAATGTTACTGATTCACCACATAGATAGATTTCGTGTTGATCTGATGCAGCCAAATTGAAGGCGATAGATAGGTTGGTTTGCGTGCTTCAACCAAGTGCGGTTTTGTTGTCGTCGAGCGACTTCCTGCTACGTCATCGATGATGTCATTTTAGGGAGCTCCCTCCCGGACGCCCTCTAGCGAAGGACCGTGGGACGTGTAACCTTGTTCTTGTTGCCCAGCAAACAAACCGACATTGCGTGCAAAAAAAAAAACATTTTGTGCACGTTTTCTCCCCCCCCCCCAAAAAAAACCAACAACTCAGATTTGAATAGCATACTAGCGTGCGTTTGTCGTGCGTGTTGTTTAACACGAGCCAGAAAGCTTTCAGTCGCTTGCCTGTGCGTCATTGATGCCAGATGGAGGGTCAGGGTCAGGGTCAGGGTCAGGGTCAGGGTCAGGGTTCCATCCATGTGCTTCACAACAGAGTTAAGCTTGGGAGGTTTCATACCCACACTGGCGGCTTCATTGTCCAAATTAGGTCTGCTATTAGATCTGTTTGAGGTTAATGCCGTGGTATCAAATGAACTAATGATATGCTGTTTACGATACTTACCTTACTTGTGTCATCAAATGTTGGCAATGAGCCACATCTCATGAATCTCCATTTCATTTATTATTTATTCATCGCTCATTTTATTTATTTATTCTTTTTTTATTTATTATTTGCGCCTCTTGTTTTTTTTGCGTCGTCTACTTGTATGTCTCGTCACCGTGGGATAGAGGAAACGGAATTTCGGTTTCTTTGTGTGTCTTGACATATGAAGGATTGACAATAAAGCTGACTTTGACTTTTGACTTTGACTTAAGGTGTATCACATGACGCACGTCATCGGTTCATATCATTCGACATGATTCCGTAAGATTCAATACTTCTCCACATGATTCCACATTGTTCAATGTCATTCCGTACAATTCACTCTCATTTGATTTCATGATTCCAAGGCATTCCACATGCTCATATTTTGTCATTCAGTAATTGCTTCATCTATTTTCACAGCAAAGTGAAAAGAATTGGCCTCACTTTTGGAGGGGAGTTGAAATCATTGTACATCTCAGCTTTCTATTTCTCCCCGGAGTTGTCTCATTTTGCATCAAATATGGCGTGTCAGGCCCCTTCTTGATTGCTTCGCTTTTTCCGGTGCAGAGAGCAAGGACTGAAACAAAACCCTAAACACAAATAAAAACGATGAAATTTGCCCTGAATCTAAATTTAGATTAGTTACCGTTGAAAACCACAACTAAAAACATAATATACATCAAGTATCAAGTAATGAAAAATACAAAACTATTACAATCCTGAGGCCTAAAATATGAACTTGTCACTGTAGTGAAGGAAAGAAGTTCAACATCCCAATCAAAAGGTACATAGGACAGAATTATTCGTGATGCAAAAACTCATGAAGTCTGCTCAAATAAAAGGTGAAAACTTCATGGATCATCTCCCCAACACACTCGGAATTCTCAATCGACTCTTTGGCGAGTGACTGAGCAGGCGACAGGGTTCTCGCCAGTGTGGATTCTTGCGTGACTTTTTCAAAATCTTTGGCCACAAACTGAGCAGGAAAAAGGTTTCTCGCCAGTGTGGATTCTTGTATGACTATTTAAGGCTCCCTTTGCTGAAAATCTTTGTCCACAAACTGAGCAGGAAAAAGGTTTCTCGCCAGTGTGGATTCTTGTGTGCATTTTGAAATGAGAGAATTTTTGGCCACAGACTGAGCAGGAAAAAGGTTTCTCGCCAGTGTGGATTCTTCTATGACTATTTAACGTTCCCTTTGCTGAAAATCTTTGTCCGCAAACTGAGCAGGAAAAAGGTTTCTCGCCAGTGTGGATTCTTGTGTGCATTTTTAAGGTTTCTTTGACGGAGAATTTTGGGCCACAAACGAAGCAGGAAAAAGGTTTCTCGCCAGTGTGGATTCTTGTATGACTATTTAACGTTCCCTTTGCTGAAATTCTTTGTCCGCACACTGAGCATGAAAAAGGTTTCCCGCCAGTGTGTGCGATTTTAAATGTCCCCTCTGAGAGAATTTCTGGCCACAATCTGAGCAGGAAAAGTTTTTCTTTCTTGTGTGCATTCTCATGTGTTGCCTACGTTTGTTTTGAGACTCATCAGCAGAAGCATGTGATGACACGTCATCACTATCTGATGGTGGAGCTGCTTGTGATCCTCCACAGTGGTCTGCATGACCTTTTCTGGTCATTTGTTGACTGCAGCTTGGAGGCTCCGCCCCTTTGCTCCCCTCACGTTGACCCTCATCTAAACTCTTCACAGGAACACCAGTCAATGGCATCTTGCAGGTATCCTCCTCCTCCTCCTCCTCCTTTTTAATGTCTTCTCCCTCCTCTTTCATGCAAGGCCGCTCCGGCTCTTCGTCCTCTTTTATGGTACAAAGAAACGTCTGCTCCATTTGTTCATTCAAGCGGTGGACCTCTTTGCCCGCATCTTCCTTCCCCTTTAATGCGAGTGCGCTCTGGCTCCTGCTGCTCGGGACGAATAGCTTCACTGATGTCTGCAAAACAAGACAAACACACATCATATCAATGAAAGTTGCAGTTGAAGAGAAACTGGTCAAACGTATACATACAAACTGGAAGAGGATTCATAATAGAAAATAGTTCTTGACTAACCAGCTCTGCGTAACACAACACAAGGCTGCAGCCACAGATGTTCCAGTCGTCAACGACGACGACGACGACGGTCCTTTTCCTCCACGTACTTTGCTGTGGTCCTTGCAAACATTTCCACACGACAATCACGACACTTGTTCAACGATGTTTGGCGAACAAAGGTGCCATTCGGACACCGGCTGAGAGGGCGAGCGATTTTAAGAGAACGATGCCGAGAATCTTCCGAGCTGGTCTGGACACACGTGGCTAGCTAACCGTGTCCTAAGTAAAGTGTACGCATGCTCCGTAGGCCGGTCATCTTCCGGGTGCACGACGCCACGTCCGGTGCGACCCGCTCGTATTGTGTTACAAAATGCAACAGAGACAGTTGATAACGTCCCATGTGGTCAGTGGGATCAATTAGAGAGCTGCTCTGTGACTTGAGACCAACTGCCTGGCTGGCTCCTTTCAAATGCAAATGTCATGATGCCACACATTTGATTATGGCTTCCATAAGGGTGAAAGCCTTCCCATGCATTACTGAGCCATCATCCATGCCCTGGTCAAAGCCAAGCAGCACGTGCCCATTAAAAGACGCCTTGCGGCAAGTGTCAGTGTGCGCCGCCGCCGCCGCCGCCGTGTGAAAGATGCGAGCAATAACAGAAAAGGGAGCGTATCGCGCAGCGTTGCAAGTGGGCCTCCCTCCGGGGTGACAAGTGAGTTGACACTGTACATCACGTGAGCCTGGAGGGATTGGTCATGACGTCATTTTACGCACAAGTAATACCATCCTCAGCTAGGGGCTTATAAAGCCGTATCCTTGACACTTGGATTCGAGATGTATGGAAAAAAAGAATGAGTTAGGCCTCCAGGCATGGAATGTGAAGTTTGCTGAAGCATTTCTATGGATCGCTCAGTGCACAAGAGATTACAACGAAACTCGCATTCATGATGCCAAATAATGTAGCTAACCATCTATGGAAGAGATGAGGAAGAGATGATTCGCATGACCTCAAACATTTTTTGAAATCATGGATGACAAATCAAGATCATCTACCGTTAAATGACCCAAATGGTAATCATGAATGCAACATTGGCCCTAAAAAAATGATACGATGAAAAAGAAAACACAGCCTAACAGAAGTTGCAACAAAAAAAGAAATCTCATGCTTGTGGTTTATCATTTGGAATACCAGCAGAAAGGCCTTTCTATCCTGTACTTAATTACAGATTTTTATTCTTGCGAGAGCCTGGACCAGGAACTCCACTTAATAGATTCATTGCATCTCATCTCTTGTTTACAGCGCCACCTCCGTAAAATGCGGCCTACAATGGAACAAACCAAAAAAAAAAAAACCCAGAGCATTCTGAGGCACTTTGATCGGGTCTTTGTGACACAGAGAACCTGCATTCCCTTTGCCATCTAAAAATGAAACAATGCGTGCGAGCAGGATGTGCATTTCCTTTCATCCGACTTGTCAGGTGATGAAGTATGCAGCTGTTGAAGCAAGCCTTCCTTTCCCCACTCCAGCAGTTGGTCCACAAGCGAGAGATGCTGCGGGTACGCAGGCATGTTGACCTTCATCTCGGTCGAGACGTCTTCATGTGTCATTCATTTCCTTTGAAAGTCAAAACCACAAACAGCAATAACGTGAAGTGTCCTAACCTTCGAGCAGCGGTCCCAAATGATGCCATCGTCAATATTGAATAGCAGACGTCGCTATTCTGATGCTAGGAAAGCATCTAATATTTATTTTCCTTTGAAAATATACCCATAAATGTATCATATGAAAACAATTATACAACTCACAACAAAATGACACAAATAAACACCAGCCACATCCATCCGTAATGCAAAGGACTTGCCCTTGCGACTAGTTTTATAGCCAATATTGCCTACATCAAACATTGGAAAGATTTCCCAACAAAGAAACGCAACATTACGAGAAAGAATCCACGACAAGTTTGAAATCGACACCTATGAAATAAGCAGAGGCTCCCTCCATAAAGAAGTCAAGAGGTGGCATCAAAGAAATAGGAGGGGACATTGAAGCCCTAACTCGCTGAGGCTTAACTTTGTCTTGTCCAAAAAAGGACGGACGGACGGACGGACGGACAGACACAAGCCAGTAAATCTTTGCCGTTGTGTCTGGCCGGCCGGTCACAGAGTCTTTTATAGCAATTATATCAAGGGATTTCTGGTCGGTTTTCTGTTTTTTTCTTCTAGCAGCAAAAACTGCCTGTGATGGATGACATTATGAAACAGCTTTAACGTGCCATGGCTGGGAGCTTTTGACCAGTGTTCTTTGCAAGGAGACGCCTCCACATCCTGAGTTAAGTGGAGTCCCCAACAGTTGGATTCATTGCATGAGGGCAACAATCATTTCTAAACGGATGCAGCATTTCTTCATTTTAAGAATCACTTCCCCATACAAAACATATGTGCAGTCCATCTTTTGAATATTTCTTTGAGATAAGAAAGGCAATGCGTGCACATGCACAAAGAAAGACACAAATGCAACATGCGTACCTACGTACGTACCTACGTACGTAGGTACGTACAGCCAGGCACGCGCAGCGCACATGATTACAACTTTCACACTGCAGCTAAGATGGGTATTAAACAATTTCGTCCTGACGTATTGCAGCAATGCCGGCGGCTGCTCAGAAGACCCCCGCCCCGTCCCGTCCGCCCTTCACTTTGATGTCACGGATAATCGACAACATCATGACTCATCACATCACCACTGATACACATGCCAAGTGCAACACTCCATATTGATATGTCGATTATAGTATTATATTCCATGTAACGCAAGGACATTAGTCATATCAACACGTTGACGGTTTCACTTTGAAATGCACGCAATCCACTTCATCCACAGCCACTATACGACAACACGGTTTGTTTTCCCGTTCAAATCATTTTCATATTGACCCGTCGGGGGCCGCTGCTTTCCGCGGCTTCGGCCGAGGCCCCGTTGCTTTTGCGCGGGACGTACTCGATATCAAAGTTGCTCTTATGGCGTCCTTTGCCTCGACTCCAGGCAAACAGAAGCAGGAAGCAGAAAACCACCACGCCTAGAAAGGACAGGCAACCCATGGCCGTGGATATAATGATAGTCTTGATGTCTATGGGGACCGTCATGTTGTACAACACGGTGCCGTTCCCCCAAGTGCTGCTGCTGCTGCTGCTGCTGCTGCTGGAGTTTGCCATGTAATTTGAGCTCCTGTTGCTACCGCGCAAGCCGTCCCTAAGGCCCAGACCCTTGACGGCCAAGGAGGCCGACAAGCTGGCGTTGCCGGCGGGGTTGCTGGCGATACAGCGGTACAGCCCGCTGTCGTGCAGCTCGGCCGCCTTGATCTCCAGCGCGCCGTCCGCTCCGACTTCCACCCTGCCGCTGCTCTTGGCCGTCACGTAGCGTCTGTGAGGAGTAATCCAGACCACCGAAGGCCTGGGCGCTCCCTCGGCCGCGCAGCTCAAGCGGGCCGGCTGACCCTCGTGGGCCATCAGCAACTGCGTGGCGTTGGCTCCGATTCGCGGCTCGGTGCAGGTCATGTAGCGAGAGACCAGCGGCTCCTTGAGCTCGCGCAGAGTTTTGCCCGACAGGTACTCGGGGGCGCTGCACTGGGGCTGGAGGTCGAGAATATGGAGGGAGGGCGGCTTGTGGCTATTCAGCAACCAAAGCAGTCTGCAGTCACACACCAAGGGGTTGCCGCCCAGACAAAGCCTCTGGAGGGCGTCGGGCGAGGCGAAAACTCCCCTCTCCAGAGAGTCCAGGCGGTTTTGCGACACGTCCAGGAGTTGCAAGGACACCAGGCCGACGAATGCGTCCACTTCGATGGAAAGCAGCCGAGCCCCTTGCAGACGAAGCTCCGTCAGGTGCGGGAAGTGCCCCAGCTCGCCTTGATGGATATGCCCGATTCGGGAGAAAGACAAGTTGAGGTGAGTGAGGTAGGGCAGGTGGCGCAAGGCCGCGCCGGGGAAGGCGGACACGTTGGTGTTGGTCAGGAACAATTGGGTGAGGTTGAGGCCGTGCAGCGACAGAGGGGGGAGGCTGTCCAACCAGGGCCAATAGTCCAGCTCCAGTCGGCACAGACGCGAGAGCCTTTTAAAAGAGAACGGCTTGAGCAAAGCGATGCTCAAATGGCGCATTCGCAGTTCCACCAGGTTGCGGAGATGCGCCAAAGCCTCGGTCGGCACCGCGCTGAGATTGGAGCGTTCCAGGGTCAGACTTTGCAGTCCGCTCAATCCCACGAAGGCCCTCTGGGAGATGAAAACCAGTTCGTTGTCGCCCACCTGGAGGGACGCCAACTTGCGCAGATCTTGGAAGGCGTGGTCCAGCAGAACCACAAGTCTGTTGTGGTTGAGGTCGAGGCCAGTGAGGTTGCCCAGGCCCGACAGCACGCCCGCCGGAACCAGCTGGATGGCGTTACTGCGCAAGTTGAGCGAGCGCAGAGCCAGCTGAGAGCGAAAGGATCCGATTTCCACCACGCTGATCAGGTTGTCGCTGAGATCCAGGTCTTCCAGGAGATGGAAGGAAGAGAAGTTGTCCGGGGTGATGATGCGTAACTTGTTTTTGCTGAGGTCCAGGACGCGCGTTTCGATGGGGACGCCTTCGGGGACGGCGGCGAGACGCTTGCGGTGGCAGCTCACCGACTTGCTCTGGGCGGAGCACTCGCATCGGGCGGGGCAACTCAGGGCCAGTCCGGCCAGGAGAAGCAGCACGGCCCCACCCGCAAGGATGTGGTAGCGCCGCATGACTGGTTTACCCACGTTGCCCGCTGGCGCCGCACAGCTCCTTACGCGTCCAAAACACCATCACCGTCGGGCCCTGGAAGGAAGAACCAAAGACATTTGTTACAACGCTTCATAAAAAATGCCAACGTTCATCACAGCAAAAGCTTGCCGGCTAACCAGAGTGGCCACAAATGAGGCGCCTCCCTCCCTCCCTCATTACACCGCCGTTTATGCCTGCGCGTGCGTGTACATTTTGCTTTTGCAGGTTCACAATTGTTCAAATTGATCTGGGGCGCAGACAATCAACAATGTAGTGGCAGCAAATATTTGCTTCCATAATCTTCGAGCACGTCATTGCAAGGGGAGGGAGGGAGGGACACATGTTATCAGTATGAGAAAAGTGCTCTCTTATGCTCTGTATTCAAGCATCACTCGCTTGATGCTCAACAGAAAATAGCATATGAATGGGCAAACATACATGCAAATATTTACTCACATCATTGTATTTTTGAAATGCTTTATTTTACAGAACAATATTCCTCTAGGGCCAGAGAACCTGGCAATAATTGGCTCATTACCAAAAGTATCTACATTCTGCTCAGGGCTATCTTTGCCAATGAAGTGATGAGTGCTGGAAATATTTTAATGCACTGACGAGGGGAGGAAAAAAAGAACAACTCAGAGATGTGAGAAGTGCCTTCAAAGAGTTGTGTCAACGTGGAATCCTGGCAAGGTAAGCAGATGAAAATCACCCGGACAGACACAAAGCATACTTTGATATGGATGCGAGTGAAGCCATCAAGACCTCACCAGTCAGTCCAGCACTCAGCTTCTTCTTTCGTGCCCCCCACCCCCAACCCACCTTTCCTTTTCACACCCCTGGCATGGCACAAACATCCGCTCGCTCAACAGTCTCCACGGGGCGGGGCGGGGCGGGGTATTGATCGAGCGCAGCAGAAGACGCGTCAGATAGATGCCAGGAATGCAGCTTGTAACAAAGAGCAGGCCGTCGCCAGGGCAACCGCAAGCCGTGACTCTCATCTGCCCCACGTCGTCTGTCTGCCAATCAAATTAATGAAACCCAGGACAAATAGAGGAAGAGGAGTGTTGTTTTATTCATTTTTCTTCAGTCCCGGAATTGACCGAACATACAAATGGAAGCCAATGTCATTCATTCATGACCCCGGTTGCCTTAGTTGAAGATGGTTCCAAGCTGTCACACCGACCGCCTCGCTTTTTGTCCACCTATCTTCCCGCCTATCCATCCATCCATCCGTCCATCCGTCCGTCCGTCCGTCCGTCCAAGCGCTTTGCACTCAGGCGACTATCTCTGTCAGTCTAGCTTATTATCCATCCGCGAGCCTGCTCCTGTCTCCGTGTATTTATCAGTCTGCCTTTAGCCGTCAGCCAATGTTCCTCCCAGGCCCGGCGTTCGCTTGAATAATTACAGGCCGGTTGTCCGGTGCTGCTGCAGTGAGCAACCGCTCAGGTGATTTGTGGGCATCACCAATAGCTCTGCTCCGTCAAATGGCCAAACAAACAAACAAACAAACAAATATACAGAAATATATCATCATAATCAAAGATTAAAAAGAATACAATGAAATAATGAATAATACATTCTAGTTCTGCAGAAATGTCCTACTAATTTCGACGCTTATATTTTTCAGATCATCAACCACCGCTGGGTGGGAATTGACTGTTATTGTGCACTCCCCGACAACTCAAGCACAAGAAAGAGAGAAATTGACGAGGGGCCGACCGGGCTGGTGACTATGTGTCGATTGAATTGCTCAAGCTCTTCTTCTTTCATGTACATTTCAAGTGAGTCAAGCGTGGCATTTGCAAGGTGGAAGGCAAACACCGACCGAGCCTTACAATTCGGAGACTTCAGTGTTTTAGGGATTTGCTTCTGAATCGGATTCGAGTCACAGTGAAAGCGCTTGCTTGGAGTGTGACAGTTAAAAGGAGCTGTAGGCTGAAACACGAGTCACTCGGAGTGAGTGCAAACGCCAGCGCAAGGCGTAAAATGGTGCGGAAAAAAAGCAGAAAAGGATGAAGCGAAGGGGACACTCGAGCTCACGAGATTATTGTGTGATGATTTGATTTCAAACAGGTCTTCAAAGTTGCCACGCCCTTAAAGCGGCCCCATCCATGTGTTTCCTTGTTCATGACATTAGCGCCCCACGATTTTGTCTTGAGAACTTGACTGGACCAAGCCAATTCATTTTTAATGACTACGCTCAGATACAATCTTGATCTCACAAGACACAGGCAGGCGGCTGTATAAATGAATCATGCCTTTTAGCGTGTGATCTGCAAGTTTTATTATCCACAGAGGAGGGCCTGGGCTCAAACCCGGAACATTAGTGAAGCAGGAATGTTAACCGCTACACTGCCCCGTTATTGCTTTTCTTTGTGGAGGAGGCTTTGATATGATGCTGTCCAAAGAGCATTTGTTAAGAACCCCCTCTCCGCCCGCCATCGTCAAATGTTTGATATTTTATGAATGTACTAATTGCGAGCTGCCGTCTGGTTAATTGTGAGTGGCGAGCACCCCTAAAGTTTCTATCTTGGCCTCCAGCCAGGTCCATTATCTATACGTGCATCATCTCCTCTCTGGGCTATAAATGCTCTCTCCTCTTCCCACAGGCCTGCTAACATGAATTCATTTGTATGCTTGCAATTATTTTTCACCTAAGCTTAGCCCATCCAAACGGATCATGTCAATATTGAAATGGCTTGTTCCTCTCGTTTGTTTGCGTGCTTTCTACCTGACGCATGACACGGTGCTTTTGTTTCTCCTTCAGATGTTCAACCGATTGCTGCTTTCCTCTTCTCCATATATAATAGCAGCAGCATGAATAATGGAATTATTGCACATGAGCGAGTTCGCATGCGGGCGATTATGACTGCAGTGTGAGCAATGCAAAACAGTGCCTTAGATCATTGACCTGAGATGGATGATATGTTGCCAAAACATTCATTTATTCTTGTCATGTACACTGGCGCTTACTTTTACATTCCAATTTGATGGATGGCCAGCTGATGATTTCATATTGAATTCCCTTCTGTGTGTTGAAAGTACCTTGTACTTTCCGCTCGCTGTCAAAACAAATGATAAATTGACTGCGTATGAAACACAACAATAAAAATTGAAATTGTGGCCTTGGTGACAATGTGCAGAGTGCAAAATGTCAGTGGACTTTTCAGGATACTATTGGGATTAATTAGGCAATGTGCATTCAAAGGGTACCAATTAAACATCTCCTTTCTGCACCAGTGGCCTTGGCTCCTCGGAAGGGTGCCTGGCTGCCTGGCTGCCTGGCTGCCTGGCTGCCTGGCTGCCTGGCTGCCTGCCTGCCTGCCTGGCTGCCTGGCTGCCTGCCTGCCTGCCTGCCTGCCTGCCTGCCTGCCTGCCTGCCTGCCTGCCTGCCTGCCTGCCTGCCTGCCTGCCTGCCTGCCTGCCTGCCTGCCTGCCTGCCTTCCTTGTTGAACCATCAACAGCGGAGCCACGTGGCTTGTTGTATGTGGAATGTGCCTCGGGCATACACGGAATATGGAATTATCCCGCAGTCTCTAAATTTAGACAGAAATACTTCATCATTGCTTGCGCAGAAACAACTGCTCCAGCCGAAGAATCTACGGTGAGCGTGAATAATATGAGCATTCTGTTTCGGTACCAGCGGGATGTTGTGACATCCCATGGCTTATACGCTACGCTCCAAAAGAAATTCCGTTCTTCAAAACAATTGTGAATAAATAGCAATTTAAGGCAAAGCTTGAAGCTGCTTGTTACCCTGCACCCCCACCCAGCCTCACTTGTATTCAAAAAGCAGCCGTACCGTACCCTGTCAAAAGGCATCCTGCACTCCTTAATGGCCATGTCATGTTCAATCAAGACGCATCCGAGGAAGAAAAAAAAAAAGAAGAAGTCTGACATGGGTTCCCCACAAAATGAAACGGCTGTGTCACCCAAGTGTTAAGCTTCCCTCTGCGCTGGACATCAACGGAAACTCAACGAAAAGACTTGCCATCCGAGTTGATTTGTAAGTGCTGCCTGCAAAAGCAATCCATCTCAAAATAATGATTTGCCAAATGAGCCAACTTCTTGGCTGTTATTTTTCTATATTTTATTGGCAATCAGTACTCTCCACTATTTGTGCCACTTCATGGCTCATCTCAGCAGCACATTCATCCAAGGGCATTGCCATATTGTGTCAAAAGATTGCTTGAAAAGATGTCCTACTTTCATTTCAAAGGAGATGTATACGTATTTCCTGAAAACAACAACAACAACAACAACCCCACAACAGATTTTGCACAATGTGTTTCCCTGCTCAACTTGAGCAAAGGCTTGCAATCTTTTCTGTTTCTCTCATTGATAATTCTAAATCAGGGTGTTACTTGAAGGACACGCTCCCTCCCTCCCTCCCTCCCTCCCTCCCTCCCTCCACATTAGGTTTCTGTCTCGTTTTACTCTCAGAAGGTACATCTCATCCATTTTTCATGGCACACGTTCACCGCAAGCAGCCGTTCATAGGAACAAAATTGGATCGCATTCCGATGCGCATGTTGACTTTCGTTCCGATTTTGACGGTGAAATGCTAGCCTTTCAAATAGCCGGCATACAGCATTTTACATCACTTGATTGAAATGGATGTGATTAGACGGCACGCTTTGAAAAGTGGAAGCAAGCCAAACGTCAAATCACATCTGCCAATTGGCAATTCAACGATTCTCATGTTTGCCACAAAACTCAAGGGAATGGTTTGTCCTGACCATCTTGTCATTCAAGTCTGTCCTGCATTTGAACATACATTGACATGATTTTTCAAGCCAGACTTTTCGTTGGTCTTCTATTTAACCGCAAGGGATCAGGCACTGGTCCCTGGCACTGAATAACACACCAGGGATTCCGAAGACGTTTCACCAAATCATTTGGACGGACGGATTAGCAATCTCCGCTGGGGACTTTGGTCCTGTTCCAAGCAAATTCGTGGAAGGTGACATTGCTGAGAGGACTTTTCCTTGAACTCTTTCCTTGAAAGCATCGGGTGCTGGCCATTTTTGCCACGTTGGCAGCCCGGCGGAGGGCCATGTCCATGGAGTAGCACTAAAGGGATGGACGGTGATGCTGCTAGAAGGTTGCGGCTCAATTTCTAGTCCAACCCTTTTCCAAAAGGTGGCTTGGCCTTGGACCACTCTGGCCCTAAAATGGTGAAAGAGCGCAAGAAAAGTGGAGGATACGTTGACAGGAGACTTTTAAACGTGCTGGACTCCAAATGCAATTGCAGTGAAAAATCTTCACGTTGGCCCCGCCCACCTGCATATTTGCTCTTGTTGCATCACAAAGTGACGGAAGCCTCTTTCTTTAATAAGCCCCTCCCTCCTTTGCGTGCAAGCGTGCGTAGAAAATACTTTCGGAATCCACGTTGAAAATGTAACGCGTGACCTGATTATGATTTATGAGCAATGAGCGGCTCTGCAAATTCGAGTCCAAATATGACAAAGCGCCTCGGTCGCCACGTGGGGATTTGGAGTGCACTTTAGCACGTCTTGGCAAGTGAAAAGAGCCATGCTAGTTTCCTCTCCTATCAGCCATCATTGAAACAGATAAATGGCAGGAAACATCCCAAGCACTTAGGCTTACTTGCTATTACAGCAATAATAGATCAAGAGGCGTTTTTTTGAAATGTGCTTCGCGAGATGGGATGCAGATGTTATTTTTTCCATCAGGAGATGTTCAATAGATTGAAAACACGGATGACTTTCATGTGTACAGCTTTAGGAGCAATCATTTCCAATTAAAAAGCAACAAGGCAGTTCTATCGCTATGATTCTTCTCAAGGTTTGCCGGTAACCTACAAAAGGAATCCATCACGCGCTGGGTTGAATTGGAAGGTGGTCTCCAAGTGGCCACTTGACAGCATTGATTTTTGATCATCTTTTTCAACGTGACATCATTCGCCCCTGGACATCTGCTAACAAATGTGCTTCAACCTCCTGCACAGGCACCAGCAAATCACTTCCATCCATCCATCCATCCATCCATCCATCCATCCATCCATCCATCCATCCATCCATCCATCCATCCATCCATCCATCCATCCATCCATCCATCCATCCATCCATCCATCCATCCTCAGTGAAACAGGTGGTTTGCGCCGTTGAGGGCGTGGTCACAGCCGACTTAATTCACAGTCAACGGAAGCGGCTCCCTTCAAAATTGGCGGCGGGAGAAACTCATTTGCAGGAGGATTCAATTGCCTCAGTGCGCGCATTTATGGTCCAATTAGATTCCAGTGATTCTGCAGAGCCTCCACCCCCTCAATCAAATTGGTCCAAATCACGTGACACTACCTTCGGCAATACGTGGACGCTGTCGCAGCCGTTTGGTTTCGTCTACTTTCAGCCACCGAATCGTTAGGGGCCCCAAAGAAATGCGGCGCTCCGTCCATACAGCGCTACTTCCGAGAGGGAAAATAGAATCCAAGCTGTCATGGTGGGGGCTCGTGTGCGCTTTGCAGCTCGCAGTCACTTTTTTAGATACGGGGCCGTAAGTGCAGCCACCCCTAGCCCTATTCCTAGTCTCCATGGTAACCAAATCCATACTCGCCATTGGCCCGGTGGTATGTAGGGCGGGATGAAAGCTGCGTGAGACAGGACAAACGGGCTCATTTCAGCAAGCATACTTTTGTTCCTATGGTTACCACCATTCTTTCTACCTACGTCATCAAGCTCACCTTACGTAATTGCTTCTACAGTAACACAAGCAAGTTTTGACAATCATTTACAACGTCTCTTTGTTGCTCCTTGACGAAAAGAAGAGCGGAACGGTTGCCATAGTAACCAAAGCCACAGTTCTCACCCTTCGAAACACAAATAGTCTCCGATTGATGGAGTAAACAATTCTGTTGTCCTTCATTGAGGGGGCGGGGGGGAGTGAATTATTCATTAGAATAGTGACCCGTTTAAATACAAGTTATGTTGGCCAATTGCATTGGCGATGGGTGCAACTCATCATTATTCATCTCAATGTAGAAAGTCCGGGAGGGTCTGGCATCACAAATGAAATGAGTCACATGATTTGCAATCACGAAATTGCGCATTGACGTCCTCGTCTCTGATTGTCTCACAAAGTGAATTTGTTGTCCGCATAATGAATGAAAATGATTCATGATGGACTTTTTTATTGGGATGTTTCTGATTAGAAAACTTTCAAGCTAGGAAACAAGAAAAGGCAGCGGCACTCTCAGATGCCCGGCTTTCACACAAGTGACTCACTTCTTACGTCATCGTATCAAGCTCCGCTTTTTGAGTGAAGTGAAGTGAAGTGAAGGCCAGAGGCCTTGGACAGTTTGATGTTTATTCTAGCCTGGAATACTGTGCTGTCCTGATATGATCTATGCAGGAGTGAGCATTGCATCGGTCACTTAGACGCATCGGGACATTTAGGCAAATAGAAAAACACATTTGTTCCTTTGTTGGAAAGAAATCCAATTGGAGGCTGTTAAGTGCAGTCCCAAAGCAACAGGTGGTGCTACTAGGAATTGGAGTTGCCCGCTGCAAACCCCGATGGTTGCTTTGTGTAGGTTTGACAACCCCCAACGCCAGGCACCCATTTCCCCCGACACACACACACGCACACACCATGATAATGATAATAGTAATGACCATAATAATGATAACAATGCCTTTCATTTATTTCTACAGTGACTCACAGGGTTTGTTGCACGCTGTCTGTGCCTAGATCAAATTCAGCAAATTTGTTGTACCTGACCTGTGTCACCCGGTTTCACCCGCTTGAAAGTGTCGGTTACTTTCTGCCAGCAAATGGTCAGGCGCTCTGGGGCCCGTGGAACAGAAATTGCCGTCGCTCAGCCAGCGAGGAGACGCAACGTGCTCTGCCAAAGTCCTCAAGATGAAGTGCTATGGGTTTGGCGCTGAGCAGATGAGAGCGTGCACGCTGATTCATCATTTCCAACCAAATCACAAGTAAAACTTGTAATTTCATGCTGAGGATGGGATTCAACATTGCCCACACTGTAGGGAGTAGCATCAACGTCCAGCATCAGCCCAGTTAGGCCAAAAAAGGAACCAAAGGATGCATGAAGGAATCAGCCGCCACCATCCAATGACAAACTAACGCATTCATCCTTAACGAGCAGATGCGTTGCCCGTCGGGCGGGAGGGAGCGTGCGTGCATGCGTGCGTGCGTGCGTGTCGGCACCGGCTGAGAGGAAACACAAAGGCCGCATTGCTGCTTTGAATAGGATTCCTGTTCCTTCCAGCGCTTCACATTAAGAATGCAGCCGGCTGCCCATGGAATCCACACACGTGTGTGTGCGTGTGCGGCAGGTGTTTGGGCTGGGCTTTGTTTCTATGTGCACTTACTCTACGAGTTGATTTGCGCTCAACGCTCACACGGCCCTTCCTCCAAATCCAAACGCAATCAGGAGCCGCTTTTGGATCCGATGCCACCGAACAGGATGATTTGCGAGACTCAATCTGTTCTTGACACTCTCTTCCTGTTGCTGTATTTCTTCCTATGCGTTGCCTGGACACGTTTGGCAGCCAGAAGCAGATGGCCTGAGAACTAACTATGATGACCACCACACCATCCTGCCACTAAAGAGAATCTCTTAAACATGACTCATCCAAGGCTTCAGGCAGCATTGCCAGGATGGGCTGGGATGGGATCATTTTAGGGTGGTGAGCTTCATCAAAGCATCCCAATTCTGCATATTTTTGCGATTTCCAGATGGGAATGCCTGAAGGGACCTATTTAGCGCACTTTGGAGAGGAAGCTTGCCAGCATAGCGGCGAGTCAAAGCGTTCCTCTTCCCTTTTTGACCAATTTCTGCTCCTGTATTATGTTTGTCAATGCCACGTTTCTTTTACAATTGTACAAAGCACAAACTGAAGTGAAAATTGGATTTTGCCCCCCCAATAGTGGCATGTAGTCGATTTGCACATCTAGTGCATTGCGCCTAGGCTTGTTTTATTACGGTGAGAACAAAGGAAATTGGTGTGACTCTCACTAATCCTTTAATTGCACCGGTCTCAATAATCCCCTGCTGAGTCAGCATTCTCCGAGCTAACGTTGCCATAATATGCCGCCGTGGCAGACGGCCAACAGAGGGCCAACAGAGTCATGTTGAATAAGACAGTAAGACTGCTGAAAAGGATCATATTATACTGCATTATAATACAAATATTTCAACTAAATGTATTTGAAATGAGAGGGGTTACAGATGAATACAACTGTTTTGTTTCTATCTGTTGTCTCATTTTATCATGCAATTTGCAGATTTATGGGGAGAAATCTGTGTCCAGATGATTCACACAAGTACATCCACTACTAGTGTCTTTGGGATCGACAAATATACGTACCTATTTGTGATTTTACACACGTGTTTTGGATTGTACATTTATCCATTTTCAAATGGTTGGCATTTGTGGGAACGTGCAGACATCAAGTGTAAAACAATGGAAGTTGGTGGCGAACAAGGCCAAAGCCAAAAGAATGTTGCTCATGTCAGCTTTTTTGATTGCGGCAATACACAACCTCATTCAAAGTTAATCAAGCCAGGTGACAGCCAGGTGGGTTGTGCGCATTTGAAGGTTGCACTATCCATTTGTTTGAGGCTCTCGTCAACAATGACTACCTGGCTCTGCTGTCTATAATTCCGTTTGGTTGATCACCAGTTGAGAGTAAACACGATGAATGTTTTGATTTTTGGAAGGCTACTAAAGGCACAGAGATTGTCATTTTGGCTTGTGTTATTATTATTGTATTGGTAATTATAATTACGATATTAATATGGGGATGACACGTGTGCAGCTTCCTTACCAGCAAGGTCCTTCCTTTTGTTTTTCAACATGAAACCTCCCCTGTGCTTGGAGCCCTGGAGTGTGTGAGAAAAAGCAGAGGAGGATTATGCACGAGGAGGTGCGCCGTACCTGAACAAAAGAAAAAAAAAAAAATAGTCACATTATTGAGCTGTGAAATTCCCACGCACCACTGATGAATTTGAAGCAAGCAGCGGAGATGGGGAAACCTTGAGTTTGTTGCGACGCCTACAGAAAGGCACATCTGCAATGCAAAAGGGCCCTCCAGTCAAACTCAACATTCAGCTACCATAACAAGTAAACATGGCCTGGCGAGTGAACAAGCAAAAGGTCTCCGAAGCCACTACTTGAACAACTGGGACAAAATGTCAAGTCAATGGATCCATCGCCAGCTCGGATTGCTGGCATTTAAGGACACACAAGTGTGTGTGTGCGCGTGTGTGTGTGTGTGTGTGTGTGTGTGTGTGTGTGTGTGTGTGTGTGTGTGTGTGTGTGTGTGTGTGTGTGTGTGTGTGTGTGTGTGTGTGCCGGATGGTCAACCACCTGAAGACCCAAAGGACAAGGAGCAGCTGATGAGTCAAACCAAATACGCTTTGGATGCGACATCTCGCACAAAATCAAATCACACTATCAACACAATCATGACGCTTTCTTATAATTCCATTAGTTGCTGCGTATGCAATTTGGAGACAAACCGGCAACATCTACGACGACAACAACAACAACAACCTTGGCCGCAAGACTTACATTTCCAAGTGAAACGTGTCCAGTCCAAGCTTTGTCTGACCCCGGATCCTCCCTCAGTCGGGCTGCCAAGTCATGAATGAAGAAAATCAATGTACGCTATGATGTCAATCACGCTCACAATCTGGCACCACTCTAAATGGCTGGCTTCCAGACAGATTTGCAGAGATGATTTGGACACAAGCAATGTCAGTTTTCCCAAATTCCAAGTAGGCCCAACTCCAAATCTGTCTGTTCACTTCATTGATAGTGAAGATCATAATGATGATGACGAATAATACTGCGTCTTTATTAGTAAGAATAATAACGAACGAAATAAGGGTTAGGGGCCATCCCGGTTTTAGGTTGACTACGTCAAGCCTTTCAAATCTCCCATGGCAATTGTGAAAACCTTTTCCCCTGCACTTCATGACATCTTTCCAACACTGCCAGCCAGCTCTCTTGGCTTGGCTCCACGTAAGCTGTCCGAGTACTGTGGGCAAATTATGATGGGATTTTTTCTTTGGCTGGATATGTTGCTATTCGAATGGAACTTGCCTGATTTAAGCAGAGTTCTTGACACAATTGTCAAAGTTGAAGCGCCTTGTTTTTCCCAATTCCAAAATAGCATGATCGATTCAAATGAGAGTTTGCTTTGGCCTTGCAGCTATTTGATCACATTCCAGGGGGAAACAAAAGAAATGCTGCTAAAGCACACCTGTCGGGACTTTTCCTGCTCCCTTTACGTTTGGTTTAGCACACTTTGCTTGCTTTGGTTTTGTTCCTCTTTTTGCATCGCACTCCACGTTGTCTATTGATTTCAGCAAGTCTCATCAGTCAGATGACCGGCAGCTCACGTGTACGTACGTACGTACGTATGTTCAAAGTCAAAAAGTCAAAAGTCAAAGTCTGCTTTATTGTCAATCTCTTCACATGCCAAGACACACAAAGAAATCGAAATGACGTTTCCACTATTCCACGGTGACAAGACATAGTACACGATAGACATACAAGTAAACAACACAAAATAAAAACAAGAAGGCACAAACAATGAATAAGTAAGAGTGATGAATAAATAATAAATAAACAAATAACACAATAAATAAGAGGAGCAAAACGGAGCAAGTGTGCATACAGCAGACAGTCAGAATAGAGCGCAAAAGTACAGGACGCTACGCAGCCAAGGGGGGAGAGAGTTCCCTCCCTATTCGTAGCGTTGTTGTACGTGTCTTTTGTTTATGGTGTCGAATTCTTGTTTGTTCAACTGGTTGCACGGCAGGCATATTGCTGCGCAGATAGCACAGCAGTGGAAACAAATACTACAAGGATTTCCTCAATATGAATTGGTGGGCCATTAAATAAATGGTGTCAACTGCATTTACATCAGAAGAGAGAAAATGTTCTCCTCTCCAAAAAGGAGTTTGGAAATTCAAAAAAATGGTACGATGGAGAAAGAAATGTGATCACACTTGTTGCTTCTGACAACCTTGCGAATGTAAATGGGGATTTTTTTTTTAGGGGATATTTTCATTTGATGTTTTGTTATTTTTGACCGTTAAGCATTTATAATCACATGTACAGTATGTAATGTACATAATGACTGAATTACTGTAGGTCCACTGAATTTCTGGCACAATTCTTGGAAAATGATTAAACAATGAATAATAGGAGCAACACTTTTGCCGTGAACCGTGCTATTGATTTCCTTTTCAAGTTTGTTTTCCCCAACATTGACAGTCTGTGAAAGGAACAAGTACCAAGACAACAACAGCAGCTGTTTTTGGCAAGAATACTAGCTCATTAATTCAATCATAAAGTGGATTGAATTGATGCAAAAGACGCCATGAATCTATTTAAGAGCAACTCAAGGGGGGGCTTGATGGCATGCATCGGCTTTTCTGTTGGAACCGCCTGCCTCTCGTGACACAAATAGAAGGAAGGAAGGAAGGAAGGTTGAGGATATTAGCCAGGCAAGCACAGCGGGGAGGGAGAGGAGCAAACAAACAATAGGATGAGGTAAACGCTCCTTCCTTCCTTCCTTCCTTCCTTCCTTCCTTCCTTCCTTCCTTCCTTCCTTCCTTCCTTCCTTCCTTCCCATCCCCCTTAACAAGGGGGAGTTTTCTCTTCTGCGTCCATCTCTCTCTCTCTCTGTGCCGTCTAGTTTGGCACCATCTCCGGGGACCAAACACACCCCTGTCAGGTTGCCATGGAAACACCTCACACAAGCACTCACGGATGCAGTCCCTCCTCGGCTCGCTCTGTCTAGCAGCGGTAATGCCTTGCCTTGCCTGCCCGCCTGCCTGCCTGCCTGCATGGTGGCTCTCCTCCATTAGCATCCCTCTGGTTTGGAGACAGCAGGCTTGTCAAAGTCCCTGCCTGCACCTGCTTACATTTTGTAGCGAAAAGCTGCATTTCAATCCTCGCAAGAAAACACGACAGGTCATCGATGAGCCAATAGTGGTTTTGAACGTCCATTTTCTTTTTGCCATCTCTGCCTTCTTAGGAGAATCCGACTTAATTTGCACACATTTAGCTCACCACATTGCTTCCAATCAAAGTGAGACGGGCGTCCCTCAGCTGGGACATAACTCATTTATAATTCATTCCTATTTCTCCTACTTAAAGTCAGCATTGAGGTATGTTTTTTTAGATCCTGGTGCACTCAGGGGGCGCCAATAAAAGCACAGACAGCGCTACTCTGCTGCAAGGCAGGCAGGCAGGCAGGCAGGCAGGCAGGCAGGCAGGCAGGCAGGCAGGCAGGCAGGCAGGCAGGCAGGCAGGCAGGCAGGCAGCCACGCAGGCAGGCAGGCAGCCACGCAGGCAGGCAGGCAGGCAGGCAGGCAGGCAGGCAGGCAGGCAGGCAGGCAGGCAGGCAGGCAGGCAGGCAGGCAGGCAGGCAGGCAGGCAGGCAGGCAGCCACGCAGGCAGGCAGGCAGGCAGGCAGCCACGCAGGCAGGCAGGCAGGCCACTTTGCCTCACAGCACTGTGGCAGGCAACTTCATCCGCGTGCGTCATGGTGGACATGCACCTTATGGAGTTTGGTCAATTCATTCGCTGAAACAATGGCCACATTGACACCTTCTTGTCCTCTTTTCACACCACTTTTCATTCCTTCCAAAAAGTGTTTTCCTACCCCAAACCAAAAATGCCACGACCGAATGCACCGCATTGGTCTTCCCACGAAACCTTCCCAACTGAGAGGTACAGCATATACGTATTATCTTGTGTCGTCCGTCAGCAAGAGGACGTCGTAAGGGCTACTTACTTATATTCCTTCATTTGTTCATTTCCAAATGACTGAGCATCGCTGATGAAACACAACGCCAATAGCTCTTTTTGTGAGTTACCACTAGAGTGAGTCATATTGGCCGGGGTTATCTCTTAAAAGCAATCCTAAAAAGAATTCCAAAGAGAGTCTGTCACGAGTCTTACCTAGTTACCTGCTGGTCTGCATGGCAAAATCCACCTTTACGTCGCAGATTGGAAGTCACGCACACACCCTCCAACTGAGTGACACACACTTGCACAATGTGAGAATGCAATCCTCTCTCTGCGTGGGACTTCCGTGGAAAAACGATCTTCACAAAATGATTTTCCCTTTGATTGAATGATTTTTTTTTTTTTTGCTCTTATCTGGCCTTCTCCTCAGTTGCCCGGCAGCTCATCCCTCCCGAAGGCTGCTCCACATTTTGCCAGACATACACGCACTGCTTAATGATCGTGGCAAGAAAAGAGAGTCACAGAGAGAGGGAGAAATGGAGAGCGAGAGAGAGAGAGCTAGAGCAAAAGACAGTTAGCAAGCCAGCAGCAACAGGAAGACTGATGTGTTTCTCCCTTCAGAGTAAAAGCCTCAATTCAAATGAACCCCCATTGATAAAATGTACATGAGCTGACATCAGGCTCATACTGGCCAATCTGGAGAAGAGGCACAATTCCTGCTAGGCTTAGGGTTCGGGCCGGCCGACCTGCTTTACAAGCTGCCACGGGCCGCTAGTGCAGCTCGCAGGTTTGAATGAAATCAGCAAAACAACATTATGCCACTGAAAAGGCGGACTTTGGAGGATATTTGGACACGGCCGCTCCAAATTTAACTGATGGATTTGTGATTAACAGTCAGTAGGAGAGTATAGCTAAAATAGCTTCTGCCCTAGTCTGCCAAATGCCTTTGCTGGATTCAAAAGCTTTCCAACTTGGTCTATTGTTAATTGCATTACCGGGCGAGTTAAAGATGAAAAAAAGAAATAACAAATGACCATTTTATGAAAGTGGAATGCATTTTTTTTCAGTTGCAGCAAATTAGCCAAATTGTCAGATTTTGGATCCTCATAACCCCGTTTGATCTTTTTTAGTTGAACTTCATACGCAGCAAAATAGTTCCTAAGAGTCATCCATAGTGTTTTTGTTGTTTGCCATCACTGTGAGTGGGCAGCACGGATGGACGCGCGTGCAGAGAAGTGTTAGTAGGAAGTAGACAGAGCTCTCTCTCTCTCTCTCTCTCTCTCTCTCTCTCTCTCTCTCTCTCTCTCTCTCTCTCTCTCTCTCTCTCTCTCTCTCTCTCACCATGCATGCACTTAGTTGGTTGTCCACAGTGCAAAGGTTCTTTTGCCTTTCCCAGTGGTAGGTAGCGTCTCTCATTTAGCGTCCATCGCCTTAGTCCTTGGTGCATGTGTGGACATTTGAATGAGGAAGGAAGTGTCTGTCAGTGATTAACGTGACACGTGTGCGCGCGCGTCAACTGGGAATGGACCCAATCATGAGCGCTCGCTCATGTGCGCGTTCCCGTGGGGACGCGTTCACTTCTGTGCCTCGCCCACGGACGTAGTAAGCCAGCCAGCCTGCCAGCCTGCCTGCCTGCCAGCCTCCCAGCCAGCCTCCCAGCCTCAAGTCATTCAACACAAGGAAGAGGACATTTTCTAATTCAAAATGTCAGGTGATGAGAGTGACAGTTCTGGAGTAGCCATCTTAGGCTGGGTGACAGTAATCAAAGTCACTTCATTGGAATCATTCAATCTGTTTTGCTTCTCAGAAGAAAATGGAAGGGTGGCTGTCTATTTTTCTAGGTTATATTTTGAATATTGTCTAATCAATTGTGCGTTTGACATGTAACTCATTCACTGTACTCTGTGTGCCCCAGAGGAGCGAATCAGCAAATAACAAAGGCAATATATTGAAATCATGCTGCACAATCCACTTGAGTGAAAATGACTGACAACAAATATGAAGAAGTGGTAGGCGTTGAATAGTTTCATCAGTCCCATGCAAGTGCACGAGGCCAATCTGGGGCGCTAATCAGCATTTCAACGGATGTAGTGTGCAAAGATCCATATAGACTAGTGCCAGTCGACCTATGTAAGAATTGTTGACTGACATAGTTTTCAATGTGTTTTTTGCCAAAGCAATGTTTCAATGCATGCGAAGCACATAAATGATGGATACGCTCGCCTTTATTGTTCAGCAATCTTCTATTTGTTTTTTCTTTTCATTTACACTCCGTTATTCTTGCACATTTCAACCCTATGGAGACAGACCTTGGAGCTGGCCTCATTTCAAAGCCAATTCGATCCAGCACGTGCTCAGTAGCGTAAGCCATATAGTCTTTTGAAGTCAGGAAGCAACTTGCCATCACTGTGCTCCTTACTTTGTTCCACAAAGTACGACTTCATGTGCAATCATCAAATGAAAATAATTGTGTGACACACGCCAAATGTTCTCAAAGTGAAAACGCAAGCACACTGAGATCGGACGACAGGAGAAAGGCCCGCTAAATGATACAGAACTAATGACTCTGTTCATTCAGACAAAATGTCACAATGTCCAAAAGTAGCAGAGTGACAAAAATGGCAACTAAGTTAAGGCTCAAAGTGTGATATTGTAGCAAACGTGGCTTCCAAATCCAGCCATTGCGCTTTGCACGTCACGGCACGGCTGCAAGTAGCCTACCCTGGGGAAATTCATCAATCCACTCAAAAGCAATAAGCCCAAGTGGCTCGAGCTCCCATCATACATTCACAGGGGAACACGGTCGCTACTCATAACTAGCGCACGACACTTGGCTTCTCTTCTTCTTCCTGATCAAGTGAAATTCCCCAGACAACCTGCTTGTCTGCTTTCTTTAAAATGACAAGTGACTCCATAAAATAGCTTAGTTCAGCTCCCCTGTTGAATCAGATGACCTGAGAACCTTTTGGAAGCGCATTTTGAGCTCCAAGCCCAAGTGGATTCCACCTGCCCGCCTTGACTATGGTGGTCTCGACGCTATGGATAACAAACTGTTACTCTTATCCAGGCTGGTACTAAACTGTCGAACCTTGTAAAAGGCAAATATGAAACATTTGAAGACATGTTTCCTATGTCATGACTGATGTTTCGTGGGTGGCTCGTCATGCTGCGAGGATTGTCTGGAAAGGAAGGAATGGTGTGTTGACCTTTAAAGGTCGCGAGCCCAATCACGCCACTTAAACAAGGACCTCATCGGACGGCCGACAGCCATTTAGCGCTTGGACACATTATCCCGTAGCTTTGCTGCGCTTGAAGAGTGGCGCATTATTTTTCGGATTCAAATGACATTTTTAAAGCAGCTGACGTCGAAACAAGTCGTGGAGGGAGCTATGTTCTTTGGGAGTAACCTTTTCTTTCCAACTTGTATTTACGCTGACATTTGAAAGGATTGTGGGATGACGGTCTGGTGCAGCAGCTAATCTGGTTGGAACCTTTATGAGAAGCTTGCCAGTGTTTTTCATTTCAGGCAAGATGAGTACTTTTTATGTGGCAATAAAAACCATTTCATTGCAAAGCGTTGCAAAATTCCTCTTTTAATTATATTAACACTCGAAAGAATATCAATCATGAAGTATTGACTAAGAAGATTTGTTACATGCAAGCCAGAGCAAAAAAGAAGCATGGAACTCTTCTACCAATTGAACAGTCTCCAAGATAGAATAAATTAAAGGCTTTCATTTCTTACACAATTACAGCAAAAAAATCATGCTGTAGAAAAATATACAGTTGCATTTCACGATTGACTGCAATTAAAAAAAAAGAATTTGATCTATACTTTTACGTCGAGAATCCACAAAGCCCTCTAAATAGCAACCTCTAGTAATACAATCACTCATTGGATACGTTTCCATTTGGTGTTAGTGTTCATCCTCCCAAATTTCATACCTGACTATTAAAGTCCAAACACAGCCAGCGTTACTTCCAAATGACGTTTCAGTGTCATCAGTGACTTTAAAACGACGGTTTCCGTTCCATGTGGATTGCATTCCGCAGTCTTTGCAGCAAAGTAAGCATATGCACCAACAACAAATATGACAAGAAGTTGAAAAAGGAGCACAATAAGCGCTTCTCAAACAACAAATTTGTTCTTGGTGGTGGAGCCACTTTTGGTTGCTGTGTCAAAGTGAGATTGGTAGCCAATAGTCATCTTCAAGGGGAGCCCCAATCGCTCCTTGTAAACTCTCCTGTTGGCAGGAAAACAAAAAAGTGATTAAGAGGAAAGACTCACTGCCTCACTCACTGCCTCACTCACTGCCTCACTCACTCACTGCCTCACTCACTGCCTCACTCACTCACTGCCTCACTCACTCACTGCCTCACTCACTGCCTCACTCACTCACTGCCTCACTCACTCACTGCCTCACTCACTGCCTCACCCTATTTGTGTGATAGCGTCACGGTTTTCAGAGTCTGATGTCCACACAGCGATTTTATCCCCTTTAGTGCGAATGTTGACCACAGCGCCGCAGACTTCATCGCTGTAGTCGTCAAAGGCCTCTCCAACTAAGCACAAGAGCTGGAAAAGTGACGGTGGAAAAATCAATAATCAGGTCTTCTTTTTTTCACTCAACATCCAAAGCAAAGAAACAGAGGTAAATATTGCGTCCGAGCAGTCCAAAACAATTACGTGTAGAGCAGCTGTATTTTTTTTCTTTGAATCCATAATACGAAAAAAAGAGTGAAAACGTACAGTTTCTAACCAAAAGCGGTCCAGATCAAATCTTCTCTGCTGCTTGTTGAGTGTGATCAACCAGCGTCCTCCACGCTTGTTCTTCTCATCCTCCCACATGGGCTCAATACCATCCTGCATATTTCATAATCATTTCAATAACATTGGATGATTCATTTTTCTCCACGCTTTTCTTCAAATGCAAAGTAAAACTCAAAAAAGCACGACAATATGACATCTGTCATTCAAGGCATGCCTACTGGACATGACTTGATGAGACAAACCTTAAAAAGGGAGTAATCGCAGCCTGACATGAGATTGCTGGATAACTGGATATGGTTGTACAGACTGCAGACAAGACATGGCAGAGGAGTCAAACAAGCTCATTTGTTGAGGATCGCAACTATGCTCACAGACAGTTTGAATGGTGCGTGGAAAGTGGTGGTCTGCCAAACGTCCTTTACGACTTTGAAAGAACCCTGCTGAAAACTTAACACAGGGGCCCGAGCGTGAAGCGATTTGGTGCAACCTACGCCCAAAAGTCTTCCACTGTGTCAAATTTGGAGATGAGTCTCAGGTTGGCCTGCCATGTTTTGTTCTTGTCGATCTTGAAGAACCATAGAGACCATCTGTCGGGGTGAGAATATAAAAAAAAAAGATGTGAGAGAGAGGATCCTAGTTAAGCTGCATATTTCGGGGGGGGGGTAGTTTTTAATTTGTGATCGTCACAGTTACAAGTGGAGCCTTGCCTGTTTTGCAGAGGGTGTTTGATGTAGACTTCTGGGCTCACAATTTCCTGACCAGCCTCTTTTGCGTCATCAGTTCCATCCTCTTTGGGCAGGGACGGACTTGGGCTGCTTTCCTAAAACAAATGAGGGAAAGGGCACTTCATCAAGTAGCGCTTCTATGTTTATGGTTGTAATTTGGGATCAGTGTATTTTACAGCACATGAACTTGACTTCTATTATAAATAAATAGTGTTCATGGGAGACAAAAAGGAGAGCAGACTAAAAACTCGATTGCAAGTGGAATATGTTCAATGTGTACGGTCTTTTTGGTTTGGCAGTGCGCAATGTGACCAACCTCTTTTGCCTCGTCACTTCCATCCTCTTTGGGCGGGGATGGACTTAGGTTGGTTTCCTAGAAAAACGAGGCAAAAGGGAACTTTACTTGGCACTTGATCAGGTAGCTCTTTGTTTACGGTTGTAATTTGAGATCAGTATCTTTTACAGCACATGAACTTGACTTTTATTCTAAATAATTTGTGTTAATGGGAGCAAACAAGGAGAGCAGACTGAAAACTCCATTGGAATATTTCCAATGTATATTGTATTTTTGTTTTCGATGGCGGAATAAAACACAGATTTGGTGCTTGCGCCTACTAAAGGATTGGATCAACAACGGCATGATGACCAAATACGTACATTGTCGAACTTTTGAACACAACAGACAATTCAAGCTAATCCATTTGTTCTTTTCGTTCAATACGTCAAGACAACCGTGAGTCACTGAAATAGAAATCGTCGGGGAGGTCGTTAAAGGGATCAACAATTACGCTCAATGCAAATGATACGACACGCCGAATCAAAAGAGTGTGTGCGTATAGTGTATCGCTCATGAGTGTTTGTTATTTGTCAAGTTTCTGACATTGCCAGCAACGTTAGGGCACGCTGACTGAAAGTGGACAGCGAGTCCTCAACGTCAGTTTAAAAGTTGCGAGGTCTCCGGCATAGTGCCTTTTGCGGTTACGCATAACTCGTTGTCATGATCTTCAAGTCAAAACAAGGTGGCGAGTAATCCTGCAGTCCGCATGCATACATATGACATGAGAAATGCTTCGAGGTGCAAATGGCACGATAGATACCACGAAGAGGGAGTTGCTCGAGAAAGTGCTCACCGGTTCGGCAGTCGCCATTTTACAAATCCGTGTTGAGAAACTCTCAAATGATTGGAGCACACGGGGCAACGTGACCAGCCACCCTGGACATGCGCAGAAAGCCGCTCGTGGCGGCCTGCCAGCCGCTTCCCCGGCACTGGGACTCCACCCCTCGATCGCGAGCGCGAACGCGCACCAGCTCGCGCACGAGCAGCAGGGCCGACCGGCGAACGAAAGCATGGCGAGCACAGTGGAGAGAAGGGAGTGCGAGACGGAATGCTGCAGCAAAGACGCCAAACTTCAGTGTCCTACATGCATCAAGCTTGGCATTCAAGGATCCTATTTCTGTTCCCAGGTAAAGCTGTGCTGTGCTGTGCTGTGCTCTTGGCAAGTTGGCCGCTGTTTTAGCCCGACAACGGGCCCTGCCTGGATCATCACGAGGCTGCTAGTATCGAGCGCTCATGCTACATAGAACGTAGAAAGCTATGCACAGATGAAATGCCATAACATCTTTGACTGAACTTTGAGAATGACCTCGCGGTAGTTCGCGATGAATCATAACTGTCCGTGGTAATTCCCGCAGATTTGCCGGACGACTTGCCCAACTCCCGAGCTAATTGCTGACCAGTTGGCTGGCTGGAGTGAGTGAGTGAGTGAGTGAGTGGGTGATATGATCATGAGAACGATTGTCTTTCAAAAATGAACAATGATGTGCAATAAGTTGTGTGTTAGGAGGCTGTATGTACATCAAGTGCATGTCATTTTGCATGGCTTTGCAAAAGCATTAGTCAATGAACTCGTAGGAAGGAGTTCAAGAAGCGCGACTAACTTTACGCTGCGCAACCAAATCTCTATCTATCTATCTATCTATCTATCTATCTATCTATCTATCTATCTATCTATCTATCTATCTATCTATCTGGGCCTGGACTATTTGTCTCACATTGCATTACGGCCAACGGTAGAATATCATTCCACGTAGAGCGGACTCATACAACAAGCTGTGTGATTTTGGAAACGATCCCCGTTGTACCTTCCTCGTTCCCATGCAGTTCAAGTAAGCCAAGGGCTAAATTCAGCTTCATTACCACTGTACAGCAACATCCCAGTCTTGGTCTTTATTTTCAGTGCCAAAGCAGACACCAGGGAGGCTCTTTGCATGTCGTTGAACCCTTGACCTTACTTTGGGGAGTCTCTTTTCGTTCCCAGGAATGTTTCAAGGGGAGCTGGGCATCTCACAAGTTGCTGCACAAAAAAGCAAGTAAGTATCCAGCCAGGGCTCAAGAAAGCCACCAATTTTGCAGCTTAGCAAAATGCACCTCCACCACGCTAATTGTTTCCATGTATAATGGAACAATTGTGATGAGTTTAAACAATTGATTCCTTTGTGCCACTATGATCTTTATTATGGCGTTGTAAATCTTGTGTTGTTTTGTCAGAGGAGGACAAGAACCAGAATGAATGTAAGAACTGTGTGGAAAAAGACATCAACACAGACCCATGGCCTGGCTACCGCTACGCGGGGAAACTTCGTCCTTACTACCCTCTGGTGAGTTGCCTGTCTCGTTTTTGTCTGTATCCAACTTTATCGGGTATTTGAAATGTTTTGTGTTTTTTTTTTTTCTTTTGCTTAAAAAAAACAACCCGACAACAACTAAAAAGTAGGACATGGGCAAATACTTTGTAGAAGCAACTTTTGCTGCGATTGCAAGGGGGCCCAACACGTGTTCTGCTTTTCACTTCAGACACCTTTGCGGCCTGTACCCAGTGAAATCCAAAGACCTGACTATGCTGACCATCCTCGAGGTAACAAAGTTTATATTTCGGGACTCGGGTTGGTCTTGCCCGTGATGTCGCTGAAGAAGACTTGCGCTGCCGCTGCATGCCTATTGTTCCTTCCCTGCACCCAATGCATATGAGGTCACTGGTCAGAATGCATTTCATTCAAAGACTGTACGTGATCACTTTCAGCCTGTGATGGCTGTGATATCAATCGGCCATTTGGGTCTAAGAATTTTCAAGATGTTTTACATCAGCAGCGATTGTCCAACTGTAAGCTGTGTTCAAATGTGCTTGGCGATTGATTCAATGTTACCGTGGCAACTCTCCATCCCTGTCATCTATCTGCCTGCGTACTCAGGTAGTCATGGTTACTCTGTCTTTTCAGTCCCTTGTGCTGCTTTCTCAGGGAAGAGCACACAGCGATGCCTCAGTCGCGCCGTGCTCTAGACGTGACCCAATATGAAACGTCTCTTCCGCTTTTATCCACACGCTAGGGATTCTTGTGAGAATTTAGTTTTCACCTTTTCCTGAGCTGCTCTGTTCAAGTGTAAATCAAATTGAATTGATGATTGCACTCACACTGTGAACACGAAGGAGGCTTGGACTGTTCAGAGTGGAAACTCACTGTTGCCAAGCAACTGTTGATGGTTCATACAGCAATCATCCTGTTGACTTTATAAATGATGAATGCTGAAGTGCTTTGACCAAATGAGACACTTTAGTGCCCTTCGTATCGGATCGTGTTGTGTTATGAGACCTCGTTGAATCATTCGACATTGGAACATGTTTGCAATGCAAAGTTGACTCACCTCAAAGTTGCCCACCAGCAATCCTTCCTGTTAAGCGTTGTGCTGCCTTGGGCTTTTGTCTCATGCACGCAAGGCCGCCTAATAAGAAAATAGAAAAAAGGAATATCAAAGTGACTAACGATGGGTGGTAACGAGAATTGAATCCTGCAAGCCGTTGCGCTCATTTCCATGATTGCATTATCATGAAACATTGACTGTTTTAGCTGAAAGCAAGTTGAAAACACGTGCGTGCACTTGCCGCAAAGACAGCGCTGACATCGTACATTTAGGCCATGGCCTAGCGCTGTGCCGAGAAAATGAGTTTGAATGGCGGCCCACCTGGCTGCATCCCAACTGTGGCTTGGCCGTAACGATCCCAACCATTGTCTGTCTTTCCACAGGGATGTCTGAATCCGAGCAATTTCTGAAGGGAACGTCACAGATCAAGATCCTCCCTCCCGAGGACATCGAAGGCATGAGAGTGGTGTGCAAGGTGACGTGCAATCTTTCTGTGTGTTGCTTCTCCTTACAGCCCTTTGTTGTCGCGCTTGCCCTTTTTTTAATCCCGCATTGGGACGGTCCATTGCAGCTGGCTCGAGAAGTCTTGGATATCGCAGCTGCAATGGTGAAAGCTGGTGTTACAACAGAAGAAATTGACCATGCAGTACATCTGGTACACGCACGCACGCACGCACCCACGCAAAAATGAAAGTCTCGTGAATTTGCGGCCGGCCCCTCTCGGTCGGGGGTCGAGCAAGTCTTTCCTGGGTTGTGACCTCTGAGGGAAACCATCGCTACTGTGTGGCTTCTGAGAAAATTGGCTTTGACACACCTGACCTGTCTGTTATTGGCTTCATTTGATCCATACTCGTCTGCTCAGGCTTGTACGACAAGGAAGTGCTACCCTTCTCCTCTAAACTATTACAACTTCCCCAAATCCTGCTGCACGTCTGTCAACGAAGTCATTTGCCACGGAATCCCGGACAGAAGAGCGCTACAAGATGGCGATATACTTAATGGTATGTACGGCAAGTGATATTCGCCTCCGACCTCCTAAATGGAAATTAGCATTGACTTCCGAGAGTGATGTTTGTTCAAGTTATTGACACTGTCACGTAACAAGACTGCAAGGCAGATGTTGTATGCATAGTGCTCACTCGCAACTTGGATGTTTTGCGCGCCTATTCTTCCTGAAGCTATGTCTTCCATCAGACACTGTTGTCTGTGGGTGCTGTCTTCTCGACTTGCCTTTCAAGTGATCAGCGTGATCCCACAAGACAAATGATGTCATTAAGCTTTCACAGCGGTGCTCCTCCATTACGATGAGCCCTCGATATAGCTCAAAGTTCTCCCGCTCACAATTCCGTCATTGTGCAAAACAGGTGTCTGTTGCACGCATAACAAGCATTCAGACCTCTGTTGCGTGACAAAATAGATTGGATGTCATTTCAATCAATGTCTTGTCTCGTCTCTCCCGCAGTGGACATCACCGTCTACCACAATGGTTTCCACGGTGACCTCAATGAGACCTTTTATGTGGGAGAGGTGGATGAAGGAGCAAAGAAACTTGTTCAGACTACTTACGAATGCCTTATGCAAGCTATCGACTCTGGTAAGAGCTGCAATCTTTTTGCCTTTCTTTTCAGCCTCTCATAGGCAATTATCTGGTGCGTGAGGGGGGCGGGCGGGCGGGCGGGCGCAGGTCTGGCGTTCAAAACTAAGATGCAACATTATTTATGCTTCATGTACCGACATCTGAACAAAAGGTCAGTTTGATCTGTCTGTCATTGTTATTTCTGTGTCTTACTTACGGAATACGTGTCACTCACTCACTCACTGGCGTGGTACTAGCACGGTTGGCGACGTTGTACTTGCAGTGAAACCCGGCATCCGCTATCGAGAGCTGGGTAATATCATCCAGAAGCACGCTCAGGCCAACGGCTTCTCTGTGGTGCGGAGCTACTGCGGCCACGGCATCCACAGGCTTTTCCACACCGCTCCAAATGTGCCACATTATGCCAGTAAGTCCTTCTGACAATTGAGGGGGAAAAAAAAAAACCCATCAGCAACTTGATCTGCATTCCTATATCACAATCATTTCTGCATCCCTCTCTCCAGAAAACAAAGCAGTTGGCGTTATGAAGCCGGGTCACGTGTTTACCATCGAACCCATGATATGTGAAGGTGAGACTCGTTAATCACTCAATGTTTCGACCGACCGCCTTACGTTTGAATATTTCTTTCAGGTGGCTGGCAAGACGAGACCTGGCCCGATGGCTGGACGGCGGTCACTCGAGACGGGAAGCGATCTGCTCAGTTCGAACACACACTTCTGGTCACAGACACGGGTTGCGAAATTCTTACCCGCCGCCTGGAAGACAACGGTCAGGCTCATTTTCTGAGCCAAATGTAGGCCTTGACTCGGCAGAGCACGTGCTCTGCTCCCAGAGGACTGGACTAAGCGGACGTATTGACATCCAGCGTGTCTGGGCTCGCAAATGTGCTCCTGGAGTTCAGTGTCAAGGTGGCTCCCGTGTTCTTTCAATTAAATATCAGCCCTCAAATTAAATGGACGTACTTGAATGTGTCACGTGTGAATTGATTTGATAGTGAAAAGTGGTTTTGTTTTGCTGAAGGAAATATTAAAATATTTATGAGAAAGTCATTTGTGCAGTTATCGGGCTCGAGTCAATACAAGAAAGAATGGGAGAATGAAGGGTGATTTTTCAAATGCTCAGCAGAGGGCACAATCTGTAAAAAAAATAAATAATGAAATTCAAGCTTTCCAATTGGAAGGAGCAGAGCAGGTCACATGTGACAAGCCGTACATTGCATTATAAAGATAGATATTCCCTTTCTCTCTGAAGGTTCATGCTTGGAGTTTCCACCACCATTGCCTCATCAAAGCATCAAATTGTAACGGGGTGCCTTTTAGGTGAATCAAACTTGTTGGTCTTCTCCCTTCCTGTAAACAAGATTGCCTGCTGTGCATTATCCACTCGCTTCCAGTCTTGTGCTCGGTGAGCAAGCGACTGAGTGAGCGGGCGGGCAGATTAAAGGCGGTGGAGCCTTGCTGGCACTTTCTGTGGAGAATGACATTTCATCGAGCTTTGACCTCCATCAAAGTGACACCAGCCACAGGTGGGAGGGAGGCAGGCAGGGAGGGAGGGGCAGGGAGGGGCACAGGCAGGGGCACGGGCAGGCGGCTTGGCTTCCCTCCCTCTCCCGTAGCACACATTTTATAACGTGGACGTTGCCACTCCCCATATTTATTTCGATTTTCTTTTTTCAAGTAAGGCCATGCTGTTCATATAGCAATTGAGGGGAAAGAAAATAGACAACATGTACTTGTACATAGTGCAAAACATCTGTACGGAATAAGAATTTGGAATCATTCCACAAAACAACATTCCTTCAATGATGTGGCGGGCGCAGATAGAAGCCAAAAATACCAGGACCGATTTTGTAGATGAGAAAAACATTTGCACTAAACAAAGTCAGAGCACTGAGAAGTCACTGATGTCTTTAGTTTATTTGTATCGTCTCATGTTTCAAAAGATGCATTATTCTGTGGAGTTGTTTAAAAGTCCTTATTTGCATTCATAAATGCATATGACTGAATGGTGCAAGTGGTCTTGTATCATGCATGTCATCAAGACCTTTTTTGGAGTTATGGAAATGTGGAGAAATGACTATAAAATCCCTTCCTTCCTTCCTTCCTTCCTTCCAATTGACTTATTGTGGACAAACACTCAGGAATGTTCGAATGCTGTGGGACACAAGGACAAGACAAAAAATGAACCATTGTGCGTCAATCATTACTGTAAATGGAATGTTGGTGTACCTTTTGCCCTCCTTCAGCAGCTCAACGGCTTCATTGATGTCGTCCAAAGTCATTTGGTGAGTAATAAACTCATCCAACTTGACTTTTTTGTCCATGTAGGCTCGAACCATTTTTGCCACACCGTCCTTACCCTTAAAACCTGATTGGGAAATGAGAAAAATATCCGAAAGTAGTATATTGCATAGAATCCAGCTGCCTGAAATGCCAAAGCTGTCACAGCCTGGTGAGCAACCGAAAAAGAGCCATCCATGAAGGACTACAGAAAGGTCACACCAATGAACAAAGATGGCGCTATCTGCTGCAAATCCGAGGTACCTCCAAACACTGAGCCCTTCCACGTGCGTCCACCGATGAGATCATTAGGACGAGCGGAGAAATCTTCCTGGTCGGTCCAGCCGACGATCACGCTTACTCCCCAGGCGGGAATGCAGGACTCCAAGGCAGTGCGCTGGCCGGGAAGGCAAACGGAGTCTTGCAAAAACCATTGGAGGGAGGTCGATTGTGAAGAACATGGTGCTCACTCACCATGAGTTTGACATCGCCCACACATTCCAGAGAGAAGTCAACGCCGCCATTTGTCATCTCGGATATCACCTGGCTGACGGCTTTGTCGTGATCCTTTGGGTTTACAAAGTCGGTGGCTCCAAACTCCTTTGCTTTGTCAAACTTGTCTGCGTTGATATCCACGGCGATGATTTTCTTGGCACCGGCATATTTGCAGCCCATGATTGCAGCCAAGCCCACAGCTCCTAGCCCAAACACAGCGCAAGTGGAATCGGGTTCCACCTAAAAAGAATCAAATGCGCAAATGACGCCGTGGAGCTTCAGGTGCGGATGCCATCCTACCCGACTGAGCATTATTGACCGCCGCTCCAAATCCTGTGCGGATGCCATCGTACCCGACTGAGCATTATTGACCGCCGCTCCAAATCCTGTGCGGATGCCATCGTACCTGAGCATTATTGACCGCCGCTCCGAATCCTGTGCAGATCCCACAGCCAAGGAGAAAGACTTTCTCCAGAGGGGCAGCAGGGTCAATCTTGGCCAGTGCAATCTGGTTAATCACACTGTACTGTGAGAAGGTGCTGATTCCCATAAACTGCAGCAACTTCTTCCCCTTGCAGTTTAACTTGGAGGTAGGCGCTTGGCTCACGTTGTGAGGAACAACATGCCTAGACAATAGCAAAGTGTTGCTCTCAGTATTCACACATTGAAGCGCAAAGATAGGAAGGAAGGAAGGAAGGAAGGAAGGAAACCACTGCGGTTAAGACATGGGACAAAAAGAAAGTGAAGTCACGTTTTGGCGACGGTGCAAAAATCAATCGAGTCCTAGAAGCCATTTCCAATCCACATTTGAGGAGAAGAAAGGGAGAAAGGCTCACCATGCTTTTTCACATTGGTTCGTCTTGGGACTCTTACAGAAGCGACACTCTCTACACTGGGAGATGATCAAAGGGATCACTTTGTCGCCTGAAAGACAAGGACAATCAAATGGCGAAAGGTTTACCGAGATCCTTCCGAACCCACCTGGCTGAAATTCCGTGACCCCGGGACCGACGCTCTCCACAATGCCCGCTCCCTCGTGGCCGAGCACCATGGGGAAGAGCTCCTTATTGTCACTTTCATTCAGGTAGAAGAGGTCCGTACGGCACACACCGGTTGCCACCATCTGCTCCGAAAACAACCAAGCACCTGACTGAGTGAGCTCATGGGCAACAGTTATTGGTGAAAATGCGGAAATGTTGCAAAACAAGCAAACAAAACATAGCGTTGCGCTTTGGGATCGAGCGGATGAAAACAGAAGACGACAATAAAAACAAGTGAAAGCTGAGTCTAATGGCTAAATGATCCTAATTGGATTGGGCCCCAGCCAGCCAGCCAGCCAGCCAGCCAGCCAGCCGGCCAGCCAGCCGGCCAGCCAGTCAGGACAAACAGGGGCAACCTTTCTTCTCCTCACCTTAACCCGGACCTGGTTCTCCTGCGGCGGCTCCACTTCAATCTCCTCAATTGTCAAAGGCTTGTTTGCTTGCCAGGCCACTGCTGCCTTACACTTGATGACCTTGAGAGCAGATGGAAAAAAGATGGACGACATGAACAAACAAACTTTGACATCAAGCCCTTTGTCACAATTAGTAAATAAACGGTCGGTTGGTGCCGTATTATTCTTCAAATGTGTGCTTTGTGTAGCAGGCTTTAGGGAAGAGAAAGAGCCATCATAAAAGAAAAACAACAAATCCACCTTCTTTTAACAGAATCTCCATGAGCAACTGCTGTGCTGGCTCACGGGAAGACATGACAGTTACAAAGGTCAAAAATTAGTGAGCAAGAAGCAAACGATTCAAAAGCAAACACAAATAGAGTCACGCTTTTGGATATGTCCATACAATAACCAACATAACTGGATTTCTTCATGTATTAAGGAGCACTTACCTTCCCAGCTGTGGCCATTTTCACACTCGATGGCTTTTCAGAATGACGGGAGGAGCGTCCAGACCCTGGCTAAGCCTGAGACTTATAAACAAAACACTGGGCGGAGCTTCAGGCTCTAAAATCACAGGTCGTTCAGATCACATAGGGATGCGTTTGTTCTTTCAACCCTACCTTTATATTTACTTGACCCCACTCATGCAGACAACTTGTACGGAACACTGAAAATATATCATCTGTTCACCCACCTGCCTTCATTTAAAAGTCAGCAAGTATGAAGGAATCTCAGTCATTCATTTGGAGACGTTAATCATCAAACGGAGTCAAAGTGACCCGGCAGATAAGGAGAGTTAACACGCATTCACTCTCCATGTCCCCACAATTTCTACCGTACATTTGGTGATTGTTTTTCAAATTACAACTCACAAGACAAAAAACATATCAAATATAAAACTAGAAATCATTTCAAGATATAGAGTAATAAAAGTAATCATCATAATAAATGAATAACCCCAACAATACCAATGTCGACGTCAACAAGAATATGTTTTATTTTGAAAAGTAAAAAGATTTATGAAAAAAATGTCAAACCCTAAGACACGACAAGTCTTCTTTCTTCAATCTTAAAGTGATCTTGATGCTTTTGTTGAAATGTCGGAGGCTCCGAGTTGCAATGACGAGCACGAAGCAGGCTTGGCTTTAGGGCCGGGTTATCACAATCCAACAATGCTAATGATATGAAGGGATTGACAATAAAGCTGACTTTGACTTTTGACTAATTACTCCAGCAAAGCAATACTCTTATGAAAGCTAACGTTTCTTATTTGATTTCTTCCAACCTTAAATGCTCATTTAGATGAATGGTAAGTTGCCCATTGCAAAAATGAACTGCTGAGCTGAGCTGACATCAAGGGTCATTGCGAACGTCAGTGGCCAATATGGCTGCCAGTAGCCACTAGGGAGCCCCCTAGTGGCCATCTTCATAGAAGTAACTACATGAGGCGTGGCCATGGTGCTGTAAGGTCAGATGGCCGCCCCATCTCAAAGACTAGAAACATCATTAGTGATGCCAATGCATGCGGCTGCTGCCATGGTATCATCACAGTCCCTCTCCTGGCTTGCCATTAGCTGCTGACTCGGCCTGCTCCTGATTCCGCCTCTTTCTGGAGAAGAAGCCCAGCTGCACACACAAGCGCATTTTTGAACAAATGCGCATGTGTGTGTGTGTGTGTGTGTGTGTGTGTGTGTGTGTGTGTGCGCATATGGAGGTACGCACCCTCCAGAGCACGAGCACAATGACAGCGAGCACGAGAAAGCCTCCAGCTGAACTGCCCAGGAAAACGGCCACCAAGATGGCCTCGGACGCCCGCTCCTTTGTCAGCTCCACCACCGTCTGCGCAACATCACACGCACGGACGGGAAAGCGTGCTGAAGGTGAGCACCATTTTCTGGAATCTCAGGTCGCCTACTTTACGGTGTAAAGTCACCCTAACATCTGCTCTGAACGGGGCGTGGCGTGGCGTGACGTGACATACGTCAAACACACCCAGTTGACCTTATTTGAATCTCCTGCGTGTTCAAATTAGTTTGGAGAAAAGACGGCGCCATAGCTGTGCCTACAGATGTATTACAGCCTCACCTGTCTGACTGGACGCTCCTCCTGCAAGAAGAAAGAAGTGGAGGCATCCAATTGGACATGTGCACTGACCAAAACCTCAAGAGACTTGAAGACCACCTAAAGGGCAGACACGCACGCACAATATTTTTGGAGGTGCCTATTGTCGGTCAGTTGCTGAAAAAAGGCTGGAGGCGACTGACCTTTTGCAGGACTGCTCGCTGGAGTCTTCCTCCGAGAGTCAACTTCACCCGCTTGTAGGCGGGAAGACGTACAATGCACTGCACCGTCACGCACGCACTGTTACTCTGATTCTGGACACGTGCACGTACGTAAACAGCATTATTTGGGGACACGCGCACTCACACACACACACACACACACACACACATAGACTAACCATCTGCGTCAGGCGTGTAAGGTCCTCCGCCGTGGCGTGATCGCTCGTGGCGGGCTGCGTCAGGACGCAAGAGGCGGCTGCCTGCGGATACGGAGGTGGAAATGAGTCCACAGCCAGACGAGCGGGGCTGAGGAACGCACCCGGTCTCGGCCAGCGTCCACGTTCCGGTCCAAGCCGCAGTGGGTGAGGCTTAGCAGACGGTTGCCATGGAGACTCACGGCCCAAAGGTCAGCCCTGAACGTCACACCCTCAACAGGGAACCACGACAGGTTCTCCAGCTGAAAGCGAGACGCACATATACATGGACTTGAGAGGCGCGCAGTATCTTGAAAAAAACTATGATCACGATAACGGCACGTGCAATCTGCGTATCGCATGTGGAATGAAAACTAAAGCGTACGTAGAAGGAGACGTTGAAGGTGGGGAAGACGTCGTCGTCGTCGTTGTCGTCTTCTGATTGGATCACAAAGCGAGAGGGGCGTCGATCTCTGATAAGAGAGACCGTCTGTCATTTGATTGGTCGACAGGGCTATGTTGAACGCATGAATGACTGACATGGTGAAGAGGAGCTCGCTTTGGTATTTGAGAGGGAGGATGATGTCGTTTTTGTTGTCTTCGGGAAAAGCGTCTTTGCCTTCACTGAAACACACGCGCACAGTGAGTGAGTGAGTGAGGCAGTGAGTGAGGCAGTGAGTGAGTGAGGCAGTGAGTGAGTGAGTGAGTGAGTGAGTGAGTGAGGCAGTGAGTGAGTGAGTGAGTGAGTGAGTGAGTGAGTGAGTGAGTGAGTGAGTGAGTGAGGCAGTGAGTGAGTGAGGCAGTGAGTGAGTGAGGCAGTGAGTGAGTGAGGCAGTGAGTTCATGCGTACTTTAGTGTGTGTGCATGTGTGGTCTGACCTGCTGGCTGCCACAGCGATATGAAGGTGGTCCAGAAAGACCGAAGAACTGAACTCAAACTCCACTCGGAAAAATACCTGGACGAGTAAAACAAACATTTGTCTGGTTTTGATCAGGGCGGGGACATCATCAACCCTGGTCACCGGACAAAGTCAGTGCATAGACTGGAGGGACAGGTCACCATCACCCCTGTCCTGTCCTGACCTGACCTGACCTGACATACCTGAGACGAGGCCTTCATGAGAGGTGCGCTGATGTTGCATCTGCTTTGATTGTTTTCTTGTGGGAAGCACTCCATCTGCGTGTCTGACTGGTCCTGGTGGGCCCAGAGAAATCCCTTTGAGCAATCTTGCGGTCTGGAAGGGAACCCTTCATCCTTTCCGCCTTCCCAGCGGAGAGCCACCTGATCGGACGCCATCGGAAGTTCGGTTACCTTGACGACCACGCCGGCGAAGATCAGGTTTGGCGATGTGGAGAGCAGGACGGATGTCCCGTAGGCGTTCTCTCCGTGGTTCTCCAGGCGGGTGAAGAGTGCCACCCTCCTCCGCCGTGTCTCTATCACCCACGCGCTGCCGCCGGCCCCCAGCGCCGCCCCCTGCTGGCGGCATGCCCGCCGCCACGACTCCTCTGAGGAAGCGCACAAGTGTCTACGCGCGCACACACACACACGCACGCACGCACGCACGCACGCACGCACGCACGCACGCACACACGCACACACACACACACACACACACACACACACACACACACACACACACACACACACACACACACACACACACACACACACACTAACGCTGTTTACACTAACGCTGTTTACACTTTTTACTCTGTGCATGTGTACAACAATGTATGTGTGCGTGCGTGACTCACTGGACACTTGTGAGGTCGGTGAAACTGTCAGTGATGAGGTTTGGAACGCAGGCTTCTTCATGTGTGCAACCGTTCCAAAATGGAAGCTGCAACAGAAAGAACAGAGCCAAGCAGCTTGATACATTGAAGCAAAATGTTCAACTAAATGCTACTGCTCACTCTGTTTGTGTTTGCCATTAGCATTCTATCACACAAGCGTTGTAGCATCAACATGCTAACGATGGGTCAAAGGAGCATCCAGGGAGTGTCGACCTCACCTCGGCCTTCAGTGCCGTCGGCCAATCGGGGTCCAGCAACGGCCCGTCGTCTCCAGCCCATAGCCCCGTCTCCAGCCCCACCGCGATTGGACGGCTGTAATCCATGGTGTCCTATTCACAGGACATGGCAGACTGTTGTGTCGTTGCGGCCTTGCGACTTGACGTGCACGTGTGCGTGCATGCGACCTGCACTGTGAAGGCGTGACGTTGGCATTGTTCAACTCCTGTCGTCAGGGTCATGGTTTGCGTCTGAAGACGTTCGCGTTCATCGAGAACAGCTCGATGAGGAACTCGTTTCTCGTCCAAATTCAGATGGTAACGTACAGCTGAAGGGGCGGAGTCATGGGCGGCGTCAGCTGTTAATAGTCACAAGGTTTTGTCTTTGTGTGCATGTGTGTGCTTGTGCACAATTGTGTATCAGGTTGTGCTGTGTGTGTGTGTGTGCGCACGTCTGATGCGGTCCAGATGTTTTCAGAGTGAACGTGTCAACTTGACATCCAAACGAGGTGATGTCACTTTAAAGTCAAACGTGTGCCATAAGCAGTGGAAAAAAGATGACTCGTAAGACGCAGCTGCTCTCCTAGCGTACTCTCGTCACTCCTCAAACACCAAACTGTCCTACTTGTGGGAAATGGACAAAATGCCGAATGCGCCCCATCACGCCGCACATACCGACGACGTGGCGTGTGATGCCGGCGCGCGTGCAGGCCACGTCGTGAAGCTGCAGGCACACTCTGGCGACCATGCAAGTGACCGGTCTCCCTCCTCTCCAGCAGTCCTTGTGGAAAACGTTCACCTTCTCGGGCTCGAACGTTAGTGTGGGTTCCAGACGCACTACCCGCCGACACCTGAGGGGGGGGGGGGGGGAGTGCAGGGGTGAGAGCAGGTGGGCATGGTCACGCTGCACGTCACGCCTGCGCGCACACTAACCGAACGACGACGGCGGCTCCCAGCGCTCCGATGGCCACGCTCACGTCGCCGTCGCCATCCTTGGCGGCATCAAGACTTTGCCCAAAGTATTTGAGTCCCAAGTCGAGGCTGGCAGCGGAAAAGCGCTGACGATGGACATGGAAGATTCGGCATGGTCATTTGCGTGACGATGCATCTCACACACGCACACACAATTGTAAGCGTTGCAAAATGGGGACGGCGTGTGCTTCCGTTCCAGCTCCCACCTGTGTGTGGCGCATGTGAAGGCTCCTACGGTGGCCATGATACAGGTAGACTGCTCCCTGATGGTCATCCTCCAGCGGCGCGCCCACCGCCAAGTCGTTATAGCCGTCCGCGTTCACGTCAGGAATCTGGACCAGCGCTGCGCCAAAGCGGGAATCCAGAGAAGGTGACGGAAGCAGCGCCCCGTGCAACGCCAACAAAGCCTGCCACAGTAAGCACACATACAGCTAGCTACGTGTTGTCTGTGTATACGTGGAAATGTGTGGACCTGGGAACGTGTGCTAAGTTTGTAGACGTAAACTTTTCCCATCTCATGCGCATCGTGACTGCAGTACATGGGCGCTGCCACTAGGAAGAGGTCACTCTGCGCGTCGCCGTCCACGTCCATTGACAACAACACGCTGCCAAAGTAAGAACCCATCTGAGGAACACACACACGCACGCACACACCAAATGGCCCCAATGCCACGATTTCCTCGGACTCTGATGACGACGTCCCGTTTGGGGGCGGAGTCGGACCTGCTCTCCCACGAGCGCCTGCAGGACCTTGACGTTTGCACGGGGATCCAAGGTGAAGACGACAACCTTGCCGGTGTGGTTGAACCTGGGCGCTCCCGCAAGCAGCACCTCCGAGCCGTGCCAGCCCACCAGTGACCCCAGAGAGTACCCTGCGGAAGGTGGCGGCGTCAGCGCCGGACAGCCGCTCGCGTGGCCACTGTCGCGTTGTACCTACCGAAATAGGCGGCGTGGTTTCGGAGCTCCTCGGGGAACTGGTCACCGTACGCCGACAGGTCGGGAAGGAGACTTCCGCCGCCACGCGAGTTGCGCTTGAGCACAGCGCCGTTCCAGTCGTACGCGCCCACCGCGCCCAGCAGAAGGCCGTCCTGTGTGGAAAACACGCGCCGTAACATTCGCCATGCTGGTGGCCCCAATCCATAGGAGCCCCGAGTGACCAATCGGGTGTTTGTCCATATGCGGCCTGACATTGGCTGGTGACCACTATTGTTTTTCGAGATGTCTGGCGAGTGTTTTTTTTTTTCTCTGTCTGTCCTGCAATTGCAGGGCGCCAGTAGGGATGGCTGGATGGCTGGATGGATGGATGGATGGATGGATGGATGGATGGATGGATGGATGGATGGATGGGGCAATGTCGATTGCCATCCAACGGGAAGCAGACGCCAATGACGTGAATTTTCTGTTGTAGGGGTCGCTAGGAAAAGTGCGAAAGGAATGTTTTGGAGCGATGGAGCAGGATGACAAACGTTCCGCTCGGCTCACACACGCCGGGAACACGTCCAACATCTGCTTTCCACGTCGGCGCTCGCCTTGACCGATTCCACGTGCATGATACCCTACACCCTCCCCTCCGGTGAGCGGCAAACTCAGGAATCTTTCGGCCGTTGCCGTGGAGACGCTTCATTCCAGTGCGCACGGCTGCGTCCAGGAAACGTCTGGATTGTCGCCCGGAACCTGTCACTTTGCCTCCCAGACAGACAGACGCGTCGCACCGGTATGCAGGAACTAACATTAGCAGTGGATTTGGCTTTTGGGCTAAGTTACGCAACCTGGTGGATGTTGCAATCCATCATAGCATACGCATCGGAATGATTTGCACTCACCTGCAGGAGGTGCGAGGAGAATCCTGCTTGCGCCATCTGCAGGCCGAAGCCTCGACCCAGCCCGTCGCCTCCTGATCAACACAAGAGCGGCTGCTGAGGGCGGAGACACGCCGGCGTTCATCTGCTCACTTTTATTCACCGCTTACCTTCAAGTGAGAAGATTCGCTCTCCCAGCGCGTCCACGATGTCCTTGAGCGCCGCCTCGTCCGTCACGTTGAAGAAGTGATCCTGGTCCGGGTCGCTGGCGATGAAGCGGATCTCCTTCAGGAATGCCGACGGGTCGATGCCGCGGCGGTTGTAGTAGCCCAGAACCTCAAAACAAGAAAGTGCCACCATGTTGGAAGTCACACAGGAAGTGCTTCTGCATTGGCAAACACACGGAAAGTGCGAGCATGGTGGAAGACACACAGGAGGTGCTGTCGCTTTTGATTGTGTTGTGTTTCTGTGTGTGTAACTGCCCGCCCACATGTTGATGTTGCGCATCTGTTGTTGCGTTACGACGATGATGATGATGATGATGATGATGCGTTTATAGTGTGCTGATGTGTTTGGATTGACTGTTTGGTCTCGGGGCCTCACCGCGATGGCGTACATGGTGACGTTGTCGCGTTTGCAGCGTGTGACGGCGTCATCGAGCTGAGGACTGTCGTGAGATTCTCCGTCTGTGATTACCACCAAAACTTTGTGAGCACCGGGACGGCCGCCGCGCTTGAATGCCTGTGACCTGAGCGACGATAACACGCACGCACGCACAAATACACAGATGGTACACAACACGCAAAGAGACGCAACGTGATGTGCAAGGAGAGTAACGAACCCGGCCATGTTGATGGCTAACGCCGTGCGGGTCTCCTCCCCTCCTCGTTGTCTAATGTCAGCGACCGCCTGCAGGACCTCATCCATTGTCTGGTGCTCACCCAGGCGGAACTCGTGAACCACCCTGGAGCCATACTGCACCACACCAACCTGTGCGGCCACAGGCCCGTGTTATGGTAACAGAAAAGACCAAAGTGCATGGAGGACGGGGAGACGAGACCAAGACAAGGAGCACGAGGAAGAAGGGGAAGGACAGGGGGAATGATGATGAGAAGAATGAGAATGATGAGAAGGAAGGTCCGGGATGACGGGGTGGGCGGGCAAACAAAGAGGATGGACAAGGAGGATGGACAAGGAGGATGGACAAGGAGGTTGACCTGCGTCTGCCCGGGGCCGATGTTAACCTTGCGCAGAATGTTGACCAGGAAGTCTGTGACATCCGTCCATGGGTAGATGGAGTTGGAGCCGTCCACCAGCATCACCAGGTCCACAAAGGTCTCGCACCCTGACTCGCACCAGACGGACGTGTAAAAATGCCGAAAAACAGACACCGCACGGAGACCAACACACCCATACGCACTTACTCTGGAATGCGGGCGTGACAGTTTCCAGCGTTTGGAAGCCGGCTCCCACGTGAGTGCAGACTCCCGATGTGTACACGGAGCTCCCGCACTCATGAGACCAGCGCGGGCCGCACGTCTGACCACACAAACGTGTCACCATGTGGTGTGCCATGTTGCATCATCGCGGGATAGCATCTTGCCAATTCACCACGTCAGAATGATTGGTTTTGATCATGGTAGCGTGTCATCGATGGTGCGTTAGCACCTTCGGTGATATTCCGTTCCAGTGACCAAACGGTCATTTTGTGGAGGAAGGACGTGGGACAAGACAGTTCAAAAGAGGACGGTCTGAAGATTGACCAGCTTGGTGTGTCCAAACTACGTGTGAAATTTTTCTCAAGAATTTCTTTATAGCCCGTGACTGATACCGGTCCTCGGACCGGTGGCTGCAGACCGTTGTAGTAGGGACCGAAAACCAGATGACAAGAAATACCGATGTATCGTAGAATAAGCATGTCTCGTATAATAAGCCCTATACCGACCCGGCCGGGAACATCATTGTTGTTCCTGAGAAACCAACATAGTGAGAGGAGGGTTACCGTGGAACTTACCACAAAGCTTCCGTCCTTGTGATCAGCGGTGAGCGTCATTCCCAACCTCATCCCGCTTTTACGCGGCGCTAGCACGTTGTCCACGGATACGTTTCCTGCTCATGTGACATCGAGTCAACAAATGGTAGGATAAGCGGCAGATCTACGGGCCCCGCGGGGCCTCTTGCTCACCCAGGTGCAGGCGGCTGCAGGCGCTGCCCGAGTTCAGAGCGCTTTGGTCGTCCATGGGACACCTGAAGACGTCACCTGTCTGCTGGTCGTCCGTCCAGGCCAGGGGGGCGCCCACCAGGAGCCTGCACACACGTGCACACACTGATCAAGTGAGGAGGTCGTTGGTTGTGTGCGTGTGTGGCAATGTATGCATGCATACATCCATGCATGCATGCATGCATGGATGCATGCATGCATCCATGCATGCATGGATACATGCATGCATGCATACGTGTTTGCGTACATGCATGCATACATGCATGCATGCATGCATGCGTACATGCATGGATGCATGCATGCATGCATACGTGTTTGCATTTGTTTGCATGTGTGTCAAAGTCAGAGTCTGCTTTATTGTCAATTTCTTCACATGTCAAGACATGTGTGTGTATGTGTATTCCCGAAAATGGGTGTGAGTCAGACACCGCATCTCATCATTAAGGACGATTAGGCCCATTAAGGACAATTAGGTCTGGTCGCGTTTCCTGTTTACACATAAAAGTGGCGCGTGTTGTCCCACGACGCACTGCGTGGCATCGCCGCCCTTCCCGTCACACTAAACACTATCAAGGAGACAAAGAAGAAGAAGAAGGTGACCACGTGGAGTACGCGCAGGTCCTCTTATTGAGTCCAGCTGTCTGTCTGTCTGTCTGTCTGTCAAGGAATTTCCCTTGGCGGGAGAGCAACATTCCCTGCCGGGATGTCAGCCGAAAGAAGAATACAATGGTAACGGGGGGGAAGGAAAAGACAGACGAGAGCCACGACGGCTAAAATCTGGAAAACGCAGACGAGACGACGAGGAGAAGAAAAAGGAGAAGAGGTGCCGGGTGCTCCTCACCACTGTCGTCCTTGCGCGCTGTATTGTCGTAACGTGTAGCCGAAGTGGCTCTCCTCCCAGCCTCGGAAGATTTGCGCTCGCCTGGTGTCCAGGTTAAAGCACGCGCACGGCCCTGCCGCCGGCCGAAGACACGAGACGAGCACAAACATACAACAACAACAACAACATAAACACAAGTTGAACGCCATCACGTGTTTGTTCTGAACAGAAAGTAAATCCAATTGGAGTTCTGGTTGCCATGACATGTATTTGTGTGTGTATGTGTCCTAGAAAATGTGAAATGGAGGCTTTTAGGGAAATTCCAAGGTGAATCCAAAATACACTAGAGCGGCGGTGCCTGGAGATACGAGTTGAGCCAACTTTTGGAGATGAGAATAACAATAATATTTCTGCTGCAACTTGCCAGCGCAAACAGAAGCTAGGAGCGCTGCGGCGGGGCAGCTTGACAGCCATGGTTCAGCAATAGAAAAACGATTGAAAGTTTGGAATCGGTCGGCCGGCAGAAGCTGAATTGGAATGGTTTGAATTGGTCAAAAGAAGTGCAAACATTGAAGAGGAAAATCCAAATAAATCCTCATTTTTAAATGTTGTGGGGGGTAAAATCCAGACTTTTTGGCACGTGGCAATTTCAAAGAGGAGCGATGGAAATGGGAAATGTTGAATGTGCCGTTGGAAATGAAAGTGAAGTGAAAAATGTCAACTTGTAAAAAGCTTGGATCATTTTCAAACACTAAAGAATTGTACCCTGGATGACGTGCAGGTTTGAATATTTGGAAATTGGAATCGAGCATATCGGATGAGAAATGTGCAAGGACGTGTACATTAAAAATAAAATGGAATCAAATGAAGCATGTGAAAATGTGGAGGCATCATTTTTCCATTAAAAGCAAAGAGGGTGTGTTTTGGACGTTTTCGGGTGAGGCTGGTTTATAATCATCTAATGGTGAGTGAGGTATAATTTTCCCAATTAAAAGCAAAGTGGGTGTGTTTGGGCTGTTTTCAGTGCAGGTGGACAAAGGCCAAGTGGCAAACAATGTTCCGGCCAAAGGTTAAAGTAATCACTCACTGATGTTAATTGCAGGTTGGATCCCAGGCAGGGATGCTTTTATGTTGAACTCAAATTATGTAGGCTGGTTGGTTTGGGTGGCTTAAATACAGAGACCAATTTCACCACACCCAGATGTGTGTGTGTGACAATCATTGGTCTTGACCTTTTTCTTTTTTTTAGTTGAGGGCTAATAGAGGGGCTTGATTGCTTAGGGTTAGTTTGACTTTGCTGATCTTTACGTATTACTACTGCTCAATCAAAACATTCCTCTTGCAGGTGGAAATGGACCCGTGACGCTGCAGATATTACAAGACTCAATAATATGCACAATTGTAAACCATTTGATTCTCAGGATAAACCAAAACGTTCGATTGACCTGACCTGTGCTTTTCCAACTTTTGCCACCTCACGTAGCACCTCACAAAGAACGGAGCTCTCCAAGTAGCGTCATCATGAGCGACACAAGTGTCCTTTTCTTGCAAATGAGGTGATTCTTTCTGAGCATAACACTGTCTTTGGGATTGCAAGCCACTGTAACACGGCACGCTCGCCGACCATTTTTGTCCTTCGCTTTTGAAACGTACCGTGAGTTTGGTGTCTGGTCGTGATTCATTCATTCGTCATGTGATTTGCTTTTGTACAGCAATTTGGTTCGACTTGACTTGTGTGCTACACCGTGAAGTGGTATACTTGAAAGTTCAATTCAACTCAACCATAAAACGGCAAATGAAAATAAAAATCACGGCAGAGTGAACGATTCAAGATTGATTTGTGCGGATGGAGAGGGCAAAGTTTGCCATTTTGGTTTGAAGGGAAATTTTCTCAAATTCTTCCAATTTTTTTCGAAAAAAACAAGCCTTTTCAACAGCAGAAGTCACACTGATGGATGGCATGTATGTCATTTGTTTGGAGTTCATGCATTGTACTTTGAACAAGGTGATGTTCATGCACGGCTCATTTTGTGCACCAGTAGAAAACATTGATGTCTTGAGTTTGAAAACAAGAATTTTATTTTTCACGATAGAGGGGTTCGGTGAATGCGCATACCTCTAACAAGGCGAAGGACCACTTTTCTAGGGCGTGTACCTGCAAATTCCAAGCTACTGACTCAACACGTGTTGACATTGAAGTTGACTTCCTTGACTCCAATTGAAAGGAAAAATAATTCACTGATTGGCATCAGGAAGCAATTAGAATGACTTCTTTAACTGCAAAAACAGTCGTTTGCTCCACCCTGTCAGCAACTAAATAAATTTGCCACCATCTCCAACTCAAACGTCACTTCTCCACGGAGAGACACACGCAGCTTTCCTCGAGCACGTAAGTCACCGATGCACGCATGATTGTTGCAGGATGAGGGATTGAAATGCATTGGGAAAATGAAGGGGGTAAAAAAAAACAACAACAACAACAATAATAAATAGATGTTATAGCTTCACAGGCTAAAAGGGTTAGGTACCAAGGCCATGAAGACATTTGGAAAAATCTCCGAGTGTTGAGTGAAAGTTGTCATCAAATTGCTTGTTTTTCTTTGCATCCTTTTCAGTCATCCCAATCCTTTGGTGAATCTTCACCGAGAAAAGATAGTAAGGCCTATCCGCCGCTCGAATTTGACCGATTCTCCTCGTTTGGACCGAGCGCTTTTTGTCTTTCCGGCAACAAGATGCAGAAGCTCATTCTTCTGGCAGGTAAGGCGCACCATTGCAAAGCTTCCTGGTGGCCTTGACGCTTGTGACTAAGTGTGTCAATCAATTCCTTTCAAGGTCTATTGGCAGTCAGCGCTCACTTGGGTAAGTTGACGTCACGGAATCATTTGCAGAGCGATTCTTGACAGAATTGTATCATCCTCTCGATTATTGGCAGATGGGAGCAAATGTGCTGCGCTTGTCCCACTTCTGCTTTATTGCTAGCGGTTTTGCTCTTTCAGGTGCTGCACAAAATAGACTGGTGTGCGTCTATCAGGAAACCTCGGCTCGAGTTGACCAGAACCCCTTTGACATTGAGACTGACATTGATGCACACCTGTGCACGCACCTCATCTTTAGCTCCGTCAAGCCTACGAACTTTATCGTAAGCTTGGATGGGTTGGAGGACAAAGTTCAAGCCTTCAACAATCTAGAGACCGGGTCAGACTTTGAGCACTTTTTTCTTTATGAATATGTTGAAGAATAACATGGTATCTTGTTTGTTCCAACAGCAATACCGAGCTTGAAACTTTTCTTGAAGTTGATCTGACCATGGCCGACAGCGCGATGTAAGTCACAAAACAAATGGAACAAATTTAGACCCCGCGTTTTGGCAGTTTTGCCAAATAAGAGTCGTCGTTTGGCGTTTTGCTTTGGCTTACGAGCGCAAATATTGAACAATGCATCACAATACCAGTTTTAGGACACTAGCTGCTAGCTGAAGTTTACTCCAAAGGTAAACCTAAAAGAAAGACAGATGCACTTTCAAAGACCCACATACATACACTCACTTCCCTAGATGACCTTAATGCAAACAAAGTACAAAAAAAGTGTTAGCATTGCTAGCTGTTGTTGGAAGCATTGGATATTTGACCAAAAACACTGGGCATGCTGACAGACAATGACAACACTCCCACATACATCTTCTTTATCCACTGCATAGAATGACTAATTGTGCATCTTACAAGACATTTCGAGTAGGTGAAGAAGCAGCACTCTTTTTTTGTTTGTGTTTGCGTGACTGTTTTATACTGCCTCCGTGTGGAGGAGCAGTGCAATGAAATGAATTTCGTTATTAAATCATAACGTTAACAATGCATGACGTGAAAATAGTACGTTCAGCTAATCTATAATTTTAGAAAGCACAATATTATCATGATATCATTATCATATTCCAAACAAACATGTTTGTGTTTGAGGGCATTCCATTGGTTGGTGGCATGAGTGTAGTCATGGAACAAATTCAGATCAAGGAGGCAGGGTACATATTTCCCGATTGGAAGCACGCAACAACAAAGGTGCTGTTCTTCAAAAGAGCTTTTCCCCCCCACAGATTCTTAGAAGAAAACAGACAGACTTTGATCCAGTCTATAATGGAGATCATGAATGCTGAGAACTTTGATGGTGTAAACGTCTTGTGGTACGGCAAGCTCAGTCAACCAGACGACAAGCAAAAATACGGCCAACCAGACGACAAGCATCATTTCACACTTCTCATGCAGGTCAGATCTTGAAACGATCCTCCTCGAAGCGAGGAGGAAATTTGCGTTGTGTTTGCCGAAGACTTGACAATGGCATTTTCCTGAACAGGAATTGAGGGACCAGCTGGCGCCGCGAGGAAAACTGCTCACTGCAAGCGTCTCTGGTGTGATTGACGACATTGGAAATAGTTATGAAATCTTGGAGCTTTCCAGGTAAACACAAATATTGTTTGGCAGCTTTGTTGAAAGACGAGCAATAACCCGTACGTGTGTGTCTTACACACAGAATCGTCGACTTCTTTAATGTGATGACCTTTGAAGTTGACCTAGGAAATCCACCAGAATTTCCCAATGCGGTAAGCAAGCACCATGATGGATTTTGTACATGATTTTTTTTTCTTTCCGCCACTTTGAATGAATCCAAAGATGCTTCTCCTTCAATTGGCCTTTTAGCTTATGTGGCAAGCAGCTAATAAATGGAGAGTGGGCTATAATTTGTATAAACCCGGCCCAACCGTGATTTCTCTTCTCCGGTACATGAAGGTTTGTTGTCGTGTTTTAGGAAGCTGCAATGCAGGAGTTTGTTACTGCGGGAGCACCAGCAATACAGCTCAACATGGGAATAGCGACGTATGGCATTGGGGGGGAGTCGGGCCCCATTGTCCAGATTCCTGATGTATGGGCCAAATATGAGGTAACATTTGACACTATGAATCATCCCAACCACTGAGAAGACATGATGTCAAGATGTCAATCTGACTTGCAGGTGTGCCAGGTCCACCCAACAGGCGTTTCGATTGACAGTGACGCGACCATTATTGCCAAGGTAGTCAATTATCAGAAGATTTCTTCTGTCCCTCACTAAGTGGTTCATGTTTTTACTGTGGCCCACTCAGGTTGCCTACATCCAAACTGAAGGCTTTGGAGGAGCCTATGTCAAGTCTCTGGACCTGGACGACTTCAATGACAACTCCTGCAATCAAGGGGACTATCCTGTCATCCAGCTAATCAAAGACAGCTTGTAGTGCTGAGGTGACACCGTGGTGAGGTGACCCCCCTCCCCTCATGGTGACGGGACCCACCCCCTCATGGTGAAGAGTATATTACGTCATATTACGTAGCTTTCGACACAGGTGAATAGTTTGATTTCACCCTAAAAACAAGGGTCTTGCTATCTATCCCTCCCTGTCCCTGTCCCTGTCCCGTTTGGTGGTCATGACCTCATCAGCTTTTTGTGTGGAAGAAAATTCAATAAAATGTCAGTTGACAACAACGTTTTGACTCCTGTTATGGCAAGTGCAAAAGCAGGCTAATCCCGACAACACGTAGAATAAGCGTCGATGACCGTGTGTACGCCTGTATTAATGGTGCTCCAGTCGTGATTGGCCGATTTCCATGGCGAAGAAGCATCAATGCCTTTCATTGCCAATCACAAATACTGATCGAGCAGCAGCAGCCTTTAGACAACTGGAGAGCGGCCAGTGTGCAGTGCCTCCACATGTTACGCAGCATAGCAGCAACTGAATGATAACATACTGGATGATTGTGCATTTTCTACAATGTCAATTGGAAATTAGGCCTATGACAAAAGAATGGATTCATCCAAAAAAAAACAGATTCAGCAATTATCAACCAAATGATTGGTGAACAGCTCTAAATGTGAACACGTGCAGCTCATCGAAATGTGTCCAAATCCTAAACGTGTGTCCTCCAGGCCAAAGATGAAATGGACCAGCTTGATTGTTATCAGCGCAAAGTTCAAAAGCTAGCATCTGTAATACTACGGTATGGTATGGTACATATGCTATCTGCTGAAAAGTAAATACAGGTTCTGCCCATATCCAAGCAGATGTCCCTGCTTATTCCAGCAAGACAATGCCAAGCCACATTCGGCACAGTGTGGTTTCCTAGTAAAAGAATGAAAGTACCAGAGGGACCTGCCTGCAGTCCATCCAGACCCATTCAACAAAGCACAATATATGATGACGAGAGAGACTCCGGGCTGCTGAGCAATTCAAGTTGTACATCAAGTTAGACTAGCAAAGAATTCTACAATCAGTGTCCTTGTTTCCCAAAGGCTAATTGTGTGTTGTTCAAAGTAAAGGATGGGAGCAGGTATCAACTTGAAAATAAGTCATGAAATACCTTCTCCTTTTTAATGTATTAGTCAATCGAACTTGAACGTGTATATGGAGTGATGGTATCACCATGACAACAGTGGCGTGTTGTCACCTGGCAGAAGGCCCCAGGTGGAGATGATGAAGAAGAAGAAGAAGACGCGTAAAGAATCCATCCGAGTCCTCTGAGAGATCAGAAAGCAGATGTCCGATTCAAAGTTGCGAAGGGAAGATGTGGATGGCTACATTTGCCCCACAGCCCTTTTATGTGCAGTGGGCGGGGCCAGGCCTGTCTACAAACTTCCTGGCCCTGTACCTTCCTTCCCCTTTTCTGCCAGAGCAGGAAGTGTGCGCTCCACATGTCAACATGTGTGTTAATAATTCCTGGCACAACCGCCCTCCCCACACACACACACACATAGACACGCACGCACACTCGCACGCGCACACAGACAGCCATCCAGCTGTGCGTGTCTCTGCGAGCATATTGGAAACAACAAGTGGAAAGTTGCGGTCACGATTAACAGGGAGCAGATGTCCTCGGAATGGTGTGTGAATGCGACGTCACGTCATTGTCATGATCGTCATCACTCCGTGCACACTCGCAGGACTCCTCAACTCACACCCAGCAGCCACACACATTAGGGACCTTGACCTTTGCCACAACAGATTGGCATTGCAGATGTTGAAGGATGCCAACCGCTTGAAGCGTCCGCGTGAGCAGAGCGGTCGAGTATGTGGTCCAGCAACACTCCAAGTCTACACCACCTCCGTACAGAGCCCGTTGATGGTCACAGGCTCTGGGCAGGGTGAACAGGAAGGGGGAGAGCACAGTGTCCTGCCCCCTGCGGTCTACCTACGCTGCTCCTTAACTCTGATCTAATCGAGATAACTTGGGAGCCATCTCAACAAATAAAGACATTTTTGCTCTTTTTGATTGACTTTGAAAACAAAGATGTCCAATTTACAAAACAAATCAATCATTCTGGAACGCTTTTCCACACACACACACACACAAGCACAAAAGCAGCATTGGAAATGTCAGTATATTTCTCTTGACAGCAGATCAATATTGCCTCTCAATATCAGTTATGGGATTTCTCAGTTGTTAAGCAGTGAGGTTCTGAAAAAATCCGAAAACAAAACATGGCTCTATCTTAAATTGAAGCATCAAATCCCGGACGTTTTCGGATGCCAAAAGACAATCAATATTGTATAAAGTCATGAGCAGGCAACTCCAATGCAATCCTTTTAATCATAGGATTGTTGTGCTCTTCACACACAGGCAAGCAACATTTTGCCTGCCCTGACAGCGCGCGCATAGCTGGAAGGTCACCAATCTTTGGCGCAAACATACGGTGACTCTGTTGCGCAATTGTCGTCTCCCCAGTCCCCGCCTGGACGAAATATGTACAGGATGAAACACCACACCGACCACTCCTCAGCCAACGTGATCGGGGTGTGTTCACTCACCCGACCGAGTCTAACACATTGAGGCATTTGCCAGAGTTATCGGGCTCTGACGGCCAAAACTGGAAATTTCGAAAATCCACATCAGTGCCGTCAGTCCAGATGAAGGAATCGTCCTGGAACCGAAAGTCACATCTTGAGAATGTGTTGCAGGCGGCAAGGTTATTGGAGTTCACGGCAACTCAAGAAAAAAGCCCCAAAAACGTGTGTAACCAGCATCATGTATTTTGAGGCCAATCAAATACCACGTATCCCGAATTGAATATCGAGTGTACGATGATGTATCGAGCACCAAGTATGGTGTCTAAGTAGCCGTCACCGTTTCACCTCAATTGCATCATGAAGTCCAATCCAGAAGGCACCTGTGACGCCTCCACGGGAAACCAGCTCGGTAACGACCGCATTTTCCAAATCGCTGTGGATGGACACCAGATTCCCGCCAAGAATGTTGCAGATGCTCTGATGGAGAAGAGACGAGAGAGAGTGCATGAAAAAGTCGCTGGGACACGGTGGTCCACGGGATCTTTCAAGGACTCAGTCGCCAGGCCTCCCCAACCTCGGAATGGGCAAAGGTTCTCCCCTCGCGCTGAAAGATGAAACAGCGGCTGTCGAGACGAGTCCAGCCTCTCGGGCAGCCGTTAGCTGCAAAAACAAGTGGCCTTGGACCAAAGGCCAGGCAAATTCCTTTGCAGCTCGGAAAAAGCAGCATTGGGCTACCAACCTTTTGCATGACTGACAGGCTTACACCACTGACAAGAAGAAGAAAAGCAATTGATGCAACTCATTACAAATGCCAAGAAATTAGAAGGGCAGGAAAAAAAGAAATCATGGCAAATTGAATTCATCCATCGTCACTATTTGCACATTTTGTTCATGAGCATCACATACTACGCTTTTGACAGGTGACAGACTTCAGGACTTACGTCTCCAGTCCAGAGTTGGGTGAGGATGCACAGGAGGAATAGTGAGCGAAGGCCAAACGCCATCTGCGCAAGTACAACAAATTGGAACACTTTCAACGCCACCGAGAGCTTGCTCGCTGGCGTGGTTGACCTTACCTTTGCAGTCGTCGAGCGCGACGCGCACCACCGCGGCCGGCGACCGCTTCTTAAGTATCCCGCTTGACACGTTGGGAATGTCGAGCACGTCGCTTTGACGGAACGAGCGGGGCCCCCAGGCGTTCGCCAATGATCAGGCCTTGGAGTCGGTGGAAATGACAGGTACACACAGTACACGGTACTTTCCATACTGTATCACCTTTCTTGTTCATCACGTTATTGGAATCCGCAGACAATTCTGTGCTTCTCACTTGTAGCATTCATTGTATTTTGATGATGAGGTGCGCAATGCAAATGTTGACTCTCAAATTTAGATGCGAAAATTCAATCAGGATATGTTGACTTACAAGGGTTACTACTGTATTTCGAAGCGTTCTGCCGTGCTGAAGCAAGAGTGAAATGAAATGCTCAAACTGATCTGTTTTATTCTTAGAAATGTGATGAGTCATCTTTCTTTTTTGTAAGTGATAGCCGAAACTGAAATGTCAGGTAATGAAACCTAAATCATTTGTTCGTGATAAAAGAACCGGTCAAATCATGGAAATTCTGGAAGCAAACACCCAGCAAAACATACACAACTAAAGCTCCTGACTAGAAAGAAGCCGAGCTAGCGCAAGATACTTTTTTGCCAGCAGATGGCAATCATGGATTACTCCCATTTTAGCAGCGGCACAGCAACCAGGAGAAAGAAATCTCTGTGAATAGTCCTTCAGTCCACGTGTCAAACGTTCTCCTGCTCGCTTCTGCTTATATTGGAGGTCAAAGCAAAATTCAGGTAGCAAAAGTCTTCATCAGGTTTCTAAGAGCAAAATATGAACATACAATGGAAGCAGCTGCCTCGGAATGACCCTTTCTTAGCTTCTCAAGGATGTTGTCGGTCTTTGGTGTGACCCCTTGGGCTTTTAATGATCATCACTAATGACAATTACAGTGGCACCGACCACCGAGGATACCTAATGCGAGAGAGAGCATGTCATCACTGGATGAGATGCAATTATACGTATCGATACAGTATAGTACATCATTTATATGCAGGTCCTCAGAGTGTCAAAAATACGGACAGAATCTTTTGAACTTCAAAAGATATTATATCTTCTAGTTGCCCCAGTGTATGTGGCCTACAGCGTGGTGGAACATGACAGTGGTTGTTCTACCTGTCACACATTAAGCAAAATTCACAGCGCTCTGCCACTTCTGGCGGCGGCGTCCAAATGGAGGATCCCATCTCCTCGTCTATTCATTGATCATATCCTTGAGCCAGATGATCCCATTTCTCTGTCTGTCCGCCTGCCTGCTGCTAGCTGGAAAGTCCAAGGTGTGAGCGGAAAACTCAGTCAGGCAGTCTGGACACGGTGTTGGAGCTGGACGTGGTAACGAAGTACAAATGATGCTGCTGCTGCTGCTGCTGCTGCTGCTGCTGCTGCTGCTTTTCCACAGACAGATGTGCTTGCTGTCTTGTTTCAGTTGTCATGTTTGTGATTTTTATGCGTCGACAATAGATTCCATCCATCCATTTTCTATAGCGCTTGTCCCCACGGGGATTCCTGTTACAGGAAATGAGAGATTCGGTTTTAAATGGATGACGCACATTTGATGAGAGGGCCTCTTGAGGATTCAAGCGACCCCTATCCCTTGGCTGATCTTGCCTTGTTTATTTCAAGCATGGCTGAGCAAATTTCCAATGTGAGAATCGATCTCATCAGCCAGAATAGCACTTGATCTAACTTTTGTCACTATAGCCTCCCCTTGGGGCAGGCATCCACATTCCTGCACGAATGATACCATTCTAAAGAAAGAAGCACATTTTCTTCCATGCCAAATAATAGCTGCGACAACATTATTGCCTTCACATCCAAAGCCTGCGGCCTAGTTGTGTACTTCTTAAAGAGTGCGGCTCAATGGACATTGAACGCTACAACGGACAAACTAGAGGTCGTGGCCACTACGTGTGATGTCAACTGCTAGTGTTGTGGTACGATACATGCGCAAAAATCATGCGAGTTCCTCGCCCAAAGTTCCAACACAAGTTACCAAGTGTATTGTCACACAAAAGGTTGGCGTCATTAGCTCAGTAATTGGCCCAAAGAAACGAGCTAAGTGACAGTGGAGGTCAGGAGGATGTCTGTGAGGGAACAAGAAGTTAACGCAGGAATAATATGATATAAAAATAATCGGAGGATCAGATTGTGTTCAACCTTGTATCTTCCACTCTATTTTATGACTTCCCTTTCAGTTCTGCTTTCCAAATTTGATAGCGCCTCTAATATTTTGCTTACTCATTGTCAATCAAAGCTCCCTTCCTCCACGCATGCAGCATCATGCAGTCCCCCACCCTTGGTTGCTGGCTGGCTGGCTGGCTGGCTGGCTGGCTGGCCGGCTGGCTGGCTGGCTGGCTCATCCCTCTCTGCATTGCAGTATCTGTGTCAGCCATCGGCAAGAATAGCTGTCTGCTTGCGTCTCTGTGTGTGTGTGTGTGTGTTTTGTCTGAGCGTGGGTGTGTGCTGGATGCGGCGGCGGCGGCGGCGGGCAGTCCCTCCTCAGCAGTTGGACTCCAAGTGTAATGCTTCCTCCTTTCAACTTTCATCTGTCTGTTTGCAATTTCGATCTCATTCATATTTCCCTTTGATCCCATTTCTAGAAACACTGTCATCATGTATGCATCAACATTTCAATGTTATTTCTGCCAAATTTGCATTCAAAGACAAAAAGACAACGTTTTGCTCCCCCAAAGGATTTTGGTGATAGTGGAAGACCACCCACCTAGTACGTATATTCCACATGATTGTATTATTAATTGTCTTTTAACAGACAAATGTCACTCTTGCAGACTACTGGAGCCTAACATTGTGCCTTCCTCTCCCCCAGGACCTGCGACGTTTTCCTACTGTGCTCAGTACCTGCCTTGAGGCTGACGAAGCGTTTTTTTCCTCTCTGTTTGTATCCTTTGGCTGTATGATTTTTTTTCCCCCACGGGCTGAAAAAGGAGCACTAGAGCAGCATCACATGTGGGCGGTGAACATTGTCAAAATGTTTACCTACCTCGTATAATGGATTTATATGGCATGGCTCGCTGACAAGATACTGCTTTGAAAGCAAAATAGTGCATAAAACGATGCGCTGCGACAACAAATATGACTTGGATATTGTCCTTCAACTTACGTTTGACACCACGTTTGCACGTTTCAGCTGCTGTGAGGCGTAACCTCTGAGGCTACGCACCAGCAAATCGATGGCACAATCCAAAGATGGCTGCATCTGGCTCCTGATAGGGACAGTGGCAAGAAGGAGAGAGGATTTGAAGAGGGCACGAGGGAGGGAGGGAGGGAGGGGGTTAGGGAGGGAGGGACGGGCGGGCGGACGGACGGACGGACGGATGCTGTTCAAGTGCATCCTGCATTCCACTTTGGACCGAGAATAGGCCCAGCTCTGGTTATCCAACTTTGCTGAGATACAGATGGGCCTTCATGTGGCCCATATTGTGGATGCCAGATGTGGACCACAAAAGGACCATCATTCATTCAGGTATGTGGGCCAGGTGCAAGTGTGGCCCATCTCTGGGCCGGAGCAATTTTGCTCAATCTGCCATGGGGTCTTTTGACAACCTTTAGCAGTGCCAAAGCAAAAATTGTGGATACGGTCATATTTTTGCAACAGCGAGGATTTTAAAAGTTGTCAAAAGCTACTTCTGGGGGGAATTATGAGTCGATTGTTTAGGGTATAAGTTAAGGGTTAGAAGCAAGAAGCTATTGGCAAATCTGCACTTTTTTTAGTGTGCATAGCTTGATATGGCCTAGCTGATGGACAGAGGAAAGGAGCTGGAAGAGGTATGTCGTGGTAAAATAAAATAAAACAATTCTAACGTGGCCATTTATACAAAGGAGGAACATCAGGGACTTTTAAGCTGAAATGCGTTTGTATCGATTCTCAAGTATGCTGCTGGAGGATAAGGTCAATAGGGAAGTGACGGACGGGGCTCACTCGTATGCCAGTGGCTTCCAGTAAGCTGTCATTTAGGCATCTTATGCGTTTGGAAAAAAATCTGCAATGCTAACACAAAAGGAATGAGCAGGACAGGATGGTGTATAATTATGCAAAGCACACCGGAGCAGCTTGTCATCAGTTGAAGTTCAAACCAGTTAATCATCTTTGTTCCTGCGCCTCCTCTTTGCTGCCTGCCTGCCTGCCTGCCTGCCTGCCGGCCGACCCGCTTGCACGCTTGCACGCTCGCTCGCTCACGTTTCATCTGCTAAGGATATTGGGAGGGAGATGAGAAATGATTGGTGCCACTCCTGTGGGGGCTAATGTCGGATTTTCATGACATGGGCTGGAAGAGCAGTGGTGACTCAGCAACCCACAGATAGAAGTAAAATGGCAAATATTGAAACTTTGCGGCCTCAAAAATAGATCTAAACACGTTTATGAAATCAAAGTTTGTAAACAGAAAACTAAATGTGTCAATAAATATGCGTTGCTATGTGAGTTTATGAATGGTTTGTGTATAAAGGTCATTAAATAAATTGCACATGCTTGTAGAAGGCAAATCTACAAAAACCATTTTACAAACTCACATAGCAATACATTGGAAAGCAAGAAGAATAATGCATGACTGATTTGACTGTATAATTCACATCATGACTGTCTGATGTTGATTTCCAAAAGTTTTCAGGCAAACAGGTTTGAAGGTTCAGCCCCGCCCGTCACATTTCCTCCACATCACTTGGTCTCTGGCTGTCACGTCAGTCTACATAATTCAGAGGTGTGGTGGGCCTTCTGTGTGAGAATGAGTGTATGATTAAAAGGGTCAACTGTTCAAATGCGCTGCCTCAAAAAGGAAAGTAGCACTTCCCAAGTGTTGCGTGGCAGAGGTTAACACTCCTACTCGCTGCCAAGAGCAGCATGAAAGTGACATTGAATAGTAATTAGGTAATGATGCCTAATTATGCTCCAAATTGAAAATGATTCTTTGGTTTTAATTATGTCTATAAATGATTCATATTTAAATGAATACATCGCAATTTTTGGATTCAGCATTGACTGACTGAAAGAGCACTGATTCTCCATTTCTTAAAGCCATTCATTCAAACCAACAGTGCTACCTAGAGGAGTCAAAAAAATCGACAACTGCTCCATGTCAAAACATTTGAAGCTGTATTTTCCCATCTGGGTCACTCCATTGAGAGTGATTGAAGCAATTTTTCATGCAACTCATTTGTGTCAAATCTGATTTTAAGGTGTTTTTTTTTTAAACACTTTTAATTGTTGTATCGGGTATGTGACTGCAATTCTACGAATGAGTCGAGGAGGGTGTGGTGTTTACCTTCATGGCAACAGCCTTGGGGCAGGAGCTCGCAGCAGGGAGGATTCACACACAGACCTACTCCGCCTACTCTTCAAATGTCCAAAAACAATACGTACACTTTGTCCAACACATCAGTCCTGATTTCTCCTCTCAAAGTACACAATTGGAATTTGGAAAAATTCTAAACTTGACTCTGTCCGCAATTGGGTTGGGCCTTTTTTTTTTTCTTTCTCAATCATCTTCATACAGTATATCACATCATCTTTTCAATTAGCAATAGAGCGTGAAATGAATTCAGCGCGTTGTTGGTCTCACGCTAGTGTCCTTTTATGGCTCTCATTCTCTTGCTTGCAGTGCTGCCCTGCCCTGCCCTGCCCTGCCCTGCCCTGCGCTGGCCCTTGTTAAGATTCCGAGCAGGTCCTGGTAAGTGTCAGGAAGTGAGGAGTCACTAAACGAACAGCCAGATTGTTGTTGTCCTTCTGGGAGCAGACGGTGCAGGAGATGAAGTCAAATTCTTATTTGAAAGAGAACGACTACTCGTGCTTGTACGAGCTCCTTGTCCTCCCGACTCCCATGACAACCGTACGTCGGTAAAATATAGCGGATTAGCACCAAAATCTATCTGTGCAAGTGTGGACGTGTGAGAATCATTCTATGCAGACTTGCAAAGGGAGGCAAAAGCTTAGCTATGAATGTCAAAATTGTGAGGCAGACCAACGAAGCAGTCGCCCGCCGCCTGCTGAAAAGGATTTAAAGGTGGCCATTACATTTCAATTACCGTAGCGACAATTAACCTTCTCCCTCTCGACAGACTGCAGTGAGTCCCGCCCCTGAATGTATTTTCATTATACTGCTGCCGGGCTTTTGACACTTTGAATGGAAATCATATCATTCGCTACTGTATTGAACTGTTTTTTGGAAATGGATTGAAAGAAACATTTTTCATTATGCTGTGTTTTTGTGGGGACATTTTTCTTTTATCCAAGCAGTCGTAGAATACGTTTTTGGGACAAGCCGGATTGGATGCACAATTCTACTTCTTGAGTTACAGAGACTTCAAAATCATTTCATTTTGTGTGTGTTGGCCTACATTTAAAAAGTCTGGCACTCAACGTTGTATTGTCTTAAGAGTATGGGGCTTTGGTTTCCAGCTTGGAATTACGACTCGCCTGACTGGCACAGTGCAGCCAGGGGATTTGCCGTCACTCAGACCAGGGTGAAGATTTAAGATGATACGTATTGCTGTGGCTTGAACTCCCAATCAAAAGGTATGTATTCAACTGCTCACTTTTGGGATTGCTCTCAATTAAATGTTTACAAGACTGTTTCAGTGCACGCACGCACACGTATGTCACCGGTGGATTTTTTTTCCTTTTCCCCCCACACTTAAGTTAAACTTCCCAGCTCAAGCTTTGGGCTGATAGGCCAATTATCGACTGTTAAATCTTGGATTGCTGACCCCTCTCCCCTTGCCCGTTGGATTAGTGAGTCTGTCAATTACCCTTTGGCTCTAATCCAGTACAAAGTCACATGGGCCTCACAGAGTCAGTCACTTTATATTCAGGCAAATAAGGCAAAACGTTTAGAACAGTTGCCTTTCATGAGCTCTTTTCATAGACCACAAGTACTTGAACAACAGCATCTTTCTTTTCCACCTCTAAGAAAGCCAGATCCTGATTGGACCCAGAAAAACGGACAAAAACAAAGAGAACTGAGGAGGAAGAGAAGAAAGCAATTTTCATCAAGAAGGCCAAAAACAAACTCATCTGGAGCCACCCCATGTTTCTAATGCACATCTGTTCTATCGAGAGAGTTCAAGTTTTGTTCCGCCGCTGAACACAGCAGATGGAAAGAGAGCTGTGTCCAGGTGGGTACAATTAATTCTACTCATGGAACACGGTGGTCTCAAACCTGTGGCGTGTGGGCTATATGCGGGCCCGCAGGACGCTATTTTGCAGCCTCCTAATGAGGCCATGTCGAATGAGCAGTTGAATTGCCTGTAGGTGTGAGTGCGGATGGTTTTCTGTCTCTGTGTGCCCTGCGATTGGCTGGCAAGCAACTCAGGCGGGGCGCCTGCTGCCCCATGACTGCTGGGATAGGCTCCAGTGGGGACAAGCGGTGCGGAGAATGGATGGACGGACGGACGGACGGATGATTATGGAGCCGATTCAAAAGGGTTGCAAAAGACATACCGGAAAAGATTGCCAATTACTTTGCAGTTTAAAGAAGATGAAGACGGCAACAGGTGACGCTGAGAAAGGAGAATGTGCACCATTAGACAAATGAGAAATAGATCCCATCTGTCTGGAGTCAAAGGTATCTGCTCAACAAGAGACGGTGGGTGATATGCGTGTGCAACACAACGGTCGCTCTGACACTTTCATCCACCCTCGCACTTAAGCTGATTTGTTATTGCCGTCTCTCCAGGGTCACCGCTTGTGTTTGATTGGCCACGGCACTATAATTTAGACCAAGTGGAATGTTGCTATGCCAACAATAGCCAAGGCCAGACCACTAATTGAGGAGGAAAAAAAAACGGTGATGAATAATATTGATTTTGATCGCATGTGGCATTTGCCCACTTAAGATTTTGTATTAAGTTGATGGTGATGAAATGCTGAAAACAGTTTGAAATGATTACTTAAACAGTTGGTGTGCGTCTGCATGCAGCCAAAAAAAAAAAAAAGCATCAGACTCTGCACATTACAATGCGTCCATGGCTCCTACCTGTAAATAGCTTATGCTTGCCTCTATTACGGCAACACAAACCTAGTTCAGATAAATAGTCATTCTCATATAATCCACATCATAATCATCCTTGATATAATAATCCCTTAATGGGGCAATTATATTTCTGTGACTGTTTCTGATGATCTACTATGAGAAACAATGTGAGCTGATGCACAAATACGTTTTCAAAACAAGAGGCTGGAAAAGCGCACACGGCATTGACGCAGTGATGGCCGCCACCCGAGCGAGTACAAAGAGGCCTTCGGGCCATGGCAAAATGTGGCTGTAATAAGGTCCGCTGGGCCCTCGTGGCAAAATGTGATTGATATGACAAAAATAGATGGTGAAACTTTCATGATACAAGGTCTGAAAAGTAGAGATGAGGTGCTTCTACAAAGCCTCTTACCATTGAGCTTTTAGAGCTAAAGGAAGTCCGAGGAAGGTCATGCGTGTGCGCGCCAGAACAGAGAGGGTGACTGTATAACCAAGCCATTGAATTGTATCAAATTCAAGAAAGGGAACAATTTGTTTCCCCCGTCATCTCAGAGGCTACTCGCGAATGACTCAGCTTGCTTCGGAAATATTCTCTCGATGTCTGCCGGCCGGCACCATGACCTGATGGATTTTGAAACTAGCTCGAAAATCAAGCTCATCGGTGACAAGGCATTGATTTGTGCCATTGGTTTACATTTGTAGTCTGCAGAAGCAGAAAGATGCAAAGAAAATGCCATTTTAGACTGGCAGTGCCCATTTCCAAGGCAATGCAGCACAATATGTTGCATCCTTTTTCACTCCCAGTCACGTTGCCCGCCTTGAGCTCTGTGTCACCATATGCACACAGCTCAAAACAAGCGCGTTGCTTTTGTTCACGGCTGTGGTCAGAGCGGCGAGTTTATCCCAATGAGTGGGAGAGAAACTCAAGATAGACTTTTGTCTAAAATCTAATTCAGAGTTCTTTCAAAAATCATTTTTGTGTACTGCGGTGACACAAAAAGTTACTTTGTTCCAACCATGACACCAGAAGTTTTTAATTCAACCTTTTTTATTTTTATTTTATTTTACACAACATAACAACACAGTACATGTTGTCTTTTTCTGTACATGAGCTTTGCGGTAACATGTGACCAACAACCCAGGCTGAAGTATACCAACGTCAGCCAAAAGCTTTGTTTTCGTAGGTTCTTTTTTTTCCCTTTTAAAAAAGATCAATTTCATAAGAGGTCCATAAAGTTTCCATTTGATATTCAGTCTATTTGCCAAGAAACACAAGGCTGTGTGAAAACGTTTGTCCGACCGAGAGCTACTTCCGCTTGGAGTATTTTTGTGCAAAAGAAGGCACCGACTGCTAGTATCTCTTGCCACGGCGTGGTCACACACACACTTGCTGTCGACTCTAGACAGATGGACATTATTTATCTTCATTCTCTTTTTTTCCCTCCCTTTTTTGTGGTATTTGCAGATCAAGTGAAAATGATGCAGTGAGCCCATTGACTTGTATTCTTTTGTGCTATCAAGTGGAACCAACAGGACAAGTCGAGGACGCAACGAGACAAGGCAAGGCAAGATCTCCACTTGCTCAAGGATAGACTTGGAAACAAAGGTGTCAAAAAATGCTTGTGAAACAGACATAAAAAAGCCTTCAAAAGAAGACCATTTGTCACCCAGAAATAGACTCCTCCTTGTCCATGCTCACACAAATATTGATGTCACAGGCTCACTTGAGCTTCCAGTCCCACAAACAGACGCACGCCACACCCAAAATAACAATAGCTAACGTGTTGTCTGGTTTCAATTTAAACCGTGCTTTCCAAGATCCAGTCCGAATCACAGCGCCCTCTATTAGAGTCGCCCTCGCCATCTTTGGAGAAGAGCATTCCGCTCATGGATTGACTCCTTTTGTCCCGCACCATGCGTCCTAATTTTGCCGCGCTCCCTGGATTGTACGCCAGAGTCTTTGAGCCCCCTTCGCTGAGGGAATATCTCCTCCTCGGCCTGCTCCGGCCTCCCTCCTCCACGGGGAGAGTCTGGTACTTGGCAGCGGAGGAGGTGCGGGCACGAGGCGCCCGGCGCAGAATGGGCGTTTCCCGATAGCGGACGGAGGGAAGTGGACGAAGGTTGCCAATGGGAGGAGGCGGCTGCCCTTGGTTAAGTGAGGTGGAATTGTTGCGGTTGGTGTTGAGCGTATCTAGAGGAGTGGAAGAGGCGGTCGAGGCAGAAGGAGCGCGAGGGCACGCGCTCGGGAGGTTCTCCGGGGCGGCTGAGGTGTTTGAGCAAGCCGAACCCGGTTTACTTGGAGCGGGCTTCCGCTTTGGCCTGCCCAGCGAGCTGGTGGCGGCGGTCGAGGAGAGGCTGGCTCGAGCTCTCTCCTCACCCACTTTGACTTGTTCTTCAGCCCCAAGTGTTGTCCAATGCTGGCTGAGAACAGATGTGTCCGTGGAGCAGTCGGGTAGGGAGGAGTTGGATGAAAGCGTGGTGGTGGTGGTGGTGGTGGTGGTGGTGGCGGCAGTGGCGGCGTCCTTCCCTCCACTCTTCTTCTTTGACAGGTCCTCCAATCCGATGGAGGCGTGCTTGGAGTTACTGGGGGTCACGCTGCACCTTTGCCCGTTTGTCTGAGAGTGAACGTTGGTCATGGACATTGACATGCCTTTAACGCCATCTCCTGGGTTGCACACCTGCGGGTCATGAAACACGTTGGCAGTGAGTCACGCCTCTTTGGCGTTTTCATGTGCAGCGCGTTTCTCAGGAATCTGGATGGATGGATGGATGGATGGATGGATGGGAAAATACCCGTCGATAGAGAGGCATTCAAAACAAAAAGGGAACGAATTAAAATCCTCTCAGAGGGCCAATGAATCACTTCCAATCAATTCCACTTGTAACAAAAATTCCATTTCAGGGTAATGCCATATGCAGAGCAACTAGTCTAGTACTAAAATTTACAGCCGTTCAAAGTCACCATTGCGCTCATGCGCTTTTCCCAAATCAAAACACTTCCAAAAGACAGACATTTTACAAGCAAGGCTCTCTATGTTGTTCGCAGTCTATTAAAAGTGCAGCCAGAAGCTGCTGCTGCTGCTGCTGCTGCTGCTTTCAGGTATCGCTCATAATACACCACACACTGGCCTTGGGTAATATCAAAGTAAGCCATGCGCTTCCATTCCATGAGAAACATGGTGCAATCATTATTTTGGTACCTATGAATGAATGCATTTTGATTTCAAACATGATTTAAAGACAATTAAAAAACAACAACAACAAACAATATACCTATATCACTGTTCGAAAAGGAGTAGGAAGAAGCCTAAGCTTATCATGTCCTACCCCTATCCATCATTTAGTTCCAAGTGAGAACATTAAAACTACAAGAGAAAAACAATAAAAACATCTTATAATCCAAAAAAAACCCATTTTATAATCCAAAAGACCTACCTCTGTCACTGTGACTAATTATATTTATGGCACTATTACAGGGTAGCAGGGGATGGGGAACGAGCGTAACGAATGCGAATGGGTTCAAAGAAACAGATGGCGACCCACCTTGTAACGTATCATCAAGATGATGATGAAAATGAGCACAGAAGCCACTATAATCCCTCCGATGATGATGATCATAGTCCCGCCGAGGAATTGGGATTGCATAAAATGGCATCTCATATACTCGGACTCGGTGGTGAACTGCACGCATCCTACCACGCGGGTGGCCGTCAGGGAGGTGCTGATGTCGTCGTAGATGGCCAGCACGCATAGATCGTACTGGCTTCCTGCTGCCAGGTTGTTGACCAGGAAGCTCTTACTTGATGGAGGGATCATTCTAGGGAACAACAATCAGAGCATCTCACTTCATGTTACAGGCAGATCTCAGGAAAAAGGATTCATCGTGACCTAGTGCAGTGGGCAACACTTGTTCATGTGGGAATTTGCCCATTCGTCCTTCAGTTCCTTCGAAATGGCTAGTCAGCTTTTGCCGCTTCCCTCATTCAAATGCTAATGAAATTCCTCATTAAAACATGAAGGGCCAGTTGGCACTTCTTGGCCTTTTGCGCACTGACTGAGCAAAAGGTTGCCTTGCTCACGTTAACTATCTGTTTTAGAGTTAAGTGAAGGTGAGATGGCATGTTAAGGTTTAGTGGTTTGTATTAAGGCGTGGGGAATGTACGCGGAGGTCGTTAGAGTGCCCTCTGTGGAATAACACCACATGGAGATATGTGTGTGTGTGTGTGGCTCTCCGTGACCAATCGCTGCGAGCCCATGAATACTAAAAGGGACATCTAAACACTGAGCTGACCACGGCTGCTCTCCAATGTGCTTCCCTCCACGGTTTCCTCCCTCTTTCTCTCTCTCTCTCTCTCTGCAGTTTAACGGCGGCGGCGGCAGCAGCGACAAGCTGACATACACACACCTATTAATTCCCCTATCTGTGTCGTTGGGTCGCTCTCACACTGATGCCCACAAACAGAGACGTCTGTTTACTAACTAATTAAATGGCATATGCCTGTGCAGGTGCACGCGCGCACGCACGCACGCACACCCCCACACCCACACACATGCTGAATGCTCTTCAGGGTATGATGCCCTTTTCGATCATGCGCACTGAAACTTGATTTAAAAAAAAAAAAGTTAAACGGATATTGAAATATCCGTCAATACAATTTTTTCTTTAAATTGTTCAGCCCTTACATACATATATGAAAGTATCTAGTATGTAAAGCTAATGGCTGACGACACATGTAAAGTTTGCATTTTGTATTATTATACATTATACTGAATTTCTATATACTATTTTGTATTATTGCTTTCTAAATGACACTCGCAGCATAATTCCAGAATGACGGTTCAAAGCAGCATAGTCTGCTATTATTGTGCTGTGTTGCACAATGCCTCACTGTGTTGTTGTTTTTTCAAATTCAACAATACCCCCAAATAATGGAGGATCACTTAATGTTTCCTCTGAAAGCATCAAGTGCGTTCTGCACTCCCTCTCTCTCTCTATGCACGTCTCACTCGCTGCTCCCTCATATATTTGTCATCGTCTGGCCTTAGCTCTGCATTTGAGAGTAAAAAATGAGCTGTACATGCATTTTCAAACTGGGAGAAACGATATTGGTAATTGAGATGAATACCTTCAATGTTCCTATGTCCATGTTGCGCAATTGTACTGCCCTAATGTGACCAGTTCTAGCTCGAGCAGTTGAAGGGCTTGACACGGGCACACACAAGCTTCAAAACTACTTTGCAGGAGGCCTAAGTGAGAAATAACTCCGCAATATTATATTTCAATTTTGAGACGTAGCTAGCTACATGCCTCAAGTCAATTTTGCTTTAAATGCAGTTAGGTCTTTTTTTTAACATTGAATGTGATGCAGTCAGAAAGGTTGTTGTTGTTTTAATAACCGCTCCAACCTACATCAAGCATGAACTCATTTTCCTATTTGAATAAGAAAGGCAGTGCTAATCTGCCAATTCACTTTACAGCCTCTTTTAAATGTTCAGACGTGGTAATGGGTCGCGCGCGGTCCGTCCACTGACTGCCATTCTACAGTTGGCTTGCACTGACTTCATCAAATATACGTATTCTCGTGCAAATACATTTAATACACAATTGATCATTCATTGTTTAAAAGGGAAAGAATGACAAGTTCATCCGAGCGGACTGTCATTGTGACCAATTTCTTTGTGCCTGATCTGAATGCTGCTGCCAACATTTGCTACTCAGCAGTGGGCAGATGACTGACTTGGCTGAGGCTATTACACTAATCTATCTGCTCTGCCAAGCCCTGGGTGCCTGTGTGTGAGAAACATGTTAGTGCGTATTGTACTTTCACGACATTATTTCCATTACTCGCAGGGTATGAACAAGAGTTCACGCTGCGCTACGGAAGTGCCATCGTCCATGTAGTATGTACGTATGTGAATCTCAAACGTGTGTGCGTGTGTGTAAATGTGAAGAAAAAAAGCGGGGTTTTTTTCCTTCAACATTCGTCACCGATCCACAGCTCTGACGTAGGAAGGGTGTGTTTGTGTGTCCGTGCGTTTATTTATCACTTAAGCTTCCCTCACTCCAGGAGGGCAGTGCAATCACTTTCAGCTTTTTGTCTCAAGACCAACGCCTTCATCCATGCACACGTGAAAGCAGATTGCTTTGTTTCAGACCATTTGATATGATTAATTTTTGGACCACAGCCGTGCCTGATTCTTCAAGCATTCGTGACCATGATTCAGAGAAGGCCTCTGGGCTGGGATGACGACGGGACGAATAAGGGGCAAAGGCTGCCATTTCCGGGATGAGGGGCAAATGCTACCATTTACTCAGCTGCAACTTTTACTCCGGCCAGACTATATGTGACACATTGTCTGATTGTTTCTGGAGTTTTCTATGTAAAATGCATTGCTCAGTGGCGGTTTTATGTAGCTGTAAACGGACTTGTTTTGTAGCATCTCACAAAGGCACGGAACTGAGATTTGTTTTTTTGGCCGATGTCTAAATGTCAAAGAAAAGAGCAATCATCGGTGATTTTTCAGACAGTAATGGGCACGCAAACCATTCACTGAGCGAGCACAATTTGCTAACGAGCCAAATAGAATTGATGGATAGAGAAATGGAGCTATTTTAAGCTGAATTTGAATACAGCAATTCATGGTAGTTAAATTACGACAGCATTACTGTTAATCACAAAGCTAATGCGGTTTACCTGCCAGATGGCACAATGGCGCCACACTCCTAGATTTAAGTCTCGCATGGAGACGGAAAACACCTTGCTTCTTATCTCTGTTCCACCATGCATAATGCCCCCAATAAGAGAATTCATGGATAACAAGCACCGACACAGCTTGTAGACAGAGGTGAAAGTAGAATCCTGCACCCGAGACAGGTGGGCTTTGTTCGAAGAAATCCCCACTTCCCATTTTTCCCCCCACTCGTGCAGACTGAAAAGAAAACATTGAGTTTTGGCAATATGTAGAGTCAAAGTTCAAGCTAATTGAAGGCTTGAAACAAAAGTAGCCATTGCAGAAACCATCATGTTCAATTTGGATCAGATGGAGCAAATACTAGAAACATTGCCAGTCTTCATTGATGAGAAATAGAGAGAAAAAGGTTGTGGAACTTGCTGGAAGGACAGCACATAGCACAAGTTCAGCTTCCAGGACGAATTTTGTGCAGAGCAAAAAAATCCAGCGAGCGTGGATTTGGCTAGTAGGTATAATGCTGCAGGGCAGCCTGTTGCAAAACAATCCCTCCCTCCCAGCACCCCAAAACTGTCTTTATTTATTATGCATTTAATATGAGACTTGGGTCTGGGGCTGCGGATAAAATACTTTCGCCTCAGCAGCAGAACAAGCCAAAAGCTCCACTGAATCAAGGTTTTTGGTTACGGAGAAGAACACTTCATCCCATCGACATCACGAGCACGCTGTGCTGTGCTGTGCTGTGCTGTGCTGTGCGCGGACAGACACAGCCTAGGGTAAATGATGCCCTCCGGCACTGCACTCAGCCGCGACTTGTGAATATTTCATCATCTTAGACCTGCGGACAGCGTGCATTTTTCATCCACGCTAGGTATTGGCTGAGCGTAGCCGGATAACCTGAGCAAGTGATGAGGTTTCGAGACAACACGGAATGAATTTTGCAAACGTGATGCTTCTTCAGCAAGTTCATCATACCTGCAAGCGTGTGTTGCTACGCTGATAGCAGAATTAATTGGCGAGTAGGACGTTGAAAGTGATTCGAATGACACAAATGCAAACACAAAGTGTGGCGGCGGCTGTCACATCATTTGACTCAGAGCGGGACAGCAGGTTGAGCCGGCCGTTGAACTGGATACAAACAAGAAGAATGGAATGGAGAGGATGAGGTTTCAGGGCGATTGGTTGGCAAGCTCTTCTGATCAGCTTCATTCTTCCACTTAAGCTGAGTCATCTGCATCGCTCTTTAATGCTGCGGTTGCATTCCCCTGTCTGCATTGTCTGCATTGTCCACGTCAGTCCTTTGCACATTGATTCTGCTCATTCGTTTTTCTTCCAACCTTTTGCTACCGACTTGTGTCTTTGGGCTTGGTTTGCTTTCTGCAAATTCGGTGGGGATATCATGGCAAAAGTTGCCATCGAAAACAATATCAGCTAGATTGACTGGTAATTAAGAAAACAACAACATTATACAGAGCTACACTAGCCCAACCAATTGAATTCCTACGTCTAAACAATGGTAAGTGTTATTTAGATTGTATTTTTTGCATCGTATTTAATATATCATTATTTCGTAAAGGTAGCTTCAAATATTCGATTTGTGAACAATAGTTCAAAAGGGGTGGGGTTTCAAAAAACAGTGTGCCTTGTTATTTTATTATTGCCATTTCTTCTTTTCTTACTTTCAAATGTAAATGACTTTCCTTTCTTTTATATTGTTGGAAAATAAAGTTCATTCGTTCAATAAGCCCCTGGGTATTTACGATAGCAAAAGCAATGCTATAATTGCTCTAATTTTGTCCTTGTGTGGTCCCAAGATGTGTATTTCTACTTTTAGCTGAGCTGGGTATTACACTGCAGGAGTAATTGATTAAGATTAAATAGCTCCACAGGGGAAAGTGGGGAGGAGGTAGGGACACAATGTATTTGAAGAGCATCCATACACAGCTTGCTGAACATTTGGAAGGACAGACAGAGACGGAAGAAGTGTACTATGTGCTTTGGGTATTTAGTTGACCCTTTTGCGTATGTTGTGCTGTGTTTTGTCCTCAGTTATCAAGTCCCGTCATGCTATCTGGACCTCAGCTATGACTGCAGCAACTACTTAGTGATGAATGTTCTTTCCGACCCATTCATTCTTGTCGTTCGGCAGCGCACATCTCTAGATAGAAAACTGAACCCGGAAATCAATTGCACTGACACAGTCAGGAATTCTGTGTAAAAATCGTCTTTAAATAATAACCACAATTGCTGGAGCAGTAGTAGCAAGTGAGGAGAAATACAGTCAGCAGCCACTGGAGTATGTTGAATGAGCAATCAACAATTCGGAATATTACATTACAGATACGGAGTATATTGCACAAGGTCACCATAATTGTGGGTGTGTTAATACTTTCTCCATTTTAGGTCCCACGCTTTTCTTGAAGAAAAAAGATTTGAATACGAATCTTGATGATAAAATCAAAATACTTTGCCTTCATCTGTGTGCAGGATAGAATCGAATATTTCCTTTTTTCACAACACTTGATATCACTACAGCTTTTTCCGCCTGCCTTTTAACCCCTCTTTTCATCTCATGCGCTCCGTCCGTCCCATTTGTTTCCTTCTCCGCTCTGTGTTTAATGAAAAGGTAAAATCAATGGCCTTGACTCTTTGTTTTGCCAAGTGTGCTGTTCAAAGAAAATCATTCCGTTTTCTGAAGAAAGCGCAAAGTAAAAGACACATGCGGAAATGACTTCCCTTTTTCATGTTGACAGGAGCCTTGTAAAAGACAAGTGTCTGTCCATTTTAAGCCTGATTTCAAGTCAGCTCACACCGTTTGGAATCGGATCCACCGGTGTGCTACATTGAGGTTATGCTCGTCACATTTCAGACATTTGGGCAGAAAGATGGCTTGCCGCAACAATGCTTCTTGTAAAGCTCAAACGTGAAGCCTTCACTGCCTGAAGTGGATATGTGCCTACTTGGGATCTCAAGCAGGCACGTAGGGCCTTGAAATACTTCACTGACCTACATTTACAACACAACATATTGTACTAATTCATTTCCAACAGTCTTTTTCGTTATTTCGCAGGATGTCTCGATTGCGCAGCTTCTACTCAAGGTGGATTGCGCAAAATTATGCAAAGCTATCCACTAAGCAACAAGTGCTGGCGGCGGCAGCGGAAATGACAGACATGACTCCCTTTTAAGGCAGACTTTATAAAAAGAACAAAACTAAACTGGACGCTGTGAGAATTTCACGAGTATCGCTTCAATTGTTATATTTACATTTCCGTCGCAGAAATATCTACCATATTATGTCGCCACGTACACAGATGTTGCTATGCTAATAAAAAAAAAAAGAAAAAAAGACTTTACATGTAAATAACATTGTCACTGATATCAGCCTATTCTGAAAGGGCTCCCGTTTCATGGCGATGACGTGCACAGATGAAGTATGGATAGGGATTAGCGTTGCCATGAAAGGAAGATAATACTGTCACGGCTCCTGACAAATGCTCTTTGCGGACAATAAATCCATCCTACCATTTGAGAAGCGTAAACATTTTGCTCAAATAGCAATCATTCCCAGTGAGCTTGATGTAATATCTGTAATCCTGAGAAAACAACACGCGCCACAAGAGAACGTCTTCCCTGTCAAAAGCTATCTCCGGGTGTTCCAATTGAGGTCACTTTGCTTGATGAATGTTTTTCTCCATGTCTGTCAAAACTCTGCCTGTCTGATTGTGGCGCCACAAGTCAAATGGTATGCACATGCTATTTGGAAGCCAATGGAAATGGGGAGGAAGTCAAAGTGAATACATACGTAGCGATTGGCTTGTTGGAACATGGATATGAACCGCAATATATTGGACCAAGTCACAGTATCGATCTAGCCTGATTATGGTAGTCATTCTTTAAAAAGTTGATCCTTGAAACCTAGTATTTCCTTGTTTCCGATGGTTGTGGTTACTCTTTTCATGGCCATGCAGTATTTAATGGTACCCTTGTAAACCTCATGTAACAGAGTTATCTGTTCATGTCCAAATCCAAATCATCTCTCCCCCCCCCCCCCCCCACATGGTTATTAAATGTGCATGTAGTAATGTGATCTATACAGCTCAGGCGTGTCATCCTCCACCTCCCCAGTGCCCAGATCTTTGGGTATTTGTCTTCATTGTCCAATTGTGTGTGTGGGGAGATGAAAAATGATTGTGAATATTCATGATTCCTAATTAGGACTGAATCATAATGATTCTGAATATGACTTACCGATACACAAGTGAATCATCTTGGCTCCCGTTGTATTGGATCTGGAACATCCGGATACCTGGAATATTCCTCTGGAAGTTAAACTTGATCAGCGCCGTCGACGACGTGGCCTCGGCGCTCACCACCCTCTTTTCTACTCCACCCTTCACGTCGCCCGTCACATTGCTTCCGTTGCTTCCGCTACGGGTAGATGTGGAAATGTCAGACGATCCTGGGTCAGGCTCCTGAATGTTGTTGGTGTTGTTGGAGATGTGCGGGAGTTTAATGATAACCAAGTCGACAGTTTGGTGAGCTTCGCCAGCAGGGTTGGAGGAGATGCAGGTAAAAGAGCCTGTGTCTTTTACAGTACTGATGAGGATGTCCAGACTTCCGTTGACGTAGACCAGCATTCTGGAGGAGTTTGAGACCAGTTTGCCATCGGGAGATATCCAATGTATCGCTGGCTCTGGGTCACCTCTGGCCTTACATCTGTTGACAGGTCCAAACGTCATCAAAGCAAATTCTTGACGGATGAAATGATTTATAGTGCAATGAAGGTTAGCGTTGGATACCTGAGTGACACTCTCTGTCCTTCGAGGACCCTCATCTCATGGGAGTATCGCGTTATGAGTGGGGGTTCGCACAGAAACTCCTCCTCGGGAATGGACCAAAAGTAGCGTCCGGAGAGGTGCTGAGGTGAGGCGCACGTCTCCAAGTCGTCCTCTCGGTTAAGCCTTCGCAGCCAAAGTAGCTCACAGTTGCAATGCAGCGGGTTTCCACCAAATGATAGTGCAAAGGTTGAGGAGCTCAAGATCCCAGAGTTGGCCAACACCTCGAAAAGAAAAGAAAACAACAGGTTGCAATCCAGTGACACTTCCATTTGCAATTCACGCAGAATACTTTGATTGACCTACCTGTGCTCGTTGAAAGAGAGGGTCAGGTGGGAGCTTTTGCAGTTTATTTGAGGTGACATCAAGCCGGTTGAGTTTCTGGAGCAATGAAAATGTCCCCTCTGGGATAAAGTCCAACATGTTGTGGTCCAAACTCAGTGTATGAAGGCTTGTCATTTTCTGGTGGAGGGACACCATTTCATCATTTCACAAGGTTTGTCATTTCTCATGACACACATTCAACCCAAATTGTACCTAGCGGAGAGAGAGACTCCTACCTGAATGGCCTCCCATGGAATGGAATCAAGGTTATTATAACTGAGATCCAATTCTTCTAGTGCAAGCAGGTCATTAAACGCTCCCTGGTGGATCAGTACCAGCTGGTTGTTGTTCAGAATCAGGTGGTGGAGCTTGGACATGCCACTGAACGTGTCGTTGCCTATCCTTGTCAGCCGATTACTGTTATATCATCACAGCCGTTAGTTAGCAGCTCTCAAGTACAACAGTCAAGGTCAAGTTTTACCTGTTGAGATGCAGAGCTCGGAGGTTCTCCAGATCAGTGAAGGCATGAGGTGTGATGTAGGAGATGGTATTTCTGGATAACGTGAGGTCCACAAGCCGCGTCATGTTTGCAAAGTCTTTCCTCTTTACACTGAGACAGAAAGATGCAGTGTTAAAGGATAGCGGGCTCAACTTTGACCATCATTGCTGCAGAATTCCAGCCTTATTGGCAACATGGCCAATTCAATTGAAGACAATCGGTAGAGTTATTAGTGAAGAAGCATCTGGTGAAAATAGGTTGTTGGCTGGCCAGCCAGTCATTGACTTCAACAAGCGGTATCTTCTCTGTACTCCATTTTTCATTCTGTACAAACGAGCGAGAATGGCTCTGCAAAATCTAGACGTCTGAATGAAACCACCAAATAACGTGCGTAGGTTGACTCCATTGGAAGCACGTCGCACTACATGCCGCCACCATACTATGCACTTGGCAGAAAATAGCATGATGACGGACGCCCTGTCCATCAAAGCAGCCTGCATACATGTGGCTGCAGGTATCCGACATGTTTTTTCAAGTCACAAGTGATCCACTTTGTTCACATTGACTGAAGTTGCATGCAAAAGCAAAAATGCATGCAAACAACAGAAAGGAAATCATCAGGAATACGCAACATCATTTTGAAACTCTTTGGCCTTTTGTGAACTGACTTTGGACTTCATTTGGTTGAATAGAAGGAGTTTCTTTGAATTCACGCCCGTCGTTGGAAAAGTGGAATGCCCCCCAAGGAATTGAATGCGCTTCATCATCATTCTAGTTGATCCTTTTTGCCTAATGAGATTTATTTTTTTCCATCAACTTCTCGATATAATTAGCCAGCCCAATGTTTAGTCTCGCCCATACTTTGACCGTGACTTCAAATGCTACAGTCAAGTTAAAACGGTCTAGAAAATTCATACTAAAGTCACTGGATGGACATGTATTCAGATGAGACACATTTCACTTCTAATTTGGTTCTTTATATTTTGGGTCAATCTTATTTGAAGCCTTTTGTACACAATCAACAGTAATGGGTCAAAAGGGAATGAGAAGTCCCGCAACACTTACCTGGTGACAAAGTTGTCGGCCAGCCTCAGTTCCACCGTGTGCCTGTCGATGTTTGGCGGAACAAATAGTAGACCTTTCATGGCGCAGAGTGTGGCCAGGTTGGGTGACAGGATCTGACAAACGCAACGCTTTGGGCAGATCTGTGCACGAACCGCCACGGCCACCGCCAGCATCACAAACAGGAAAAGCCTCTCCATGGTCCCTGCTTGTCAACTGGACACCTGAACAATCAAAGACGCACAGAGACATACATATGACTTCTGGCACATGAAACAGAGTGTACTTTCAACCTTAGCTGTGGTCACAATATTATAGTTCTAGTATAGAAAGAGGCAGTCTTGCAGCATTACCACCAAATGAGATTCAATGCGAGAACTTTATTTCAAAAAAAATAAAACGCCTTTACCAAGACCACATGACGCACACTCACACACATCCGCCAAGCTGGTAGTTTATCAACACAGGCTAACGGAGAGAATGGGAGTGAAGCCAGTGAAAACCTACTCATTAACGACAACCTTGATCACACGTTGAAGGACATGGCGGGCGGAACTAGGATTAAAGGGATCACAGGCACATGTGCTCGCTCGCACGTTACAATGAAGCCCCAAATGGGCATTCGCTCGAGTCGGAATCCCACAATGAGGCTACTTTGTCACTTCAACTCTTTTAGGATGGACATTCTGAAAAGATATCTGTATTCATTGATTCAGGTTATATATTTGACCTAATAGAAAAAAGAAGAAGATGAGGCTACGGACCTGGTGAATGCCACATTCAGAAGCGCACTCACACAACTACTGCCTGAATTAGTGATTGCCAGAGTGAGACCAAAAAGAAAAAATGGAGAAAAGCGTAGAAATGGACCGTTGGAATTTCATGTTATAATGAGTGTCAAAAAGAAATGGTCTACTAAAGCTGCAAGCGAGACTTGGAATAAGTAGCTTCAATGGATGGATACAACGCTGTCAAATTGCATTTATTTCTCTTTTTACTTGAAAGAGTAAAAGAAGGCATTACATGGAGTGCCTTCGAACACACAAGCACTTGCAAGTACACCGAATGAGAGCAGGCTCATGACCCTTCTGACACCCAAAAAAGATATGAGCTCATTAAACGCACCCAGCAAGGGCTTTAATGAGAGCGAAGAAGGCGAAATGGAAAGTAAACTAGGGAGAATTAGCAGCCAGAGAAAAAGGAGAGATCAGACGGCCCCCTAATTAAAATGAGCGCTCAAGTGTGAATAGCCATGTCAGAGAAGAGAGAAGAATTGCACGAAGACCAAAGCAGGTAGAGAGGGTGACACCCGTATTGCATGCACGCTTCCGCTACCTTGTAATCCATCAACTAGAATACGTAGCAGAGCCAGCATGGGCAATAAAGCCTTAACAGCAATAGAAGGGCTCGCTTGCACTCGGTCACACGCACACGTACGGAACATAGCGTACAAAATACACTTTAGCGAGCGGTGGCACGCGGCGTGACTCGGATCAAACACAATTGTGAATTAGCCAAAGGGATTATGTCGTATATGGAAGAGATTGTTTGGGATGTTTGCAGCGGGGCATAAAATACGCTTTTGGGTGGTGCAGGCGGCCTCATGCACTTCTTTCCTTCATTCTCGGGGCTCTCCGAGCAAGCCTGTTTTACTCTTGGCTTGTCTACTGATGGCAGCACAAATGGATTCTCCACAAGCAAGCGCCACATGCTGAAACTGATCTTAGTCTGCATTTAAATCTCATTGCAGGGGGGTGGGAAAAAAAAATCTCATTGGGATAACAGCGAGACTTGGCAGCGAAAAATGGCAGTTTGGAAGTGCCTGTGCAATCCAAATCTTTTGATACTCTCTAAACCCCTGACTGGAGATTTTTGGAGACTTTACATGCTCCCCCTGCAGCTTTTCCACACTTGATGTTTTGTTTTGTAAAATCGCTGCAACAACAGCAATAAATCGTATTTGAAAGTCTGTGGCGAATAGCAAAGAAAAATGTTCATGTTCAGTACTGTAGCTTACTTCATGGAATTAAAACATGTCACCTGAGGCGTTGCAGGTCGCAAGAAGCAAACGACAACGCGGTTCAATAAGATGGATGGAGTTAAGGATTTACTGTAAGGGAATGAAGATAATTGCACTTCAACTTTGCCAACAACAAGTCTGATCCAATAACGCAAGTGAACACAACACAGTATGCAGTGCCAAGTACTTGCGCTAAAGTGGATCTCCAGAGCTGGCAAAACACTTGGGATCTTCTTGAACACGAGCAGAGCGAGTGCCATGCTTGTTTTGGAGGCTACCATTATCTTTGTCATTTTTTAGTCAAGGCATCCACACTGTCATAATACATTCGATGCTCTATTCCTCACAAGCCATCCGTAGACCAGGAGGAGTTCAGCAAGCTAGCAAACGCAACTTCCTTCCTGTTCCTTTGTTTCCACTCACTGCCTTTATTTTCCTGTCTCAGCTAGAACACACCTTATAGCCCTTTGAAGAACAACAGGGGTCGACAGCTGCTTAAATGCATCCCAATTAGTCTTCATTGAATGACTGCGCTTACTACATGAGGAGCAACACACAATCAGACACCAGCGTCAAATGCAAGTCCACATAATGTATGGCATAGTATGTCCACATACTCAATTATTGCTCTTGGATCCACTTTTAAACACACTTCACAGTATGCATTTAGTCTAAATGGAGAAGTAATTGAGCCCGTAAAACAGGAAGCATCAAAAAAAAAAAAGGCTTGCAATTGTACACCGCTGCTGGCCCTAATGTGATACTTAAAGTGCTTTCCAGACTATTACGTCCCTATTTTGTTTTATTTTATTGATTGTAGTGTAATAGTTATTTGATGATTAGGTTTTCAAGACATTTCATTGAAAATATTCTAACTTTGAATGTTCCAAGTATAAAAATGATGAAGAAGCAAATGATGCGGCAGATATGACGGCGGCGGGCCCAATTAAAGCAAGCAAAACAAAACAAAACACAATTTCATCATAGAAAGTGTGGAGGTTATGTTCTGATCCTTAACGCTCAGTTAATGCTATTAATATGATATACAAATATTTATCAGTGCGCCCTGTGAGCAGGTGGCAAACAGTCAGTTGGGATATGAAATATTAGAAAATGGTTGAATTATGCCTTGCCGTCCAAAGAAAATCTTCTCCATTCAACTCCATTCAAGCCAAACACCTCGTTGAGAACGGAGAAAAACACAAATGACTCAAAGGTAAACAAAGGTGGACAAAGCAATAGCACTCTGTACTTAACGCCAAGGACATCTACTTAAAATATGACTGTGGTAAAGATTCAACTCGCTTCATTAAAACTCTGAATGATACAAAAGTCAAAGAAAAGCAGCCCCGTGAGGCACTTCCAATCTTGCCAGTGATCTGCAGGTCTAATATCCGCTCGGCTTCCTGCTCAATAGCGCTACCATAAAGGAAGACAAAAACACAAGGCCTTCATCGGCCTGAAAAAAGGCATCCATTTAAGTAATTTCAAGTTCCAGAAAACGCTGGCTGGTTACGACGGTACACTGAAATGTGCCGTTCGCTCCGTGGCGGTTGCATCCGCAAAGTTAAGCCGAGTAACAACGTTGATCATATGTCTTGATATAAAATGATGGAATGAGATGAGCCGGGCGGGCCAGATTCCGGCCCAATGGCTCATCTGGGCTCATTTGCCGGCGCCAAGGCACCAGCTTGACTCACTTTAGCGTTACAAACGCTGCATACAGATGTTGAAATGAAAGCGCAAAACAAATGGAAATCAAAATGCATTGTTTGAACGTGATGGTGGAAATGCCTGCCGAGGCAAGTGCAAGAGGGATTTTGAATGGTGCAGAGAGAGGAGGAGAATGACACAAAGTGGTGGGAGTATGACAAACACTTTCCATCATCATCCTGGAGGCATGAGGAGGCTTCATGCTTACATAAGAACGCAACGCAGGCACAAAGCCCATTGCGCCTATGCACATTTACACAAACGCGCACGCACACCTTCTTTGTCTCGCTGCACAATGTTACATTGAATAGCAAGGTACACATATTCTGAGGCTAGGGTGTAATTACACATTCCTTACACATGCCGTCGGGAAATTAGAAAGCGTGGGAGCATTCATCTCTCCCTCTGGCGTCTATCCGCAATCTCATTTCCTATTGTGCTGCATGGGTGCCTCTGACAGCCCTTCAAGTGACCGTGTGAGCAATTAACACCACGGACACCTGAAACAATATTTTCAAAAGAGCGCAAGAATAGTTTGGCATATTTCCTCTTCTCAATGTTTGCCACTTACATCCTTAAACATCAGCAGACAGCCTTTGCTTGCTTTTCCAAGGCCGTCAGACTGAAACTAATTGGACTCATTTTTGTGGTCTGCTGCAGTAGGATGTCACCGATTATTCCATTTATGTATGTATCCGGGTAACGGTCGCCATCATCATTTATCTTTGCAGACTTAGCAAAGACAAAGGCCACCCATTTTTGGAATGTGCCAGGCAGGCACGGGGAGAACATGCAAACTCTGGCGCCGGACTCCAACCCTGCACCTCTGCACTGCCAGGCGAAAATACTAATCAGCGTGCATTTAGAGAAGAGCTTGCATACCAAGTTTGTGTTATTTAACTGAAAACCGGTGTTATGACAAACCTAGAGAAAGAGAGGACACGGCCGTCTTCAATTATAAATGAGCATTTATGGACCCAAGAGCCTCCTCCATTGCACTCCACTGCTTTTTGTGTGTTGGAGCCGGTTGATATCAATGTATAAATAAAGAGCTTTCTTCTCCTCCCCTATGAGCTTAGCTGCAGGGTAGGTACACTTCAGCCACGGTCATTCTTTGAAACAGATGATTGCAGGTGTTGGTCCACAGCCAGCCTGCGGGGGGATGTTGACTGGCTCAAAAAAAGACCTTGTAATATTTATTGCCCACCAAAAAACTCAATAAGAAATAAGATACAGAGCATAGAAACTAGAAGAGCAACAGAAGTACTGCAGTCAATACAAATCCAGTCCATCTATTTTGTATGACTTATTCTGTTCAAGGTCGTGCTAGGGGCTGGAATTCAATGGCAGCTGACTTGCAAAATGTGAACAACACTCTGTATTGATTGTCAAACAATCACAGCGCAATTGGGAAAAGTGTATTGAGAGCGAATCGATCGATCGATCGATCGATCGTTCACCAGCTTAAAGGGAGCCTTTGCCATTTTCAAACTGTTAACGGGATGGATTGTAGCCTGATTTCACTGCTCCCTTCCCTCCACAAGTCTCTGACCAAAGCCCAAACAGTTTTCACCATGATTTTACTATTTGGAATTGCCTTTGGTAGGTAAATATTGATGTCCTTAGCCTTCTGTTATTTATGTAACAATTCAGAAAAAAATAAGCTACATGACATAATATCCACTTAAACGGCAGACTCAAAGCACCACGCTTGTTGCTTTTGATGTGTGACAGCCACAACAGCTATAGGCTAATCACCTGAGTATGTAGGTTAAACACAGATCAGCACTTTGCGTGCGTGCATGCGTGCGGGTGTGTGTGTGTGTGCGCGAGCGACCACACAAATACTAGGCTAAATGCTGGTTAGTGCGCATGCATGTCTATTGCTCCAAAATACCTGCCTGCCTTGCCTATTGCTCCAAAATACCTGCCTGCCTTGCCTATTGCTCCAAAATACCTGCCTGCCTTATTGCTCCAAAATACCTGCCTGCCTTGCCTATTGCTCCAAAATACCTGCCTGCCTTGCCTGCCTTGCCTGCCTTGCCTGCCTTGCCTGCCTTGCCTGCCTTGCCTGCCTTGCCTGCCTTGCCTTGCCTGCCTTGCCTGCAACATCTCATGAAGCCTCATGTGTGTCTATCAAAAGTCAATTGACACATCAAACCCAAACGAATGGCATATGCTGCCGCAATGTTCAGTTGGATCTCAATTGTTGCTTTTTGACGATGATTGACCAAGAGTTACTAAATGACAGGATATTACCACAGGCTGTTATGTACTTTTAGTAGGTGAAAAAGCAATCCCAGCACCATCTAAATAGGACATTTTGGGGGAAATGTTTGTTTCTTTTATCGGTTTCAATGAAGCAAATCTAAAAAGGAAACGTGATCATGCTGGTGGGAGAGGAGGAATTTGAACATAATGTGAGGGTTCTAGTATTACGACCAGGCAAGATCTTTTTTGAAAGGATGTCCTTATTCCAGGAAGTCTGATCATCTGTTGAAAGGCAGAAAGACAATTAAAGTTGAGCCATGAAAGTGAAAAGAGAGATGGGGCTGATGCAACCCTAGAATGTTGGAACAAGCTGCTCAATAAGAGATGAGGCAGAGAGAAAAAGAAGGACGCTGATTGGTAACTGATCGGAGGACGAGACCATGAAAAATGATAGCATCCATCGGGGAGCTGGCCAAGATGAGCGTGCGTGCGTGCAGAGCAAGGGATGTCGTAAAAGAGCCAGTTAGCTTGAGGCCAGGAAGGGGACCGGCTACAAGCTGTCTGACAAATGGTAGTATTAAAAATAAAATGGGGGAATCTCAGGATAACAGTTGTTCACTCCAAAAGCGCATCAGCAAATGTTTGTGAAACATAAAAGCCTGAATTAAATGTCAAATAACATCAGTGATGATGGAAATCACACTCAGTCCCTTTTTTCAACGCACCGTGACTTTCAAAAACATGTTTTCATCCCCTTCTCACATTTACTAAAAGTATTGATGTTTTATCCTCGACCACATCCTTTCTACAAAATGGTCCAAACAACTGGAGGAAAGAATGCAGCTGCATCCAGAATTGAACAAAGTTGAGACAAAAGCACATTTTCTATTTGCTTCTCTTTTGGGGTTAAGATAAACAATGTCTAAAAGTCTTCCAAACATGGCTAATAATTAAAAACATAACGTACTGTTAAACAGTGTGACGTTAGGTTAGAAATAGAGTTGCATATGTTTCCTCATCAATCAGCCTGAATGCCTTTGTGCCATTTCTCTCTCTCTCTCTCTCTCTCTCTCTCAGCCTGAATGCCTTTGTGCCATTTCTCTCTCTTTTTCTCTCTGCTTAGAGCGGGAGTTTACTTGAAGTGGCATTCCAGCAGTAACATGCAGCTGTTTGTATAGTTATCAAGCCCCCCCAAACACACACACACCAAAATACCTGCTCAGGAGCAGATGGAGAGCTCATATAGTTAGGGAGAAAGTGCTGAACACACTGATGGGAAGGAGTTCACTATTACGTAAAGATACACATTAACGGGCAGAAGGCGAGCTCATATGATGTACGTATACAAGTTGCTCTGGCACATCAGTCAACCTACTACTATCTGGTTAAAACACAATTGTATGCACAAGAAAAACCCTTGCAGTGTGGAAAAAGCAAATAACAGTGTGGTTATTTCAAATCAAATGGTATTACATGACATGTCTAGGTGCTTCTGTCATTTAAAACGGCATGACTGGTTGTGAAGGCCATAAAAAAAAAAAAGAACAACAAAAAAAAACCATCTTCCAACTTGAATGTCCTTTTTCATTTGCGTCATTCATCCATGAGTTGTGCCGATGCCGTGGGCCTTTCAGTGTAAAGCAAACAAGTATGGCTACCCTCACATCTTGTTTCATACACTTCATTTGCCGCCAATGCCTCGGGTGTGAAAAACAACACGGCCAGATAGCGAGGAGAGCCAACAACTTTTAGTCAGGAATGATGAGAGAAAGACATGCACTCACGATACCAAAAAACCAAAACAAGAAATGACAGCACTATATCGGGAAGAAATATATAGTATCTCGCAGAAAGCACAATTGCATGGAATTATATGCACATTTGTTCAAATGAATTGTAAAAGCTATATACAGTTATCTAGCAGGAGTTGCACAAATTCTAAGCGTTGCATGTCTAATCCCCAAAAACATTCTGCCAATTCTTTTTTCAAATGCGGATTTAGGTCACCTTGTTATTGCAATCAGAAACCCCAATATTAGTGAGGTTTTCGCAAATATTTTCTCATTTGGAATATTGTGCCTGCAATACATCCCAAGAAAGGCGGGACAAGGCCAAGTAAAGACTGTGAAAGGTGAGGAATGCTCAAAAATACACATTTGGAACGTTTGCAATTCGAAAAAGGTGAGGTCATGATTGGGTATATGTGGGCTCAAGAACACTAAGTGTAAAAAGAAAATGGTCAGTTACAGCTACTAATGGAGGCATGTGAGAACTCCAGCATGCAAAAGCAAAGGCCAGAAGCACCGCAGGCTTCTCTGCGCCCATGCTCATCTCAGTTAGACCAATGCATGAAATCAATATATGCTATTTCACATATGAATGACCAACACCATCTGTCCGTTTAAGACAGGGGTCTCAAACTCCAGTCCTCGGGGGGGGCCGCATTCCTACATGTTTTACAAGTTTCCCTCGTGAAATACACCTGATTCAAATGATCAGTTCATCCTCACGTTCTGCAGGAGCCTGATCATTGAATCCCCCCCCCCCCGAGGACTGGAGTTCCAGACCCCTGGTTTAAGACAATCTGATCTTTAGCCATGCTTGCTATGAAGCAAAGATATCCCAACTAAGTTGTCTTGTCATCTGTGCCTCACTCTTCTTCTTACCTCTTGTCCCTCCCACTGCAACAGACGCAAAGAAGTGGCAAAATGCAAGATGAGTGAGCCAGCTTGCTGGTCTCAACAGCCAAACTGCCCTGAAAGATCCAGACCGTGTGCTAAAAGTGGGGGGGGGGGGGGGGGGGAGAGAGAGAGAGAGAGAGAGAGAGAGAGAGAGAGAGAGAGAGAGAGAGAGAGAGAGAGAGAGAGAGAGAGAGAGAGAGAGAGAGAGAGAGAGAGAGAGAGAGAGAGAGAGAGAGAGAGAGAGAGAGAGAGAGAGAGAGAGAGAGAGAGAGAGAGAGAGAGAGAGAGAGAGAGAGAGAGAGAGAGAGAGAGAGAGAGAGAGAGAGAGAGAGAGAGAGAGAGAGAGAGAGAGAGAGAGAGAGAGAGAGAGAGAGAAACTGTGTGTGCAGACTAAAACACATTAGCACGTAAAGTCAAGCAAGTGAGAGGTAAAGGGGAGGTCATAGATGACAGCCAACTGGAGATGAGAAAATTGGTCACATGGACATTTTGGAAAGAACCAAACGGAATATTGCCGAATCAATAACAGACCCAAAAGGGCTTTAATAAATTGAAAAAAACATGTTTTTCCAAACGAGATGTGGTCAAGAGGAAATACATGAAATTGACAACATAACTAGACATTTGCTTTGACTGGAATTTGTTACAAGAGGGTGATGGAAAGGTCAGACACAGCATTACTTGCACATCACATATTTTGGCTGACCTACCAGCCATCCATTTGCAACTTCACGGTTCATTCATCTTTCTTTTCCATCCATCCGTCCGTCCAAACCTCCTGACCATTCATCAAAGCAAGCAGGATAGATGTAAAAGAGATGTTTGACTTTGATGGAATTTCCCCGTCGGTGGTAGTATGAATTTGTTGGCTGATGAATTGCCAATATTCCTTCATGATGCTGGTAAATTTAACAGGAGCTTGTCCTCCCACAAGAGCCCATTCACTTTTTGTAAAAACCGATATGTTTTTTGGTTTTCTTTTTAAATGAATAATTGACGATTAGCTAAAAACAATGAATAATTGAGTGTTTCTCGCTTCTTTCAGCTCTTTTCCCAATTCTGGGTTGCCATTTGGGTCTGGGTTTTGGACAGATCCCTTCCGTATTTATCCGGGATTGGAAGCAGCAGCACTGTATTGGGCTGGCTCGGCTCCCTGTTAAGATCAGGGCAACCCAGTCGCTCTCTCGTGCAAGTATTAACCAGACCTATCATCCTCTTTGGCCTCGGAGAGAAAGCAGACAAAATTGGATGTCCTTATTGACTGTAATGTATATAATAGTTTCATAATTACCTTGACACAATTATGTACGCGCTACCCTTAAATCATTGGTTTCTAAATGGACATTCTGATGGTGTTTTTCTCCAAATTCACATCATCAAGCTGTGAAATCGCACGGTGACCATCGAACTCATGGAAGTGCACACAGCTTTCTGTTGTCTATGTAAGTTCCCATTTTCAGCCACAATGCAATGATAAAAGACGCATTTCACGTGCAAGGTTGTCACATTGAGTTCCCTCATCAACCTCGTCAGCCTTCGAGTGAACTCGGAATAGTGCGGCTGGCTGGCACTTTTTGATTTTCATTAAAAAGATAAAAGACAATCTGTTGTTTGATCTCTCTTCATTTGTGTCGGAATCCCTCGAAGCAAGACGATTAGCTAAAAACAAGCAAGAAGAGTAAACAAGCAATTTCAGCCGTGTTGTCACGTCAGCTCGTTCACAAGACACTTTGACTGGCAGGCCATGAAGGATGGACTACGTCAACCAAAAGGTCTTGCACACATTTGCTGCATCCGGAAAGCGCTTTTCCACGTTTTATATTACAGCCTCATTACAAAAAAGATTGCAGTTGTTTTTCCCCTTCAAACACCCCATAATGATGTTTTTGCAAATGCAGTATCATTAAATATATATCATTTGGGATAAATAATGTATATACAGTATCATTCTGTATAACTAAAGAGAAAAAAAAAAAATCACATGTAGACATCCTGGATGAAAAGCACGTCCATAGCCGTCATGTCTTCAGACTGCGGCTAACTTTCACCTCCCAACGGGGCAATGAACAACCCAGACAATCAAGTGGCTACGCTAGAATCAAAATAGTAAAATGACTCTTTTGTAATTCTGTTGCTGAGCTTGCACTGTTCAATAAATACAAAGTAGATTATGCTGTTGATAAACACAAACTTTCAAACTCCACTGTTCCAAGGCTAAAATAGAAATCAATCCAAAGATGGGAATTTGACGGCCCAGTCAGTGTACGTCAGTAAAATCGTAAAGCTGCTAACAAAATACAAGTTGTGCAGCCAGAACGGTAGCACTAAGAGTTCAACTGTGTGTGTACGTGTGTGTGTGTACGTGTGTCTGTGTGTGTGTGTGTACGTGTGTGTGCGTGTGCGTGTGCGTGTGTCTGCTTGAGGCCCTCTTTCCCAACAATGTGTTGCAGACCTACATCTACATCTATGAGTGATGCTTTGGTAAATTACAAAGATGAACGTATGTGTGATGATAAGGGCATTATGTGCTTTGAAATCCTACCTCTCTCTCTCTCTCTCTCTCTCTCTCCCTCTCCACTCTCATTGAGGAAGTCTGATTTCTGATTCTGAAAGATAAGTCTTTCGATTGAATATGCAAGTGACTGTCCAGTTCTTCCTGACTGTTTTCTTCTTTCAGTTGTCAACTCTATCCCCAGGGGATGGATGTACTGAGGTTGATTGTAACAACCAGCTGGAGAGGAAAATAAAAGCAGAATTTGGAAAGGAAAGAGCAGCCAGCCGCAGGGGAGAGCAATTGGGCACCGTACAACAATCATTTATGCCATCTGAGAAAAGATAGCAGACGTAACAATATTCAATGAAGTGAAACAAACTAAGCATGAATTGGATTTATTCTTAGTAAAATTGCAAGAGCTTCATTTCCATAGCCGTGACTGATTAAACAGCCGGGATTCAGTGTCAAATCCAAATTGGGCCACCTCTGTTACAATGGTACATCCCCACTGAGGTATAAGTGCCAAATTGGGTCATTCTCATTTCCATGCTAATTGACAATGCAAGCAGTCCTCCGTTCTTCGTAAAACTGGAAGATACTGCAATACCATTTTTGATCATCTCTCTCTTAATGGGCCTATATTGGTGTGTGTGTGTGATACATGCATTTTACTTGTGAATAAAAATGATGTGCTGGGACCACCGAGCTCTTCTTTGTAGTGTGCTGGGGCTTTTTTTTTTTAACGAGCCAGGAGCTCCAAAAAAAAAAGAAAAGTAAGCGTACGGAGCACAGCACATTTCCACGGTCATTTCACTTTCGATACATCCCAACCTATGAACGGAAAAGTGCATATGCACCATTTGTACATAAGAGTCCAAAGCAACACGAAGGTGTTGAGGGAGATGCCCCAATTTCCTTAAGATGAAGAATCACAAAGCAAGCAGAACGCTTCCTTCATCGATGTGACCGAAGCAGAAGTGACAGCTATTGACTAAAATACCATGTCCGCTATCGTTGCAGTGGCTTTGACTGCATGTTTGTATCCCCAAATGTACCAACTTAAGGCGAAGCAATTGAAGAAAAAAACATCATCCTTACCTTGACAGATGTAGAAGTGGATAATGTGCTTCAGAATTCACATGTTACAGTAGATTGCCATTGATGAGGTTACTGGTAGGAAGAAACTCCCGTTTTGCTTGACTAAAAAAGAAAAAAGAAAAACAGACAAGTTAGACGCATGCAGTGAATGAAAAGCTTTTCTATTGCCAGCATCTTTATTGCTCGCTTGGCTTTGGCACGGAAGGATTTTCGAGCGTTGCTTGATTGCTTGCTTGGCTCCGAGCTGAAAACTAAAGTGCAGCAACTGTTCATCAATGAGCAAGAGGAAGTTGAGAGCAGGCCCACCCGCACAAAACATGGAGCAGATTGTGTCAAGTAAAACGCTCTTGGCCGTTGGCTTAACGCGATTCACCTCGTCTTCAAAAAAGGAAGGGGAAAAAATGGCAGTTGTCGGCCATTGTTTTCAACACATCCATTCTTGCATCCATCCATCCATCTTTCCCTCTGCCATTTGATTTGCACAAGCATCTTCATCCTCTGCTTCCATTTTCCCACTTGGCCGTTTGCCGTGCCTGTCCCCTCTCCCTTTTCAGCTTTCCTCCTTCAAAGCATAGAGGACAGGGTTGAAACAAAGAATGCCACTATACTCGCTGAGCCAGCAGGCCGAAGGGAAGGATGGCTCAAAAAACAAAGCTAAAGACAAATGAATGAGGCCAAGGATTTAGGAAGCTGAGCCACATGGGATTTAAGGGGTCAACATGGAAGCAAAGGAACAAGTGAAGAAGCCGCGGAGAGATTACATCATTGATTGGGACAATCTTTGGAAGTGCAAAAAAGAATTGAAACTGGTGCGAGAGAGAGACAGAGAGAGAGAGACAGAGAGACAGAGAGACAGAGAGAGAGACAGAGAGAGACAGAGACAGAGAGAGAAGGTTAACTAACGCCGCCAAGATAACTGATTCTTTTCATGCCATTTTATACAATATTGAGAATGCTAATGGCAAGAACTTTTGTTTTGCTCCATACTAAACATTCAATCTCATTTTGCAAATGTATCCGAGGTCAGTCAGACTGCGGAATTGCCATGATTGTTTGCTTCCTTTTTATTGGAACAGCACTTTGAGAGAATTGCTGTGTTGTGTTGCTCTACATCGTTGCAGTGAGGGAGGCCTGTTTACTGTATGAGCTTTCCAAATGACGGACATGTGCGCATTTCAAGTCGTGTGACATTGAGCCATTTTTTTTGGTGCAAAAATATAATCATGGTATTTTTAATTGAGATCAATCACATGACTTCTTAAAGACAGAACTTCCATTTATTATGCCCTGCACTCAGCTTGAAAGCAGTTCAGGGTGTACCTTGCCTCTTGCCCAAAGCAGCGCGCGCGCGCACACACCCCTAAGCAGTACAGAGGATGGATGGATGGATGGATGGATGGATGGATGGATGGATGGATGGTTTGACGTATTATTGTTACAACGTCAGAAGGATGCGTTTGCTCAATATTGTATGCCCTTATTATTATTTTATTTTGGGGTTGGCGTTGAAATACTACAGTAGGAAAATGCACTTTAGTGACGAAGCTTTCTGGACAATGAGCCCGAAATAAAAGCCCTGATGTCGCATGAGCTATTTTGTGGAGTTGCTGAATAAAATATGCCTCGCCGTAAAGAGCAAGTGAATTGGAGAGTCTCCAGGGCCGCTATGTTCGTGCAAAGCGCACTCCAACTCCGCCTTTGTTTTGCTATTTTGAGTTTCCAAGTTTTTATCTTTGAGTGTGCAAACCACATCCTACATTACGGTACTGTAGTTCTGCAACAACCCCGTTGGTTTGGACACTTTCAGTCTCTGTAAGCGGCTCAGCATGTACAGGACACCTTGGCTACTTTGACACCTTTCCTTGCAAGGATTTGACGGTGATGGTGGGGCGGCGAAAAGTACAAGCCATGATGGTTCAGGTGGTACGAAAGGGCTCGTCTCCATGGAAACAAAGCTTGCCATTACTCTCCTCTATCGAATCGCTTTTCACACCATGATACATATCATAGAAACAGAACATTCTGATCCAATCACACTAACTCTTCTTTGGTGTAGCTTCCTTGCTGTCTGTGCAAATGAGCGTGAATTCAGGAAGAGTGTAAATATTATTTTGTTTGATTGCGTGACATGTCGATGGAAGTGAATCGGGGTTTTTTTTTTTCTTCCCCCCTACAAAGAGAATCTTTGGAGGAGGCTCACATGAAAGAAGGAACGGAACGCAATCTTCTGTTGTTTAACATGAAGCATGTGACGCTTGTCCAAATTGCCGGAATTCTGCTTCATCAGTCACAGCTACTTTATTATTGAGTGAGCTCCCAGCATGGGCAATGTCCACAGACATATTCTTGCTGTGGAAGGAAGGGAGCAGCTGAAAACGTCACTGCAATATCATCCATCATGGTTTGAAGAAATATGAAGGTGTGAAAGCGCATGCCACCTTCACTTGCAGCTTCTTTGTGACGCTTTCATTTTTGCGCCCCTTTCAGTCAATGAAATACAGGCGCTATGTTTGTGCCGCAATCTTTTCAATGAAAAAGCTTCCTTTAATACTATGTCGTCAATCCAGACACTCAACTAAACTGAATATTGGCACTTGCATGAACCACTTTGTGTTTGCCTATCTTGGTGACTTACGGGGGGAGAAAGAAAAAAAAGGCACTTTAGCTGCCGGGAGGCTACGCAATTCTTTTCTCTTTTAAGTCAGCCATGGAAAGGTGTTACAAAACTACTTTTGCTGATGTCAGCACGTGCTGTATGTTGATGTCCATGATGGTTGGCTGAGTCCGTAGATAGACACCACTGCCAGGCAGGCGAGGCGCTAAGTCCCTTTTCTGAATTATTCAAACGGGTCAGTAAGCAGGGGGATGTGTGTTTATCTGTGTAGTATGTTTGTCTTAAATACTTTATGGACTGAAAATCACCCATCCATTGTATAGCTGTACAATCGAAAATTGAATATACGTATAAACCGACAGAGTTTGGGGACAGACCGGATATCATTGTGTAGTCACAGTTGTCATTCTCTTGACTTACATTGCACACCACTGCAAGGAAGTAAGAAAAGCCAGAGTCTGTTGGGAAGCCTTTTCCATAGATTTTTTGCATAAACATGAGGGATTTTCAAGGAGGCACGGTTCACCGCTGTGACGTTCCAGCATTTAGCGGCTATAAAAGAGAATTGCAAACAAGCCCTGCACCTGCTGAATGAACACATGGACTGTATATAAAGCATAATGACATCTCTGTGGGAAGCGCAGTAAACACCAGCTGCACAGCTGCAGCCAAACTCAACTCAACTCAAGCAACAATCAAAAGTCAAAGGAGAAGAGGACTTTTGACTTCCCCAAACGATTGCGTACGAGTCATACGGAACTACATTCCATTGTTCTGTTTGTACGATACACTTTTTTGGCTTGATCTCACTCTCCTGTCTGCAGCTATGTAAACATCGCAATCGAGAGCATTTTCTCTGGTTTGAAAGGCAAACGTTGGGAAAATGCGGCATTCCCTTCCAAACTAGGTGAATGACTAGATTGTCTCCTCGTTGCAATTGTCCGCAGCAGGACTTGAACCGTGACCCTAAGCATTTATCGCAGTCTAGCCGAGGAGTAAAAGCTGATATCCCGGTGTGCCCTTAAGCTCATAATACTCGTACAATAATACGATACAAGATGAGAGGCACACTGGTGAGATGGAGAATCCTCATAGGCTTGCCTGTCTGTCTGCCTGCCTGCCTGCCTGCCTGCCTGCCTGCCGGTTTAAGTGCGCTTGACTGGAGAAACTGCCAAAGCCGCCTTTCTCGCATGCATTTAGATCAAAGAGAAATATTTGAAGAAAAGTACACTGGAACCTCGAACACTAATGCATCAAAGCTGAGTGAAAAATAAAAAAAGATTCAGAAAAATGTAGGGGGCCATGACATCTCGAGAGGCCATTGTTTATTCATTTTAGTGGTGCTGACTTTGCGTTTTGCACTTTTTTTTAAACTGGTCGCCTAGCAACAAAATATGCGAGGTAACTTAATTGAAGATGGATACTGTCGTTGACATGTCCTTCCCGTGTTGCATTATCATTGGTTGGCAACCAGTTTAGGGAAGTCAGCCGGGTTGATGATGGATCAGCGCAAGCGATTCAACAATCTCTTAGCCAAGCAAGAAGACGTCTGCGTCGATGAACCCGCCCACCCGTTCGCAATGTTTGCCTTCATCGTCGGCTGTTAAGTTTTAGAACACTGACAAATGAACTTGTACGGAAGTGTTGTTGCTCGTGTCCCGATTCCTCACCGATTATAAATGTTGACATTTTCCATGCTGCCGCGAGAACTGACGCCTCTGTGGCAGCTTCCATTCAAATGACAATGTGCCAAGATGCTGATCCAATCAAAGATGCAAACAATGAGTCAGAAGAGCGCTAGTGTTGACACTAAAAGGAGATGAATATTTTCATTAGGACGCCGATTTGCTCATTACAAGATGAGCTCAGTCTATGGTTAAAAAAATGGCACTTAGTGGGAATTGGTAGCATAGCAATGACAATTCAGTCGAGCGAGGGGGAAAAGAAAAAGTCAATCGATGAGTATAGTGTACTGAGGAGTTATTTTCACGACATGAAATCATTTTGAAATGAAGCAGGGTTATTGTGGAGGCTGCCCATTTGATTTTGTCTAACACATAGTGACTTCCATCTTGAAGCTAAATGCAGTTTGTCTTGCTATCACTCGCAGCAACGCAACACAAGTGTGAAGCATTTGGCACTCTGAGAAGATGAACTTCATTCATCATTGATGACAGTTACAAGCTGCGGATGGAAAAAAAGTCAATTCGGATCCCCTGGACACGGGCCGGCCCAGCACGGCTCAGAGGTAAAGTGGCTGTGTCCGGTTATTGGACACAGCCCCCTGAGGCCATGTCAAATTGTAGTGATGAGAAAGATTGCCCGCCCCATGCTGCTGAGCTGTCTCTTCTATTAACTGTATGCAGGCAAATGAGATGAGATGCGAAAGGCAGAGCTGAGTGGCTGGATATTTGATCAACGCAGACTTTTTAATTGTTGCTTAGCCGAACACACGCCAGGCTTGGACAAAATCCAAAGTGGCAAAGGCCACCCACCTTGTAGAATTTGATCACGTGAGGAGCAACAACAACAACAACAGAAATCAGCCCTAATATGAATACACATGTACGTTAGGAAGTGGAGGGAGAAAGCCTTGGATACAAATAGAGATACAGAGGAAACAGCTTCGAAGCCTACAAACCTCTTTTTTCAATCTGATGATTTCCATGGAAGTATCTGTTGTCATTTACAATGTTAATTATTGCCAAATGCCAATCTGGATTTTCAAAAAAACATTACCGAAGCCTGGAAATGTGTGGAGAGAACGTCCACTACGCGTGTCATTATTTTGGCTTACCGAGTCTACGTTGGTGTCGTTTCTGGTCGTAAAATGCCATTTCATTCATCTACATTTGGTGCTAAGTCCTATTTGAGTTTAATGCCAACTTAGATTTCATGAAAAAGGTGCTGTGAACACGTGTAAACGCAATCCACTCGTCATAATACCGTTATTTGTTCCAGACAGTTAAATCCGTTCAGCTGCATTTTGGTGATATGTCAAGCTGAATGCACTTTACAGGTTCACTAAGCAGATAAATTGCAGCACCTCAAAATAAGTCGAGGAATAACAGAAAGCTGAATAACAGTGTTAGGCACTTGTGTGAAGCCCTCTGCCCGCCCCATCCCCTCACCCTTGGGGGATTAACAGATGGTTTAAAAAGAAAGGCTGTGAGATCACTCTAAACGGACTTTGCCTCTCCTTGCTCTGCTGAGACATATTTGATTTCTTTTAACTTGCACTGTCATCAGATAGATTTAGACAATTCAAATGATAAACATGTTTCTTCATACAATCCAGTACCACAAAGGTATTTCTAATTACATTGTGATCCCAAGACTAGGCAATGTTGTCTTTTTTTTCCCCTTTCCCCCATGAACACACCATTCACATTCAAATTGAAGGATCAAACACACAAGCAGCCAATTTGTGCCAATAGCAAACAGATTTGTGTCAAATCAAATTAGCAACTAAATTGTCAAACTACTTTCCCCACACTCATTTGCATTTAGTTTGACAAACTAGATCTGGATGAATTTTTTCCCCTAAAAAAGGAGAACACAAAATGTTTTAACAATGTTTGATGGATTGCGTGCAATTAACTCACAGTATTGATGTTCTAATATATCCACCACACATTTTGTTGGCCTGAGCCGCTCTCTAATTATTCACAGAACATTGATCATTTCTGTCCGTGTTTACAAAGTAAGCACAGCTACGGGAGCGTGACTGCTTTCAACGGCTCCTTGGAACTGCCACTTTGTGGACAGGAATTAGACATAATGAGCACATACGCAAACAAACACACACACACACAACATAACCATTCCAATGCATGCAGTATTTTTTTCCCCCCACGTGACTAAAACATTGACAGGCGTAAATGACAAATGCCATTGACCTGTTTTCCTGCGCTCAGCAACATATGCGTCTGCTCTGCGCAGTACAATGTGTTCTGTTCCATCAAAAAGCTCTGATACCATGTCAGCTGTACCTCCCGCGTCCTACTTAACCAAAGCGTGTCGGAGCTGTCCAGTGCAACACATTCTCATTTTTGTGAGGTCATCAGGTGTGCTGCAGGAAATTTCCCACCATTCTCAAAGGATTTATTAACTATAAATGTGTATGCAAGTTTTGTGGTGGGATTGTATTTCTGCTATATGTGCATTGGCTCGGTGAAGCTGCTCGAGCTGATTCTTTAATCCTTTTGCAAATATTGCATCGTGTTATTTTACGTATGTATTACATAGACCCTTCGTCCACCATCTGTTGATCAGCCTCACCATTTCGATATCTCTAGCTGTCGCTAACCCTACATGTTTTCCAAGTTTCCCTCGTGAAACACACCTGATTCAAATGATCAGTTCATCCTCACGTTCTGCAGGAGCCTGATCATTGAATCGGGTGTGTTTAACGAGGGAAACTTGGAAAACATGTCGGAATGCCCCCCCCGAGGACTGGAGTTTGAGACCCCTGATTTACAGGGTTGTTTAGTCTTTCAACAATTTCAAATGGGGACGCTTGCAGAGCTTACACTATTGAAATTGCTCATGCGTTTAGTCCATTTGCATTATTGCGTCACAGCAGGTGCGTTTTGCTTGAAATTCGACGCATGTTGCCTCGAGTCTTTCAGTGTGCGACCTATGGATTTCTGGCTGTATCATGATTGCGCTATTCGTTGCTCTTTACCTGGTCTTTGAATGGATGCACTTACGTACAGTTCAGGGTGCCATTCTGGCTAAAGTGTACCTCAAAGATTCAAAGCTGTCTTTTCAATATGACAAACTGCAGCTAGCTGCTATTTTGCATCCTACTGGACTGAAATGTCCACAGTGCAGTGGCTGATCTGTCTTTCTCCTTAAGCAGCTTGGATTATAGTGGGACGGCTGCTGGTAGACAGACAGAGATAATGACACCGTTAAAGGTCCTTCTGCCAAACACCTGGAGAAAGGACGCAGCCCACTTCATTCCCAAACTCCACACACTAGGGACGGAGCCAGAACTGAATGCAGTGTCTCTGAATTATCAAGCCAATGTGCTAAGCAGCCAAATACAAGACCATGATGATCATAATAATAACAATAATGTTCTATTTATACATTCAATATGATGTTCACTGGAGCACAGAATCTGTCAGCCTGTGCCTGGACACACACACACACATCAAGCCAAATCGTGCTCCACCAGCGGCGCCATAGCTTAGACCTAAAGTTCACTCCCTTTTACTAAATTGTCATGCGCTACAGGGGCCCCTGTTCTGACGGACCGTCCAGTGAGGCGTCGCATGGTCTGTCAAATTCCCAAAACCCGGTCGAGAAGACTTCCTCAAATTGGCAAGTGCCAAAGAAATGGGGCCCAATGTCATTGTGCAATCCGTCTCAGGAAGTCAGAATGTCTCTTTAAATTCAGCACCTGATAGTGTTTACAACACGGATTCATTTTAAGACCTTTTTTGGGCTCTTTTCAGTGACTTAGCAAGTGCATGCTGAGTGCATCAAACTTTAAGTGCTACATTGACAAATCACATGAAAGTGACTGCAGCAATAAAACTATTTGGAAAATCCAATTTTCACTGTATAACAACCCTGTGCAGTCTTGCACTCCATTTCAAGCACTATTTGCACTCTTACTCGATGATACTTTACGACTGCTACGTCAAATTTGCTTCTCCTTTAGTATCAATCAAAATTCTAAATAGTAAAGCACCTGATTTTTAGGGAGTCCAGCAAAACAAAGGGCACACTTTGAAATATTGGGATGGCCAAAAGAACACGGACAATGAAGAGTTGCAGGCCTGTAAAAAAAAAAGGACATGCACATACTTCTGAAAAGAAGGTTTAGAAAAGTTTTTGTCGGATCTTAGAAGATTCCCGTGTGCATCTTTTCAAGGAAAGGGAATTTGCTGAGAAGCGCTGAAAGCTCGTAATGCAATGCTGACCGGTTGTTCAGCGTGCATTGGTATTTGTGTGTACATGCATGCACATATGTACGTATATGGCCAATTCCACCATTGTCATGTTGCTGCATGTCACATGTCACAAGCACTTCCCTCAGGCAACAGCTCTCATGGATTTCGGCGTGGTACAAAGAAACATGTCCTAACTCAAGCGTATAATGATCAAAATGAAAAGTCATCATTTGTGCCAACCTCACATACAGCAAATACACAGTAATCTACTTGATACTGATTTACTGTTGCGATGTCATAAGGAGCACTAAAGAGAGGTGTAAAGAGAGAGAGAGAGAGAGAGAGAGAGAGAGATGAGTGTTTTGGTTCCCATCACGTCCACTTGTGCCATTAAAGCATAATGATGGTGGTAATGACCCTGTAACTCACACACCTGTTCCCCATGCGTACACACTATCTCACTGCACCTCATTCACTCGCTTTAGTTTATTTGAATGGTTTTTGGTCCTCAACTCATCATTTTCATGGACACAAGTATTTCCCCAACATGTCAACTCTTATTTTTGATTTGATTTTTTTCTCTTATTGAAAGGCGCTTATGTTTCAACTTGCCCATGGAAGTGTACGTGTGTGTGTGTGTGTGTGTGTGTGTGTGTGTGTGTGTGTGTGTGTGTGTGTGTGTGTGTGTGTGATATCATTTGCCACCATGCAAAGATTCCCTCATGCGGAAAGATCTCAATGTTGCTCCCGCTGGTGCTTTTTCATCCATCCCAATGTTAGTGTAAAAGGATGTTGCGAGCCAGTTATGTGGGATCCATTAGGCCTCTTGTCTGTCACGGAGCACCGATGAGTGCGGTGCGAGCTGCCAGGACCGTAGATTGTTACATAAGTGGAGAGAGCCACTGGGACATTATCCATTTACTTTGGTAGAAGCGTGGAAAGGTTTAGTTTGGCATTTTGTTTTATAAGGCGGCTCCCACAGACTCATTTGGACTCTTGACTTGTACCAAATGACAGCACAGTATCACAATGTAGCATCTGGCGAACCAATTACTAAGTACAATTACAGCCAGCGCTAGCAATTGAAATGACTCGAAGCTCTCTGTCAATCGCTTTCTTCTTTGAAAGGTACAAATTGGAGCCAATCTAAGACACAGTATAGCGTCACAGAAAATGGATGGATGGATGTGTCATAAGATAAAAAGTGTGATATTAATAGGCTGCTATTGCTCACCTTTTTCTCCCCTTACTTGCTGCGGGAATATGGATTGTCATTTTAAACAACATTATTTTGCAATGTTAAAGGACATCATTTCTGTTCAAGTTCTCTTGTACTGTGGCGCAGACGTTCTGAAAGAGACAAAAAGACATTTACCAACCTGCCTCAAAGTTAAGGGAAGTATTTTCAATGCAGATCAAATTAGAGTAAGCGCAATAATAACAACAACATGAAATGCCGTTCAGCAAAGAACGTCGATTGTGAACGGGCTGACAATTCCAATGAAAGCATGAGTGCTATTTCAATTGAGAGTATTTTGACTGTATATGCATATTTAAAAAGTAAGCGCATTCGTTCGACATTTGTTAATCGTTTGAGATTCTAAATGCCTCAGTCCAATTTAAGTGATGAGACGACGTGATGTAAGTGACTATCCTCGTCTGTCCATCTGTCTACTTCGTTGCATCACCGACATTTTTCTTTCTCTGCTTTCTGCATCTATGTCTCATTTCCTCTCTCTACTCTTATCTGACAAAGTGAATTATTCATGTGTGCTCTTGGAGGAGGCTCTTTGTTCTCCTGCCTAGTGTTTTCTTCTTAAGCACTTGGGACAGACGGACGGACGGACGGCGTGTGCATTTGACTGCAGCGTTTGTTAGCTTGAATGGCAGTCAAGTCAAGTCATTCCAGTCTTCTGTTTTCACACTGTTCACACCGAGTCACGCAATCAGTCTGAAAATAAAACACGACGCGTGCCATTTGCACAAAAAGAGAAGATGGATGTTTTGACGTTTCAAAATTCCATAGCAGACGCTCATCTCCAAACTTGGTACAAAAAGGGACATTTTAGTCAATAGAAGGGTGGGCACAGCTATCAATCACTGATCATTGGACACCTCCAAAAGTTTTATGATTGCACATATATTTGGTATATTGACAGCTGTTGCAAGTTCTCAGTCTGGCAGAATGAACCCCTCGCAGGGTAACATTTGAATGCCACAAATTGTCTTGTCTGTAAGTACATTTGAGATTTCAGTCGTAGCAGAACTCCCATGTAATGTCCGTCACGGAGAATGAATGCCCCGCCCGTTTCGCCCGTTGCTGTAAAGCTGTTTCAAAGCTTCGGGGAGTAAAAGCCTCGGCAACACAAGTTGTCGCACTTGGGTCAATGAAGCTCCGTTGGCGTAATGCAAAGTGGTAATGCCATCCGGCAGGCCCGTATGGACAGTAGAATGCCGCTGACGCATTTTCTTTTCCTCTCGTCATGCCCGCAAATGTTGCGCTCTTAAAAAGGCATTACCGGATCACAGCCAGGAGGCCACACAAAAGAGAGCTGTGGCATTCCAAATCACTTCACCTTTTTTTCTTCTCCATCGAGTTGAAAGGAATATTCTTACGATGGCACTCAAGTCCTTCATATACGTAGATGCCGAGGTCAAATTAAACGGAGGTACTGAGATGAGTGCTTCCTACTCTTAGGCAAGGTTCACACTGCAGCCCATCAAATCAAATTTCGGAATCATGAAAATTCCAGCACTTGACTGTTCAAATGCCTTCAAGCGCGCGTTTCTTAAACAGCTTTCGAGACATTCTTTTAGAAAAACGGACACCTTTGTTTTCGTATTGCGACAAAAGTGCTCAGCAGCATGTCTCCTGAACCCGGAAGCAATTCAATATGTCCTCAACATTTATGACGGTAACAGTTTTCCAAAAATTCAATGTACTGTGGCAGTCTGACGCACTAAAAGTTCGGCTGATTGTAATAGCAAAGCCCTCTGTCAGTCTTCGTCCCAGAGGCAAAATGAATATTTATACTAGTTTAGACCTTTGTCATAAATATTCATATCGGTGAACGCCAAATATGCATATTAGCTAGCCAGCCCAGATGGCCCTACAATGATCATAATGACACACATGCAGGAACACATTCTTTGTTCAATTGCTTTCCCGAATGGCAAAAGGTAACATTTTCATGCAGCATCAAAACAACAATTGAGTGGATTCTACCAGGTACTTTGAGGTCCAACATTGGATGGAAGCTGTATCATCACAAATAATGCAACTTGGATTCTTTGAACAAATCAATCCTGCAACATTTTTCCAGTGGAACAGTGACAACAACATAAATGATCATGGAGTAAGCACTGTTGTCATAGCAACAGACAGTCATGGATTCCATGGGTGGCAGCTCGTCTCAGCACTAGCAACATGAGGTTTAGCCCCAAAGAACCCGCCCCGAAACATGCTCCCTGAACACAGCCCTTCCCCCTCCTACTCCAAAGCAAAGCAAAGCAAAGTGCTGCCTTGATATTGTCAGCACTATCAGATACTTCCTCTGAGCTAAAGCCTCGCTAACGAGCTTACGGCCTCCCTCCCAACACGTCGCGTGTGCTTTTGCGCAACATATGACACATCCGTTATGACCGAGCGCAAAATGACACCCGTGGTCTCAAATAGGATGATGGGCGACTTTTTGTCTGTAAAGTGGGCATCGCCCGGGCTCACCAGCGTAGACGGACGGCTGAAGAAAACAGCTGCAGGAGTATTAGATTTGTCATAATGGGGTCATGTGAGCAGCAAAGCTCAAATAGGTCATAGGCTGTGTGACTCACCCACCTAGCCAGCCAGCCAGCCAGCCAGCCAGCGCACGTTGCAATACCTGCACCACCTGGCAAAGAGCCATCCACACAAAGCCTCGAGGCTGCTTTGAAAAATGACAAGGCTGACTCACTATATGGCACAATAAAATGACAGCGTTATCATCAGGGGGAAAAAAAACTCTTGAATCTCTTGAAATTTCCATGGCAAACAACCACCCGACCGACGTTTGACAAATGATCGAAGGATACTTCTGAGGATATCTGTCGTTTTCCTGGACAGTGAGCCAATTGCATTGAATGTGTGATCAACGCGAGAGCTTCCCCTTGCATCTCAACTGCAAATCCTGCAGTACATCAATGCTGTAAGGTTACAAGTTTAAATCTCTAATAAGATTAAGCTGGCATAAGGTTTGACTTTAGAGAGTAAGTACACTTATGTGAATTATCCTTCTTGCACACAAACACGCTGCAATGCTTGCTTTTTTTTTTATTTGCAAGGTGCGAGTCAGCTGAGTGGCAACAATTCTGACTGTCGAATTGACTGCTCATTAAATGTTTTGAAATAATGCAATCAGGTGTCCATAAGAGCCCTTTATGCTTATTATGAATGTACATATAGTACCTTTTGGGTGGGAATATTGACACTATGAGTCACATTTTCCAATAAGTGAAGATTTTACCACACATAAAGTTGGCGGTAAGGTTTTCACATAGTAGCCGCATATAAAGGCACTTTCCGAAAACACCAATAGGCACAATAAACTTTACGAGTCTTACATAAGTGTTCAGTTCAAACTAGTGTCTTTGTGTGATAAAACGAAAGGGTGGTCATAATTAGCCAGTTGAACAGCTTTAAATGAATTTGCTCTGATAGAACATTCAATTAAGATGACTCCTATCAGCTCTTATCAAATCATCAGGGATCCTAATGAAGTCATATCCTTTTAGGCCAGTGCACAATGACTCATTCAAAAATGAGTAAAAGCAATTTTATTGGTATTGTTTGATGATAAGCATGCTGCAATATTGAACCAAGTGACTGTAGGGATGTTTTCACTACCCGTATGATTTTGTCTTTTATGACTCTCACGCTGAAGAGACTAAATGTGTGGCTTTATGGCAGCATCGGCGCAAAGAAAACAAACCTAGCATAGCATGCACTTGCACGGTGGGCTGTGAACAGATGGTGTGTCCTAACAAGCTAGGCTAAATATGTAGCTACTTTTGGCATAGACCATCACTGATCCCTGACTTTCAGAATCCAGGCCTCTTAATTAAATGGAACATTTAATCTTCTCAGTGTGCGTTCCCTTATCTGCCAAAAAACATCAACACTGATGACTTTCCTGTCCCTGTAATTTGAGCCTCGCGAACGGACATCAACATTTCGACCTGACTCAACCTTCACGCCTTTTGCCAAGCAATTCATTTGGAGGGTGTACATTGTGGACTATATTTGTATCCACAAAGACAATTGAGCTGTCACAATGACAGTCAAGCTTCTAAACAAGGCTCGTCACCCCTTTGCAAACGTTCCCAAAATTCCACGCTTTTGCACCCGCTTTGTTGCTCACGTCTATACTTGCTCCTTTCTGGGTCTGTTTATTCTGCTCTCTGTGTCTCAGCAGTGGAATGAATTGAATTAGAGCTCCACCTTCCACTCGGCAGGATGCTGCAAGCCTCTGTCAGATAGTTAAAGAGAGTGAAGGAAAGCTGCTGCTGAAAGCGGAGATAAACAGAGGCCAAGAAGAAAGACGCTGTAAGAAAAAAATCCACCTGCCCCTATAAAGAAGAGTCTTAACAACCTTGTACTATAGGCTTGGTAGTAGTCGACACGTTTGTCTTTTCCCAGGTAGGGTGAGGTGGAAAGAGACTGAGGTCTGCTGCAAACAGAAGAAAAACCCATGGACTGCCATTATATTCATAGTTTCAACTAGAAATAACCCACAAATTCATCGGACAACTTGGTAGCTTCTGCCATTGCTAAATTTCACTCATCCCTGACCAAAAAAAAAAAAGTCTCAGTTTAACGTACTTTCTCAACACCAATGACTACTTCTGTATTACACTTCCGGTGCCATCTTGCTGTATCTCAAATAATTCCAGGAAAGCAAGAAAAGAGAAAATAGGTGAGTTTTTCAGCAAATCGCTAAGGATAGGTTCCAGAAGAAAGAAATGCCAAACATATACACTACGTATATATGTATGCATACGTATGCGTGTGAGAAGTATAGGTGAGAAGGTGCACTTGAGTTACACACGCGTGCACACAAAGAGAGCCCAACATACACGCAGAAAAGGTGGAAAAAGAATGGTTCACTCATTAATCATTGATGCACCTTTTTGCTGTCGGTGCTGTTTATGTGACTTCCTATTTTTTGCTTCACTATACCGTGAACATTTCCTTTTTTCACGTTGCAAAAAACATTTACTCCCACACCACAGATATGCCAACAACAATGTTCACCCACCCCTCTTGGTTGGAGGCAAGTGTAAAAGAAAAAAAAATGTGACGCACATCAGATGCGGGTTAAGAAGAATTCCCGAAGCAGATATTGGTACCAAGTATCATCCGTGCACACGGCAGCGCGTTTGTGTCTCACGCAGTACACGCGCGCGCGTGCATGCGTAGATGGCTCACCCCAGGCAGCTGGTGGAATTTAGCCGAGCAAGGATAACGCACCAACACACAGACGCACACGCACTGCACCTGTATAACTTGCACTGGACTTCTAATGTGACCTTGAACGGACTCATCTTTGACAGAATGGCATACGTACAAGGATACGACTCCATACATGGTGCACATAGCAGAAGGAGCCAGAAAGTCTTCTTACTGAGCCGCAAGCCTTCCGTCACTGAAATCCAGCACTCAAACGAATACAGGGTGAGACGTATTTTGTGCAATTGGATTCCTATAGGATGAGGCAATGCAAACTTTACCTCCTTTTTGTGCACGTCGGCTTGCTTCGATGGCCAAGCGTCAGGGCTCAGTTATTTCTTCAAATGCCATCATTGCAATTCAGTCAGTCGTAACTCCACAATGTAAGGTTCCATTAATGGAGGTGCATAATCAATGAACATCCCTTGAGGTGTGTGTAAATCCTGTTTAGGTTTCGACTTCAGTCTTCCTTTCAGAAGGGTGCGTCCATTCTGCATTGGCACAGCGGTCGACGGCGTCCTTCTTCTCGCCTTCGTCTCTTTTGCTCTCTCTCCCCGGTTGTTTTTTCTCCGTGTTTCATCCCTCCATCCGCACGGTTAGTAAAGAATCCCATTCGTGAGAACTTGACACGGTGCCACTTGATCCGTCGACCCTCTCCGCTCCGCTCCTCTCCGCTCCTCTCCGCTCTCCTCCCTTTACCCTTGCTTCTATCACTTGCTCCGTCCCACCAGTGCGTGCTTATTTTTTCTCTCCCACCGGTCGGTCGCTCGCTCGCTCGCTATCTTCGCGCAGGTGAGCCAGGAAGAATTCCTCTAGCTACCAGAGTCCGAGCTCCTAAGGAAGACGCATTCCAAAAGCAGCTCTGGTGATCAAATGATGCATGCGCCGAAGGATGTCAAACGTGCAAGCTTTTCATCAAGATGAATTCACTTCCCAGTCTCAAGCCTCTCTCTCATTTAAGCTGCGAGTCTCTGCCAATTTAATATTATGCGTCTCCACTGTGCTCAGCGGGGAAGGGGAGAAAAAAACAAGACAATGAAATAGCGTGGGGAAAAAATGGTTTTGCGCCAAAGTTGCAATGAGGTTTGCGTTAGGGTTTCCCCGGCCGGCCACGGACAATTGAATAAGGGTAAGTCGTCTGATGCTCGCTCCGTGCTGCTCGCGTCTCTTGCACAGTTAATCCCACACAGCGAGCGCATTGGGTATCGGCCGTCAACGTATGGCATTCACATTCAGTCAAAGCCACTTCCTGTTGCTCTTTTACAAAATAAAACATTGGACGAAAGGTCCACAAAGAATGCCACAATTGAATTAGAAACAACCAATGAGCTCACGAGTGGACCATTTTAATCAGAGCGCACTGTATGAACCAACACAAACATGAAGACAATCTGGATCTATGTTGTTTGTATTCTGCGCGTCTCACAAGCCTTCGTATTTTCTATATAAAGGAAATAGTTTGGGGTCCAAAAAAGATGAGTCCCATTCCATTCAATGGCATATCAAAATGGATTCCATCATCTCTCCATTTTCTATCTATCAGCATATTTGCAGGTGGATTCGGTGGAAAGCGGTTGTTGATGAAGTGTGTTTACACAAGTGACACCCCATGGCTATGTTCCAAAGAGTGGGACATAAAAGACAGATTTGGAGATGTGTTGCTCCTGCACTGTGCTGATAAGACGAAATGTGCAACGGTTCCAGGGTCGCTCGTGCGCAGGCAGGATCTTAAAGGGGAAAAGAAATCCCAAAAATACACCCTTCCTTCAGAACATCGAGGCTCGCCATGGAGAACTTTGATGACACGCTGTTTGTTGATGTTCACAGGAGAGACAGAGAATGGCGAGCTCTTTGTGATCATTGAGGGGAAGAAAATATAGAAGTGCTTGTACGAGCACGTTTGCATCGAGACGGACGCATACATAGGAGGTGTTAAAAGGCTTATCGAAAGCGACAGAGAGAGATGTAGAATGCTTCTTTTGAAATCAAATCGAAATAAAAGCGTACATTCATCCTATAGCAAGTCGCCAATGTGATACTTGCGACTGGCTCATATACTACGTAGCAGCCTCAAGCTCCTGCAGTGCAAGCAATAGAACGATGTATTGAATAGCAGAATAGAGATCAGGAACGGCTCCAAATAAGTACGTAGTATATAAACGCATCAATAAAATCAACTCGTCTGACCTTCAAACTGCAGCGTGTTTATCGATCGGGTCTTAAGAGTAGTTCAGGTCGTTGAGACAGGTGGCTGTACCCCAGTGAAATGAGGATTCTACGAACATTTTAGAGCCTAATCATTCCTCCCCAAGTTGCGCCTCCTGAAATCAATCCTGAAATGTCACTTGATTCAAACTTTATGGAAGCAATTGTTGTCTTAAAGCTATTGCTGGCAATCAACCACTACATACGTTACGTACTATATCGTATACCTCGATGAGCTTGATAGCATTATTGCCCACCGGCGACTCACTCGGTGCTTACTTGATGGCGGCCATAGACTCCATTCTCTCAGCGTCGCTAATTGAATCGGTTTTCAGTTGTGACCTAAACTGCTTCCTTCTCCGGGGACAGCAAGACATGTTGGGAAAGTATCCAAAGGGGTCGTATTGTCAGATGTACGTTTGATCAATACAATAGTGGACATGCTACAGTTAAGCGCACAATTGATCACAAGCAACCTCTCCTTGTGACATGATTCATTTGCTGTGAGAACATCTGGAGCAAGTGGACAGAAAGCAGCCTACGAGCAAGACCTATTCAACTGTCAGGACAAATAAATTACCGAGACTTATTCTATTGTCAGAGCCCAAAAAATGAAGCCTCATCTAAATGGCTTTTTAATGTAGTCTGGCACGTTCTAAGGAGCACAATAACACTCATCTGATAACGGTTGAATCGTTTTTTTCTTTTTTTAATTAGATCCAACATAAGTTATGTGATTGATGAAGGTTTCTTCTTCATAGCGTTGCCATAAAACTTAGTTATATTCACCAATAACTACCTGAATATAGTTTTAATTGCAGACGACACTTGATAGGATTTGCTTTCTAAACACAGAGGATCTTTTTTCAAGTTTAATTGTATGCACGGTAATTGAGGGAAAAAAATGCCAGCGTTAAATGTTCAGAATATTCATTCAACATCCAGCTGCTCTTCTTTTTTTTTTTTTTTTTTAACATGCTCATTTGCTCCTACACCCAAATAAAGGAATACAACTCAAATTTTCTGCCGTACTGTGTTAATTCAAAATGCTTTTTGGAGGATGAGTGGCAGGGAGAATTTGTATTTCTTGCCAACAAAAAGCTTTGGACATACTATTAAGTGTGGGTAACGCATACATACTATATTGATTTCCTCTTACCTGTATGTATGAAAAATGAGTGTTTTGCATTTATGAAATGAATGACTTGCTGCAGAGAGCAGAAATGTGAATTCTGTTTGAAAGCAAAACATTTTCAACTGTGCGTGTTAACTTTCAAATCAAAGTCCATGTGTGCTTTTGGCTTCTATTCATTTGAATATCTCATTACAAACTTTTATGGAGCAGAGCTGTCAGAATTGTGGCGCTAATGAAGCTCATGCCTTGTTTCGAGATGCTTCATAGTCAAAACTGAACGCATATATTTTTGGCTTACTATTGTTGCATTTACTGTCATTTTATTTATTTTTTTAGTCGCTTCAATTTAAATGTGGATAACTTGACATGATGACCGCAGCTCTAATGTTTTATCTTCCCTTCATATATTTTGCCTCTGTGGTTGGCTCTGGTTCAGTGAGCTGTCAACACAAAGTAAGCAGCCAATTATTTTTTGATTCTGTCCCGATTCTGTTTTCTATGCCTTTATTTGGAGTCAATACAAGGGGTTCATAGACGGAGAGCACAGGTGCGCTGGAGCGTAAAAGCTGGCATATCCTCATCATTTTCATGCTTACACAAGCCTCAGTAAGCTTGTTTGGGACTTTGGCTCGTCTCTTTGCACCAGCGTGCCGAGGGTGTTTCTTTTGATACACCCCTGGTGATGTTGACAATTTGGTGGCTGGAAGTAGGCTAATGATTGCTAATTATTATCATCATCTTTGATATAGTTAGACCGTTAAGCACAAAATGTAGTAGCTAGCGTTTTGCTTTCTTTGACTTCCTGCATGGAAGTGTCACTTTTGAATCGAATGAGAGGAGCTACTTCCACTGGCTGCAGCTGCAAAGCAGGTGTTGCGGCCACAGAGCTAAAAACATAAACAATTGGACTGTGTTTAACCAGTCAAATACTTCAAGAACTGAGCTAATCTGATGAGTAGTTTTCCGGCTGAAACGAATGGGGCGACGCTGTCCATGGTGCTGAGAGTAGCCAGCCTGCCAGCCGGCCAGCTTTCCTGCTGGTGTGGCGCTGTTCATGGTGCTGATTACTTTTCCCGTTGAACCGCCTGCTGCGGCGCTGTCCATGGTGCTGATATTTTGCTCACTGCCTGTGCAGGTATGGCTCCCCTCCCTCATTTGCAATTTGCACGCGTTTTGGTTGAATTACAAAACCCACTTTTTTACTGGACCGTGCTCGAGTGTCCAAAGCCGGCCTCCCAAAAATGGGCCTGTTATCAGAGAGCTGTGCCATATATCTTGTTGTTCATGCATGCCGCCAGACAAAGCGTGCTGTTACAGCCAAATGCTTTGTATGCTTCAAGTCATAGCATCTGTTAGGTAACCTAGGGAACTGTACATCTGTGAGCTGTGGTCTCCAAAGCCAGATAGATGTTCCATTCATACTGAGATTTGCTCCTGCCTTTGCGCCTTGCGGTGTTATCTACCTCAACTCAGATAAGTGTGTGGACGTGTATGTGTGTCCACATGTGTGAGCGAGTGTGTTTGTATATGTACTATGTATTGCCAAACAGATAAGCCTTCTTTGCAAGCCTATTATTCACACAGACCGCGACATAGCCAAGCTACAATCAGCCATCTTGTTTATGCTTCAGTGTGACCAAACAAAGCTCTTGTTTACGAGTGTGTTTCCTTTCCCCCGTCTCAAAAAGAGTGCATTAGAACTGGAATTACACACACTCGACGCCCAAAAAATGGTGCGTTAACAGACATCTTCGATTTTGTTGTGATTCTGTCATTTGATATTTTGCTGTTCGTGTGTGCTGACAGATCAAATTGCCCTGCACGCATCTTATTCTTTCAGTGCCAACACAAACAATGCTTGTCATTCCTCATAAACCTATTCCAGTCTAATAAGACTTCTCCAATCAGTTGTTTGTTTTGTTTTTTAGGATCAAATAAGGCCTCTGAAGCCTCACATGAATGCCACTGCCATAAAGAAGCAAAAATGTAAGGCCAGGCATGGACACACCACGTCATGGAGCTCATTTTGCTCCTGGATGCATTTTGGGGTGTTGCAGATGAAATCCAAGCCATATGCATGTAGTCAAATGTTTTCTGTTATCAGCCTTTTGGACTTTTTCAACCACTTTCAGGATGTACTGTACACATCAATGCTTGCGCAGCAGGAATCTGAGAGTGAAGCTAAATGTTTAATGGGAAAGAAGAGAAATGTTCCCACATGGACTACATCACGTGGCCTTTGTTAGAGGCCATATCTCAGCAGGTTCCCTTCCTTTTTTCCTGCTCCCTTGTACAATGCAATTATTGCGACGTTTTGACTGAAGAGCGACCGCGTGACTTCGGAATTCCCCAGCACAATACAAATGATCAAGTCAAGGCTCATACGTTGAGATTTGGTCTGAATGTATGGATTTGCCATTTTGTGAAATGACAGCCTCACTATCTGCTGCCCTCCAGTTGTCTGTGCTATTCTTGTGTAAAAGAAGCTGACCTTTTAAAAGGGCATGGCTACGGTAAAATGACGTCCAGCAACATCATGTAAACAGGAAAGCTTTCCAAGTGCATACAATGAAGTCTGGGAATTCACACAAGTTTGGTGATCATCAAAGTTTTCATATGGTGGCAGAAGAGGCATGCTTATCATTTGCTACGGTGGATAGCAGTCATAAGCTGCCTTGTCAATTTAGTCTTCAACTTGTTCTTGTTCAGCAGCTGGCTGATTCACAAACAGAACAAAATTGCTCGGTCCGCCTGAGCTTTTCTCGCCCGTACACTGCACGGACTCTTTGGAAGTGGAACATGTTTCGACAAGGTTTGAGCCAATTGCCGCTGGCTCACTCATGTGCGATCCACTGGGCATGTGTGTCTTTTTTCAAGACACCCTTTTGATGCTCTTCGCTTGGCTGTAGTTCAGTGAAGCCTGCCTCAAATAAACGCAGCTTTATTCTGCCTCTGGCGGAAAGTTTCCAGGGATGGGATGGGATGGATGCCTTTTCGCTTTAGACTTGCCTCTTGAGCAGAGCAGTTGTTGGATTTTGTACAAAGCAGGTACGCATGTCCCGGGTGTCTTGCTACTATGTGGGTGCCGCTCTTGATTTAAAGAGTGGAAGGGCGCAGTTTACAAAAGGCTCTTTGCAGGATGCACACACTCAACTGGTGCTTTCTTTTTTTTATATATCGAACAGTTCTGGAGCATTGCTGGAGCAGATTGTTGTAGGCAATAAAATAGGGAATGACATTTGATTATAATGTAGCTAGACACTATTCTGCCAGATGTCCGTGATATTCAGGAATGATACTTACGTTTTAGAAAGACAACAAATCTGTTGGTCTGTCTGTCTGTCTGTCTCATACAACCGAACATTTCATATTCAGCACTACAATTCTGGATCCAGATCTTGTTCATTGATTCCACTTTCGAATGATTTATCATTTTTGACACAACTTGAAACTTCAGACAAATGACTATAGTGCCACTCCAAAGAACACAAGCTACAGTCAAGTACCAACATAGCATTTTTAATTAGAGTTTGTTCTGTTTTTTGATTGTGGCGTAACCTGACCAATAATGCAGTGTGTCAATAATGACCATAATAAGTCAATGACACATCCGTTTCTGTGTTGTGCTGTTAGCTTAATTGCAACAATGACATTTGATCTATTCCCTTTGCAGATTCTGACTCATGTCATCCCTGTGGAAATGTTCCTACTAACTCATTGCTTTGCTCACAGACATTAGTAGACTTTTCAGTGTCAAATTTTCTTTGAGTGCAGCAGCAGCAGCAGCAGCATGATGATGATTTCTGACAAGAACTCGGTTTCCTATCGCAACAGTTGTCATGGCTTATCCATTCAGATCAAATGCAGTCTGTCAAATGAATTCATGATTATACTCGACGGATGGTGGTCTTTCCTTCTATATCATTATCTGATCAATGCGCTACTTTACTACACCACCATTCATTTCTGCCTCTATCAATAAACAATCATGTGTGGCAAGCAAGCGGTATCTAGTTTGGAATTGTCTCTCTTTGGGTCTACCTGGATTCCCCTTTGAGTGCCATCTCATACATCAGCATTACCCTGGTCTCAGTAAAGGTCAACTCCACTCTATCAGAAAGCTAGCTCAATATTGATCTCTCTGGTTGGTGGACTGGTAGAGTCAACGAATAATACTGCTTCCTATGTCTCAGAAAATGCTCTCCGATAGCTAATTCAGTAAAAACAACAGCCACATTACAAATCATACATGAGCCAAAACAAATACGAATCAACAAGTAGTTAATGAGCAACAACTCAACAATAAAAGTCATCAGTCACTGTTTTATAGTGTTAAAAGCAGACAAAGATTATTTGCATGTTTAAAATAAGTGGATGAGCTCATTAAAATCAAACAATGTGATAAAAAAATAAATAAAATAAAGAATAAATAAATTGGGCACCTGATCTAGGCGTTTTGAGTCTTCTTTCTTTTGGTGTTTTCAAGGACATGCACAGTTAGATATGGGGCGTTTGCAAACGCAGATGTCTTACTAGTTAATGAAAGCGGTCCCACACAGTCTTCGACAGAAAAAATCATCTTCTGAATTGACTCTAGCGAGTGAGTATGCAAAGTACTTTTATAAGGAACTGTAAGAGGATCTCCTTTAGTGGATGATGTAAAATTGGCCACGGCCATCACAGATCACCACTGTCAAGTGGGCACTGAGTGAGTGAGTGAGTGAGTGAGTGAGTGAGTGAGTGAGTGAGTGAGTGAGTGAGTGAGTGAGTGAGTGAGTGAGTGAGTGAGTGAGTGAGCCCCCCAACCCCAGAAAGGGCTCTGCTGCGCCAAGGGGCGCATTTTCGAACTGTAATATGATAATGCTAATGCATTCAATGAATTTATTTCCACACACACACGCTGTTGTGGTATTTACATATGACTGAAATACATCCACTACATATAACGGTGGAGTACATTTTCACCAATCTCATGTTACCCCACCTGAGCCATCATCTAAACCCGCTTTTTGCTCCATGTTCTGTCACTAAATGTTCAGGTGTGCCAAGGGCATGAAAAATAAAACACCCTCTGAACGACCAGCATGGCGTCGTCACTTACTTTGCCAAGTCATCAGTCAATTTGGCATCGGTTTCCACTGCCGTATGATAGCACACAAGTCTACCTTTAAAAAGGCGCGCGCACACACACCCCTTTCCCTGTCCTCAAGATCACCTTCTTCCTCTCTGCACTCACATCCTATCCTGTCTGGATGAAACATCATTTTGTACCGCTCAACTGTACAAAAACCAAAGCAGCCTTAATCATCATGGCGCCGCAAATCCGAGAGCGCGGAGAATTGAGCACATCACCCCCATCCCGCATTTGCTTCCCATGGCTGCAAGGATCCAATAGAAGGTCTCACACCCCACCCCACCCCACCCCACCTCACCTCACCCACAAATGTATTCATGGAAATGAATCCCCAGCACCCCAAATTGGGCAACATTAACACGGTTGTGTGGTGAGCAGACATGCACTTATCTTGTCTGTTTTCATCAGCTTGATGTCAAATGATTATACAAGTGCCAATAATGACTGTTTTCCCCATAGAAATCAGAGTCACGCAAACACAAAAACGTACTCGCATTGCTCCACCTAAAAATGCCTCAGGCGACTTGCATTTGATGTGAAGCTCTTAACACATGATTAGGGGTGAAATTATTTTGCATTTAATAATAATAATAATAATAATCCAGGATGAAAGTCTTTATCAAAAGCTTTGTATCTGTATTGCAGGTGGGGCAGCAAAGGGAATGGAATGGTAATATATGGAGATCATCTCCAAGGTCTTTCATCTGTGTCTTATAAAGATAACGGGAGTTCCTGAGGGGCAAAGCAAGCACCACCACCACCACCACCACACTGGATCTCCGCCGGCATAACGACAGTATGCACTTCATGCTATCCAAAGGGAGATGTAAACGTTCATTTGGCAGCTTTTATATGCAGTAGTTGCAGTGCACAGCCAGACACCTGGAAAATAGATGCTCGCTTTTGCTCCATCTAGACCGCTCATGGGAGAAAGATATGTCCATGGAACATTTAATAGGTGGGCTTTAGGCAAAATGTCTCATGATAATACAATATGCCAGACTGACTGTAAAATAGTATATGTCCCCATAGTACGATATGGAGATTTGAAAGTACATTACAAAGAGAGACTAAAATATGGAAGCATCAACGTATGGAATCACTACGTAGGGGAGCCGAGATGCTTGTGCCTCCCACTTGAAGCACAAATTCTCTTTTGGAGGAATATAGCAGTATGTAAGTGGAGGCTTGATTTATGCGTCATGTGCACCAGTTCTGTTCTCTTTTATGTGGCCCAGTTTAGGTACGTGTCACAAGCATTCAAGCAGAGCAAAAACACATGCAGTCAAATATTGTTGGATGACTTAGGCATCACTCATCATTGAACAAAACACCAGATATTTGGATGCAGCCAGCAAATTGAAGATATAACTTGGGTCTCTCCTTTACAATCTGATGAATACAGTGAAATGCTCTTGGACTGTCGAAATAATCATCTTAAAATGATCCAGAGCCAAGTACTTGTAGCCATTAATCTGTTCACCTTGCTAATCTGCACCATTCATGCAGTATTTCCTCGCAGCCATTTCTTTTCTAAGGTCAAATTCAGCAAGTTTGCATTCCATTAGCATCATACAGAAGAACAGAAACGAGACTTCAGAGACCTCAGCCAAACAAAAGCAATTTCTTTTATCCTTTCATGAAAGTGTTGTTCTCGTCCTCGTCATATATTCAAATATTCCCGTCTATGTGTAACATAGACGTTGGAATTTTACAGCCCAAAGGAAAAAGGTTATGTTTTGTGCAGCAATTACGCTCACATTGTTTTTATATTCTAAGAAATATTCCGTGGCTCATTAGACCTGGAAAACATTACGACGGATGGAGTTAATTAGGCAGCGGTACAAGGCTTCCTCACTCAATTAGCTCATTTACAAGGAACTCTGTATCGAACGTTAGCGCAAACATTTGATGGATAAACTCTACGCTGCCTTGCGTCCCGCTGCCGAGCAAGGTAGTGCTTTGGGAAGTGCGCTGCCGACTAGGCAATTAAACGCACCCAGAGCCTGATGGCTTTCTAATTGGAAGCTGATCACGTCGGAGGTGTGCTGGATTATAGTGTCGCTAATGAATGAGGGAGACCGAGTGTGGCGGATTAGTGCCGTCACGCCTCTCCTTCAACTCTGAAGGTGGCAATCTGTCTACGCGTGGCCAACATGCTATTTCGGTTTGTCGACGAGCAAGTGCAATGACTAAATGAGAACAAGAGAAAGAATAACCAACACATGTACCAATGTCACGTTTCGGGAAATACGTGCTTGTTTGGTGTGGTGTCGCTATGTGCAAATGATGTGCAGTCAAAGTGGAGGGGCAAGATGGAGGAAAATAAGATGCGAGACACGGTGTGCTCTCATCAAAATGCTTCAATTGGAGATAAGTAGGAGAAAAATAATGGATTCCCAAAGTAACGCTGCTACAACAACACAAGGGAAGGGATTCTTGAGTGCACCAATTTGAAGTTAGTGAAAGGTTCACAGAATTAGAAAAGCAAGACAGGTCCCATATACGTAGCAACATTGCTAAGCGGACTGCGTCGCATCCAAATTTTAACCAAGGAATCATTTCAACAATGACCATTAAAACACATTCAAACGTTGCTCGAGTCCAGGCGTATTTTGGGCCTAATTTACTAATGGTTTGCAAAACAGGTCCAAACTTGATTGCTCATGCAAAGAGCTGAGGTAAGTGAGAGCTCCTAATTGCTCCAACCCAGATTGTAGCTGCCAAATTGCCATTTGCTTGTACGTAGTATATGCAAATGGATTCATTTAGCGCTCGTGATTTATGAAACATGGAATGAATTGATGACCGTTTGAAATGGAGTCGGAATTGCGGGCGCAAATGGCACCACTGTATTGAACGCTAATTAGAAGCAATGATGGATCCTTCCACAATGTTGCTATTGAAGCAGTTTGAAATTAGATTTGCTGGAAAGTATCCAAGTTATCACATTTTCTTCATGATCACATCATGTCCTTTTCTGCGATGTAATTTTGGTCAACGAAATCCTGATCCAAACGTTTCATCTCCTCATCGTGTCTCTTACTGAAAAGTGTTACGGCCACGATATTGACATGATTGAAGAAGCTCGGGAAGAAGTAGCAGGGAAAATGTGTTCTCGCGCAACAAGAGTTGGGGGGGGGGTCAGCTCTGCAGGTTAGCAACAATCTAAAGAAAGGTCAAAGAGGAAGTAAGGAAGGATGGCTGTGGAGAGTGACCATTTGTGCCTCTCAAGTGAAAGGGCATTACTAAAGAAAAGATGTTGACATTTTCAGTGGCCCTCCTCTATTGACAGCACACTGACATCTTGAGTCACTCATTAGTCAAGACAGCAAGTGGCAGACAGGGTGATGAGAGCACTGACACAAAGGAGGAAGAGCAAAGACCTTTTAACATCCAAATGGGTAAAAGCAACAACAAAAGGCAGTGGAACAAAGAAAGAAAGGTTTGTTTAACGGTGCACAACAAAAAACATTGTTCACTATGTCATGCTGATAACTATTGCCGCTATTATTTCATTCACAACCGCTAACAATTTGAACATTTTGTTCATTGCAATGCTTCCGACCAGTTTGCTTTCATTCACTAAACAGGTGCAGTATTGCTTGAACCCCAACACCGTAGCCAAAAAATAAAGTAACAAAGCCGTGAAATACAAATGGGAAAAAAGAAAAAAAAAAGAAAAAAAATCAAGCAAAGAGAAGCTATATTGAAAATCAATGCAAGTTTAGCTGAACCATTTTTTCACTTTCAAGATAAGGATAAATCAATTGGGAAAGGGACTGTAAATTCACTAATTCATTAGCAGCAACTGCTCCATTATTTTCTGCCACGCTATTGCTTGTTCCTCTGCTTTGGAGGGCTCCTTAATCACTTCCTCAAACTCTGTATCATCTTATTCGTTTCAAAGCATTTTTCATGGTCACTCAAACTCGTTCAGCGCGCAACCCGGGCCACCGGAAATGGGATGTCTCACTCCCAAGGGTCAAAAGATGACAGCACCGAGCCATGGCTTGTCTAGGTTAGATAGTGACGCCTTTGCAAAGAACGCGACATGATGATTGCATGACACGGCTTAGAGCAATCAAATTGAACCAAGCAACAGTGGAAGAAGAATTCCACGATTGTCACTTTTGATTAAGATAAGCATTGTTTTTGAAAAACCTTTTGTATGTTTTCAAAAATAGTCTTGCCTTCTTGTTTCCCTGAACTTGTGACTCTTTGTCAAGCAACACAGTGCGTCTAGCTGTACTCTTCTGCACCAGATCATGACAAGTGTTAGCCCATGGCCTATTTTTCTGCTGCTACTGCCTTGAATTAACGTTGGCTGGATTGCTACGTATATAGGTACCAGGAGCTGCACAAGCTCAACATGTTCCTCATCTCCCTCTGCCTCCGCGTTATTAACATCCACTCCCGTCCGTGTCAGCCGACATAAGCCGTTCCGGCCTTTGGACTCTATTGCAGCCATTTTCACAGGCTTTTGGGAGAAGACAGCCGCTCGGCTCGGTCGGTCTCCTGGGAGCAATGCGATAGCTCGCCTTCATTTCCTTTCATTCTGCAATGGAACTCAATCCGCTAAGGCTCATCTCATATCAACTACTCCGTACTGGATAAGAGAACAGAGCGGGGAACATTTATAGAATAAATACAATTCACAGAGAAGCTCGGAGCATATCAGTCGTAGGTAAGGATGTGCACGGACATTTAGAAGGGTGGCTCAATGCTGAGAGGATGCGGTTGCAGAGGTGTGCACACCCTCATAACTGGGATTTCATAATACAGCCTACATCTAAATTCATGCAAGATAGAATCATGACAAAGCTGCCACTCTGAAAATGGCCTCATTAACCACAAATTAAGTCAAGATGTTCTCATAGGCTTTTGACATTGTCGTCATCACATCTTACAGCACAAGACATTTTCAAAAGCACTCCAAAGAAAGTCAACACGCATATGCAGTCCCAAATATACATCAGCAAAGCCCACAAACTCAAATGAAAGTTCAGCAACTGACCTTGCAGCATGGCAGTCGACAGCTATCCATTTCAAAAAGGCAAAATGATCCAACAAAGCCTCAAGCAGGGAACTCAAAACGGGCAAACTAGTCAGGAACTAAATGAGCATCACCTGGACACTAGTGGCTGGAGAAGCTGATTGGTAGACACATGGGAGGGCGCTGGCGAGTAAAGGTGGACGCAAATCCCAGAGGCACACCTGGATGGAACAAAATAAAAATCCTGACTAAAACAAATAAAAGAAGAGACTTAACAGATTTTCACAGAACCAAACCAGTTACTGAGTCATAATTAATGTAACGTTTCAAAAATGTAACGTTTTTTGAAGAAAGGCATGATGGGTTTTTTTCTTCTTAAAGAAGTCATTCATCAATTAAGGAGTCATTGGCTCAGTTGCTGAGTAATGCTCTTGCAGTTGGAACTCGGAAATGTCACAGATGGGCCAAGGCAAGGAAGGTACACAGGCTGCTCCTCGATCTTCCTATTTAAGAATCTGTTCATTTTCTCCAACCACAGCCAGTCCCAGTTCTTGGCATCGTTCCACAGGCACAAAGAGGTCTGCTGAAGGCCGTCTATGCATTCGCATGCTAATTTGGTATCAGGAGAATGGTAGGAGGCGTGTGTTATTCAATTTAATCGCAGGATTGTCTGATAAAGTCGATTAAAGGGGACAGCCATTAGCCGTATAGAAATGCTTTTTGAAGATTTCAAACACGTTTGTGTAACAGTTCGGATCAAGGTTGGAGGACAAATGAGTTAATATACTGCGTGTCTGGATAGTGTGAAAGTCTCAGATAAAAGCCGATGAAAAAAAAAAGAAAAATACCACCGATATTCCGTTTCCTAATAATGCCAAGGTGAAAGAACAGCGTTAAGAACATGACATTGAAGTCCGAATATTTCTGTGAGAAACTCACAAGCCCATTTGACCATTGCCTTGAGTTGACTGTACATCTCGAAAGACTTTGATGACATATCGAAAGTAATAATAATGACTAAATCTCCACAGCGCTTATTTGGTTCCCCTCATCTGGTCTTTGCATTTGTGACTGGGGTTCAAAGCTTGTAATTGTACGTACCTCTCCTTAGGGTTGTGGCTCTGATTAAAAAAAAATGTCACAGGCCGAATTTACATAACATCAATCACTTCCTCATCAGCTTCTTTCCAATTGAAGTGTCCTTGTGCAATGCTGCCGCTTTGATTTCAAAGCCGATGCCTCCGCATCATTTATTTTTATTTTTCGTGCTGCAGGCTACGCATCCTTTATAAAAGGAGTCATCTGAATCAAAAGTGTGGAAGTTTTCAGAAATAAATACACCATTGACATTCCTGACTCTTTTGCTGAAAAAGCATTGAAGGTACCCTCCCTAAATGTATTTCTTTAGGGAGGATCAGTGTGTTATTCAAGAGCAAAGTCTTGCTAGTAAGTTACTTTCATTGAAAGCCGCCGGAATAACCTCTGACATTATGTGAGCCTGCTCGAGATAAAAAGGATCGAATGGCTGGATGAACACTCGGCCAAAACCAATAAGACCACAGCACATATGGGTGAGCTATATCTATAGGTAGATAGATATAAATATATACGTATGTATATATTTTTTATCTGCACCAATTTCACAGCTGCTTGCCTTTGACACATGAATATGAAAATACGAGTTGTCCAAAGAGAGCTCAGCTTAAAGTAGAGAGTGCACATCCAGTGCATCCTCCTGGCACACAGACATCCCCGTTTTGGCACACATTGTCAAAATTAGAATCCATTTATGAACTACATACGTTTTCAAACACCTCCGCAGTCCTTTGCATCTTCCGCCGGAACAGTTACAACAATATTCATGAATACAATGTAGCAATGTCTGCGGCGCAACCATTACACATGGCACACATTGGCTTTATTTGGGACATTTACGAGTCTGATGATCGATGCCAATGGTCTCTTTGTTGCCTTGAATAAATATTGATTTTGACGACAGTATTTTTGGGGGTAAACTTGTAAGTGCAGATAGACCACATTCTGCTATTTGAATCAAGGCAGCTAATTCTACATGACCTGTATTGAAGCAAAAAGCAAGATCAATACTGCCTCTGTTCAGAGGGCTGATAGCCACTAATTGCCACGGACACATTTTGCATCCTCATTATATGAATAACATCATGAAATCATGTTTTTGTTGTTGTTGTTTCTAATCTCTTCAATCTTGCCGTTTAAGAGGGGAATTTCAAGATGAGTTAGTGATTTCTCCAAAACAAGACACGTTTGAACTTTTTTTCCCACTTTGCCTTTCGTACAATCCCGCCGAAGTGAACTTGTATAAGAGCACAACTTGTTTTGGTTTTTTTCTGTTGAAATCATTTTCATGTAGTCTATTGATTTGTCAGCCATGTGCCATTCCAAATATCGCCCTAAGCTCTCCAGCAGGCTTTTCGTTTCAAAAGAACAAAGCGGAAGAAAATGATTGTATTTGCGGGCTCAGGTCATCTTGACATATTTTCTGATCTGACCTCTGAAAGTCCCAATCCTACTCTGGTAATGCGTTTTTTATTATTTTTTAATATAATCCCTGATGCAGGTACACAATGTGAAGAACATCTCTTCCTATTTCAACATTCCAAAAAATAGGTGAAAAAAACCTACTTGCTGCCTTACGCGTGGCTAAACGCATGTTTTGACAAAGCTCAATTCATTTTCATGAAGCACAATCACTCAAGCCTGATTACCTCCAGACTTGTTGAATCAAGAAAGCATTCAAACAGAACCCGGGCGGGTGCCCCATTTCCTTGTTAGAATGGACTTGGATTAGAGTCGTGTTTTTTTCAGTCAAGCAGTGCAAAGCATATTTGGATGGAGAAAAAGACTTTACATTATTGACATGGTTCAACCTTGATGTCTGTCAGACGTGGGTCAAGCTGAGCAAAGAAACGCTTCCCCGCATCCCTGTAAACAGGTACGTAGCACCTTTTCTATCTATTTCTATATATACGTATATTAGATCTTGCTCCATCTTAGTGAAAACATGCTCCAAGTTGTGAATGTGAGGGTGACCCATTGTCTGTTTGTCTAAAGTCCGGCTCGGACAGGCTGACCAGGCCACCAGTAATGAGCACGACTCGTCTGGAGAATCATGTCTCGTTGATTGCAAACCTTTGATCCTGGAACTGCTTTTTCTATTTCCTTCATTTCAGCTTCCTGGCATGGCTTATGAGCTATTTATTATTGATGAGAATTTTCAACATTGTGTATTTTCGGTGGCTATCACAGAGCTGTTATTGTCTTTCGGCATCGTCATTGTCATTCTTGTCTCGCGCAAGACATTTATGTTTGTGCATGCATTACGCAGAGTTGAAGGTCGGGGAAAGGAGAAACAAACGGCGTCGCACTTGTCAGTCACATCATGACAGATATGATGCGCTGATAGCACAAGAAGGGATCACATCTGGTGCAAACAATCAATCACCATTTCAGATGTTCCATTCACACAAGAGCGACTTTCAAATGAACACATCAAGCTCATCTTGATTTTGCAGACCTGTTAAAGAAGCCAAACTGCAAGTAGAGAAAACGAATTGAATTCCAGCGTTGTAGCGGATTTTATATCATGGAAGGATTTCATATTGTGGGTGCAATTTTCCGATGCAGCGCGTTGACCGTGGGAAACCTCTTGCGCATTAACATGGAGCATAAAGATGCCTATGTCAAGCTTGTCTCCACTTTCACAATGATGACCTGTGTTCTGAAATCTCCCCACTTCATGGCAGAATGTGGGCATTGTCTGATCACTCTGGCCATGACCTCAAACGTGCCGGATGGAGTAAGTCTGGATTTAAATGGGCACGCAGGATGCAAGTGAGCATCTCTGCCCCCCCCCCCATCAGGCTTCAAAGAGAAAATGTGCTCCAATGTTTAACTTTGTTAACAAGCAAGCGCGTTTGCCACAATGTTATCTTCTCCTGTAGCAGCAGAACGGCAACTCCGAAGAAGGAAATATCCCCAGGCCGTCGAGCTTGTCCATTTATATGTTGGAATAGCCTGCGGCGGGGTTGAGGTCAAGTGGACAGCGCAGGAAAGAGGAAACAAGCAAGCTGCCAATGGAACCAAGCGGCTGCTTTCAGATGACTTTCAGTGTTGCTCGGAGGAAGTGTGCCTTCGACCGGCGGCTAGATGACAAATGGATGCCACAAAATATCAAGACCATTCTGCTGTGCATTAAAGAAACACTGCGGATTGCTTATCAAGCCAAGCAAAGGAAAAATCTTTGTGGAATTTGTGCCATAGCGTTTTACTTAACTGGTTTAAGGTCAGGACTTGGTGCCAACCCTGAACATTGTTGATTTACTTTTGTCTTTTGGTCCATTGTTCTGGTTCAGGTTGAATTGTTTCTCCAGCAAAATGACATGATGACTTCGGAAGCTCATTTAATACCTTTAAGTTTGGCACTGAGGAGGAGGAGGAGGAGGAAACAAAAAGTGGCTGGACTTTGAGCAGCTGATCCATGTGTCAAGATGGAGTTGCTCATTTTCCTCATTATTCCTTACTAGCCGGCGTTGTCTCTCTCCTCTGCGGGAGCTGCCGAGACTTCGGCTCGTGCAGTCGGTGAATAATTGACAATCGGTCTCTAACAATTAGTCATGCGTAGGCTTCAAGTAAACATGGCTCTCCGTACGCGTCATTACTTTTGACGGCTGCTCTCTCAGTTTTGCTATCCAATATGCATTCATCTGGCTGAAAATATCCACCGTGTGGTAAACCGCTGCCGGCGTCCCTTCACCGATGTCGTCGCTATCGATCGACTTTTTCTCGGTAGCCTTTTTGAGGTCCGCCGCTGGGAAGCTTTGTGTCTGACTGGCGCTATGCTCCCATAAGCTTTGGATGTCAAGAAGGTGCATCGGCTCGGCCCTGTAAGCCAGCAGCGTGGAGCAATTTGCCAGAGCAATGTGACACCAAAATCCCATTTGCCACTCCACGGTGACCAATAGGATGGAAGCCAGGCGCTCTTTCTCCGAGTGTCCTATCCTTGCTTCCTACCTCGCTCGATCATTTCCTGCGCTAAACAGTTTGCTCGGAATTGCGTTCATGTCGGTCTAGCCCTTTATTGACGTTTGACTTTTCAACTTTGCATAATACCTTGCGGCTTTTGTTCCTCAGTCTGTCTGGTTGTGAGGCTAATCCTCAGTCGGTGCTCAGCATTGGGTGTCCTCTGTTCAGCTTCCACCCACCTCCACGTATTTAGTCACGGAGACAGCTGTCTGAGAGAAATCTGTAATCGCACTAGCACACAAAAGCTCAATAGTGCTGCTTCCTTTTTGAAGCAGAGCAATATGGAAAGATTCATTTTGCCCATCTCTCATCTCCTGTACTGCCACAACAAAGCTGAAGTGTGATGTCATTTTCTGCGTGCGTGTGAGTCGTGCCTTTGTTAACCCTCATTAACTCCCGTACTTAACCTCAGGTTTCATTGTGTCTCATTAGCAGTTTATCGTACCTTGTTATGGTGTCCCGCCGTTCATTGACTCAGTCATCTGTATTTGATGGTTAGGTTTGCCTCACCTGTTAGATAGCGATGCCGGAAATGATGCGCGTGTGCACGTTAGCAATATCACTTCTTTGATTTTGGTTTCGGACAAAAAATGACACACTTTTTTTGGGTCACCCCACCCATATAAAGCCGGGCCTTTGTTTGAATGACAAGCAGTGTGCAGTGCATTCCTGCTGCCATTTAGTTATCGCTTCACCAGCGTCTGAGGCAGCCTCAATATGGTGGTGGGCTTCAGCCAGGTAGGGCATGCTCCACCGCAGGCGGCCCGCTGTCGATTATATCCGGCCTGCCGGATGACATTGCTTAAGGTGGACTAGATGAAAAGTGACTGGAGTGAAATGGATGACTTAAGACACGGGAATATTTTCACCTCTGCGAAAAATGCATTGATTGGCATTTTTCGTTTTTTTGTTTTTGCCTCACACCGCTTCCGAGCACAGCGCACTGACACCATCTTTACGATAGCCGCCCAGTGACAATCATGGGAGGACGCTTTGCCATCGCGCCTTGTCGCCGATACACGTAACACTCGTGCTATCCCGCTTTAATATGCCAGAGCCGGAGAAAAAACAATTTTGTCTCTCCAGACGGAATGGTAAACTGCGCGCAAATGGGATTAAACGGGATGTGAATGGCTGGCTGGCGGAATATCGAGAGAGAGGAGACAAAAGAAGTAGTTAGGCTGGGGTGGGCAGGACTGAAAGACCAAGAGGATCATTGAACACAATTTAATCAGAAATAAATGAGGGGGAATAAGTGGGCAATAAGAGAGGAGATGAAGAGGGAGGGATTCAAGTAGGCACAGACGGCAAGAAAGACGGGCAGAGCCTGCTCATTAAAAGGGGAAAATCATTTCAACGTGTGACATCATATTTCTAGCTCAGGAAATGTGTCATTCAGGTGACACTGAGAGTATCTTTGGAATTTCAGATTGGACATTTTCCAAATTCAAAAAAGATTTTAGTGTAAAAAATGCTGGAAAAAAAACAAAGCAGATAGAGATCATTGGCTGTGTTAATATATTCTGTCGTTGTCATGGAAACGGCCGATCCCGGGTGGCTTGCCTTTACATTGGCAAGCACCATATGGAAAGGCAGGGCAATATTAAATACAGCATGTTGACATTTGGGAATCAGAGGCACAGCGCAGTGTTGTCTGCATCTAATGTCATGTATTGTGTCTCAGCACTGTCCAAATGTCATGTGGGCCATGCAAATACGGAAATTGGCACAAGACCAATTTTGTATATACCGTAATTTTCGGACTATAAGTCGCGGTTTTTTTCATAGTTTGGGTGGGGGGGCGACTTATACTCAGGAGCGACTTATATACATATATGTTTTTTTTCACTTTTTTGGGCATTTTATGGCTGGTGCGACTTATACTCCGGTGCGACTTATAGTCCGAAAATTACGGTACGTATGTATTTATCCATCGTTCATAGCAATTGGCTCATGCGTCTTTCCTCTCTATTCTGTCATGTGGAAACCTTCAGCAGCACTCGTGCAGCTCCTGCTCCCATTGCTTTAAAATCTACATTGATCACAGGCTAAATGAAGTGCGCTCAACTCCCCTCTCCATTTCGATTGTTTAGCTGTAATAGCAGTATATTAACAGAAGCTCTGTCGAGCGAGCAGGAAAAGAGAGCGGGAGGGAGGGAGGGAGGCTGATGGCTTCCAAAGAGGCCTGTTTTATTAACAATAACACGGTGGCTGGGCACACTGATCAGTCTCCTTCAAGCATACATAATTACCATGGTAGCCAGAGAGAGAGGTGCAAAGGTCCAGACAGGTGCAGCCAGGTGAGCGCTGCACACAAAATGAGGCTCATCCGCAATACACCAGCTGAGGTCAGCGCACAAGACAAGACAAGATTGTCCTTTCTCTATCAGCTTGCCTGCCCCTCTCTGCTCTAATTGTTTGTCTCTCTCCATCTCATCCTCAGCCACTAATCATTTCTTTCTTTCTTTCTTTCTTTGAAAAAGGAGGCTATCGCTGCATAATGAGATTGAAGTGGAACAATGTGCTTATTTCACTATCCTTCTTCCCAAATTCTTTTTATTTTCTATACACGGCGGCTCTGATCGTTAAGGTAAATGAGGCGCAGTATGCCTGCACGCCTCAATCCTTCTCTTCGCCAATTACTCCCACACAATAAGGAGTTTGATTCAAAGTCTGTCTTTGTGAATGGGCCACAAAATTAGCGCTGCTTATCATCCAGCCAAATTTTCAGTACGATAATATATCATTTATTGAAAAGTGAACATTTTCAAGTCGGAGCCGAATTGCAACAGAATCAGAGACAGACACCTCACTTGGTAAAGTGTCAATTTGAGCCACGGCACTGGCTGTGCATAAGAATAGGCAGCCTAAAATGGTGCGCACGCACGCACGCACGCACATAACTTTCAAATCAGGGCGCTTTTGTCCGAGTTGAGCGCTTAAGAGGCTGTGGGATTGCAAAGACACACATTCATACATCCGAGATGGTCTGTGTACACTCTCCTCCCTCCGTCCCGGAGTAATTAAGAGCATTAAAAACCACATGTTGATCTTCAGCCAGTCAGTCAACACTACTAAGTGTCAGATTGCGCAGGCTCTTTCTATTTTTAGACTACCCTGTGCCAGGTGGCAATCCGGCTGTACGGAATTAACCTCAGGTATCCTCAAACAAGCCTGCAGGTAGTGGATAAGATCTTGAACCTGAACTTAAGGCTATCAGGGCCATTTGAGCTCCAGCCACCATTCAGTGGGATCTTTCACCTGACTTGGGTGGCTCTAATTTGTTCATTTCTTTTATTGAGAAGGTCAACTACTAAATGTTTTATTCATACTGTTCATTTTCCACATTCGTGGACTGCTAGCGTGCTCATGAGAACAAAGGACAACACCAAATTGCATTTCCTTAATGAGAACTCAAATGGGCTAATCTTGAGGGACACAAACAAATACTGTAGGTCAGGGTCCAAACGTGGAATTTTTCCAAGCTGTGACTCGTCTTTCTCTAATTTTGCTGCTTTATTTATCCAAACAAGAAGCAAAAAAATGCCGAAACACGTTTAGTTCATTTCTGCTTGACCTGTAATGTAGCCATTCTTCCTCGTCTTGAGTCGGTGAATGCGGGCCACACACACACGCGCGCGCGTACACACACTATTGTTTTTGCCGTGAAGAGATTATTATGTAAATTCATTATTTTAAAATTGCACCGGGCTTTAGCTTGTCTCTGTGGGACTTTTCGTTTGTAGTGAGATAGCAAGTGACAGAGGAGCAAAACCTTAAGTTAATTACAGTTAATAGCATTAATCCATTGTCCAACCCCCGTAACCTGACAATCCGGCTGTCCAGAATTAACCTCGTGTATCCTCGCGTTATCGCTTCATCACATGCACACACACGTACACACAGACGCCTGCACAAAGACACGCACACGTGCGCACTAAGTAACAAATCGAAACTTGGATCAATTGGCACAATTACTGTCACTGCGCCCTCATTATACGCAATCGGTCTAATTTGACCTTTGTCAGACTTTTTGTTTAAAGGAATATAATGTCAAGCACAGATGAGAATCCAGAGATAATCCCCAATCTTTCTTTTAACATTTCTTGCATTTATCAGTTCTTAAAAGCAGCAGTGACAGGCAGGCACAGCTCTTTATGCGTTGAGGTTTCAAAGAGAAACATTTACAAGCACACTCCCACTCCGCCCTTTAAACATGGCTTTCAAGTGAAACTTCATTACGCTCCCCATGGGATGCTTTTCAAACTCATTTTCATCTTTGAAGCAGAAACCACGCAATCCCTTGTTCGTTTGTTTGTTCGTTCGTTCGTTTGTTCGATCTATCTTTATATTCTCTCAATACGTCTTCCGAAATGTGTAAAGCTGAATTGTTTTCATTCCTTCTACTTCTACATCAACCTATTTGTTGTGTCTTAACTTTTTTTTTTTTTTTTTTTTTCTCCCCACTGACTGGCTATTTCATTTTACTCTCCAATTGATGTGCCCCGTTGTTGGCCTTTTTTCTACGAGGCACTAAATCGATTTGGAGGTGCCATTCAGAGTCCATAGCTGTCATGTTTTACAGCAGTGTGATGCTGAAGGCTGGTCAGATAATGAGCCAAGCCAAGCCTGGCCTGGCCTGGCCTGGCCTCGCCTCTGCGTGTTCTGCCAGGCTTAGTGATGTGAAACATCAATAGTCTTCCCACAGATATTTTAATGAGAAATGCATCTCTGTGTTCTGTCTTGTCTTTTAAGGTGCCAGCACACGATACAATTTATTGGCCATCAAAAGTTACGGCGTCCGCAGTATATATGCAGTCATTTGGATAAAAGGCAGAGTCGCTTGGTTTCGCTTTCTTCCCGTCTTCACAGAGCGCCATTACTTTTATCTTTGTGTTGAGATTTTTGCAAGCCCCATCTTTGACGTACTCGACTTTTGCTTCAGATATTGCGCTGCTTTTCAAATGAAAACAAAAGTGACAAGCTTAACTGGTTGCCAGCCAATGACTGGCTTGGATTCATATATACTGTATGTATTGTAACGATCATGCGCCGCTCATTCCATTCCGGTCCAGTACAGAGTGTGATCTGACACCGAATCACCGTGATGTTGCAATGCCTGTGACTTAATACACCAAAGGTTAATTCCACTGCGAGCCTCGGGGTTGACATTAAACTAGGCGAGCGTTGACGGCGGTGAGTGCTGCATTATGACATGAACATTTCCACCTTAAGCTGGACGTAGCATCTTCGCTGTGTGTGAATGATTATTAGCCATTGTGACACGGAGCGCTCTCTCCACACTGACCTGCTCAGGTGCGAGTCGGCTTTGTCATTACCACTTGTGAATTCTGTCTTGACTGGGTGACCTTTCTCTCTCTGTCAGTGTGTATCATCTATTTTTGTACAAGACAGTGGGAAGACTTGCCTTGTTTTTAATTAATGATTAGAACCTGTTCATTAAAAAAAAAAAAAAAAATGTCTTATCTTTTCCTTTGTCGGTTAGACATTTTTATTTTGCCAAAAACAAGTTGGCTGTTAATCGCCGTACGAATCAGCACCAACGTACTTTATTTTTTTGTTTACACCACGGGTGGAGTGGTGGAAGGACGTTTAAAGTGGCGACGACACACGGCCAATTTATCAATAAGGACAGATTGATGAGGATGCCCAGGTCCCATCAAAATGTTTTTGTATGACAGAGTATGTTCTCATCTTCTTTGCGTTAGTCTCCTCATACTCATGACTGTTCAACCATAACTCCATTTGCAAATAAATAAATGAATCTTTAAGGCCTACAGTACGTATAGCGAGTAGCTGTCAAATGGAATCCTTCAGTAATTGGGAAAGAAAGAGTCTTTTACAGCACAAACATGATTGTCTTTTTGCAGCCCTAATATCCCTGGACCATTGCGTGAAGAAAGTGTCGTCCAACCCGCAGGCAATGGCTTTTTCGTTTTTAGTCCATCTTCAACCCAAAATGTGACACAGACTGCATAGTGTGGCCAGACTTAGCCTTCACCTCGCTGGCATTTCCGTTAAGAGTCACTCTCATCTCAGCAGTCTATAAATGAAGATCTGGGTCCTCAGATGTTGACATCGCCTTGGCTTCCCTACCTCGGGAATGTCTCAGAGCACTAAACACCTTTTAATTCTGAGTGGGATTATATATTTGGGTCTTTCTTCCCACATCTTAATTCATTTGTATTTCTTCAAACTCCATATTCCCTTTGCTCCAAAATTTCAAGCTGCATCCATCTCTAAGACTTTGACTGACATTCTGTCCCATTTTGCTTGAGGAAAAGAAGGCTCTTCTATTGATTATGATCAAAATACTCACTGACCAATAATTCCCAAGATGAAGTCTGGATGCTGACTTTTTCTTTTTTCTCTCTAAAGTTCCGGTTTCTTTCTCCCGCTGCCGTGTACTCCATGTTGCCCTCGTTTTTCCTTTTTGTGGCCTTACGGGGAGGGGAGTATCAATCACAGAGAGACTTTTTTTTTTTTTTTTTTTTCCCCCTCTCACACTCATGCAGAGAGACTTCAAATGGCTTTGTGGTGACACGGCACTGTTTGAACTGTATGCAATGTAACCTTCCTTCCATTCCACTCCGTTCGTTCCCTTGGGTAATGTGTACCACAGCAGGTTTCCCATCTGTCATGAGGACATTGTCCATTAGGAGCGATGAGTCACGAGGCAACAGCATAGTCAGTCGTCAAATGAATCACACGTACACAGATGTAATAGGCTCGCCGTTCATCGATAACAATGCAAGTGCGTGCCTGATTGGTAAGAGAATGATGAATTGGATGTTGCCCCGCTGAGCTGACAGCAATTTCCTTGAACGTGACTCACGCAACGGCGTATACAAGAACAAACTTGAACGAGCAATGGAGTCTGTTTCATGTCTACGTGTGCATGCGTGTTTTATCAATTGAGAAAGAGCACAAAGCCATGAATCGTAAGCAAGCAGGTTAGTGCTCGTAAAACCAGACGCTCCATTTGCATGGATGAGATGGAGGACTTTCCATCTTGTTGTTACCACACTGCAGAATGCATGCTTTCAACTTTCACAGATGGATTGCAATGCTTCGCCCTTTCAGACAAATGTAGGCTTCTCTGTCGCAAGTCAACTTCTCAAGCCACGGCGAGTCCTGGCGGCGAGACGTCATTACATTGAAGCGTCTCCAACTGCCGCCGCTTGTGGTTGAGCCTTCCGACCACGGTCGAGACAGACGGACCATCCAAATATTCCGAACAAGTCCACCTGGACGACGATAAGCACGGGGGAGTCGTTGGCCGACGTATCCGCAGTTTCTGCCTAACTATTTACGTATTTTGCTTGATGTTTCCATCATCCACCATGTAAAGCGACTTAAGTCAAAGTCAAAGTCAAAGTCAGCTTTATTGTCAATCCCTTCACATGTCAAGACACACAAAGAAACCGAAATTCCGTTTCCTCCATCCCACGGTGACGAGACATACAAGTAGGCGACACAAAACAAAAACAAGAAGGCACAAACCATAAATAATAAATAATAAATAAAATAAAATGAGCGATGAATAAACAGACCAATAACCCATTGAATATGAGGGGCAAAACCGAGCCAGTGAGCATACAGCAAGAACAGGACGCTACGCTGAAAGGGGGAGCGAGTTCAGGATCCTAACAGCCTGGAGTACGAAGCTGTTGGAAAGTCTGGTGGTGCGGGAGCGCAGGCTCCTGTACCGCCTCCCAGAGGGCAGAAGTTCAAACAAAGAGTGAGCGGGGTGACTCACATCACTCACAATCTTGGTCGCCTTGCGAGTGAGATGGGAGGTGTAAATGTCCTTCAAGGAGGGGAGAGAAGCACCAATAGTCTTACTAGCCGTTTTCACAATGCGCTGCAGGGCCTTCAAGTCTTGGTCAGTGCAGCTTTAAGTAAACCACTCCAATTTATTCCTGATAAAGTAGCAAGCCAAGTGACAAATGAAGCAAGTTCTTCTGTTTGCCTTCCAGACAGATTGTCAAACTGCAGTTGATGGTGCACTTGAGTTTAATTAGCCTGTCTGGCTAAAGCTGTAGGCATTAATTATATGTGACATTGATTGAGAAAGTGTGCATTTGCAAGGTGGAATGTAAAAAGGAAGGGCAATCGAATGAAATGAGGCGTGGAGACGTTTCGATGTTGCAAGAAAGAAGAAAAGAGAGCAGACGAAAACGGGGGGGGAGGATGCAAAGTGCAATCTTTGTCCAGACAGCTAACTGAAGCAGCTTCATTTGAGCGCAGGATGACCGTTGACTACGACTGGAAGTGGAAGCACTAATTGATGTGACAACGCACATGGATGGACTCCACGCGTGACAGCTGATGTCTCCCTATGACAACAAGAATTAAGAGCGAGGCTGAGCGTACACCCTCAGTGGTTCAACTGATCAATCAAATGTGACCTCATTAACATACAGTGATTCACTTGACTTGGGCTTGTTTGCAATGAACATTAAAGTTTGATCAATCCTCAACAATATATGATGGAAGTCTGACTTTAACTTCATTTGTTCATTATATTTTTCCACTTATGGCTATGGCGTATGTCGTGATGTTTTCTTTCCCTCTGCCGCATAAAAAAAAAACATGAAGTATACACGTTCAAAAAATAATATCCATCTGATTCCAATTATATATAAAAAGAATCCTGATTTGATAGAAGATATTTTTTGCATATTATGAAATTCAAAGTGGGTTTTTAAAATGAATGAGAATTGCAAAGTCAAAACATTGTACATTGGGGAAGGCTACAAACGGCATGAACATGTCAAATTGAATTTTTCAATTGTTCCAATGCCAATGTTATATCGTGCACTCAATCGATATGTGCAGTAATTGTAGAAATGAAAACAAGGATTATTGCTTGCCACACACTTTCCATTCATATTTGACATTTCCTGGAGCTGGCATCTTTCGCCTTTACGATCCGTATACTGACCTTGGCGTGATAGCAGTGTGTGTGCCTTTCTTTATGTGTCTGTCTGTTGGTTCTGTGGAGTGCGCTAATAAGCACCACTTTGTCTCTGTATGTCCTTGTCCTACATACACAGACATGGAGGGAGGGAGGGAGGGAGGAAGGAGAGAAGCAAGCTCGGCAAAAAGGAGAGAGGGACACTAAAAAGCCCATTATGAGTCGCCGCGGCACGTTGGGAACAAGATGTCTTCCAGGCAATGACACACACACACACACACACACACGCACACACGTGCCGCACTGACACGCCACGACCGCTGTGTAAAAAAAGGTGTTCCAAAAAGTAGCACGGTCGTTGTGGTCAAGTGCAGAAGAAAACACGCGTGGACCAAAGTCCAGGCGGAGTAAGCGGCATGCCTCTCAAAACAACAGAGATGATGCAGGAAAACAGCTGAAAGAAAAGAAAATGATTCCGACCGTTTAAATGGCAATTGTAATTGTGTCCCCTGGGTGTGTTGACCATAAAATAAGCTGTGGTCAGCCACAGGGCACATCACTCTGATGGTGATAAGCACTTGTTCCCTCTGCTTGTTTCCACTCATGGAATGTCACACAACTAAAAACATTGTGACGTGAAAGATCCGTTTTCACTCTCCAATTTCTGCTTCCCCAATAGAATGCATGACTTTATTTGAAGCGGAATACGGGGGGGGGGGTATTGGCCCATTTGATTCATTGTGCTTTCTAAACACGCCCTTCCACTTGCAAACACTGTCCATCCACATCATTTGTTATCATATAAAAGCAACTTTTTCCTTCCGTTGTCTTCCTATTTCTGACTGAGGACTCCTTGTGCCTGAGCCTCAATGAATATATTATCAGTCTATTTTCACTGAACACCGACCGTAGTCATTCCCACACGCGATGCGGATCTGCCCTATCGCTTTCACTTAGACGAACACGGGGTTATGGCAGGACTGGCGGAGAATTCGACTTTAATGCATGAGGAGAAGAAAAGGGATGCAATGGCGATGGATGGATGATAGACTTAGAAGAAAGGGAGAACGCTATCCGTATCTGCCTGATCGCTTTGACTTACATTCGACAGGCGTGTGTGTGTGTGTGTGTGTGTGTGCGTGCGTGTCTATGTATGTGTGTGTGTGTGTGTGTGTGTGTGCGTGTGTGTGTGCGTGCGTGTGTGTGTGTGTGCGTGTGTATGTGTGTGTGGGGAGGGCGGTTGTGCCAGGAATTATTAACACACATGTTGACATGTGGAGCGCACACTTCCTGCTCTGGCAGAAAAGGGGAAGGAAGGTACAGGGCCAGGAAGTTTGTAGACAGGCCTGGCCCCGCCCACTGCACATAAAAGGGCTGTGGGGCAAATGTAGCCATTCACATCTTCCCTTCGCAACTTTGAATCGGACATCTGCTTTCTGATCTCTCAGAGGACTCGGATGGATTCTTTACGCGTCTTCTTCTTCTTCTTCATCATCTCCACCTGGGGCCTTCTGCCAGGTGACAACACGCCACTGTTGTCATGGTGATACCATCACTCCATATACACGTTCAAGTTCGATTGACTAATACATTAAAAAGGAGAAGGTATTTCATGACTTATTTTCAACTTGATGCCTGCTCCCATCCTTTACTTTGAACATCACACAATTAGCCTTTGGGAAACAAGGACACTGATTGTAGAATTCTTTGCTCGTCTAACTTGATGTACAACTTGAATGGCTCAGCAGCCCGGAGTCTCTCTCGTCGTCATATATTGTGCTTTGTTGAATGGGTCTGGATGGACTGCAGGCAGGTCCCTCTGGTACTTTCATTCTTTTACTAGGAAACCACACTGTGCCGAATGTGGCTTGGCATTGTCTTGCTGGAATAAGCAGGGACATCTGCTTGGATATGGGCAGAACCTGTATTTACTTTTCAGCAGATAGCATATGTACCATACCATACCGTAGTATTACAGATGCTAGCTTTTGCGCTGATAACAATCAAGCTGGTCCATTTCATCTTTGGCCTGGAGGACACACGTTTAGGATTTGGACACATTTCGATGAGCTGCACGTGTGTTCACATTTAGAGCTGCTCACCAATCATTTGGTTGATAATTGCTGAATCTGTTTTTTTTTTTTGAATGAATCCATTCTTTTGTCATAGGCCTAATTTCCAATTGACATTGTAGAAAATGCACAATCATCCAGTATGTTATCATTCAGTTGCTGCTATGCTGCGTAACATGTGGAGGCACTGCACACTGGCCGCTCTCCAGTTGTCTAAAGGCTGCTGCTGCTCGATCAGTATTTGTGATTGGCAATGAAAGGCATTGATGCTTCTTTGCCATGGAAATCGGCCAATCACGACTGGAGCACCATTAATACAGGCGTACACACGGTCATCGACGCTTATTCTACGTGTTGTCGGGATTAGTCAACTTTTGTATTCATTTCTATGTGCCTGCTTTTGCACTTGCCATAACAGGAGTCAAAACGTTGTTGTCAACTGACATTTTATTGAATTTCCGTCCACACAAAAAGCTGATGAGGTCATGACCACCAAACGGGACAGGGACAGGGACAGGGACAGGGAGGGATAGATAGCAAGACCCTTGTTTTTAGGGTGAAATCAAACTATTCACCTGTGTCGAAAGCTACGTAATATGACGGGGGGGGGGGGGGATTGTCCCTTCGCCGTGAGGGGGTGGGTCCCGTCACCATGAGGGGAGGGTTAGGGTCCCCTCACCACGGTGCACTCCATCCTACTAAGGGAAGCTTTCTTCTACACAGCATGCTTTGATTAGCTGGATGACAGGATAGTCCCCTTGCTTGCAGTAGTTGCCGTTGAAGTCGTCCAGGTCCAGAGACTTGACATAGACTCCTCCAAAGCCTTTAGTTTTGATGTAGTCAACCTGAGTGGGCCACAGTAAAAACATGAACCACTTAGTGAGGGACAGAAGAAATCTTCTGATAATTGACTACCTTGGCAATAATGGTCGCGTCACTGTCAATCGAAACGCCTATTGGGTTGTCCTGGCACACCTGCAAGTCAGATTGACATCTTGACATCATGTCTTCTCAGTGGTTGGGATGATTCATAGTGTCAAATGTTACCTCATATTTGGCCCATACATCAGGATCCTGCCCAATGCCATACGTCGCTATTCCCATGTTGAGCTGTATTGCTAGTGCTCCCGCAGTAACAAAGTGCTGCATTGCAGCTTCCTAAAACACGACAACAAACCTTCATGTACCGGAGAAGAGAAATCACGGTTGGGCCGGGTTTATACAAATTATAGCCCGCTCTCCATTTATTAGCTGCTTGCCACATAAGCTAAAAGGCCAATTGAAGGAGAAGCATCTTTGGATTCATTCAAAGTGGCGGAAAGAAAAAAAAATCATGTACAAAATCCATCATGGTGCTTACTTACCGCATTGGGAAATTCTGGTGGAATTCCTAGGTCAACTTCAAAGGTCATCACATTAAAGAAGTCGACGATTCTGTGTGTAAGACACACACGTACGGGTTATTGCTCGTCTTTCAACAAAGCTGCCAAACAATATTTGTGTTTACCTGGAAAGCTCAAAGATTTCATAACTATTTCCAATGTCGGCAATCACACCAGAGACGCTTGCAGTGAGCAGTTTTCCTTGCGGCGCCAGCTGGTCCCTCAATTCCTGTTCAGGAAAATGCCATTGTCAAGTCTTCGGCAAACACAACGCAAATTTCCTCATCGTTTCAAGATCTGACCTTCATGAGAAGTGTGAATCTTTGCTCGTCGCCTGGTTGACTGAGTTGGCCGTACACCCACAAGACGTTTACACCATCAAAGTTCTCAGCATTCATGATCTCCATTATAGACGCGATCAAAGTCTGTCTGTTTTCTTCTAAGAATCTGTGGGGGGGAAAAGCTCTTTTGAAGAACAGCACCTTTGTTGTTGCGTGCTTCCAATCGGGAAATATGTACCCTGCCTCCTTGATCTGAATTTGTTCCATGACTACACTCATGCCACCAACCAATGGAATGCCCTCAAACACAAACATGTTTGTTTGGAATATGATAATGATATCATGATAATATTGTGCTTTCTAAAATTATAGATTAGCTGAACGTACTATTTTCACGTCATGCATTGTTAACGTTATGATTTAATAACGAAATTCATTTCATTGCACTGCTCCTCCACACGGAGGCAGTATAAAACAGTCACGCAAACACAAACAAAAAAAGAGTGCTGCTTCTTCACCTACTCTAAATGTCTTGTAAGATGCACAATTAGTCATTCTATGCAGTGGATAAAGAAGATGTATGTGGGAGTGTTGTCATTGTCTGTCAGCATGCCCAGTGTTTTTGGTCAAATATCCAATGCTTCCAACAACAGCTAGCAATGCTAACACGTTTTTGTACTTTGTTTGCATTAAGGTCATCTAGGGAAGTGAGTGTATGTATGTGGGTCTTTGAAAGTGCATCTGTCTTTCTTTTAGGTTTACCTTTGGAGTAAACTTCAGCTAGCAGCTAGTGTCCTAAAACTGGTATTGTGATGCATTGTTCAATATTTGCGCTCGTAAGCCAAAGCAAAACGCCAAACAACAATTCTTATTTAGCAAAACGCCAAACAACAACTCTTATTTGGCAAAACTGCCAAAACATGGGGTCTAAATTTGTTCCATTTGTTTTGTGACTTACATCGCGCTGTCGGCCATGGTCAGATTGACTTCAAGAAAGGTTTTAAGCTCGGTATTGCTGTTGGAACAAACAAGATACCATGTTATTCTTCAACATATTCATAAAGAAAAAAGTGCTCAAAGTCTGACCTGATCTTTAGCTTGTTGAAGGCTTGAACTTTTTTGTCCAACCGATCCAAGCTTACGATAAAGTTCGTAGGCTTGACGGAGCTAAAGATGAGGTGCGTGCACAGGTGTGCATCAATGTCAGTCTCAATGTGAAAGGGGTTCTGGTCAACTCGAGCCGAGGTTTCCTGATAGACGCACACCAGTCTCTTTTGTGCAGCACCTGAAAGAGCAAAATCGCTAGCAATAAAGCAGAAGTGGAACAAGCGCAGCACATTTGCTCCCATCTGCCAATAATCGAGAGGATGATACAATTCTGTCAAGAATCGCTCTGCAAATGATTCCGTGACGTCAACTTACCCAAGTGAGCGCTGACTGCCAATAGACCTTGAAAGGAATTGATTGACACACTTAGTCACAAGGGTCAAGGCTACCAGGAAGCTTTGCAATGGTGCGCCTTACCTGCCAGAAGAATGAGCTTCTGCATCTTGTTGCCGGAAAGACAAAAAGCGCTCGGTCCAAACGAGGAGAATCGGTCAAATTCCAGCGGCGGATAGGCCTTACTATCTTTTCTCGGTGAAGATTTACCAAAGGATTGGGATGACTGAAAAGGATGCAAAGAAAAACAAGCAATTTGATGACAACTTTCACTCAACACTCGGAGATTTTTCCAAATGTCTTCATGGCCTTGGTACCTAACCCTTTTAGCCTGTGAAGCTATAACATCTATTTATTATTGTCGTTGTTGTTTTTTTTTACCCCCTTCATTTTCCCAATGCATTTCAATCCCTCATCCTGCAACAATCATGCGTGCATCGGTGACTTACGTGCTAGAGGAAAGCTGCGTGTGTCTCTCCGTGGAGAAGTGACGTTTGAGTTGGAGATGGTGGCAAATTTATTTAGTTGCTGACAGGGTGGAGCAAACGACTGTTTTTGCAGTTAAAGAAGTCATTCTAATTGCTTCATTATGCCAATCAGTGGATTCTTTTTCCTTTCAATTGGAGTCAAGGAAGTCAACTTTAATGTCAACACGTGTTGAGTCAGTAGCTTGGAATTTGCAGGTACACGCCCTAGAAGAGTGGTCCTTCGCCTTGTTAGAGGTATGCGCATTCACCGAACCCCTCTCTCGTGAAAAATAAAATTCTTGTTTTCAAACTCAAGACATCAATGTTTTCTACTGGTGCACAAAATGAGCCGTGCATGAACATCACCTTGTTCAAAGTACAATGCATGAACTCCAAACAAATGACATACATGCCATCCATCAGTGTGACTTCTGCTGTTGAAAAGGCTTATTTTTTTCGAAAAGAATTGGAAGAATTTGAGGAAATTTCCCTTCAAACCAAAATGGCAAACTTTGCCCGCTCCATCCGCACAAATCAATCTTGAATCGTTCACTCTGCCGCGATTTTTATTTTCATTTGCCGTTTTATGGTTGAGTTGAATTGAACTTTCAAGTATACCACTTCACGGTGTAGCACACAAGTCAAGTCGAACCAAATTGCTGTACAAAAGCAAATCACATGACGAATGAATGAATCACGACCAGACACCAAACTCATGGTACGTTTCAAAAGCGAAGGACAAAAATGGTCGGCGAGCGTGCCGTGTTACAGAGGCTTGCAATCCCAAAGACAGTGTTATGCTCAGAAAGAATCACCTCATTTGCAAGAAAAGGACACTTGTGTCGCTCATGATGACGCTACTTGGAGAGCTCCGTTCTTTGTGAGGTGCTACGTGAGGTGGCAAAAGTTGGAAAAGCACAGGTCAGGTCAATCGAACGTTTTGGTTTATCCTGAGAATCAAATGGTTTACAATTGTGCATATTATTGAGTCTTGTAATATCTGCAGCGTCACGGGTCCATTTCCACCTGCAAGAGGAATGTTTTGATTGAGCAGTAGCACCTGAAGAAAAGAAAACGCGTGATGACACAAAATACGTAAAGATCGGCAAAGTCAAAGTAACCCTAAGCAATCAAGCCCCTCTATTAGCCCTCAACTAAAAAAAAGAAAAAGGTCAAGACTCAATGATTGTCACACGCACACACATCTGGGTGTGGTGAAATTGGTCTCTGTATTTAAGCCACCCACCCAAACCAACCAGCCTACATAATTTGAGTTCAACATAAAAGCATCCCTGCCTGGGATCCAACCTGCAATTAACATCAGTGAGTGATTACTTTAACCTTTGGCCGGAACATTGTTTGCCACTTGGCCTTTGTCCACCTGCACTGAAAACAGCCCAAACACACCCACTTTGCTTTTAATTGGGAAAATTATACCTCACTCACCATTAGATGATTATAAACCAGCCTCACCTGAAAACGTCCAAAACACACCCTCTTTGCTTTTAATGGAAAAATGATGCCTCCACACTTTCACATGCTTCATTTGATTCCATTTTATTTTTAACGTGCACGTCCTTGCACATTTCTCATCCGATATGCTCGATTCCAATTTCCAAATATTCAAACCTGCACGTCATCCAGGGTACAATTCTTTAGTGTTTGAAAAAGATCCAAGCTTTTTACAAGTTGACATTTTTCACTTCACTTTCATTTCCAACGGCACATTCAACATTTCCCATTTCCATCGCTCCTCTTTGAAATTGCCACGTGCCAAAAAGTCTGGATTTTACCCCCCACAACATTTAAAAATGAGGATTTATTTGGATTTTCCTCTTCAATGTTTGCACTTCTTTTGACCAATTCAAACCATTCCAATTCAGCTTCTGCCGGCCGACCGATTCCAAACTTTCAATCGTTTTTCTATTGCTGAACCATGGCTGTCAAGCTGCCCCGCCGCAGCGCTCCTAGCTTCTGTTTGCGCTGGCAAGTTGCAGCAGAAATATTATTGTTATTCTCATCTCCAAAAGTTGGCTCAACTCGTATCTCCAGGCACCGCCGCTCTAGTGTATTTTGGATTCACCTTGGAATTTCCCTAAAAGCCTCCATTTCACATTTTCTAGGACACATACACACACAAATACATGTCATGGCAACCAGAACTCCAATTGGATTTACTTTCTGTTCAGAACAAACACGTGATGGCGTTCAACTTGTGTTTATGTTGTTGTTGTATGTTTGTGCTCGTCTCGTGTCTTCGGCCGGCGGCAGGGCCGTGCGCGTGCTTTAACCTGGACACCAGGCGAGCGCAAATCTTCCGAGGCTGGGAGGAGAGCCACTTCGGCTACACGTTACGACAATACAGCGCGCAAGGACGACAGTGGTGAGGAGCACCCGGCACCTCTTCTCCTTTTTCTTCTCCTCGTCGTCTCGTCTGCGTTTTCCAGATTTTAGCCGTCGTGGCTCTCGTCTGTCTTTTTCTCCCCCCCCGTTACCATTGTATTCTTCTTTCGGCTGACATCCCGGCAGGGAATGTTGCTCTCCCGCCAAGGGAAATTCCTTGACAGACAGACAGACAGACAGACAGACAGCTGGACTCAATAAGAGGACCTGCGCGTACTCCACGTGGTCACCTTCTTCTTCTTCTTCTTTGTCTCCCCCTGATAGTGTTTAGTGTGACGGGAAGGGCGGCGATGCCCCGCAGTGCGTCGTGGGACAACAAGCGCCACTTTTATGAGTAAACAGGTAAAGCGACCAGAACTAATTGTCCTTAATGGGCCTAATTGTCCTTAATGATGAGATGCGGTGTCTGACTCACACCCATTTTCGGGAATACACATACACACACGTCTTGACATGTGAAGAAATTGACAATAAAACAGACTCTGACTTTGACACACATGCAAACAAATGCAAACACGTATGCATGCATGCATGCATGCATGTATGCATGCATACAATGCCACACACGCACACAACCAACGACCTCCTCACTTGATCAGTGTGTGCACGTGTGTGCAGGCTCCTGGTGGGCGCCCCCCTGGCCTGGACGGACGACCAGCAGACAGGTGACGTCTTCAGGTGTCCCATGGACGACCAAAGCGCTTTGAACTCGGGCAGCGCCTGCAGCCGCCTGCACCTGGGTGAGCAACAGGCCCCGCGGGGCCCGTAGATCTGCCGCTTATCCTACCATTTGTTGACTCGATGTCACATGAGCAGGAAACGTATCCGTGGACAACGTGCTAGCGCCGCGTAAAAGCGGGATGAGGTTGGGAATGACGCTCACCGCTGATCACAAGGACGGAAGCTTTGTGGTAAGTTCCACGGTAACCCTCCTCTCACTATGTTGGTTTCTCAGGAACAACAATGATGTTCCCCGGCCGGGTCGGTATAGGGCTTATTATACGAGACATACTTATTCTACGATACATCGGTATTTCTTGTCATCTGGTTTTCGGTCCCTACTACAACGGTCTGCAGCCACCGGTCCGAGGACCGGTATTAGTCACGGGCTATAAAGAAATTCTTGAGAAAAATTCACACGTAGTTTGGACACACCAAGCTGGTCAATCTTCAGACCGTCCTCTTTTGAACTGTCTTGTCCCACGTCCTTCCTCCACAAAATGACCGTTTGGTCACTGGAACGGAATATCACCGAAGGTGCTAACGCACCATCGATGACACGCTACCATGATCAAAACCAATCATTCTGACGTGGTGAATTGGCAAGATGCTATCCCGCGATGATGCAACATGGCACACCACATGGTGACACGTTTGTGTGGTCAGACGTGCGGCCCGCGCTGGTCTCATGAGTGCGGGAGCTCCGTGTACACATCGGGAGTCTGCACTCACGTGGGAGCCGGCTTCCAAACGCTGGAAACTGTCACGCCCGCATTCCAGAGTAAGTGCGTATGGGTGTGTTGGTCTCCGTGCGGTGTCTGTTTTTCGGCATTTTTACACGTCCGTCTGGTGCGAGTCAGGGTGCGAGACCTTTGTGGACCTGGTGATGCTGGTGGACGGCTCCAACTCCATCTACCCATGGACGGATGTCACAGACTTCCTGGTCAACATTCTGCGCAAGGTTAACATCGGCCCCGGGCAGACGCAGGTCAACCTCCTTGTCCATCCTCCTTGTCCATCCTCCTTGTCCATCCTCTTTGTTTGCCCGCCCACCCCGTCATCCCGGACCTTCCTTCTCATCATTCTCATTCTTCTCATCATCATTCCCCCTGTCCTTCCCCTTCTTCCTCGTGCTCCTTGTCTTGGTCTCGTCTCCCCGTCCTCCATGCACTTTGGTCTTTTCTGTTACCATAACACGGGCCTGTGGCCGCACAGGTTGGTGTGGTGCAGTATGGCTCCAGGGTGGTTCACGAGTTCCGCCTGGGTGAGCACCAGACAATGGATGAGGTCCTGCAGGCGGTCGCTGACATTAGACAACGAGGAGGGGAGGAGACCCGCACGGCGTTAGCCATCAACATGGCCGGGTTCGTTACTCTCCTTGCACATCACGTTGCGTCTCTTTGCGTGTTGTGTACCATCTGTGTATTTGTGCGTGCGTGCGTGTTATCGTCGCTCAGGTCACAGGCATTCAAGCGCGGCGGCCGTCCCGGTGCTCACAAAGTTTTGGTGGTAATCACAGACGGAGAATCTCACGACAGTCCTCAGCTCGATGACGCCGTCACACGCTGCAAACGCGACAACGTCACCATGTACGCCATCGCGGTGAGGCCCCGAGACAAAACAGTCAATCCAAACACCTCAGCACACTATAAACGCAACATCATCATCATCATCGTCGTAACGCAACAACAGATGCGCAACATCAACATGTGGGCGGGCAGTTACACACACAGAAACACAACACAATCAAAAGCGACAGCACCTCCTGTGTGTCTTCCACCATGCTCGCACTTTCCGTGTGTTTGCCAATGCAGAAGCACTTCCTGTGTGACTTCCAACATGGTGGCACTTTCTTGTTTTGAGGTTCTGGGCTACTACAACCGCCGCGGCATCGACCCGTCGGCATTCCTGAAGGAGATCCGCTTCATCGCCAGCGACCCGGACCAGGATCACTTCTTCAACGTGACGGACGAGGCGGCGCTCAAGGACATCGTGGACGCGCTGGGAGAGCGAATCTTCTCACTTGAAGGTAAGCGGTGAACGAAAGTGAGCAGATGAACGCCGGCGTGTCTCCGCCCTCAGCAGCCGCTCTTGTGTTGATCAGGAGGCGACGGGCTGGGTCGAGGCTTCGGCCTGCAGATGGCGCAAGCAGGATTCTCCTCGCACCTCCTGCAGGTGAGTTCCGATGCGTATGCTATGATGGATTGCAACATCCACCAGGTTGCGTAACTTCGCCCAAAAGCCAAATCCACTGCTAATGTTAGTTCCTGCATACCGGTGCGACGCGTCTGTCTGTCTGGGAGGCAAAGTGACAGGTTCCGGGCGACAATCCAGACGTTTCCTGGACGCAGCCGTGCGCACTGGAATGAAGCGTCTCCACGGCAACGGCCGAAAGATTCCTGAGTTTGCCGCTCACTGGAGGGGAGGGTGTAGGGTATCACGCACGTGGAATCGGTCAAGGCGAGCGCCGACGTGGAAAGCAGATGTTGGACGTGCTCCCGGCGTGTGTGAGCCGAGCGGAACGTTTGTCATCCTGCTCCATCGCTCCAGAACATTCCTTTCGCACTTTTCCTAGCGACCCCTACAACAGAAACTTCACGTCATTGCCGTCTGCTTCCCGTTGGATGGCAATCGACATTGCCCCATCCATCCATCCATCCATCCATCCATCCATCCATCCATCCATCCAGCCATCCAGCCATCCATCCATCCATCCAGCCATCCCTACCGGCGCCCTGCAATTGCAGGACAGACAGAGAAAAAAAAAAAACACTCGCCAGTCAATGGCGCAGCACATCTCGAAAAACAATAGTGGTCACCAGCCAATGTCAGGCCGCATATGGACAAACACCCGATTGGTCACTCGGGGCTCCTATGGATTGGGGCCACCAGCATGGCGAATGTTAAAGGCGCGTGTTTTCCACACAGGACGGCCTTCTGCTGGGCGCGGTGGGCGCGTACGACTGGAACGGCGCTGTGCTCAAGCGCAACTCGCGTGGCGGCGGAAGTCTCCTTCCCGACCTGTCGGCGTACGGTGACCAGTTCCCCGAGGAGCTCCGAAACCACGCCGCCTATTTCGGTAGGTACAACGCGACAGTGGCCACGCGAGCGGCTGTCCGGCGCTGACGCCGCCACCTTCCGCAGGGTACTCTCTGGGGTCACTGGTGGGCTGGCACGGCTCGGAGGTGCTGCTTGCGGGAGCGCCCAGGTTCAACCACACCGGCAAGGTTGTCGTCTTCACCTTGGATCCCCGTGCAAACGTCAAGGTCCTGCAGGCGCTCGTGGGAGAGCAGGTCCGACTCCGCCCCCAAACGGGACGTCGTCATCAGAGTCCGAGGAAATCGTGCCATTGGGGCCATTTGGTGTGTGCGTGCGTGTGTGTGTTCCTCAGATGGGTTCTTACTTTGGCAGCGTGTTGTTGTCAATGGACGTGGACGGCGACGCGCAGAGTGACCTCTTCCTAGTGGCAGCGCCCATGTACTGCAGTCACGATGCGCATGAGATGGGAAAAGTTTACGTCTACAAACTTAGCACACGTTCCCAGGTCCACACATTTCCACGTATACACAGACAACACGTAGCTAGCTGTATGTGTGCTTACTGTGGCAGGCTTTGTTGGCGTTGCACGGGGCGCTGCTTCCGTCACCTTCTCTGGGTTCCCGCTTTGGAAGTTGTTCAAAACAACGTTCAGGCAAGCAAGGCATATTTGGCTCCGTCCGCCGTGATTGGACCTCACTTGGATTTTATGCCAAAGTATTGCTCTTAAATCATGGAATAATGGTAACTTTGTCATGGGGTTGTATTTTTGGTGTAGGCTCACAAAAGCACCTTTCAAATCACGTTAAAAGTTGTGTTGGGAGCAGACTGAGGGCCTGATGTCATCTTGCTGTGATCCAAATGTGCTCTTGGGCTCTTGATGAAGGATGGCCTCGGTCGGCTCCATCCAGCCTGAAGGGAATCTCTGCTTGTAATTTCCATATCATAACATTTTTCACCTTGTCCAAGGTGAATTTGCCTCAAGGTGAGTAGCAGACGGTAAGTACATCTGTGTTCTCTGAGCTACTTTATTTCCTTGGATTTTTGTATTTATTCATACTGTTCCCTCTTTTTTTTTTTTTTTCGCCTTCCAACACACCCACCCATGACCCTCGTGAGGAATAGCGCTTCAGAAAATGCAATGTATCGCTGAATATTTCACCATCAATCCCATGAAAGTGGCGCATTTAAGTTTCTTGCTACATGGGGGCAATACGTAGATGTATTTGTATGAAGCCAAATGGAAAGAGAGTGTCTTCAGATTTTCTTTCCTGCCGCAGCAGCTCCATTGAGCACATATCGTGCGGTAATTGTGCAGTAAACTCTAACTCGACATGACAGAGGAAACTCTACAGGGGGAAAAAAGAATGAAATGTTTAGCATCGGGTATTTTTAGACAGCCTGTGTTGATCAGCATACTGTGCGTGTCATCAGTTGGAAACCATTGCTTTCTCCAACCTAATGAATCAACATTTACACAACATTATGTATAGTATATATATATATTTCAATCGTGCATGGAAGAAGGAGCCCCCTATCTATCTATCTATCTATCTATCTATCTATCTATCTATCTATCTATCTATCTATCTATCTATCTATCTATCTATCTATCTATCTATCTATCTATCTATCTATCTATCTATCTATCTATCTATCTATCTATCTGTCTGTCTGTCTGTCTGTCTGTCTGTCTGTCTGTCTGTCTGTCTGTCTGTCTGTCTGTCTGTCTGTCTGTCTGTCTGTCTGTCTGTCTGTCTGTCTGTCTGTCTGTCTGTCTATCTATCTATCTATCTATCTATCTATCTATCTATGACAGAGCCGACTGCTGTGTATTTACTCACTTGAGGATCTCATTCCTCGGGGTAGACTTACACTCGGGTTTTTGACATTCGGATGATACTTTGGTGGATCTATTTATGGTGTATTTATATCACTGTGAGAGAGCATGTTTATTTGAAGAGCTTCCTTTCAATTATAATCTATTTTGAAGCACCCATGGGAGATACGTCTCTGTCGATCTGTAAGTTTCCCGTCTCCGAGTTGCACAGAGAAACTTTCTCTTCGGCTTTAAAACGTAGCTGCCAAATCACCTTGTGTTACCATCAAAGTCAGCACTTAAAACGATCGCATGTCCGATGCAAACTCCCAAGGTAGTGAAACAAGTGTCCTTTCTTTGTTCAAGTCTACTGTCTGCAAATCAAACATGAAACCTGCTCCACAATGAAGTTGCAATTCTTACTGTGTGACTACTTTGCAATAACTTTGCCTATTTTCTACACTTCATTAAAGGTCAAATGAAAGAGCGGTGGAAACAAGAGTCTAAAAATCAAGTCCAGTGGTCTTTTGTAAATTGAAATGTGACATCCGGATAAGGAGGCGGCGGCGTCAATGAACGGGTCACGACCAAATGTTAACCGAATAAGAGGCAAAGCAGGCAGGAGCTGCAGAGTGAAATGGCAATAGTATGCTGCGATCCTTTGGCCGTTGCCCTCCTTTGGCCTGCATTCTCTTTTGACTTCCAAGTGGACACCTGAATAAACACACACACATGGCACTTGTGAAATGGCTCCCGTGTGTATAAATGCTTGGGAAAGATGGCCCAACCCCAAATTTGCTCATGCAACTAATCGCCATTTCTCACAAACACCAAAATATGTTTAGTCACAATATGCCTGTGCTGGAAAGATAAACCCCGAAAGGATTAACCCAAACATGTTGAGTGGAAAGCAAAACACCTTTGCTGCGTGTTTGCGAGAACGTCAAAGAGCCACTTAGACACACCAGAATGCTTGTTCAAAACAGTTTGGAACTTGTTAACTGTCTTGCAAAAGAAAGAAAGGAATGGGCCAAACACTTCAAATGTCATCCAAATGTCTTAGCTGTACGCAAACAGCGCTCAATTACATTGCCATCAAAAAATCAAACGTTCACATTTTCTAATTGCTTGTGCTCCCTCACTGTATTTGAGCTGCTTATGCAGCAGCAGCAGCACCAGCACCAGCAGCAGCAGCACCACCAGCAGCAGCAGCAACAGCAGCAGCAACAGCAACAGCAACAGCAACACCACCAGCAGCAGCAGCAGCAGCAGCAACAGCAGCAACAGCAGCAACAGCAGCAGCAGCAGCAGCAGCAGCAGCAACAACAGCAACATCACCCTCAGCCTTACTTTAAATTTGTGCGGGTACTTTATTCATAGAAAAAAATGTAATGATTCTAAATTGGACTGGCCGTTGAAAACCTTGACCAAAGTGATAAGAAAAATACTTTATTAAGGCAAAAGGAGGTACTTGCCACATTTCAGAAACACCATCACTTCAAATGTCCACTTCCTATGTTCTTTGAAAATAGTCTCCTGCATATTTTGTTTGTTTCATTTTGGAGCTGCAAAAAGAGGACAGAGCTTCCTGGCACTCACGTGCTTTCAGTTGTTGAGCGCTGAGTAAATAGACCTTTATTTAGAGTGACATCTCATCCCATGTGTTGCACCCAGCCAGCCAACCCACCCACCCACCCACCGCCTGTCACCTGGAAAAGTCGCATGCCAGAAATGGCATTACGTCACAAAGGCTGCCCATCCTTGACTTATCTCTCGGCTGTGGCGTGACGGCATATTTAACGTCAGCCGGTTCTGCTGCTTGATTTCTGCATTTTGCAGGATGCTCTCGGGGCATATGTTTAAAAGAACCACTTAGCCATCTGTCCCCAACATCCCTTGCAAAAGATGCAACATGCGAGGGAACGAAAATGCATGACAAAGAATCACAAATTCAAGCAAATAGCACATTTTATATTCCAGGAGAATGTTACACAAGTCCAGCATAAGCATGCCATGGCTGTTGGAAGCCAAATCCCTCCCAGCTGCTTATTTACTTTCCTTGATCTTTATGTTCCTCTCAAACGGCTTCCGGAACTTCTATCGGATTGGTTTGTTTGTTTGTTTGTTTGTTTGTTTGTTTGTTTGTTTGTTTGTTTGTTTGTTTGTCAGATGAACCCTTGGAAATGAGTTACTGTGAAATAGTTGTACATCACTGTGAATGTAATGTTTGTTTCGGTCTCATCAGTTGGATCAATAAATCTTTTTGCTCCACTGCATTGTTCCATATTTGATGTATGTAAGTAGAAGGAAAAGTGATGGAGGAGAAACGGAATCCTGTTGCAGCTACAATTAAAAAAGAAAAATATAGTACGTACAGAATGTGATCTTCTGGAGTTTTTTTTTTTTTTTATATATTCTCCCTGGGTTTTTTTTAAAATGTATTCTCCCTTAATCATTTTTTTCTTAATTACATTTTTCATCTTTCCACATTATTACCCTCAAAGAAGCTCTTGCAGTCAACCTGCTGTATTCCGTGCAAACATCTTGTCAACGTTGCTCAGACTCGCAATGATTAAAGCTAAAGCCAGATGTGCTGTGGGAAGAAACACTCATTAGGGATGGGGGGTTTAAACAGCCCCTCATCCCCTCGACTAACAGAGCAGCACCTTTGATTAGGGTTAAACTGAGGTGTCGGACGATGGCATTTAAGACAGGTGCTACCAGCTGTCATCACATCCACCCCGCCCGCCCGCCACTGCAGTGCGCCTATGATCTCGGAGGGACTACTCCGAGTGTCTCTCTTAATCTGTTTATTCTATTATGTCCAGCTGTTCACACCAATCAGTCTTGCGCAACGGTACCAGGCTTTGTCACTGCAATCAATAAAAATAATGTTCATTTGCAACATAGCCACTGCAGTCATTGGTGTTTACTTAGCAATTGTAAAAAGCATACGTGGCAAATTTGGGTAGTGGAAAAAGCAAAATGATTCAACGTATCGGCCCCAAATCTTATAGACATGAACACATGAAGGCAAATTGTGGCCAAGATTCTAGGAGAGATGATTTTTTTTCCCCCATCATTGCTTTTCTGTGCATTCAACTGCTGCATTCATCCTGTGCCAATTTCACTTGCTTTTTGGCACCCTTTCATTTCTTCTGCCTCTGCAGCGAGCACGTATTATCTCCTCCCATGTTTACCATTTGACACTATCTCACCCTGTTCTCAGATTAAATTCTCCTGTATCCCCCTCCATCTGTTCAAAGTATTCTTCTTGTTCATGTTTATCTGTCTTTCTGTTTCTTTTGGATGAAACAATGTCCCACTATTATGATGATGAATTATGCCTTTTGTTGGTTATGTGTTGTCAGATGAGTTCTAATTCATCATCAGCCTTCCAATGCAGCTGTAGTGACTTGAAAAGCAGCATGCAACACGCAATGTGTGCTGCAGCAGCAGCCAGCCAGCCAGCCAGCCAGCCAGCCAGCCAGCAGCAGCTCGTGCTTGAACTATTCCATCTGGACTGCCTGACACACTGATGCAGCACCGCCACTCTGTTTTTGGTACAATCTGAATAATTGAACGGCACTTTTGAACAATGTTCTGTTCGGACACTTTGACTGTTATTCAAATGCCCTGTGGAGTCAGTCAGTGGAGCCGTAGAAGCAAAATAGTAAACAGCTGCGTGGCCACCCGACCGTAGTGCAAGGACAATGACACACGGGCAAATAACTATGTTCAAGTATTTGTTCAAATTTGTCTTAAACAGTTCTCTGGCTTAATGGGGGGGGGGGGTATTAACCTATATGTCTTATTCTTTTATATCACAAAAAAGTGTGTACCACTGAGTATTGCATCCTGAGTATTTTGAATTATTTTATTTTTTTTCCATCTAATACAGTCTGTCTGGCTTTGCGACATCTTTGTAACGTGCGCAATCGTTTTTAACAGATGGCATTTTATTAATCATGGTGGAATTGTGCCTCCGATTGTTGTATTCGACCACAAAGGAAGCTCCATTTCATTCTGAATAGGTCTCTGATTTTCAGACGGATGATGAAATCTAATCGTCTCTTTTTACCATTACATATAGTAGCTCTTATACAATCATGCTTGACAATGGTCAGAGGCGGGCTCTGATACTACGCTACAATATATGTGGATATATCTATGAGTGGGATCAGTGAAAATGTCTACCAATCTCTATTATACAATGCATGATTAATACTAAAAAAAAAACAAAAAAAAGACCGGCTTTTATAAATCATGTCACAAATGGGGACCGGTGATTGATGGTGAGACAGAATCTTAATTTGTGTCGGAAGGCGCTCTGCACTGGATGATCAATGCAAACAATGCGACAAAAAGAGTTAAATCACGGTTTTTCTCTCTTTATGTCTGTCAAAGGTTGAAAAAAAAAAGGCTTTTTGTGTGTGGGATGTGTGTTGAGTTTTTTTATGGATCCCGAGTAACCTCTTCAAAGTCTTGATGCATATGATCAATTTAGCAAACTGCACGGTCATGTTTCATTTGAGGTGGACAGTTGGAATTGAATTCAAGTGTTTGTAAATATTTCACCATCCAAGCAACACACACACAAACACAATCCTGCATATTTCTTCGTGGCTCCTGGCATTTCGGCTTATCGCAGCAGACAGATGTTGCCAATGTTGGATTTAAAGTGCACTCTGTATGCCCATGCCCAAATTAATTGAAATTAGCTTTCTAAGTAATCTAGTTAGTGTTCAGCAAACACTTTTAATAGCCGTGCTATACAATTCCAAAGTCAGGAGGACCAGCGATAATGAATGTACTGTGCATTTTCATTCCAAATAAGTTTTTTTTTTTTTAGCACTAATGGAACACCAGGCACTTGCTAGTCTTTTGAATTAATGTGGAGCCAAAAAAATGAATGCACCGTTCAGCAAGTGTGCAAATTGCAAACTGTTTTTGTATGTGAGCCCAAATCTGACAAAAAAAAAAAAACATAACTATTGTATGAATTGGAAATTCACTATTCCAGTCCAATTTGCCGCTATTTTTTTTTCCAGTCAGCATTAACATGTAGTGCTGTCACTGCTGTCACTGATCAGAACCTCGGACAGTTCCCTTTATCTGCTCCTGCCCCTCCCATCCTGTTATGCAGTGATCAGCATTGATTGGCCGTACCTGCACCTTTTCCACACCTGTTCCCAGCTCGTTAGCCGCCCTATATAAACCCCGGCCACCCCGCGCTCTGTTTCAGTTGGTCGTGTTGCCCTACCTGTTGTCTTGCTGCGTTCTTAGCAGGTACGCTACCCGTCCGCTGTGGGTCTATCCATACTGTTGCTCAACCTGTTATCAAAAGTCAAAGTCTGCTTTATTGTTATCGGTTCTCCACTACCCCTTTGCTTTCAATTACCCTTAATCCAAGCTACACATCATTGGTACGAGCATGGAACTTCCCATATCTCTGAATAGAAAAGGTTGTTAAATCTAATTGGGAAAAAAAATAATAAAAGCAAAATGCTGAAGGGAAAAACATCAATGTGTTCAAGTTATTCCATTAAACATGATCGATGTTTGCATTAGCTTTTTTTTCTCTTACCTTCCAAACAAAAATGTAAATCACTGCTTCATTTTTGCAGACAAAATTTGTAGTGAATGATGTTAAACTATGAGTGACTCTTTTCCAAGCAAAAGACAATCATGGATGAATTTGTCTCTCCTGGGGCTAGCTGGAAAAAACATTCTTCACAATTCCAATTTAGAATATGAAATACAATGCTGAGGGTGCTACACAGATTTGTGATGGGCCCTCCTTCAACCCTGCATAGCACCGTTCCTGACATTCTAACCAAAAAAAAAAAAAAAGTAAAGTGTGAACCCTGCAGTTGAGTCAAGTCAGCAAATAACTAATCGCCATTCTTTCATACAATCTTTTTTAAAAGGGAACTGTTCAAAGTCAAACTGTAATTGCGCGTGTTACAAAAAGTTCCGTTTTGTCGGTCTGACACTATCTCACTTCTCTCACTGCTGATAAAATGAGTGGTATTGAACCAAGCGAGCGCAACAAGGGAAGAATTAAAGGTCACGGTGCAGCAGTTAATCTCAACATGGTGAAGCAGAGCCAGCAGGAAGCCGGAGAAGAGCTTATCTCTTTCTTCTCCTTCTCTCCCTCATCTCGTTGCACTCAAAGCAATGCTGTGTTGTGTTCTGCTGAAATTAAATACACAATGTTGTTTACATTGCCATTTCACACTCGTGTGAATGTATACGGATATCATTTGGATGGTTCATTTGCTTCGGGAGCAATGTGGATGGAAGCAGACGAGACAATAAAAGTGAGATGAAATGATATTTATTTGGATTTTGCTCTCTTTCGGTGCACCGGAATGACTGTAAATACAAAGGTGTTTGTGAATAATAGCAAGTCATCTGGAATGAAAATCAATTTCTTTGGCGCTTATTGCTCAGACCCAACCAGGATTGTTGGGGACTGATAACAATGGAATTCACAACCATTCAGAGTGCTGTTATAAAGTTGCAGTTGGCTTTCAGAACTTTGGAAAATTCTCGCAGCAATGTTATGTCTTTGAAGTAGACTATTTGAAATTGTATATCTGCTTTTAATGGCGCGGCCTTGACATAAGCTTCTTTTTCCACACTGGAAGGCCAAGTCACCCGGAAAGGCAGAAAAAAAGGAAGAGGAAAGGAAAATCACCAGCACACACTCAAACACCATTAAAGCTGGAACTTGAGAGGGAAATAGGATGAAATATTCTTTTAGGTACCTTGATGCAAATGTGACATTACAAAAACAGAGCTTTGTAACATGAGCCAATGAGATATATGTAGAAGAACTTCTGTTCCAGTTTGTTTGGTGATTGGTTTTTTTCTTTGCATTCCCAAGCAAATGTTCGAAATCTATATCCAGAGCACCTCTGGAAGAAGAGAAAAAACAATGCAAGAATGAAATATAGAGGTGGTTGCTACAATAATAAGTCAGTTACAGGTGTTATATGCTAGTTAAACGGTGTCTGTATGGATGAAGTGTTGCCGCCGCCGCAAGCCCAGCCAGCCCGACCGACCGAGTACATGGCTTTGTTGCAGCTTCAGCTCAATGTGTGGAAGATGGTTACCAGGCAACAGCTGCATTTTGTCTCCTGTTTTATGGTGGAGTCAGAAATCTCTGGCTTTCTCCACAAATGTGTGTGTTTTTTTTGAAGTTATGCTCGATTAAGTGTTAACTGTCTCTTTATTGAGTTGAAAAGCTGCAGTAGAATAGAATAGAATAGATCTTTATTGTCATTGTCACACATGTACATTCTTGTGCCATAGCACATCATGCTTCTTATAGCAAGTTGTCTTGCTAGCTTCTACTCAGGTCAATTTCAGACTTCCATGTGTTAAGCACACGGACTCAAATCTACATTAAGAATGAATGCCGAGCTGGTATGTATACATATGTATATAAACATACACACACTGTCAGTGGAGGCAATTCTCAGACAGAAAAGAACTTTGAGTTTCTGTCACGTCTACCTGCATGAGTCACTGATGGCATTCCACACAACCTGCCAAAAATCTCATTATGAATTAAAGGCATGTTACAAATTCTCTTTTCCTTCTCCCACTCCCAGAGCGAGCACTCAAACACTTGACGCAACCTTTCTATTACTACTCTCCAAATCAAAAGCATTCAGTTGATTCTCAAGGCCTTTTACTCACCCTTCAGTTCCCTGCTGATTGTAATGATAAACCCTAACCTTAATAAATAATGGATAGTGGAGGGCTTGTTTCTCAACATTCATCACTTTTATTTCCCGCTTCTATGCTGTAGACACACACACACACACAATGTTGAGGGGGGAAAAAAATATGAAGACACTGACCACTTCCATGAATTCTCACAATAATGATTAACAATGATGGATATTTGTAATTGTTTAATAGCAGAGGCGAGTGGAGTGGAGTCCATTAAAACGTGCATGTGTGGCAGGCATTACACAGTGTTGGGCAATAAACATGGCCTACTGTATAATATATAAATATTTTTCTCTCTCTCTCTCTCTCTCTCTCTCTCCATCCACTCACCCACCCGTCTATCTATCACTTAGCAGACCTACAAATTGAAAGTGCCAGTCATTTTCCTCACATTGTGTAAAAGGAGCGCAGCAATTAGCCAATTCATTTCGCAGAATGGAAACTTGACTTCACGGTGAGAAGCAAAGGTTGTAAGCGGTGAAGTTAGTGTTCCTCATTACGCAGATGTCCTTAGGATAAACTCTTTCTCCACTAGCTAAAGCTTTAATCAGTCAAATATTCATATTTCACACCAGATTTGTTACTTTGATGCTGTGTGGCAATTGTGGTTCAAGAAAAGTTCAGCGTTTTCCTTGAAGCATATGTTTGGTCTGCATAAATCAATGTGTGTGACCCTTTTTGCTCAGAGATGGCCCATAAGCTTGTACTATTCTTTTTCCTGCAATCGGAAATTGCCACACAGCTCAGAAACAATTAGCTTTGTGAAAGTGCCGTCCATCGGTTGGGTAAATCGACGCATTTTCATTCTTTTGGAACCCTAAGGATGTTTGTGATTGAATCATAATTTACCATTCTGGGACATTAGTCAAGAGCTGCATCCACCCGTAAGGAAATCCTGTTTCAACTGCTGACATGGACTCAAAGCTGAAATCATGCGCAATGCTCTGATTTGTTGTGGCTTCACTCTAGCATCCATTTTCCATAGCTCTTCTTCACTTTAGCGCAGGTGGAGCCTTATCCGAGCTGACTTTGGGGCTGGACTTCATGCAAATTTTGCAAACCAGGGTGGAAGCACAAGTTCATGGAGAAATGACATGCCAGCACAAGGGAGAAGATGCAAATTCCGCAAGCTGAGCAATGACTCGGAGACATCACGACTGGGAGGCAAATGTCCCAACAACTAGTGGGCTGTTTTGATGACTTTTTTTTTTTCTCCTCCCGAGAACCTTGACATGGGAACATGCTGACCTCAGTAACGTCTGAAACAGCTTGTCTCACTAGGTGGTTCAAGGGGTTAAGGAAATCAACCTGAGGGGCCTTTGCATGGTCCACTTCCATATTCCATGACGCCGTAAGCAGGGGATACAAATAAAAGACGAGACGCAAAACTGGGAACAGCAGTTTCTGAAAGAGCTAAAGCTTATTGTCCGTAAGTATTATGATGAAATGTCAAGGTCCACAAAATAAGTTCACATAAGGGTGTTGTACTTTGCTGTTGCTGTTTATAGCCCATAGCCTAATTCTTCTCATAAATGGATGCAAAGTACTTTGCTGGCGACCTCAGCGTATTCACTGAGCTGGCTAATTATTGATCATAACTTCAGGACTTTGGCTTACGATGAATATGCACATCCTACCTTCAATCTCATGATACTACTGCTACCTAGTGTATGACAAAGCTCCTCTTGTTCACCACTTCCTCAGATTAAAGTCAAGTGATCCACCTCCGCCAACACCATGTCGGTCGGCTTCATCCTCTGCTACCACGAGATTTTCATCAGTTGTCAGTCAAGTCGGGACTTGATTGATGATCAGATGAAAAGGGATGATAGGTGCTTGGAGATAAGACAGGAGCGGAGAGGCGAGGAAAGCAATCATAGGCTTCTTTCTCCAGATTCAAATCTTAACTTGATTTCATGACATATCGTGTGCAAAAAGCAACAACCTGCCTCATTTTTTCCATTTTCAACCTGACTATACCAGACCAATTCTTTTTCCGACAGTCAACGTATACCAACGCGAATCTTTGTGGTTTCCGCTTGACACCTTTTGTCGAGCCGTATGTTTCTGCATGTGAAATCTCACTGGACCTAATACGGACACACCTGTGTCGGAAATGTTGCCATAAAAGTGAAATATATCAATATAGAGGTGTGTTTTCCAGCATTTTTACAATCTAAACTAATTCACTGCTACCAATCCAGCCACCCGCGTGAAATGAATAACTGCCGCACAGTTCATTAGGGTGGGCTAAGGGGACAAATGCTTTTGTCTTGGTGTCTGGAATGGGAGCGCTCCACTAACCCAAAACATCTCTTTTGGCACTGTTGTGGGCAATACCATGGACAAGAGGATTGATGAAAGCACCAAAATGCAGATTATGAGGGTTAAATGACGGCAACTGAGGTGAAAGTGACGCTTCTACAGAGATAAGTCAAGAAATTACAAGTGCAGAGTATTTTTTTATAAGTGAAGCGCTGGTTCCTTTCAAAAGGTACAATCCGAGTTGGGGATTAATGGACATTAATGGACTAAGTGAGACGCTATCTGGTGGAGACGAGATGACAAGATTATAAAGGCTAGAGATAGAGGTGACAGGGAAACAAGGACATAAGTGAAGGAAGATCAGGTGGATAGTTAAAGGAGCAGAGTAATGCTCGACTATCTGTCTCACCCGCAGGGTGTGCAACAGAGAGATTAAGTGAATTAAGTGAGGCGCCTTCTCTCCTGAGGGGGCCATTTTATCTTGTGTGTGTGTGCGTGTGACATCACTTCTCACACAATAGGCCAACGGCACAAACGTGTGCAGAAATGTGTGCAACAATGCATGGACTGTGAATCCTTTCTGCTGAGATAGAAAAATAACCCTGATACGCAGAACCCTTTGATTTTTAGTCCGTCATTAATCACCTTGCCGGAGTTTAACATCATGCAGCATTACGACAAAATGTTCAAAAAAAAAAAAGCAATTGAGAGTTTATGTCTTGATCTGTCAAGTTGTTAGGGAATGGATAAACTACATATATCACTAGTCCCTAACATTCAAAAGTAGTTACCCTTATAATAATATCTCTCCTGCAATTTTTGCAACCTTACCAAACAATTTTAGTATGCGCTTCATTCATTTCCAATGCACTGATTGCCTTTATCAAGACAACAATGCAAAAACATAACATGTTAGATACAGCAAACCTTTTGTACCTTTTGATACTATACTTGTTCGTCAGCGCAGGAGCAAAGTTGTTGCAACGGTGTTGGTGACAAATGGAATTGACCTATTGCGCTACAAAAGGGAAAATTTCATTTGAGCAGAATAATAAAAGCTCCCTGCTGACAGCGCAATCACTCTATTCAAAGTTACTGCTCAAGTGCTTTGATGAATTGCTTCTAATAGTCACTCCTTAATTGCGCTCACAGGAAGGAACATCATTCATTTCCCTGAGTTGATGTTCCACAACAGGCAGCAGTTGAAGAAATTCACTTGTCATGTGCTTGAAAACAAAGAGGAAGGAACGCCTTTCGCCAGGAGGAAGCTAAGTCAATTATTTCCTGCACTGAACGAACCATGAGTAGCCAGCCATTCAGTGACTATCTATCCATCTATCTTTTTGAAGGCCTCCGTAAGTTCAAGTGAATACGGGCGCCTCAAGCCGAACGGGACGTGGATGCCTCCCTCGGTCATCTGCGTAAGCAGCTGCCGACGGTATCGGACAAGAGCGATACCAGTACCGTGGCACTGTTGGAGCGCAAGATCCAGGAATGGCCTTTGGACATCCTTCTGGAGGAGCTGGAAATCCATCACAGCGAGGAGATAAGCAGGATGGCTTCCCAGCGACCTGACACAAGGTTCACATCTCGTTCACATCGGCTCTGCCACCACTTGGAAAAGAAGCCCAAGCTTGTTCCAAAAGTGCTCTGACCTGCAATGACAACGTGGTCCAGTTGAATGCAATTGTGCACTAGGAAGCTAGGACCTATGGGATCATTTGGAATGTTTATCAGATGGTTTAACATGACTCCTGCGCCACCACGTCGTAATTTCAAAGTCAAAATCAAATGAAGCTCACTGATGGGTAAAATGTGAAGGCTTACTTGCCCTCTGGAGGGATGATGATGATGATGATGATGATGATGATGATGATGATGATATGTGGCCTTTTTCTGCCTTTGGAAAAAATAGAGAGTCTTTAAAATTGGCTGGGAAGTTCTGTGCTGAATGGTTTTTTTTTTTTTTGCAGCAGCAGCAGCAGCAGCATTGTAATGAGGCGCCATGCTGGACACCTGACAGAGGACACTTTAATTATCAGCTGCCTCGTGTCGAGCCAATGAAGACTCTTTCTGAGAGGGTCACCTCAAGTAGTGGATGGAGTATGCCAAAAAGCCCCCCCCCCAACCCTCAGGTACAGCTGATTTGTCTCTGCTAGTCTTCTGCAGATATTGATGTCTCTCCGCAAAGTGCAAGAAAGTGCATCCCCAGGGTGTGTGGAAGACTTCCTGAGAAGCAGATCCAGCTGGATAGGCTGCACGGAATACATTATGCAATGCCCAAACAATTCTTCATATTTATTTTAAGAGCCACAGATATGAGATATTTATGCCTGAGACACTTTTGTCCATGTGGCCCCTAGCTATCTTTAATTTTGCACTCGTATGTTGCATGCATATTCCTACCCAGGTGTGATAAAGTGCTTTTTATGCGGGTGATACGTAAGTCATTCCAAATTCCAGTAAGGCAAAAGAAAGGCAAAACACAAATCTAAAGTGAATCTTTGACATCCTGAGCTGGTACGAGCTCCTGAAAACTTGTAAGATTTGCAAAGGTCGTATGTAAAATCATGCACACTACTAGTTCAAACTTCAGATGTGCATTTGCCTCCAGATATGCTTGGAATATGTTTTCTTAAATTGTTTAACCTTTAAAGGCCGTCTGAACGGAAAGAGACGGTCGGTGTGTGTCGAATTCTTTGATTTATCAATGCCGTAGTGGCGAATTAAGTTCCAATTCTTTCAGCGGCTAGAAACTAGAAATGCCACAGCATGAAAATGAAGATACGACACGAGCGCCGTCCATAAAATATGGGCCTGGCGTTTTTGAGGCTTATTGTTCTGGAAAAATTGTGTTGACTTTGACAAATTGCTTGGCGTATTGATAAGCGCCTGGGCTCAAACTTTATCTTGCACGTCTGCTGATGGATGCTCGGGCTCAGAGTAAATGAGTCATTGGGAATCATTTGTGCTACATTTTCCATTTGCGTGCATCTGCTCATGATCTGCCGGCTTCTATTTGGGCCTGATTCTCTCAATCATTCTCCTCCTCGTACGTATGGATGTAGCCACAGCACCGCACCGCACCGGGGTAGTGAGTCAGTCAGTGCTCTGGGCTGGGAGTGGCCATTGTCAAAGCATATGTCAGGCCTTTTGTGTGCATCCTGGGAATTGGTGTAACAATACTGTCATGGTGAGTGTCCTCACATCAAGAACCTCAATCTGTCTATGGAGATATAGGGAATTTACACCGGCCAACTCTGCCTCGCTCAAGAGAAAGGGGAAGCAGGGGTCAAGGCACGCACGTACTCTGTGGGGACTTGGCCAAGAAAACGCCTTCCATGCTAAATAACCTGAGGTGGGCTGCCAACCTCCTGTTGAAGTGTTCACAGATGAACAATTCAAGACCAATCAGAGCCTCAACATCTGAAAGTGTAACAAGATGAATGCAGTCTTGCTATTTTCTCCATTGTCCCCCGCATTTGCTCTCTTTTTCTAAATAGCGATTGATGGAGCTGGCCTTGCTGGTATCATTCTCTAGCTCTGTCACTCATTAGTATCCCCCTCCTCTCTCTCTCCACTTTGTGTCTGGGTTGCGCTCAGAGTGTGATGGATGGGAACCGAGCAGCTCCTAGCGAATCATTCCGACTGTCAATAAAAGCTGAAAATGCTTTGAGCCGCTGGCTGGCTGGCTGGCTGGCTGGCTGGCTGGCTGGCTGGCCGGCCGGCTGGCTGGCTGGCTGGCTCGGTGCAGCCTGGCTGCGTAATGGTGTGTTCCAGTGTGTAATGGCTGGAAACGGATTATTTTGCTGTGTAATAGCTTGAAAGCCACATGGCTGAATTTCTGAGGCAGAACATGTCATGAGCTCGCTAGCCCATTCCGGATCAACTTTGGACTATGTCTGAAAGAAATACAATATCATAAAAAGCTGTGGTGCAATTTTCTGTTGGAATAAATGATTGCATGTATTTTCTAAAGTCTATGACCTGGCGGACTATTAGTAGCAAAAGATGGCTTACTTGTTGGAATCGTGGATGAATTCTATATACAGTGTATGACTATGATTGTGTGATTAGAATAGTCAAAGTATGTTGTTAGAAAGACTGAGTGTGGCAGAAAGGAAAGAGCAAAATTGTGAGGAGAATATCAATTGGCACACGCTGGCTGGCTGGCTGGCTGGCTGGCTGGCTGGCTGGCTGGCTGGCTGGCTGGCTGGCTGGCTGGCTGGCTGGCTGGCTGGCTGCCTGAAGGTGGAACAGTACAAGTGAGCTGTTAAAGTGCAATTGACCAAGACAAAAAAATAAATCAAATAGATGTTGAGGTAGAGCTGAATGGGAGACATTGATTTTGATTTGGCCTGGTAAAATAATCGCAAACAGGTTGTTGTCGAAATATTAGCGGCGTTCAATCCAGAGGATAGCGACGAGCCGCCTCTTGAGGCAAAAATAAGAGCGAGAGAGGATCCTCACAATTACAGAGATTACCCAAGTGCAATAGGAGCGAAATGGCAAAATGTTGACGGACTGTGTGCCGGTGGAAATGCACTTATCTTTTGTAGGGACAAAGAGGGATGCATCTTCCTGATGGCATAAGACTGAAAATGCAGCACAGGACAGACGGACAGACAGACAACAGTTTGTTTCATTCAGCAATTTGAAATGACCACGAGAAACACAGAGTCAGTCAAACTTGAGAAGCAGTGGAAGCATTTATCGTACGCTGCATCTCTGTGGCTGTGAGTGAATTTTAGTGTTGACATCATTTTGATATACATAAGTGCCAATGTTCAGCTCACTCAAGTTGAGTCATGTTGTAAATAGCAATGTGACCATTGAGAATGATGATACTAGCAATTTGTGTTTCCTGCTGGCACTTACTTTCCTTAAGTGTGTGTCTGTGACCTCGATTGAATGTTTGTGAGTCAGCCACTGCTGTGTCCCCTGTAGTGGAGCTTCACATTAAAAAGCACATGGTGGAATTCTCGCCTCACTTACCCCAAACAGTCAAAAGTCTTTTTGCTCCTCTCCGCTAAACACTATCAAAGCTCGTCTGCTTGTGCGCTGACAAGTCCCTCTCTGCTAGTTGCCTTCTCTGAAGGTGTGATCAGTTGCAGTGGAAACATAAACAAAGTAAGTCGGAACAGGCACATGGAGTTCTTGTTACTTTTGCAGCCTGTTTGACTTTTTGACTTCTTCCATTATACTTCACTTCTGTAACTTGAAATGTTTGGAGCATAATGGCAAGATTTGAAATCAAAATAGAATATTTCAATACATCAGATTGATCCATTACATGTCATCGAACAGCAAACGCTTGGGACTGCCGAGCACGTTTTTGAGCTTGCAAAAAAAGGGAGTTGTGTCTCGTTCAAAACGTTTTTTTCTTGCTTGTCTCCAAGAAACTTCCACCATGTTTCACCAGGCAATATGTCAACGCAGCCGCCATTTGGATGGGGCCAAAACTCATCAAATATCATTGGTAAAATTGAGTTCATTCATTTCTTTTCTGAACTGCTTATCCTCACGAGGGACACTGAAATTTAAGACAGCCGCCTAATCAAATTGGAAAAATATAGTACATAATGTCTCCTTTCAAATGTTCCTAATAATAATGCTTGGGACAAGGAAATGGGTGCTATCATCAAAAGATGTGATTTTTTTTCTGATTTCATCACTACAGTGCAGATGAATGAAAGCTTTGAACTCTGCTTTTGTGTTGGCTCCAAATAACTATGTCAATGCGTGAAAGGTATTATAATGCTGTCTTCTCTCCTCAACCTCATAAATACATCGCTGGCCTAGAAAGGACACACTGATACTGTCCTCCATCCATTATGCATGTGTTAGAGTTTTTACCAGAAAATATAAGCATACAGCACTCAACTTAGCTTTTTTTTCCCCCCTTTGCTTGTCAGACAGTGAATGCTGCAAGTGACTAAGATTGATTTGATTATTTCCGCAATCTGGCAGCGTGTGCCACACAGCTGCCGTTGCTGCCGCCGCTGCTGCTGTGGCTTTGGAAATGATACAGCACATTTTAAAGTGTCAGGGTAGCTGTCATTCTGATTTTATTGAACAAATGTTTGGTTTTGGTGGTGAATTTTTAATAGAGTTTAATATTCCAGTTCCATCCAAACTTTGAGTAGTGGTGCAACCAAAAAAGAAGGTGGTGATAAATTCATATGAATGTCCATCTCAATGAAGGTGTACACAACCTTTTTTTTTGCTAACCTGTCCTTGCCCTTTTCTTTGTCACCTTCCTTCTTTGCTCAGCTTGTATTCTCTCTCTCTCTCTCTCTCTCTCTCTCTCTCTCTCTCTCTCTCTCTCTCTCTGCATATTTCATGGTGTCTCCGTGGCTTTATGACGTAGCCGTGCTTGTATGCTCAAGTTGTCTTGAGGCAGAAGGGTGCCATAGTATTTCATTTGAGGGTTATCCACAAACACACACACACACCAACACACGTAGAGCCAGTCTGAGACTTAAACAATGTGAGCTCCCACAGGTAAGGTTGTCTGTTTTCCCCATGCACAAACAAGAGCCACACAAGCATACTTATGCTAACATGATGTCAATCAGCTCTCACTTGGTAGACGCTGATAAGCCCTCCGTGCTTATCCCGTGACATATTTGTCCTCCGTATGCACGAAGCCGTGGGGAGGGAGATAAGGCGCGTTGAGCTCAGAGGCCTTGTCGCCAACTCCATTTCTCTAAGAATTCGGGAATATTGCCTTTGTTTTTTTCTTTCTGTCGTGCAATCAATTTGTCTCCCCTTCCTTGGTGGAATTTTGCTTGATGTCATGGTGCTGACAAGGCATTGAGTGTGGCAGGCAGGCAAGGAAAAGCAATCACCTGTGAGGCTAAATAGATTCCTCAATGAGGTGGTGTTAATTGCGTGCTCCACTGGCAGCTTGTTAAACACGGGCCACCGCCGACAGACACATAGCCTTTGTCACATGGGAGCCATTCCATTCTCAGAGCGACACGAAGCCTCAAAGCAACACGGCACTCCATCAAAAGCTGTCAACGTACACTTGTCTTTAGTCTCACAGATTCATTTCGGAGCTGGAATAAGGTTTGCCTTTTTATTGAAGCGTGTTTTATTTTTTAATTGCGTTTGCTGTCTTTATTTCTTGTTTTCACTGTCTCACTTCAGCCCTTTCTATGCAGCTGTGGTTGTTGAGCTCTATGAATATTGTGGAATTATGTCTACATTGTTACGATCTATCTAGTTAGTATCAATGATATACATGTAGTATATTGGTTGTGCATCTACATCCTCACTGCAGATTGATTTGAGGATTCGTGCAGGTGGCTGAGTTGATTTGGAGGACCCACACAGGTTTCGAATGAATAAGAAATGGACGGAACTTATGGCCCACAACGAGCAGCTTCAAACCTCCAGGGAGACTGAGAAAAGATAAACTTGTAGTATATAGCCAGTGAAGAGGAAATGGGATTGTTTGTTTTAATGAGCCGTTGACTGACAGTATTAAAATGACATTTCATCTTTTCCTAGGGGCATCTGAGTTTGTGTCCCACGAAAGAGTTTTTATGACGTACCATGGTTTTGAATGCATCTGATGCCAATGACCAGATTGTGAAGAAGCGTGGCCCACTGATACGGTGCAGTGCATTGTCAATGTCAGCCAAGTATATTTGGAGCATGTCTCCACTACCAGGTGCAAAGGCTATCATTGTGCTACAGAAAATGATCAATCGCGAACATGCCGTTGTCACTGACCTTAAATGAAGCCTCACTGTCGTCCATTATACTGCAAATGTGGTCAATTCAAATATAATAGCACAAAAGAAACAATGATTAGTTTAATTGTACCTTGATTCTTATCATTTTGCATGTTCCCTTGGTAATGTTGTTTTTTATTTGATTTGAAGATAATTAGTGTATCTGCTTTAACAGCATGACCTCCTGTTTGTAAATGTGTCACTGTGAACTTTGTTGTTGTTGTTGTTATTGTTATCAGCCGTACCATTGCGCAGCCATCCGAAAATGACTCTAAGTGGGAGGCTTTATGGCCGGCCACCCTGCTGCTTGGAGACCTTCAATTCTACCAGCTAATCATAAACACAGGCAGCAAGAAGACTAAAAGAGTGTTCATGCTAAAAGAGCTTTTCCGATTCACTTGAATCAACTGTTGCGACAATCAGATAATCAACTCTAATTCGACGATTCATTGGATTGGCTAATTGCCATAAAACCCATCTTGAATGACTTCAGAGTGGCAAAATAATAAACACAAATGCAGCGTTCCCTTGCCATATCGCACTTCACCTTTATGTGTGTACTATATTGTGTTATGGCTTCTATTTTGTAATTATGAAAGTCTTGAAATTGCGCTTCAGATGGATCCCGTTTGATGTAAAGCCTCGCTGTGTGCCGCCATGCTGGTAATTGAAAGCATGTTGGCTCACAAAATCTCCTGCTGTCCAAATCAATTGGTGACACGTAAGGCGCCAAGCACATTTATCATATTACCTTGGTGTGTGTTGCTTGTTGGGGTCCCGCAGTGTTAAGTGGTTGTGACAAAGGCTTTACTTGTTTGTACCGTGGGGTCTTTTCAAGCTTGCAAGATCAAAGTTCCTGTTGGTCAATAAGGGCTGAAGCCAAAAACAGCCAGCTGTTAGAGAAACTGTTATTTTTTAACAAGTGTCTTGCGCACAGACATAAAACACACACACAGGAGGATGCATGAGAGAAACTGCATTGTGAGAGAATCGGAGTGGATAGGATGGTCTTTTGTTTTTTGCAAAACGCATGAATTATAGCTTTTAAATGATGTGAAGCCCGCATCAGCAAACGCAGGTATCCATATATTCAACAAATATGATAACGCTAAAAAGCTTTTTGCCCCTAATCACTATTGACCAAAAAATCGGATTTTGTTGTCATTGATAGATGTGTTGATGCTCTTACTGACGTTTGTCAAATATAACATCAAGGGTGACAAATGTGAAGGGCTACTGAGAGACAAAAAGCAAGATAGACGAAATATGGACTTGTTTCAGTGTCACGGACACTAGTTGTATTATTCCCATTTTTACACTTTGTCAAACATGCTCTAGATTGATGGATGGATGCGGTAAGGCAGGGAAACCCTGAAAAATATATCCATCATATAGGCCATTCATTAGGAGCTGTCATATCTTTTTTTCAAACCAATATGCCAGTGGGCCAGCATGGTCTCCTTTGTTTCCAAAGCAACTGCAGTAGCCTGCCACTGTGCTTCCTCCCAGGCCGACTGCAAAGGGCATTAAGTAAAAATGGATGGATGGATGGATGGATGGATGGATGGATGGATGGATGGATGGATGGATGGATGGATGGATGGATGGATGGATGGATGGATGGATGGATGGATGGATGGATGGATGGATGGATGGATGGATGGATGGGTGGGTGGGTGGATGGATGGATGGATGGGTGGATGGATGGATGGATGGAAAAAGAGGTCATTTTGGTTTCAACCAAAGTGCAAAGAAGAATCCCCTATGTACAAATGAAACCATGCTCATCACTTTTTTAACCTCTTGTCCTTTCATTTAAAACTTTGCCTTGAGATAAATCAAAGCACACTTAAGTAGATTATATGGCTGCTCTGGCCAAAGGGAAGGCGCTGCTAGCCCTGCGTGAAGGAGAAGAAATGTAATCACTTGTGATGGAGGCCATTTAGCAACCTTTGTGAATGCCTGAATCATGCATGACCTGCAATCAATTTGATATATCAAACCTATAACACACTCACTGTACTAGCTCTATTTTTCAAAGCTACCCTCCCTGTATTTGCTTGTGTGGTGAAGTGATGCACATAGGCCTGCTTTTAGTTTTTTCGTGTGATGGTTTTGAAAGACAGCAGCAATTTCCAGATCATAATCCCCGCAGATTAAATGCATTCAACTCATGAAGTGTCAAGAAATCAAGTTCATTCGATATCAGATTGCCTCTTTCAAAACAAAATGTTTCCAGAACGCAATTATCAATGACTTCAGATTAAGGTGTTACACAACATGCTCAACTGGGTCGTCACGCCACGCAAAATCAAAATATGGATGACTGTGCTGTCTCTTCTATTTTGGTGTTTGCTTCAATGGAAGCTATTTGCTATTCGACAGAGATCATTTGACATTTAGTGTGCAGGTAAAATATGTAGAAGGGCTGCAGCATGCATGCGCTGGTGCCCACACGCATGCCAGCTGCTCCAATGACCAAGTGAAAAGGATCAAGCTACAATAAAAATCGAAAACATATATTCATTGATAAATGAATTCAGTCATGTGGTGTATTGGTTCCAACACTTGGAAGACATTGCTGTTACTACTGTGCGCTCATTCCGAGTAGAACAAAGTCCAAGGAACGACAAGCGTGCTTGGAACAGAAATATCAAATGGCGTAGCTTGCAGAACATGAAGTGTACATTTTTGCCCTTACTTGATGCTGATGACTTGCACCAAAATGGAATCAGCCACGCATCTGGACATTAAGTGAGCCGATGGAAAACGCATTTCCATCTCATCATCAGTCATGGCGGAGAGCGGGACCGGCCGGGACTTATTGTTTTTATCAACAGCCCGAAAATGCCGCTCCGCATTTCCCCTCATTTGTGTAGCAATAGTTGATGAGGCAAACACACTTTGAAAATGACATCGTGAAAAAGATTAGTTGGGATTAACCCAACAGTGGAGTTTGCAGAAACTTGTTTCTATTTTCTACACTTTATTGAGAGAGCTACTTGATATTCTCTGGCGCCTGTGGGCACCCAAATACGTAAATGCCTTTTGGGGGGGAGAATTGATGACTGAGGGTAATGTAAATATTGCAGAGAGTGAATAAATAAAAACAGGTCGAGCAGTCATGATATTTGTTTTCATCCAAGGCAAAAGGGTACCGCTATAGGTCCATCTGTGCGCACGCCTGATAAATACTGGAAAAGTGACTCGTCTAAATCATTTCAACGGTCAGTGAGCGAAACAAAACATCCCATGATTTTTCAAAATGGAAATAAGGGCAATGATATTTAACAGCTATCATGATACTAATAATGCAAGGAGAGCAGAGGTGGAAGATTTATAGCAATATGGGAGCCCTTCTGTGCAACGTTTCAAATTCCCTTCCCACTGAAGCGCTTTCTATATCATTCTTCATGCCATTGTATCAAAGCCAACAATGGCAGTTTAATTAGTCCCCGAGCTGGGCAAGTCTCCCAACCTCCATCAGTTTGAATCATTGCACTCTCTCTCTCTCAGGCTCTCAGGCTCTCAGGCTCTCAGGCTCTCAGGCTCTCAGGCTCTCAGGCTCTGTCTCCTCCTTCCTGCATCACTGTCTTCCTCATCTATCCTGTTACAATACAATAAGATTGTGAACTTGGCACTCGGATCCACTTTTATGCTGCTTTAATCATGCAGTCAGTCTGGTTGCCACATAGCTGCACAGCTAAAGGGAGCCCGGCCGGCTACAGGGAAGCCAATTGTCGCCCGCCGGCCGCAAATGATTCCAGCACAAATGACCTTCTATTGTTGACGCTTAGGAGGAAGGAAATTATATTGAAAATGTTTCAGGAGGAAAAGAGGAGAATTTTAGCTTCAGTAGGAAGGAAGGAAGGAAGGAAGGAAGGAAGGAAGGAAGGAAGGAAGGAAGGAAGGAAGGAAGGAAGGAAGGAAGGAAGGAAGGAAGGAAGGAAGGAAGGATTCAACGAGAAATGTTTTCAAAAGTAACTTGAAGCGAGGTGTCCAAAGAATGGATCGTATCAAATGAGTGGATTCTGAATTCTTTTTCATTTGAAAGTACAGCAGTGTAAATTGCGCATGCAATTCTTTGATGTTATCTTGAGCTCTGCGGGTATGTATGTGTATTTTTACGATGCTAATTTGTGACATGCTGCTAGAATTATTTTTACCAATGCAGTTTTCCTATTCTCTGAGTAGTCAATCATTAGGAGTCGGGGGCCGCTGTGAACACCAAAGGGCGGACGTGCATCCGAAAGTCCGTGTCGCTGTTTCGATTCATCTGTATCTCCGTTCCATTGCTGAGGGAATAAGATCTGTCTGTCAAAGCAAGTCACCGTTCACCTTTTACACCATCCATCAGGTGTTGACGGAGAACTCTATTACAGCTGACAAAGCACCAGTTGGGCCATAGTGCTGAGGGCGGGGAAAATGGAGCTGTTAGGTGCTGTCCATTTATGAGAGACTTCTTAATGGCTCACGTATGAAATGTGTCACTGATAGATGCATTGGTGCTCATTCCACACTGGAGGCTGGAAAGAAAGGCAGCATGGTTTGGCCACACAACATGGATGGAGCCTTCCGTGTACAGTGCCTGAAAATATTCCTGAAAATTCAAATCTCTCTGGATTCAAAATGACATTTGTCACGCATCCTCAACCTTTCTAGAAAATAGGCTTGGCTTCTTCATGTGATTTGGACGTTCCTTGTGGCAGGAGTTTCCAGCAAGTGGCGTGATTTGTTCAAGTCCCAATGATCGTCTCACACACACATCTGGGTGTGGTGAAATTTGTCCTCTGCATTGAACCCATCCATCCCCGTGTGATTTGGATCCATCCCCTGGGGGGGAGAGGGGAGCAGTGAGCAGCAGCGGTGCCGCCCGTCGCCGCGCTCGGGAATCATTTGGTGATCTGCGTCATTTGTGTGTCACTGCACCTTCTCCGTTCCATTTAATTGGCTCCACAAAATGATGCCAATGAGTGACCATCGCAGCTCTGTGACGCGACACAAACGGGACGGCCCATAAATTCAAGACAATGATGCTGAACGGTATTCTTCAAGTGTCTTCATCAGCATGCAGTCACGGCGGGTGAAGGAAATACATACCTCTGAATTGTGGAATCGTTAGCATTTAGAAATTCCCATTGGTCATTTGAAAGAAGAGGCCCACCTGCGAAAATATGGCAGAAAGAATTGATGAGACTTGTTTGTCTAGTTTTTGGGCAAATTTCAGCCTGCTCCTCCGAGCTAATGAGTGTGGTGGAGCCTCTGTAGTTTTGCTGGGATTACTTTCACAACAGCCCTCTTGAGGTTTTTGCTCATTTCACGAATTCAGCTGTCAGATGTTTGTCATGAACTAACTACTAAAGAAAAGGTTTATTAGCGATTTTTGCAGAATTCTTTTGGATTCATACTTTTGCCACAATGCATTGAATTGTCTGTGAAGCATTTGAAATTGTAATATTGCATCGTATATTATGCTGCACTGTTCTTCGAAATGAGTTTGCCTAATGATTTTTTGGGTCGGCCGGTTTAGAGTGACATGCAGGAAAAACACAGTTCCGAAATAATTGCGAGAGTTCATTTTGCAGGGGAAAAAAAATGCACCAAATGAGTTCTTGCACTTGATGGTGATTTGCTGTTCAGTAGTATTGAATAGTATTTGCATTTTGCACAGGGGAGGGAGGGTGTGGCTCACGGTTTTTACTTAACTGCAAATGTCTTCTACGCATGGAGAAAACGTCAGTGCTTTGAAAAGTCAATGAAATGGCACACACCTCCTGTCAAGTCAAGTCAACCGGGCCAAGCGATACGACACATCACGTAACATCGGGTAGCGGCATATGCTGCACTTGCCGCCTCCTCTCTTTGACACTTCATCAGCCGATAGGTCGCTGGACTCTTACAACCATAAATCAAACTGGCTTAAGTCAATGAAGCAGCGATTATGATTTGACAGCTCAGCTGAATGTTCATGCTGCTGCTTCTGCTTCTGCTGCGACTGCTTTGCAAATGCAAAAAAAATGCTGCTTGAGCGCTTTCTAATTGGACAATTTTTCCAAGCGTGTGTGCGAGGAAGGACCCGAGCTAGGCTAGGAAGACGTTTACAATGGCGATCCGAGGCCCGCTTGAGGCCTATGAGGAGAACAAGTACTTGTCTTTTGCTTGCAGTCAAGGATTCCACTTGATGTTGCAGTAATCCAGGCAATCTATGATATGAGAGAGAGATGGAGCCAGTTAATATTACTTAAGGCTCCATTTTGGAGGGGGAGATTGAGCGGCCGGTCCGCAGAGCATCTGCAGTCGTGTTCAGAAGAGCGAGGAGCTGAGCCCAAAGGTGAAGCTCTGGATTTACCGCTCGGTCGATCCATCTAGCCTCCACCTATTGTCACCAGCTGAACCAACAAGCTCCTGTATACAAGCGGCCAAAATGACTTTTGTGTCGGAGAATGAGAAGCGCTGTTGCTCCTTCCCATTGAGGTGTGAGTTTTATTTTAGATATACGTAATATCATCTCAGCATCCTCAACTGCTGGGCACATGAAAAACTCTTTGAAGGAAGGCTTGACAAGCAGCGATCCCTATATTCGAGTGGCGTCAAAGCACACTTAAAAGAGAACACATTTAACGAGTCGTCATTCCCAAAACAGCATTTTTATTGAACGTGAATGGAAAATGCGTGCGAGTGCAAGTGAATGTTAACAAGCTTGTAGTGAGGCATTTGAAGATCATTTGGCACTAATCCGCTGCCTGTGTTGATTTGTTTTTCAAGTGATCCATCAATAAGGCTCCCTGATTGCTCTGCAATTCCCTTCACACGTGCACATGCGCACATTTGCTGATCTAAATGGATTCCATTGATTAAAAGCAGTGTAAACACCTGATTAAAGAGATTACACACACATAGTACCCCATTAAAAAAAACAAAAACAAACAGACATTTACACGCTTCTTCTAACAGCAGTGTTGATTACAGAGCCGGTTGCCATAGTAACAGGAGCATCATGTGGAGGTCCTTATGTGTCCCTGAAATTCTCAGACAATCCTTCTTCTTGCAGTCATCTGTAATCCACCTTGTCGTTCCCCTTACCATCTCATTTTGGCTTCTTTTCTCGCCACCTTTAGCGCCGCCTCTATTTTCTTTTCATTTAATCCTGGTGTCCTTTGCCCATTTCCCTTCTGTTTCTTTTTCCCTCATCCCACCATCCGTCATCCTCTATCTCCTCTCCTTATTGTCTGTCTGTCTGTCTGTCTCTGTCTCTCCTCCTTTTTCTCCTTCCACAGCTCATTTTGAAAATCCTTCTTTTCACCCTGCCTTTATTCTAATCATCCAGCTCTTTCTTCTTCTTCTTCTTCTTCTTCTTCTTCGTCTTCCCTGCACTCATGACATCAGCTCTAATGCCACCTCGCATTACCTTTGGACGTAGTTTGTACTCATGCTAGTTATCTTGTGTGTATGCGCATGCTCTCATGAGATGCAAGGGACTTTAACGTGAGCGAGCCAGCGAGCCAGCGAGCCAGCCAGCCAGCCCTCAAGGTATGGGATGCTTGGGCTATTTGTTGAAATAGTTTGCTGTTTGTTTTTTTGAAATGCGTTTACACAGTGGGCAACGAGATGGAACAAAAATCAGTCTGATCATAGTTCGGCCCCAAGGCATCTTGGGTTCTTTTATTTTGTATTTTTTTGCAAATGTCAGGTAATTGCACAGGGGAAATGGCTACCATTGATAGTCAATCAATTATTTTGGAGCCTTTTGGTATGTGATCAGTTGGGGAATGTGTGCTTCTTCTGTCCGTTGTTCCCTATTTTTTCCTTGGAACGAACGGTTCCACACTTTTCCTCTGTGCTTGGTCGAAACCGACTTTTTTTTCCTCTTAATTTCTTTTCGTCTTTCTAAAAGCAAGAAAGTTGCCATTTTGTTTTACTTTGGAGCACAAGTGACAAAATCTTTTGTGCCATTCCATCATTTTTTTGCCAGCGATTGGAGTCAAATCAATAGCAGCAATGCTTTCCAGCCCACCACTCCAAGAAGAGTTGGACAGAAAGCCCAAATCTTACTTGTTCATCTTAGTCAGACATTTTGGACAAGGAGAGATATGATATACGAGCACACTTTGCGTTGTGTTTCAGGAGTTGAAAATGAATCATTCACTGTCATTCACAATGTCACCACTGAGAAAGCAACGGAATTGATCCCACTTGGGGTATTGTTTTTTTTTTAGCTGTCGACTTGTCATCCTGTTCCAGCGCCTGAGGAATGTAAAATGGGATTTGATGATTGTTGTATTACTTCCAGTTTGCAGATATGGACGTGCTGGCCTTGATGTTATCCCTTCAAAGTGCTGAATAAACATTCTATGGACATTAAACTTTCATCAGAGGAGGGGAAACATAATTCAAAATGATCCATTTTAATGTTACACTCGGCACTTTCATCATATTGCAATGAAATTATTCTGGAAGAATGTGACACACGCACACGCACGCACTGATTCATTGATTATCTTTTGGCACTTGCGGTCACGTTTCAGTCAAATGTTGGCACTTGGCCTCGCTAGGTTCTGGATTACCCTAATGAAATGTTCTAACGAGCAGTCTGTGTGTGACAGCAGCCCCTGCAGGGGATGGACGGCTCGACTCACACATTACCATATGTTTGCAACTTCAACAGTGAGAGTAGCACACAGATCGCTCAATTTGTTTACAAACATTTGCCTTATAAAATAAACCTCCCAGCCGTCCATCTTCAGATGTAGTAGATGTCATTCCACTTCATCTCTTGTACTTACACTATTCTTCCCTCTGCCCTTTGTGCTCGCCTATAAGTTGTTGTTTTTTTGTCTCCTTCCCTCCAGACAGTAGGAGTACATAAGTGGAACGGCTCTTATCCGGATGCTGGCGAGAAGATAAAAATAAGAATTACAGCGGTATTCACTGAAAAGCGAGCGCGGGTGGAGGGATTGAGAGATCCAGACAGAAGGAGGGAGAGGGGGAGAACAACAGAGGAGAAAACACACACAGTTACATAGTACAAGAAGAGGAGACACGCAAGCTGTGCAGTGTCGCTCTGGGCATGAGAACTCACTGCATTTCTCGTCCCCTCACAGATAGTCGGCCTTTACAGAAGAGTGGCTGATAACAGGGAAGGCTGTGATGGTTTATTCCAGGACAGGGCCAATCTTTTGCCTCCCAAGGCACAAGCACAGAATATACAAGATCTGAGCAAACCCTCCCTCGTGCAATCACAAGAAAACGAGGCCACGCTCCTCTGAAGTCTCCGAGGCGTACGCTAATATTGGAAGAAGTGCATTGTCATATGGAAAGATTCCAAACCTACTCAATTCCTTTGTTTTGACTGGAGATTGAAAACGCAAAGTTCAACAAGTGATCACCATGTCATATTTCACTTCCATAGACCGCTTTCAGATTAGATGGTGGCGCCTGATATGCTCGATCTAGACAAGGGTTCACAGGAGTGCATACTGAAAATATACATACATATACATGCGCCGTATTGCAGCTCAGTCAGCGTGATTGCGCTTAGGCCAACTCAAGTCAGCTGTGAAAAAGAGGGAACGAACGTCTTGATCTTTTTCAAATGTATCAAATGAATAAAAAATAGATAGATATATTCCAAGTCATGTGGAGGGGGAAGCCCAGACTTGGCCAGAAGATCTCAGCTGGGAGCCAGGCAGGAGGCATTCGAATAAGATGCCCGAGCGACCTCCTCTTGCTGTGTGGCTTTTTCACATGTAGCTGTTACGTATACACTAAGAATCCAGAAGCAGGCATCATTTAACTCTGGAGTTTATACGCAATGCTGCTGACAAAGACAATCTTGCCTTCTTCAATTGTTATTATTGTAGTATATGGCTTTGAAATAACTGATCAGAGTAGCCAGCTATGAAATAACTCCAAAGGTATTTTGGAGTCGGGAAAAAGGATCAGCTTATTCTCATTCTTTTAAATATGCAGTGAAATATTTTGGAAAACGTGAGGCTTTGAGGAGGTTCTTTTTTTTGGGGGGATTCTTGCGATAGCCCAAAATGTATCCCAAAGTAAAGAAGTGGTCAAACTGGGTCATGTGACCAAGTGGTCCTGCGTGTTGTTTTGTGTTCTTGTGACATATTGTACATTTTTCCATCAATAACCAATTGCATTGTTTTGGATGACTTCCAAGTTGCTATTTATGTGTAAATTAAGAGAACATTGTGAATTGATTGCATGCCAAAGGAAAATGGGCAAGTTACGCAAAAGATTGATAACCAACCATGTGTGCAATTGTAAATGCACTCATGTCATTCTGTTCACGCATTGCAGCCTCGTCACTAATTATGTTTGCATGACTGTATGAAAAGTGAGCTGGAGTTTTGCTTGGGGAAGAACAAAATGTATTGCATTGAGAAAAACTAGATGTAAATATCTCCATACACGTGCGTGAGAAGAGAGAACAAAAAGGACAGCATGGCCTTAATGCAGTCTTCACTCTGCAGCTTGAATCTTTCATGAGGTTTGTGTTTATCCGTCTTATAAACATCTAAAATAAGCTCCTGGATATTCCACTCATTTATTATTCAAAATAAATGAAGGCTATTCATGTCATTACACAGGAGGGAAGTTGCCATTTTGGTTTTTGCTATTCTGTTCGTGTTTCTCCGGAACATATACTGTAAGTGGGGCCGTATTTTCCCGTAACTGTCAAAACGATAAGAGATCAACAACTGTGATGAGATAAAAGGATGAGCTTGACTTGTGCTCACCCCAAAAACCAAATGCAGTATGCAAAGTGCGTATGTATACATCCCACATATGATGGATACACTTCTGTTTGAAAGGTGCTTTTTGTGTGATTGTGGAAAAATGTCTTGACGTTTGAATTGTGATCTTTTATCAAATATTTCCTACGAAACAAAATCTTGTTGCAGATGTTGCAAACAATCAACTTGGATTGCTTGAAAATCACCGACAGGAGTGAATCATTGAAAGTGAAAATAAATATTCACAGTTTGCTCCCAAACAAACAAACAAACAAACAAACCAAAAAGAACTCACAGTGACAATGAAAATGTAACCTACATTCACGGCGGATGGGAGGACTGAACGAGTGCAACTTCCATTTTTTTTATTCATTTTTTTTTCCCCCCTGGGATGCAATTCAATGTGCACAGAGAAGCAAGCCATTGGTGGAAAATGAATGCAACGCAATAAACACACGGGTCATTTTCATCTCATTTCAGGTCAAGACATTGCTAAGTGAATTTCCTTCTGAAAATCAAATCATTTTCACCAAGCCCGATAGATATGACGATTTGTATTATTGGCCGTTGTTGATCATGGTTTCAAAGAAAAAAACGTTGAATGCAAAAATGTCTGTTTTGTGAAAAGGCTACATTTATTTTGACTCGCGTTCCCTATTGAATTGACTGTTCAGAGTTCATTTGTGTTTAACATTTGACATTCTTGTAAGAATAATACTTGGTAGCGAGCTCAATAGACCATGAAATAAAGTGACACATATGAATTATGCATGCGGCAGGCATACGTAATTGCTTGCAACCCTATATTTGTGACTGACTGAACAGAACATGATGGAAAATCGCATTGTCAACTTGATGTTGTTTGTTCAAAAAGACATGAACATTTATTTTGGTAATAATGGGCAGTAAAGAGAGTTCATGCTGAGCACTTTTTTATGAGTATTCCTGTCAACACACGCCAACTGTTGCTGCTGTTTTGGATGCTTTTGCTCATTTCCCAGCAACACTTGCTGTCAGGACCATCAGTGCAACATTGTCTTTGTGATCCTTATCTATGCGGACCTTCGGGACAATCATTAAGTTCAGAGGAAAGCGCGTGTCTGTTTATCTGTGGAGCAGCTGCTTCAATTCGGTCTCATGTGTCCCTTACAATTTATGCTTTGGGACAGCATGGCTTGCATTTTCTTTGTCTTCCTTCCCATTTTCTATTTGCTTTTTGTGTGTGTCACCGCATTGGTGGTGTAGTGGTTAGCATAGCTGCCTTCCAAGCAGTTGATCTGGGTTCAATTCCCAGCCAATGCAGCCCTTTAAGTCTTTGTTGAGCTGCAGCAGAAACTTAGTATTCACAAGATTTGTCCACAGCGTGATTTTTTTAATGGACATTCTGCTGCCACAAGGCATCATTGTGTTTTGGGCCAGCCAAGCCACAAACTTGTTATTAAGTTGCAATTTGTATTGTTTCGACGTCTCGTCCCCGCATTGGTGGTGTAGTGGTTAGCGTTGCTGCCTTCCAAGGAGTTGCCGTGGGTTGGATTCCCCGCCGATGCATTTATTTACAGATTGTTGCACTGTGGACTTGCAATGTCCCAAAATGCGCTCATTCAAACGGATGGACTTTTATGTGATCACACTCACTCACTCAGCTAATACATTGTTTTCAAATGTTTCCGCAGGCAGGGAAACCACATTCCACAGTGACTAGGGATTTTCGAGCAATGTTTAAGACTTTCTCATTGATTCATCATCTGAACCACTTCTTGCAGGCAGGCAGGCACGCCGCCGGAGCCTATCCTAGCAGCTTTAGTGCTGTACATCCCAAAGTGCAACCAATCGCAGGGCAAACATAGACATGCAACGACGTATTTACAATCACACCTGCGGACAATTTGGAGTGGCAAACATGCATGTTTTTGGAATGTCAAAGTCAGCTTTATTGGGGGAGAAAAGCCACGCAAGCATGAGAAGAACAACTGTCAAGCGGATGTACGCCACTGGGCCCCCATAAGGGTAATGTTTTTATCCAAATAAATGAAAGAGACTTCTTGCAATTGACTGTGAGGCAGATTTGCGAACCACTCCCGCACATGGAAAATCATCCCTTTCCAATTTTGATGTGCTTAAACGTGCTTGTAAAAAAAGTTTTTTATCAGATTCGAAATACTCCAGAGATGTGGGTTGACTGAGGGCTTCCAGCTGTTCGACTCCACTGGGAGTTGGCAGCTGTTAGCAAACAAACTTGAATCATTTCTAGTGGGATGTTTTTGATTGACAGATGGGTGGGATGATACAAGGAGAGAGGATGAGCAATAGTGACGATTAAACACTTGAAGCGCTTAAGAAAAATCTATTCAAATCAATGGCTGAGAAATGTCAGGCATTTGCATATTCGGAGAGATATTTATGCTATCAAACGGCCGTGGTGGCGTGTTGAGCAGTTGAAACTTGGGACAAAAACACAAGGCGAGCTGAGGCAGTTGGATGTTTGAATAGGTTTGACGATAGAAACTCATGTCAACTTGGACTGACATTTGGCATCGTGGCTGCTGCATCAGCATAAATGAAGGTTTGAAGCTACCTGCAGCTAAGCAATGTCAAATTTCTCTCCCGCCTATTGGTGGAGCGCATGCATCGCTGCTTTCCTCTCGGGTATTGTACTGCATTGAAATGGTAGCACAAGTCATTAAACGACAGAACGAAAGCGTTGCCATCCCTTCACAATTCCATCCATCCATCCATCCATCAATTTTCATTCATGGAGGGAGCCTGAGGCCAAAGCAGCTGATTTTGTGGACGTCCACCTTGGCCTCATTGTCTACCAATGCATGTGATTCACACTCCAGTCTTGAGTGGGTTGATGATTTAGGTTTCTATAGATCACGTTTACTATTATCAGGAAACATTTATTTGCTTGATGAAGATTCTGGAGATGTTTAGTTTGTTGTTTCTTGCTTGTATATATGGGCTACTGTCGTCATTGTGGCCAGGGAGCCTGCCTCACTTGGCCACCTTTCTTGTATGGTGCGGCAAGCTCATTGAATTCAAGTCAAATGACCTTGAAAATGCATCAAGTAATGATCAAGCTTTTGGAGTAAAGCCTGCTGTTTTGTGGCGTCCCCGTAGCACATTGAAAGCCTTCTGCAAATCCTGTCAATGTTTGAGGAAGAGTGCCTGTTATTTTCTTTGTGCTTAGAGAAAGCCATGCATGTAATAGTTCAATTAAGGAATATTAATTTGCAAAATAACATTAGCTTTACAACCCCAGTTGCACCCAAGAGAGAGGAGCAGTTAGGCATTAAATGATGGAGAAAAGCAATAACAGCAAGCTCAGTCTGCTGAATATTTCATTCATGATTCTATTTTTTAAACTTCCTATCTATTGTTATAGCATTGCTCCGTTTGTTGCCAACAGCAAGAAAGCTGCTCCTTACTCTTTCGAGTCACGCTAACAGCAAATTTGTTCTGACAATAAGATTGCAAATATGAATATTAAAGAGAAGCACAGTATTGTAAAATAACAATCAAAGTTCATTATAATATGCTGTGTTACGTGTATACGTACTTTATGACTTTCACGATGAAAAATGGTAAAAGGTTCAACTGTTGTACTGTGGTAGAGTGAAGTCATGTCATATCTACTGTCATTAAAAACTGCTTAACAGCAAATGGTCACAGCAGCCTGGCACGAAGGGCACACTTTCCTTGTGAAAAGGGAATCAGATCAATTATTCAACGGCATCAAATATGAATCTGAGAATCTGATGATGTACACACTGACGATTGACTATTTATTCAAATGTGCACGGCAAGGTCACATTTGATGACACGGGTGGAATAAATATTGGATAGAAAAATAAATCATGTACGTATACATGAGTGCAAAACAATGCTATAGCCTTTGATTTAGTAGGTTTAATCTCACTTGGGCAACCTAGGTGATATTTATTGGCAGTCCATCTCTGCGCCTCTCGCTAATTGTATCAGTTAAATGACTTACTCCACGACACAGACCTAAGCTACGCTGTGACATTGCTTTTTATTGCACATCATTTTCATGTCCTCAGTTACGACTTGGGAAAGAAAGTTTGGACAGTGACTCAAGTACCTGCAATGGAACCTCTGAGCTTGAACAAAATCTGCCCCAAGCTGCTGGGTCCACTTTCAAAATAAATAACACCCACTTTTGAAATAAGAGACTTGTAAGAACTGTTCAAATGTTTACAAAGATGAATGGTCATCAAAAATTGCTCGAAAAATGTCTATTTTTTAAACGTGGACAATTTGCAATTTTCCTACAAAGTCGATGCGCAATTTGTCTGGACGGGCCAAATATAATGACACTGCGGGCCAGAGTTTGACTGCCAATTCTACACAGTCTGCAACAGGTACTAACAACAGTGGCAAGTGTAACGAAAGGGGATACACACACATGTAAGCGTTATCGATTTTTACTGAAATGGCACTCGTGCTTGTATGAGATAGTTTGATACATACATTTTGTGGGTTGCTGGTAAATGCTGGCTTAAACGGCGGCGGAACAAAATCGTCTGCAACCAGCACATGCCTCAAGGACATTGCGAGTCTTACTTACAATTGCCGGGGCGCATTTTGGTTCCATCCCTTTGTCTTCGTCCCTCCAAAGAAGAGTCTGGGGAAGGGGCGAGACAAAGGTTTTGATTTAAGAGGAAGGAATGGGATTGGGCCTTCATCTACTGTCAATTCAAGTAGAAATGCTTCATTCTTCTTCTCTTAAAACCTCTTGTTGATACCGACCCAGGGTAAAACTCAGTAGCCTCGAACTTTGCTGTCACGTCTTTGCTGTTGTGCATGGAGAATGGCACACGTCAATGTTTGCTTCTTTTATTCATTGCGAAATATACTAGGTGTAGGATTCGGGTTTCATTTTGTCATTTGTGACAGTTCAAATAAAAAAATAGGTGGGTGGAAACCCCATTTACTGCGGAAAGGTTTGTGCTTAGACTCCAAAGGAACTAACAAGCAGACCATCAACTAAAAATAGTAAATACATATGACAAAAGGTCAATGTGGACACAAATAATAACACTATGTGAGGGCAGTGGAGCAAAAACAACTGAAAAGTACAACACTAAGCAGAGGACAGACAGCGAATCGCAGTAGTACTCAACTGAAGAAAAGCCCAACTACTGGCAAGACAAAAGCACATGAGAGACTAGCAAAGTGGCAACAGCAGTCACCTAAATACCCCGCAGATGATCATCACTAACAAGTGCCACACCATTTTTAATGGATCTACAAAAAAAAAGGATGGTTTTTTTTTGAATGATCAAAAGTGAAAATATCTGCCATAAGCAAGACGTTCGTTCTTGGGCACTCTTGAGGGAAATGTTGCCTAAAAGAGGGCTCTTCCCTTTCTTTGATGCTTGTTTTGAATGTGTACCCCATTTTGCCTGGCCAGGAGCAAACACATCCAAAGAGTTCTTCGCAGCTGCCTATCTATCTATCTATCTATCTATCTATCTATCTATCTATCTATCTATCTATCTATCTATCTATCTATCTATCTATCTATCTATCTATCTATCTATCTATCTATCTATCTATCTATCTATCTATCTATCTATCTATCTATCTATCTATCAATGGATCTATCTATCTATCTATCTATCTATCTATCTATCTATCTATCTATCTATCTATCTATCTATCTATCTATCTATCTATCTATCTATCTATCTATCTATCTATCTATCTATCTATCTATCTATCTATCTATCTATCTATCTATCTATCTATCTATCTATGAGTTGATCGAGCAGCCCAGCCCACTGACTGGGGTGCAAGGTAAGCAGTCTGTTCTCAAATGGGGCCATCCTCCCTCCTCTTAACAGCCCTCACGGCCTCCATTTGACACAGGCGACGTCCTTCAAGGTCTTTCCGTCTTCCCCTCCTGAGTTGCAGCTTCTCACTCTTATGTCACATTTGGAGTTCTTTTCACTGTTTTTTTCCACTTGATTTAACATTCTAAATGTTTTGTATGCCTTCGCCATCAAAAATAACCTTGCGGTTTTCATACTCTGTGTAACAGGAACAATTCATCTTGGGAAAGATAAGGAAATTGGATTTGATGTCTTTTATCTCTTATTGGTGAATTTTATGCTGCTAATGCGTGTGGCGCTTTTACATTCACAGCCAATTATAGTGTACAAAATCATTTTGCTATTTCTCCATTAACACACATTTAGACATTCTTATCTATACTATTGGGCTTGATCTTCCATTTAAATCTAATCCAGTTATGTTGATCCAAATGATTCCTTTAGAAATATAAAACTCCAATGCTCTATGCGTGTGTGCTCTTCAAATTACTGGCAACATCAAATGCGTGTCTATGTAAAAGGTCAAATATGTTGTATGTGAAGGGGAAAATGTTCCCTTCTCCTCCTCCATTTGCCATTGAATATACCGCATCAAATCAATGCGTTTCCAACCTATGTTGCCAACTACTGGGACACTTGAATGAATGGAGCTTTATCGCCACCTAGCGTATTGTGGCTGACTTGCATCTGCACTTCACGTTTCAATTTCAGTTGGTAAATATTCTTTTATCACGAATTTGTCATCCGAGAATAATTTAGAAATCAACATTTAGGATAAGGCGGTCAGAGAATTGCCCATTCAAGTTTTTCACACCAAATACAGTTTATGAAAATAATGTACTTACTTGGGATCTGTATGATTACAAAAAACATAACTTTTAGTATTGGCGAATTTTCATAATGGTTGTTATTAAGTTGTAAGCTTGCAACTCGGTGACACCCTCATTTAGTTGTTGTGAATTGTATTACCAATTAAATAACTGGTTGTTATTGGTGATGGTGGTGGCCGTGTGTGTGCGTGTGTGTGTGTGTGTGTGTGTGTGTGTGTGTGTGTGTGTGTGTGTGTGTGTGTGTGTGTGTGTGTGTGTGTGTGTGTGTGTGTGTGTGTGTGTGTGTGTGTGTGTGTGTGTGTTTATTCGTGAGCAATTAGTTTTTATGCTCAAGGTCAAGGTGGAGAAGAACTTTATTATCCCTGACGGGCAATTTGTTTTCCCGCCAGTGGTATCACACAGTCATTAAACAAAGTAAAACAACAATAAATGAAACAGAAATCAAAACACAATAAACAGCCTCCTAGAAGCAATAAATACTGGTTATATGGCATACAACTGTGACTGGGCATTATTTAGAAAAGCAGTGATAAAAGAACCTACTGGCTTAGACCATGAGACCATGGAATGTGTGGCCAGAAGAACACATTCAGACTTCTTGAAACAATGTCACTTACAGATGTGGGTGGCATCACAACAAAAACGGACAATTTCCCCTTTCAATTTCAAAACACTAACTATTACAGCATATATTGAGTTTTGGACCTGAGCCTTCGGTGGGTGGGTATGAGTGACCTAAGTGACCTAATCTACCTCTTAATAACGTTAGAATGTCATTGAATAATGTACCAAAAAAATGTTGTTGAGCAGGTTGAGACTGCTTGAGACAGTTTAGGCCAGGGGTCTCAAACTCCAGTCCTCGGGGGGGGGGGTTGACACCCCTGGTTTAGGCCCTAAAACGAGGCAAAGTAATGTGCCGTTCAAAGAGTAAACGGAAATATTTATTTATTTATTGGAGTGGTTTTGTTTGTGCGTTCAAACTGTGGGGAAAAATGCATACGTATTCTTGAATTCGGGAAACGTGTGTTGCTGCAGTGATTTTGTCGCCACCTGCTGTCTTTCTTTGGAAGGGGCGATGTAGCGAAGGGGGTGTGTCTGAAAATGACTCAGCTCCAAAGATCACATGGTCAGATATTTTCAAAGGAGAAACACTGCCCTCTTGCGGTATCGTGGGTATGGCAAAAATAAGAGCATACAGGGCGAAACCATTGATGCCGTGCGACTCAGACGTGCACTCGCCAACTACTAACACTGCGATTGAAATGTATTAACATCGAGATAGGTTTTGAAACATTGCATTTCAACTAGTTTGAGTTTTCTTACAGGGAGAAGTATATGTGCTTGGTATTCTGTTCCCCTGTAGCTACAGGAAGTAGTTGGGTCCAACACTATTGAAGGCAAAACTGAGAAGCGGTTTGTTTTCGCTCGAATAGAACGCAACGCAACGCTGCTGCTGCCGCCGCCGCCGCTGCCGCTAGCTTGCACTGCGGCACCAATTTTCCGTGAGGTTGTGGCCGTGAAATCTCTTTTGGCTTGCATCCCTTCCTTCCTCCCTCCCTCCTTCCCTCCCTCCTTTCCCTTTCAACTGTGTGGTTGCTCGCCATGGCTCTGTGCGGTGGTGTGGGAGCCATGGCTTTACCGAGTGAGCTCATCGTCCACATCTTCTCCTTTCTATCCGACCGAGACAAGCTGCGGGCCTCCGCCGTTTGCTCGCGATGGAGGGAGTGCCTGTTCTATCCCGCCCTGTGGAGCGAACTCAAACTACGGATATGTGGTGGCAACGGTGCAAGCTCTGAGGAGTATTCGAGATTAGAGTTCCTCATGCGGAGGTTCGGCGCGTTCGTGCGAGAGCTGCAGCTGGAACTGGCTCCCGGGGAAGTCGGCTCCAGAGCCCTAAACAACGAGCCGCCCTCCACTCGAGTGGACCTTCCTCCCGCCGGTCCTGACAACGAGCCGCAGCCGTCCGAGCGATGGGGGGACGCAATGGCCACCTACGTGGACCAGGCGTTGTGTGTGCTAAGCAACATCCGCAACAACAGGTGACTCCATTTCTGCTTCAATGCTCAACGCTGCCCTCTGTATCCTGTTGGACTTTTTTTCTGTAGCTAGCAGCTGTGTTGCGGTTAGCATACATGGGTTACCTTATTAGCCCAAGACTTTTGTAATACTGGCGAGCGAGTGAGCCAGCCAGCCAGCCTGCCTGCCTGCCTCAATGGCGGAGCAAACCACTTTTCCTCATTTGCATCACTTGACTGTCCAAAGTGGTACACAGTGCATGCTTTTCCGCTGACATTTACCAAACAATGCTTGGTGCTCGTGGCATTGTGAGCCTCTAGCTATCCTGCTACTGGCAGATAGAATGCAGCCATACGGAAGGAAGGATGGAAGGCTTTGTGGACTTCGTTTGCTGATATCAGCAATGGCGCACATGCAAAGCATTCCACATACACTAACAATGTATACGTAGTCGGCTCTCTTTAGCTAGTGCACGTCCACACAATTGCAATCGTAAAGCGTGGATACCGTCAAGTATCGTATTTCAAAGTCAAAGTCTGCTTTATTGTCAATCCCTTCATATGTCAAGACACACAAAGAAACCGAAATTCCCTTTCCTCTATCCCACGGTGACGAGACATAGTACACGATAGACATACAAGTAGACGACACAAAATAAAAACAAGAAGGCACAAACAATAAATAACAAATAAATAATATGAGTGATGAATAAATAATAAACAAATAACACAATAAATAAGAGGAGCAAAACTGAGCCAGCGTGCAAACAGCAGACAGTAAGCATAGCGCAAAGTACAGGACGCTACGCAGAAAGAAATATTTATAATATTGGTGGAATGATGTCACGTGTTTCATCGTATGCATCAATTCTTTATGAATACTCCATTTGTGTTCTTTCAACTAAAACTATGGATGCAGGTGCAGAGCTTCAGTCACTTTCTCTTTTCATTTTCTCTCAGGAACCTGCAGAAGTTGCGTCTATACGGCGACACGTGTGCTCTCCAACAAGAGGGACTCTTGAACAACTCCAACTTCCACCAGATTCACCACAAGAAAATGAACGAGTAAGGCATTTCCAACATTGAAGATCTTGAATGATCTGCAACCACAAAAGATAGCAGATCTTCTTGGTATGGCGCCGTGAGTGGCTGCCTCCCAGCAGTGTTCTCTCTTTTCCTCTTTATTTCCTTCTTTTCTCCTTTTTCTTTCTGTCTTTTTGTCCATTCGGCGATGCTGGTGCCTTCTACCGCACCTCGGTATCTCTTCGGATCGGATATTTTATTTTATTTTATTTTTTTCTTCCTGGGACCGGGATCATCGGTTGAGCTGGCGTAACTCTACGGCGGCTTCCTGCTTATCCGGCCAGTGATGACCGACCGGGTCCCTCGCCTTGGCCTTGCAGCCGCAACCCCTGTGGGGAGTCGGCTCCCTCGTGCTCGTCGGTACCAACGACTTTGGCCATGCTAGCCCCGTGGTGACCATCTGCACGTGCCCCGGCTGGGTGCCCGGGACGCTGCTCACACGTTTGCCTGCTTTGTGATGTTTTCACCGATTCACGACCACGGTCCATTGGGCGCCGTTGAACTGGACTGCCCTTACACCTGTCGACGGACCCCGTGGAGGCTATTTTGTGTGTTTTGGGGTGTTCTCTTGTATTGGGGGTGCTGGTTGGCCGCTGTTCCTTTTTTTCCTTTGTCTTTTAGCTTAGTTTCGCTTTGATGGCTTTTATCTTGAGCACTTTCTGACTTTCTTTGTGGCGCCGTTGTGTGGCAGCCTTATGAGAGTTATTGAGTTGCGCTCATGCCATGTGTGTCTTTTGTATACCCATTCTGTGGTGTGGATACTGCTGGGGCCTGAATTTCCCCACCCCTGGGGACCAATAAATATTCAATCAATCAATACACACCTGTTCAAAATGTCGAAATAGCAAACGAGACGGCCATCAATCATTTCTAAACTTTTCCCATGAATAAGTGAACAACTTTGATTTTTCTTGGTGGTTTTGATCCGATGAAATCCGATATTTGTATGCTAGCGTCCAGGCTATTTCTAGGAGCAATCACCTCCCTCTTTGCTCTTTCCGCTGCAGGATCCAGCGCTTGTTCAGGGAGTTGTTGTCTCACAGCAGGCAGCTTCGGTGGTTGTCGTGTAGCTTTATGCTGGGTGTGGTGACTCCTTCCTCCTTAGCATGCCTATCCAACCCTTCCTCTGAGACCTTGCAGCACCTCAGTTTACTGGACCACCAGCTGGGTATGTATGACTGTCACTTTGCATTTGTGGGGGTGTGTAATCATCATCATCGGCGGCCGGCGACTTTTTCTTCCCGATAGGTGCGCTCATCTCACCGCCAGAGTTGGAGCGTCTTTCTTCCCTTCATTCATTGGCTCTCGATTTCTCCCATCTGACGTCTGAGCTTTGTAGCCTGTTGGCATCGCCCCAGCGCACTCCGCTGCATCGTCTCTCCCTGCTGCTCAATGGCACCACGCTGGAGGTCAAGTCTTTGGACGGGACAGCCACAGATGATGATTGGAAGGCGCTGGTAAGGCACCAATCTCGCTTGATATTGATTTTGCAAGCGCTTTTTCACACCGTTGTATTTTGCGAGAAACGCTGACCTCCCTCAAACGCCCCCCTTCCCCAGGTACGAGTGAGCGCCAACCTGCGAGTGTACATGATGGCTGTGGAGGTCAGCAGCTCAGAGCTCCTCCGAGTGCTCAAGCCCAGCCTTCCGCTGGAGCGCATTCACCTGGACAGCTACAGCACAGTGGTGACGGACGCCACCCTGGAGCTCATCGCTCAGCAGTACAACAAAACGCTGACGCACTTCCTTTTACTGAGGGATGACCCCGAGTTCCCGGACCTCAGCGTCAATCGCAATGAAGATCCATTGGTCCTCTTGGCTTGGAGGTGCACTCAGCTGGCTGTGCTCGTAATTCACGGTGAGTACAGGATCATCCGCTGCGCACTGTATTGCGCCAGCTAAGGCGGGCGGCTGGGTTGCAACGGCGCCGCATCTTGCCGCCGCAATGCCAAATTTGAACTTTGTCCAACAAATGCGCCCGTCCGTGTCTCATTCCAGGCTACACCGTCTGGTCTCATAACTTGGTGGCAATCTCTCGGCTGCGAGGATCCAGTCTTCGCGTCCTGACCGTGTCTGAAGAGAGCATCGACTTTGACCCGGACCAGCTGGTGTATCTGGAAGGCGATCCGGTTCATAACCTGGTCAAAGAGGTCTCGCTCGGCCTCGGCCGAGTGTGGCACCCGTGTTTGGATTACAGCCTGGTTTTGACTGAGCCCAGCCAGCATTTCCATCGTGAACTGCATGCCTTCAGCATGGGCATGTAGGCCAGTTGTTGGGATGGGCCCACGCCAGGCCAGGCCAGATTAAGCAAGTCCACGTCAGCTCACAACGCACTCCACCAATCTCATCTTGATCTCAAGCAAGGCAGATTGTGTCCTTGGCAGGAGTTTGGGCATATCACAAAGGCTAGGCAAATGCTGTCATTTCTGGTTTTGGGTGTTCAAAACTGAAATTGAGAAATTCCAAAAAGCAACCTTTTAGTCGCCTGCCTCATTGACAGTTAGACAGTCCGGTCAATTCAAGTTGTAGGCTTAATCCTGTCTTTCAGGGCCCATAACTGGCGGCTCATGTAATAAAGCCCACAGCCACTGTATGATATTATGTTTTACCAGGACAGGGAGGATGCTTGATTAATAGATGGTAGAAATACTTGGCGTGAATGTGTGCTCGGGCTACTACCCAAGCTATTAGCTTTAGTTTTCAACTTTTTTTTCTTTTTTATCTTGTTGTTTTCTCTGTTTTACAGAAGTTGTTCATGTACCCGTCACTTCCTGGGTAAGACGCGTTCACGGAGTGCAAAAAGCGACTGGGGCTGGTGCTGCTCACTGAATAGTTCTCAGCAAGAGTCATGTCGGTGTCACGGTGTTGACGCATTTGCATTCAGCACAATTTCTACCCTTTTTATCCAGTGAGATTATTTCAAAATATCATGATGATGGAAATGAAGTTTCACATTTGCTTCGTGAACCATTTTTTCTCTTGTCAGACTCCTCTAGATGGCACTGTCAGTTTAGTCTCGATCAGTCCAAAATGGCAACAAATGATTCATGAAGCATATTTGAAGCTAAATTAGGAAGCCTTGTCTTCCGGTAGGTGCTCATGACAAAATGATAACCTTCAGAAACTGACAAGAGAGCCTACTCATTGTTTTCCTAGTTTATTATTTTATCCCCCCCGCCCCACCCCTCCTTTTGTCGTTGAGATCCAGACCATTATCCCCAATTCCCCTTTGTACACGCTACTATGGAAGCGATGGAAATGACCTGTGAATGAATGAATGAATGAATGAATGGCAAAGTGCAAAGGCTTGCGTGACAATGAACTGCTGTGTGCAATTTCCATTTGAAATTCTTTATACCGGTCGGTGATTGATAAATCTGTCGGAAGCTTACAAAGATGTCCCAGCTTTTGCGTTGAAGTGCCGCCTTGTCCATGGAAACCTGGTCGTCGTCTTGTCATTAAGAAGAGCATGGGCCAAAATGAAAAATCACAATTCTTTTCACAATGGCTCATTTTGTGCTAGAGGGGATTACAACAACAAAAAAGCCAAACTCTTGAGTATTCTAGGATTAACTCTTGTCTGAGGGAGAAAAAAAAAGTCACCTATTGCACAACGGAATGTTTGAGTGTTACGGCTCATTCCTATGGTGACGGCTTTTGCGGTTAGTCTCAGGTAAGCTTTTCCATCCCTTTGACTGGGACACTGGTTGGATGATGTCAAGAAGAGGATGTGGAAACAATCACGGTTCTTGCAGATGCTCTTTTTACTTCCTCTTGAGTCACAGTTGCCTTGGAGACCAGAAGCGCTTGTTTATTGTCCTGGTTAGTTTGACATCCACTTTGGTAGATTTGTCGGCCAACCTAATCGTACATTTGTTTTCGAGGTATTAGGTTCATCAATGCGGGCGGGCGAATGGCACACTGTGGATGCAGTGTGCATGGGTGGCCTGAGCTGAATTTGTCAGGGCAACGTGTCGTCGGGCTAATATTCAGTCCAAGCATTATTTCGGGCTTCCGGCTGGGGCGGTAATGGGACCAAGATGGTTCAAACGTGATCATCTCTTGTTCTTGGTCCATATCTCAGGATTGTTGCACTTTAGGTACCAAGATTTTTTTTTTTTTTTAAGAGGATAATTGGTTTCTGCATGTACGAGTTTGTGTATACTGAAGAGCAGCAAAACACACCTGACCAAAATAAGGTTTTACTAGATTATTTTATTTTGGGGGGGGGGGAATGAATGAATGACTATTTGTTTTAGGCAGTAGGGTGTTTGTACAGCAATGATTACACCTCCTTTCCATCATCAATCGTGTTTGTGTTTAGATGCATTCAAAGGTAATACGGCCGGCACTCATGCCAGCGGAAAAAGTAGCTCCTAACGGAAAAATCTCAGTTACAACTCGCCACTTTTATCACACATACTAAGTGTGTATCCTTCTAGCAGTATCTGTTTTGGCTTGTGTGCACGTCGTGCGGTTTGCTTGCGCATGTTTAGTCAACCTCGCAGCAGGACGCCAGAACAGTAAGAAGAGGTTCTCATGGTCCAATCAGATGTCGAGGAATAAAAACAATAGCTCAGGCCTCTCGCTTGCTCATGAGACCAGCAGAGGAGTCATGGATGGATGGAGGGAGGGACGGACAGATGGACGGACAGATGGATGGAGCGAAACGTTTCAATGCCATGGTTTCAGTGCCCGTATCGTCACGTACACCGGCAGCAGGATGCTCCAGTAGTTTTGCTTTTATAGTTCACATTCGAATTGTTGCTGGGGGTTTTTTTTCCCCCCAGTCTGCCTTGTCGTCGTCTCCTACTCACAAGCTTTCCCCTAGGACCTTTTATTGTTGGAGGGAAAACCAACACGCGTGTGTGGGGGGGGGGGGGATCCTGCCATTGTTGTTGGCTACGGTTTTAATTTGTTGTGAGCGTGGATTGCTTTTTGTCGGCTATTGGAATCCAGCATGCGCTCATTCACAACAGTTGTGTCTTTGCTCAACATGAGCAGACATGCAAAGCAAGGAGAAAGGCAATTTGGGACACAGTGAAGCATCTCAGTGTACTAGCCAGTATGAGATTCAATGAAGCATTCCTTCACCAGGCTGGAACTGGAAGTTTTTCGGGCCTAAAGACCAGTGTGCCTGATTTGAAATGCATTCCGCGGTGGACTTCATCCAAAGTGTTTATCGGTCTGAGCTGAAAAGCAATTTGCTGCTAGGAATGTGAAGAACTTGGGTGACTCTCAGGTCAGCTGGCTGACATCAAGTTTAAAGCCTGAATGCTAATTCATGTGATAGATACTATAGAAATATATATTTTTGCATATATATATATACACGTGTCCAGCAAAAGTGGTGTGTTTGCAAAAATGAGGATGCAGCTTGTTCCGATTAGCCAGTCACACCAGAGAAGCAGCTGGACTGATGGATGAGTGTGAAGGCCAAGTGATATACGCATGTGTGATTATGCAACACTTACTGACCATTTTAAGATATTTTGTGTCCGGAACACAAACCCTCACATTTGAGATGGCTGAACGGAATCATCGAAACTTGTTTCCACATAATCGATCACGAGGCGTCGTCACCCAGCTTTAGTAGGTCTTTTCACTATCAAAATCACTCTGTTGACTTCCACTTTGATGGTCACTCCTGCGTAATTCCAGTTCCTTATGTTACTTCTCAGGATGTTTGCAACCTGTTGGAAACTGGTCTTACTAAAGTTCCTTCTTCTTCTCAATAGGTTGTTAACAATAGGCAGCGTTTCCACATCATGATGTGAGCCTTTCGATACTTCCTCTTCTATTTTTTTAGTACTACCGGGATTAGGAATGGCTGGATTCTCATCAATATCTTGTTTTGTTACACACTGGATGTTTATTGCACTGGTTATGGTCAGTCTGGTCACATCCACGCTGAGAGCCTTAGAAGACATCTCGTGTTCAGCAGAGATGAACTAGCTTCCGATTGATTTAGCTCCATCTTGTGTGTGTCTGATGCACTTTCCACGCCAGTTGCCGATAGCAAAAGTGGCGGTCACCGAGTTGTAGCTCCGAGCTTCACGACGAGACGATCCGCGGTCAGTGTCGGCAAGCTATTGAATGCAAGCAATCTTGGTTACTGTGGCCCTGTTTCTGGATCTTCTTGTCAAGTCTGAAGAGCCAAAGCTGCTATCAACAGGCAGGCAGGCAGGCAGTCAGTCAACAGGCAGGTGCCCAGGCCTCACAACTATGCAAGAGGAATGCATCTAATCCACACTTTTTTTTTTCTTTCCTCCCCCCCTCGCGGTCACACAGAATCAAGGACAGAAGACGATAAGGACTGGCAATACCACTTGGCCTTATGATAATTGGCATAATCATATAGTTTCCTTTGTAAGATCTTAAGATTCTGGTGCGGAAGGTGCGGTGACGGCAGGCAGGCAGGCTCACTCTTGGTCTCTGTGAGACTGGCTCGATGGCCCCAGTTTTATCGTGGTACGAATGTTGTGCATTTGTTTCAAATCAGGACAGTTTGCAATAACAGCAGTCTTACTAGTCGTGCTGATCTCTAGAAAACCACAGAGGAAGAGATGATATATACCATATGAGTACATAGATAGAAAAACATTCACGGTGCATATGTGTAGAGGTCTCAACAATTCTTTACTATGGTGTACTATTACTACATAAAAATGTGTCCGCTTGAATTTAAGACTATGAGATACTATATTATGAAATCATACAGACTTTGAACATCAAATATTATGTTTGGGTGTGTGTTTTTCCAAATGAGTTTGAAAATTACAATTGAAGGTTCTGACTCCCATTTCTGTGTGATTTTTGTCTGTTACAATGTGCACATAATCGTGGCTTTAAACATTTGCATTGCATTAGCAAGGGGTCAAAGTTGACCCCAAACCACAGCGGGACAAGATTCCTATGTGTTCAAAGACATCATCAAATGATTTTCATTTCACTTTTAGGCTTTAAGCAGAGTACAAGATGGTTTGAGCTGCTCACAGATGAGCAACAGTTAAACCAAGAACAAGTAGAGAAAATCGACCAGCTTTTCAAAAAAAAAATCTTTTGCGTAATTCAGTTTTTCCTCTGTCAAACGACTGTTTGGTGAACGTCAAATCATTTCAAACGTGATTACTAGAATTGCTTTGGCCCAGTCTGCCAACTATTCCTTATGTGGCATGTCCATAGCTGAGCTTTGCAATGATCAGATCTTATTTGCTCAGCTCGAACAGTATTGATCCAAGGTGGTGGCATTGGAGCCCCCCACATAAAGCATCTCAGTAAGCAGTAGGGGTGAAATTGATTGAATGTTTTGAATCTTGTGTTGAATGAATGCTGCTTCTTTTAGTCAGTGAATAAAAGCATCAAAATGTCATTTGCTTCTATTGTTTTTTTTCTTATTGTGCACACTTAATCACATGACCACAGAGTCTCATGTCAATCAATATGACAATAAACCAAATGTACCAAGCCTCTAAAATGCTGAGTTTGCCAAATTAGGTGTTTCCTTCAAAACATTCGGGTGAGTTAGATTACTATGATGATTCAAGTGGAATGCTAATTCCAAATTGCAATTCCAATTAGTATTATAGAAAATTCCTATATGGTACATTGTAGCAGATATTTGAAAAGTAAACCATTTGGTTTGATTTATATTTTATTTCGAAGGACACTATTACATGGCACTAAAAACCAGGCAGTGGCACCGGTTTATAAAGCTTTCTACGAATACTACCGCTTTCATATTTGAGTTTAAGAATGCGGTGCGGGTCAAATGTTCACAAATGTCATTTCCCGTGACTCCCGGTTCAAGATGGTGGACAGGTCTGCACGTCCTCAACCAGCTAAAGCGTCCCTCTGGTCTAGTGTTTCTATGTATCTCTATGAGGCCAAATCCCAAAGTAGTAGTAGAAGAAGAAGCACATGTGATTGGCGCTTTGCTGAGCGAGGGCAAGATGGCGGTAGCGGTGCGGAGCTTGCAAGACCAGATTGAAAAAGCCAAAGAAGGCTTGAGAAATGTTGACGATAATATTCGTAAATTAACGGGGCGAGATCCCAATGAATCCAGGTAAAACCTCCAAACTTTAACTTTGTGTCTTTTATGCAGTCGATTTGACGAGCACATTTTCCATTGCACAGTACTGAGGGTGGGAGTGTGCTAGCCTTGTTCTTTTAGCTAGCAAGCAAACGCTACCCCTGCGCGGCATTGCTAGTTCCTTGTTTGCAATACAAATTGAAGAGAAATGTGATATTACTGCTAGCGTTTCACTAAAATACAAAAATAAAAAAAACACGGCGAATGCAAATGGTCTTTGAAGTCTACGGGTAATCGACGTATGTCGCTCCCGAGTGGAGGCCTGGGAATGATTCATTCATTGTTTGGAAGAAGGACTATTGGATGAGAGCTATATATATATATATATATATATACACACAGATCAATCTATCTCAATTTGAGACACAAACTCACACTGGGCAAAGTGTGTTAACTTGACTCTTTGTCTTTTCAGACCGGGCCAGATGCGCCGCTTCGGTGGGCCCATGGCAGGCATCGGAGTTGCAGCAGTGGGAGGAGGAGGAGGAGGAGGTAGAGGAAGAGGATTGAACCTGCTCAGGTAATGCCCAGGAGAAACTTCAACCAACTTAATGCATTCATTTCAGGGTGTGAGACAGAGGTGGTACCATCACCACCATGAAGTGCATGTATTCTGTCAATTCAACATATATCTAGCTTTATTTACTTATTATGACTTTATCTTCAATTGTTTTAAATAAATGTACATAACATGGCTCAACATAATTCCTGAAATCCTTTAAGACTTGGACACATCTGTGGTCTGCGTCCGAGACCAAAGCAATCAGCATTTCACAATATGAATACACTATTTTATGACATGTTTATCTTCAGACGCAGTCTCTCCGACATTGGCGGCGGTGGCCCCCCTGCCAAGCAGAGAGACATCGAGGGTGCTCTGTTGAGGTGACGCTTGGTTCTCTCACATTTCCTCTTTTCAGAATCACTGAACTGATGTGTTCATGTACGCAGGCTGGCAGGCGACCAGAGGGCCAGGAGAGATGCGCGTCACGACAGCGACGCCGAGGATGACGACGATGTCAAAAAGGTGAAGCGAGTTCAAGCGCTGGCACTACCAGACTGCATCGTTTGAAGAGAAGTTGTTTACCGCTCGTTTTCTTACACGTGCAGCCGGCGTTGCAGTCGTCAGTTGTAGCTACCTCCAAAGAGCGAACACGCCGGGACCTCATTCAAGATCAGACCATGGATGAGAAGGGCAAACAGAGGTGGGATGGGATTTCCCTGCACGAATCAATACCTAAGCAGTAGCTCTCTTTTAAACAGGTTCACCCTCTTGTGTGATCTTGCATTGCCTTTTTTGTTTGCTTAGTCATTCAACAATACCAAATAAACGGCAATGGTCAATGCAGTAAGGGGAAAAGATTGTTCAAAGCCAAATATATCTGAATCCCTCGAATAACTGAAAGAACAGTGGATTCAACAGAATATTCGATAGTGACAACTCTGTTCTTGTTTCTTCGGTCAGGAATCGGCGCATGTTCGGCCTGCTCATGGGGACCCTGCAAAAATTTAAACAGGAGTCTAATGTTTGCACAGAAAAGGTGAGTGTTTTGCTTGTTAAAGCTCGTTAGAAAAAAAAACCAATGTTCAAACTTGGCATGGTTTTTCCCTCTCAGCAAAAGCGGCGCTCTGAGATCGAACAAAAGCTTGAGGTTCAGGCTGAGGTTGAGAAGAAGAAGTTGGAGAGCGAGAAGAGGGAGTTGTTTGAGGAGAGGAGAGCCAAGCAGACTGAGCTGAGACTACTCGAACAGAAAGTGGAATTGGCTCAGTTGGTAAGACCGATCGTCTCAGATCACAAATGTTGTCTTCACTTCATGATTGCCATGTTCTCCCTTGTGCTCAGCAAGAGGAGTGGACCAGCCACAATAACCTCCTGGTGAAATTCATTCGCACCAAGACCAGGCCACACATCTTCTACCGACCTGGGAAGATGTGCTCCGCTACCCAGAAACTCCTCGATGACTCCACCAAGAAACTCAATGGTCAGATGGAGTTCTTTGAGCTTGTCGTCAATACCGTGCCCGCTGTGCCGTTTTGATTGGCCAAATATAACGATGATGTGTTTTGAACAGTTGTGTTTGAAGAAAGGCGCGAGGCATTCACGGAACACATCAACAAGATGGAGTCCCGACCACGGCGACAGCTAAACCGCGACCAGGACGGCAACGCCGCAGCGACACGGAACGACCACTCGGCGGAGGGTAAGCCAGCAGGTCAGGTAGACAAGGTGACAGGTAACAAGAGGGCGGCACGCATGGAGGAAGATGAGGAGGAGGATGAGGATCAGGAGGAGGAGGAGGAGGAGAAGGAGAAAGGGGTGGACGGAGAACAGGGGGAGGCGAGAGAGGTCACAGGGAAAGTTGAGCCAGAGGAAGCAGGGGACAGCAGGGAAGGCTTAATTGAGGACGAGGCCATGGAGTTTAGGGAAGCGGGGGATGAGGTGAAGGAAGGTGAGGAAAAGAAAGAGGTGGGCGCTGAGCAAAAAGATCACGAGGCGCGTCCAGTATCACAGGTGGAGGCAGGCAAAGAACAAGGGGACAGCCATAAGATGGAGCAGGATACACACAGTAAAGAGGGCGCCCCGGCAGACCTTGAAAGGGAAAAGACTGACATCACGTCTCCAATGGAAGTGAGCCGACAAGAGGCGAGTGGCAGCGCTCAGCTCGCCCCCCCAAATCTCAACCCGGGGAAGGCGGCAGCATCCTTGCCCGCCGACCCCCAGACGGCGGCGGCGGCCTCTCCCGCATCCCAAATGGCCTCCAAAGCGGAGGAGCGGGAGCCGGCGGCCATTCTTTCGTCCGAGCTCAACGATTCCGCTGGCCCCAATCCGGCCGAGCAAACGCAATCCGGGGACGGGTCGGCCGACAAGCCTCAGCCCGATTCGCAGGTTCCCCAGAGCGGCGGCCCCGCCGCCGTCCTCCAAGAACAGAAAGAAGCTAGCGCAAGGGGGAGGAAGAAGGCCAAGGAGTCAAAGAAAGACCGCGGTCAAAGTCGCAGCTCCTCTTCTTCCTCCTCCGGCTCCTCTTCCAGCGGAAGCTCTTCGTCTTCATCCGCTTCGAGCCGCTCTTCTTCCTCGTCCTCCTCGTCGACCTCCTCGTCCAGCGGTCGTAGTCGGGAGGCCGGCAAGCGCGGCAAGAGGCCGGCAGGCAGGGACAAGAAGAAAGAGGACAAGAGTCATCGCAAGAAAGGAGGGAATAGTGGGGGCAAGGAAGGGAGGAAGAGAAAGAGCGATGAAGGCAGGAGCAAGTCAGCTTGCAGCGATAGGGAGAATAAGGACAGAGAAAGGAAGGACAAACGACGCTAAAAAGGGCTCCGAAAGAAGCTGGGGACTGCGGGGCAATCGTGTCAAACCTAATCACGCATTCAATTGAAGTCCCCAGATTTGCTCAATTGATTTTAGGACAAGAATATGTAACCGTCAAGAAAGCTCTGTTATCTCTAATTGGACCCGTTCAAAATGTTTCAAACAGTTGAAATGAATATTTTTTACTTTTTTTTGGGTTCGTGTAAAAGGATGGCACATTTTCCATCTTACTGTCCTTCCTCCGTGTTACCATGCCAATGACATATGCCACACACTGCTTGTCTTCAATTGTTGTGACTACTGTGTCACTTGATCCACGTCATGGTTGTGGTATGTGATTTCTTGGTTTTTGTCATTGTTTTGTATCAGCCACCCTGCTTCAAATTTAAAGTGAGGAAATTAGCAAGCGTGTGTTTCTTTTCTTGTTCTGCAAATATGCAGCATCACACTTGCATGGTGTCCAGTGTAGCTTAGTTGGGTACAGATGTGTTATAATGAATGATAGACCACACTGAAGGTGCTTGTCACCACAGTTTACGAGCTTCATTTTGCATTGTATGGACAACATTCTGATAGCACACTTCACTGCTCCTATAAAAATAACCAAAATGCATGACTTCATCAACAGAATGCCCATCCGCAGTGTAACTTGACTGCAGCCTTCTGGTCGTCCTGGGATCCATTTGTCATCCGTAAGGTCCCAAACAAACCAAAACTTTACTCCGGCTGGTCTGCTAGGTCATTCTGCTCAAAGTATCTACAGAAAAACAAATCAACATTTGTTTGAGGTTAACAGTCAATTATTTCAACGTTCCCTTACGCATGCTTCGATTCGCCCTGCTTCAATTACAAGCTCCATCATCAAAAGTAATTCCTCAAGATGTGCCGTTACCTTGCAACCAGACAGATGAGAAGATTGAGGGCAGGCAAGTTGTCATCGTCCTGACTCGCCTACAGAAAGCAGGTCAGTAAATCAACAAGTGTCTTTTTGACACAAGTTCCTACAACATTTGGAACATCTTACCAGCTGACTACGTAGTTGAGCGCATCTTCTTGCCAACTGCCTGATTGAAGAATGGGCCTCAGGAAGCAACGGTTTCTCCAAAGCGGCCAACAATGCATACAACCAGTGGCCCTGTGACAAAGGGGGGTAGAAGAGCCCCGTTTATTTGGGAGTACTTAGGAAGGCCAGGCCAATGGGTGCTCTTTATTGTCCACAGAGGCACCAACTCACCAACTGGGGCCCAAAATCTCTTTCTTCAAAGCAATTGATCAGAATGTCCAACACTGTCAACACGGTGGACTGCAGACAAAGCAAATCCATAGAGTGGAAGGTTGATTCCGAATAGCGGCGGCGGCGGATCTTGGAGCGAAACCTACCTGGCTGAGTCTGCTGACAATGCTCAGAAAGGGTGGGAAGCCGACCTGGTGAAAGAAAAAAAGAAAAATACTCCTGGATTCTTCTCAATTCTATGCAGAGGAATCCGAATGTTATTTTCTCCAACCTTGCTGTAGTCCAGCCCGGTTTCTGCATCAGTCTCTGTGTGCGAGGATAATGCACCTTGATAGAGCAGCTCTCCTAAACAAAACCTCTTCCAGCCCTCCTCATCTGCTTGCTTTGGCTGCACGTGAACAAACGCATACATACGTGACATAGGTGCACAATAACAAAAGAGATTGAAATCATTGTTCTCACCATCACGACATTGTCATCAAGAGAGTGGCTGCTCCAGTGTTGTCTGTTCTTTGTGATACTCTGAAAAATGCCGAAAAGGTCAGGAGTGTTTCAATGGAGGATGCGGATTTCAGTGTGGATACTGTAGGTCGTTGCTTTTAATCACCTGCCTAACATCGGAAAAATTGCTGACTTGCCTCTGTTGCCAATCTAGGCTGGGAGAGAAACCAGCTGGAGCAGCGTGGCACTCGGCCACCTGCAACACACGTCAATTGATGCTCCCAAAAATTCAAATCGAAAATAATATTTGGATCAATCCCAGCACATGAAGAAAAACTAAAAGCACATGTCACTCACAGGTATGTTGACAGTTTGCTTCTTTAACTTCTTGGGGTCAATCTGAGCGACCACCACTTCTGGACATAACGCTGCCTCTAACCTGATGGGGAGGGGAAGAGCAATGAGTAGATAGACCTGAATGAATATTTTTCGGTTCAACAATGGAACCCAAAAGTAGGCATACTGGACTTGTCGAAGATACTCTTGGGGGTTTCTTGGCGGACCATCCAGGTTTAGAAGCGTGTCTCCGCTGCACTCAATCGGCAGCAGCCGCGGCATTAAATCCTCCACGTCAGACTTCATGTTGTGTGACGACGTGTATCAAACCTTAAATGAGACATATAATTCTGCAGAAAGCAAAAGAAATGTTGCCTTTTGCGGGCGTCGTCAAAACTATTTCACTTGGGACGCCATCTTGCCAACAAACGCGTTTTGATGACATCATCATTATGCGCGCGCAGACAGCGTCACGTGTGTTGTCTTGGTCCAGAAAAGGGCAAAGTCTAAAACCGTTTCTCCCCGTCCTAGAAATACATATTCTACGTGATTTGTCTAAAGTATTGAGTTGTTCATTCATATTAATGACATGAATTTTTACTTGAAGGGAACCCATGTCAACGAAACACATATTTTGGGTTCGATGACTTGGAATGCCAATGAAGTCTTGTTGCAACGTTAATGATTACCCCATTCCGATCTAATCGCGGCTCTCATTAGCTGCTGCTTGCTGAGTGTTAAGAACAGAGGCAAATGTCAAAAGCATTTGTTTTTGCTCGGCGTATGTTCTTGTGGAACGGAACCATAAAGAATGCCTCTTTCACACCTTAGCATTATTTTATGGAGTACAAGTGTATTTTTCGTGTTTTGGCCACAACTGAGCCGTGGATTACTGTCTGATCTGAAGCTCTGTGGAGATCCAAAGTGTTATAGTAAGTTGGACCCCAACTAACATTGCGAATGGTGTACGAAACCAAAAAGTGCGCCCATTGTTTGAAATGTCTACTTGATTTCAAATGGATCACAGTGATAGGTGCTGGATCACAGTGATAGGTGCTGGATCACAGTGATAGGTGCTGGATCACAGTGATAGGTGCTGGATCACAGTGATAGGTGCTGGATCACAGTGATAGGTGCTGGATCACAGTGATAGGTGCTGGATCACAGTGATAGGTGCTGGATCACAGTGATAGGTGCTGGATCACAGTGATAGGTGCTGCATGTGTTTGTTTTTGGTGTGTTTATTTGTCTGTACTTTATGTGTTTAGGCCAAATGAGCAGGGTACGGGCCGTCAGGGATCACGACGGAAAGGATTGTCGTTTTCTGAGTTTCCGGCAAGGAGAAAGCATCTTTGTGCACCACAAACTGACAGGAAAGAGGAGCAATCTTTGGTCTGGCAGTGTACGTCTATTTATTGCCCATGTGATTTCTAATTCAATCTGGGTGATTGAATTGCTTTGCTCTGATTTCAGATAAACCAACGGTCTGGCTATTTTCCAAAAGAAGCGGTCAAAGAGGAACAAAAGATTGCAACTGAGGAAATAGTAATTGCAACACAGGTATTGACTTACTTTATGCTGTCATAATAAATGTGGAACATTTTGCGATCTAAATTGCATATTTTCTTTTCATTAAGGAATCTGATTTTCTGTGTATGGATAACCTCGGCTATCCCATTGACTCCAGTCATTTGAACGCTGATGATGATGAGGAGGAGGAGGAGGGGGAGGAGGTTGAGAACAAAGACTCTCGTCTGAAGAGCCCACTTGAGGACCTTGACTCAAGTGAAACAAACAATTACAATGAAGATACAAATGCTAGGACTCCAACAATGAAGGACTCCTCTTTGGAATCTCACAGCGCATCAAGAGAAGAGATTGAAAATGAGGACAATGGCGGTGCCGAGACTAAGGCGAAATCACCTGAAAGCGCTGTGGAACTGAAGGAAAAAGGTGGGTCTCCTGCCTCTTCCTGGCTCAGGTCTTCAGTGACGGGATGGTTAGGTGGAGGGAAACAGGAAGAACCTGACAGTTCAGCTGAGGTACAGAAGCATTTGATGCCAGGACAAGATTTGCTCCCATCTTCACTGACGGGGTGGCTGGGCTTAACAAGTGAAGCAAATTCCGTTTCTGCCACAAACCAAGGAGAGCAGGACAGAAAAGCTGTTGAGTCTGGATGGCTTGGCTTTGGAGGTGAGGAAAACGTCAACGAGGATGATGAAAGACAACCGGACTTAAAACCAGAATCGGGAGAGAACTTCAGAAGCAGAAAGATGTATCTGGACTTAGAAACACAACCGATACAAGAGAAGAAGGGGCACAACGTGGGGACATTGGGCTGGCTTGGAAATGGACTGTCACAAACACTTGGCTTTGGCCCGTATGACCCAGACACCAGTCAGACCATTCAAGGAGAAGTTGAGAAGGATGGCAAACAAACAGAATCCGCTTCTTGGTTTGATTTGGGGATCAGAAACATTTTAGCCCTCGGGGAAGACGACAAGGTAGGTGGTGACGTAACTGATTCGGACGCAAAGTCTGACCATAGGGTGCCATCTGACCATGGCAAGGATAGCCACTTCGATGACACTTCTCAGGTTGATCAAAAGGGCGACCCTAACCCTCAAAACCAGAGAACAGACAAGAATCATGGTAACGAGGAAAGACAAAACAATTTAGCAAATAAGGATGATGTCACCTCAATGCTCAATGCTCCATGCAATGATGAGGCGACTTTACCTGATTTGACAAAGCAAGGTGACAATGTGGACAAATCCAACATATCAAGTGACGAGGAAGGGAAACGTGAAAAAGACACTATGATGGAGCAAAGGGTAGGGCAAGAAAGTGGCTCCTCTCCACCGTCTAAAAGGGAAATACGACAAGACTCAGAGCAAGATGACAGTCAGGGAAATGACAAAAAGAGTCAAGAAGATCATCAAGAGGATATAGACGAGGAGGAATTGAAAGGAAAAAGGCAGGACCGGTTGAAAAGTGTGACACAAGAGAATGTCACTGATGATAACAAACAAGAGGAAGAACAAGGCAGTCCTCTGGAATTAGTTTCAGAGCACTTGAGAGATGCTCAAATTATACACCAAAAGCTGTCTGAAGAGGAGAAAGGAAAACGTTCATCCCCTGATATGGAAGGCCCTTACCTCCAAAGCTCATTCAGATCTGCCTTCAACTTTTTAAAAGAAAGGAGCTTTGTGTCTTCTCTTGGACCCAACAAGGAAGAGGACACATCGAACCGTGACAAATATAAAGAATTTGATGAGGAGGAAAAAATGGACCAGGTGAAGACTATCGAAGAAGAGGAAGCCTCTCCAGCGTTGATAGAGAAGCCGGAGGAAATTGTCCAGGGATACCACAAACACAAAGAGGAACATGAATCCAGTGAAAAGCTCAAAATCTCCGAAAAGTCACAATTCGAATCACCGCAAGAGTTCCGAGTGATGGAGCAGATACATGAGAAGAAGCTGCCAGAGTCAATCGAGAACCATCAGCAGGACCATGAGGAGGAGGAGTCCAAACTGAGGAAAAAGGAAGGAGTTCATAACTTGATGCAGGAGGAGGAGAATGCAGACCAGTTTGAAGACGATGAGCAGAAAGGCTCCAAGAAGCTGCTGGAAGTGGATGATGAGTCAGACGAGGAGAAGAAGCAGGAAACATTTTCTGATTTGAAGCAGAGCGTGTTTGAAGAGCAGCACAAGCCGAAGACCAGAGAGGAAATGGATGACGAGAAGCATGAGCAACTCAAGGGGAAAGAAGATGACCTCGAAGATGAAAAGCAGGAGGAGCTCGAAAGAGGGCCGAAGAGTGAGGTCGCCGAGGTCTCGGTGCAGACGATGCAAGAGGAGGACCAAGAGGAAGCGTTTCAAGAGAGACAGAAGCAGCACGAGATGGAAAAGTTAGCCGGGAACGAGTACCAAGTCGGTGATGAGGGAGGAGAAGAGTTAGACAAGGAGCAGGAGCAGCTGGAAAAGTTAGATGAGAAGAATGAAGAAGATGGGTTAGAAGAGAAGGAAAATAGCGCCCCAGAGGACATTGAGCAGGATTTGTCCTTCCATCTGACACACCAAACACATTTACATGAGAAAGATGCTCAGACCACTTTAGTTGAGACGGAGAGCCATGAAAAGACGGTGAATGGAGCATGTGTGAAGAAAAACAACGATGATAGCCAAAGGACAATAAAAGAGTTGACAGACTCACCCTCAGGGTTTGATGGGAAACCAAATGACATGTCAAAGACACAAACCCCTCAGAGTCCCCAACATCAAGTGGACTCCACAACAAAGAGTGACAAAAACTTGCATCCACCACCCTGGAATCTTCCTAGCGATTCTCTGAATACAGCGGAGCCCCACCAACCGACCCCCAGTGAGACTCTCCAAGATCACATGAGCACAGAAGAGACGACCATTTTAGCTGAGCTATTAGGCCAGAAGAAATTGGAACATTTGAATGACATCTTTGGCCACGCAGATCAAGATCACGATGAATCAATCTCGTCGGATATCGAGACAATTCTGCACGAGCACCGAGAGAGACTGTACGCTCCGAGCGTGAGACTTTGGGAAGCACCGGAAGAGGACAAAGTAAAGACCAGAACCCTTATTGCGATTCAGAAACTAGAAATACTGCTGAAAAGAGCAAGAGACACTTTCCACACCAGGAAATCAGAGCTCAATAGAATAAACGCTCAAGGTATACGTATATACACGTACATTCAGTACATATGATCTGTACAATGCCTCAGAGAGCAACCAACCAACCATCACTGCAGTTCCAAATGCATTTGATCTGACATTCACTTTCTTCATTTCAGTGCGCTTTTCATTTTCCTTGTTTCCTAATACAGCTCAGACAAGTTGCGTTGGTGCATGTCGCAAAGATCAAGAGACTATGAAGACTGTGGCTATGCAGATTGAGGATGCCACTCAGAAGCAGTCCTCCTCTCCGACTCGTGCGACGGACTTTGTCAAATGGCCTCAAATGAAGGTACACTTTGGTCAGATCCATTAAGTGGAGTGCGCTTCTTTAAGAAAGCGACCTTACAACTCCAAACTCCCTCCCAGTGGTATTTAAAGTAGACTGTAGTTCAGTTTCGTTTGTCTCTGTCAACATTGCTGACACCAGGGTTGAGTTACGCACCGACATGCGAGACACATTACAGTAAAGACGTCACTTCTAAATGCTATGAAATGGACGACAGTAACATTGTTTCGGTGAGTTCTTTTAACTTTACCAATGAGTGAGCGAACTATGCTGACAACACGTTTGCTCAGGTTATGCTTGAGTGGAAGTGAAGCTTGCTATTTTGTAGAACTATGTCATCGCAGCCTATAAGCATATGGCACACATGTAGGTTCTGTGTTGCTGTTGTTGTTGTTGTTGTTGTTGTTGTTTTTCGATCACACCTGTTTCTGTCATTTGGAAGTGCCAGTGTGGCATTTTACAATTGGTGACGTTGCGGCTCCACCATTCATTACAGTAGGATACGCAAACATTTTGTAGTGCCTGTACAATTGAGTGAAGATTATTTTTGGTGGATTGTTTTGTTGTTGTAAATTTATTGAAGATTACGTTTTAATTTCTGAGCTATATAATTGTGAAGCTGTTCCAAATGGGAGAATGGCAAGACGTTTCCATGACCATCTTGCCCCAGGAAAAGGTCGATTGGTTTAGTCCACAGTCCAGCGCAGCGAATAGGATGTTGGAGCACGGCTTACCCGGCTACTTATGCCAGTTTTAGTGATTAAAATACAAATATTAATCAAATGAACCAAACTAGGAATGGCGGAACACCCGGCAACTGACAGTTTAGGCAGCGGAGTGAAGGACTATCAGTCGACCGTTGAAATTTACTTTGGTGTCGCCGTGGAGCAAGTCAAGGATGTACGTTGTTTGGCAGGGTTTGTTAGCATTTTGTGCTAGCGTCACACAGCTGACGGGTCGTTGTCATCTAACTTGCTATTATATTTCCATCATTCGGTATTGAGCACACGGGTGTCATATGTGCCGCTGTCAATGTATATCGTGTTGTAGAGTCGTGCCTCTTGAGATGTCGGTGCCAAAACGGACGTGGCTGCTAATAGTTAGCCTACTGCTATGCCGCATCAGGTTTACGTCCAGTATGAAACAAACATGCATATGCAATGTCTGTGCTTTGCTAAAGTCATTGCAACAAAGTTATTTTCAGATTCGATTGCAAGCAACGCAAAATAGCCTTACAATCCCAACGTATTGTTTAGGTCGCATAGATCTAAGGGTATAGTGCAATTGCATCTATTTTCATTTGGATTTTTAACCACACTTTGCAGGTGGTGTCATTACTGCCTCATGACATAAGGCCTGGGCCTGACTTCTATGGAATCCCATGGGAACTAATCATCATCTCCAGTCTGGTGGGGCTGGTGACAATGTTATTGTTCAGCTGCAGATGTTACAGCTCTGTAAGTATTCAGCACACAGAAATGACTTGCGGTGTCATAGATTGTTGTATTGTTTCCTTTTTCTCTGTTTCTTATTATTAATTATGTTCCCATTTGAAAGATAGTAGTTATTTCAATAACAACAAATCAATTTCTGTCATGTTTCCCTATTTCAACACAGGTGAAAAGCAGATTGTATCGCCGTAAGTTCCCACTTTTTCAAATGGATGCGTTTGCATGTAGAAATTGTGTTCTGTCAGTGCCAGTGCTCTAATTTCCCAAATACTGTACCTAGACAGAAATATGAAATAAACCGTACCGTTTACAAATTCTTATCTGTACCTTCATTTCCCTTTACCAGGTAAAGAGTGGTGGATGGCAGAGCAGGTGGCAAAACTTGTTGAAGAGAAGTGTGAAGTCCTAGAAACTCTCAGTAAATGCCAACAAGAGGTTCATACTCCTGCTGAGTTTTTGTATTTCTTGTTCAAACTTTTTCTTTTGTGTTAGGGATGTAACTATTCACTCAAACTCAGTAACTACGCGATGTCGGGTTTTTTTTTTCATAGCAGAGACATGGGATAGTGGCAATGGCTAATCATTGTGATTGGATTTGTATTTACATCGCTGCGTATTTTACGTCGTTTAAGTCCATTTGAAATCAATTTGGACGGATCCCTGCGAGCAACCACAAAAGTAGTTATTTCATTTGTTCTTTTTTGTTTCATTTTTAGTACGATGAGCTTGAGAACTCATTAAGTGAAAGTGGCGCCGTAGCTCAAACCCAGAAGGCTGATCTGGAGGTTCGAGCCCGACAGTTAGAGCTTAATAGCAGTCAACTAGAAGAAAGTCTACAAAAAGTGAAGGATCAGTTGGATCAGCAGAGAGCTCACCGACTAGAACAGGAACAAAAGGTAAAAGCGTACCAAATGCATTTTCTCCTGCCAGCTGATCAAGAACAAGGACGTAGCGTGGTATTTTCCTTCCTCCAAGGTCACGCTGCTCGAGCAGAGCATGGAAGCAATGGAACTGGAAGCCAAGGAGCTCCAATCACAAGAACAACAGGTGACCTCCAGCTCCATATAAAGGATTGTTGTCAGCACTGGCAGCTAGCTGGCAGCAGTATGTGTGCTATATACTATGTTCCTGCCTTGGCTAATGTCCCTTCTGTGTTTTATACTCCCCAAGGCTCAAACAACCATTAAAGTGTACAATATGAACAGTGAGAGACTTCAGAAGAATATGGAAACATCTGGAGAAGAAAATACTCTGCTCAAGGAGAGCAACGCACAGGTAGGACGAGATACAAAGTACTTTCTTGTCTGTCTGTCTGTATTTTTGAAATGTTTTTTTTTTTTTTGGTCCTTCTGCAGTTACGGCAGCAGGTGGAGGGTTGGGCAGAGCGAGTGAGTGAACTGGAGGAGGAGATGAGGCGCTATGAATTGACTCACAGTGGGATGGTGCAGGATGTGGCCAACAGGGACGAACGTATCAAGGTAGGACTCGCTCGGACTCCGCCTGACATAGAAGTGGCTTGCGTTCGTCTCCAAACTCTGAGAAGCAAACACGTTTGCTTCCAGTCCCTCACCGATCGGCTGCTGGGGATGAAAGCCTGGGATGCCAATCTCGAGGGGGACGGAGGTGACACATCGGCCGGAGCGGAAAGGAATGGGAAAGTCGATGCCCCCAATTCTGAAGTCCATCTCCAGAAAGTCCAAAAGCTTATTTTTGCCGCTAAGGTAAATAACCATCTAATGCCTGAAGCAGGTAGGGATACTTTGCTGAGGGAGCTCATGAAAATGAGACACCGCTTATGATTACTCCAACAAAGATCAGCCTTTCCGTGGAACGCTAAAGTGGCGTTATGTGTGCGCGTGTAGCTCAATGCAGACCTCAAATCGGTTGATGAAGACAAGGACCGAGTGTTTGCCAAACTGAACGATGAAGTCAAAGCTAAAGAGGACCTGGAAGGTGAGTACGCTTTCTGTTTTGACCATTATATTCACGCCATGGATTAAAAGTAGACAAAAGGATTGCGATTCAAACGTGATGGCCGCGCTTCATTCGCATTTTGTTTTGTAGTGAGCATTAAGGAGTTGGAGAGTGAGCGCTTCTCTATGCAAGCTGACACGGAGCACTACTCTGAACAGGTAGTTCAACTCAAGCCCAATAAGTGTGTATTCCTTGTCCTCACTCCAATACTGCTCAGGTCCAGCGACTGCAACAGAAACTCCAGATCATGACTGAAATGTATCAAGAGAATGAGCTCAAACTACACAGGTAATGACACCTCTCGTTTCATTCTTGTTTAAGAGTAGCTTTCAGTTGGCTTCACTTGCGCGCAGGTTGTTGACGGTGGAGGAAAAGGAGCGTCTGCAGAAAGAAGACAAATTGACTAAAGCAGACAAAAACATTGCTTTGGCAATGGAAGAACTCAACAACTACAAGTAGGTCGTCCCTCCCTGCCTGCCTGGCGCAAAGTATCTTGAAACAACCACCTGTGTCGCTTCAGACTTCGCGCTGGGGAGATGGAAGAGGAGCTGGGGAAAACCAAACAGTCATATCAGACCCAGATATCGGCCCATGAGAAGAAGGCTCACAACAATTGGGTTTGTATTCCAACAACATGGTGCATCTATAAACGGTGTCAAATGATGATGAATCTCTCCGCTTGACGTGCAGCTTGCAGCAAGAGCCGCAGACAGAGAGCTCTCAGACACCAAGAGAGAGAACGCCCTCCTCAGGCAAAAGTAACAATCACCCTCGGCAACACGCTTACTTTCATCTATTCCCACCAATTTGACTTCCCTGTTTGTTCTTGTTTACAGGATTACAGACACACAGTTCAAGATGGATACCCTCGATAAAGATCCATTCACCTTGGACAGCCTGGCCAGGCCTTTACCTTTCCGAGGTCAGCAGAAACACTCGTGTCGTCAGTATTTGAACATATCTGACATCAATCATAAAAATGGAATGAAAATTCATCTTGAAAAGTCAGATATTGCTTTTGAATTGTGGTTCAACAAAATGATGAAAAAAACAACAACTCGTGATTCAGGCCTGGCCAAAAATGAAAGTAGCACTTCATATTTTTGTGATGTTGAACTCCCCTCGCTCTTCTCCTCCTCCAGCTGAAAGATTGCCGTACGGCCCTTCTCCTTTGGGTCGACCTGCATCTGAAAACCGAGCTTTACTCTCACCTCCCACACTTGTTGAAGGGCCTTTAAGCAGACTTTCACCTCGAGGTGTGTCTCCCCAAATACAACCAGCCACATGTGACAATCTGGCCACGGATTGATTGTCTGCTTTGTTCAACGTCTCTCCTGACCGTTTCTTCAGTTTCCCGTGGTCCAATAGACCCCCATAGTGGCCAAGGAGAGCAAGAGCAGAGTGGAGCTGCTCATTCAGACAGTGGCTCGCTATCTCCTTCATGGGAAAGAGATCGCAGGGGACCCCCACCAGGACCCCCTGGGCCCTTCCCCCATCAAGGTGTGTATCTTTGAACTGCTCCTCTCAACTACTTTTTAAACTTTCGTCTCCCTCTATTTTCAATGCTGTCTTTCAGGCTATATGTATCCTGAACCTGGAGGTCCAATCTACAGGAGACCTGCTGGTCCTCCCCCAGGAGTAATGGGTCCTCTGCCACCTCCAGGTCTTCATCCAAGGGGTCTTCCGAGTTCTGGGCCCCTGGGACCCATCCACCCGGCAGACACAACAGGTTCTTTCATTTTTCTGGAAGAGGGTGTCTTCCCCAGTGGATTCATGGTGCCTTTTTGTGTGCGTCGTCGTCGTTCCAGATGGTACAAACAGAGAAAACAGCCTCGGACCTGAATACGATCACAGAGAGGTGTGTGTGTGTGTGTGTGTACTACCTGGCAATATGTGTGAATCTATGCGTGGTCTAGACTGTTGTCTTTTTCCCCCCCCATCAGCCTGGTCCCGGTGATGGAAGGACTCCCCCTGAACCTGCTCTGAGAATGGGCATGCCACCACCGCCACCTCCCGGACCGCCAATGGGCCCCATAGATGGTCCATTTCCTCGAAGAGCACCCTTTGGACCTCCTGAATTCTTCCCTCCCAGAGGCCCTCCCATGATGCCAAGTAAGCAATCCTATTCCTTTTGGGCTATCATCTTTGTGAAGCTAAAACGCCAAGCTGACTCTCTCCACCTTTCTGCCCTCTTCAGTGTGGGCTCCTCGGCCAGGAATGATGTTCCCTCCTCGTTACCCTCACGGCGGACCTCCGCCTCCTCACCCGCTTTCTTATGGGCCACCGATGCGGCCTCCTCCACCTGATGGCCTTCCGCCTCCTTCCATGGCTCCCCCCACGTCCCAGCAGAACCTCCCCTTTGTGCCACAATCAGAAGATGAGCAAACATCCGTTCCGTAATAGTCTGGAACGAATGTCGACGGAGGGTTGTTATCAAGTACCGGAGATTTTGGCTGCTTCGGACAAAGCAAGCTCAAATTGAGCATTTGGAAGATGCATTGTAGGAGGAAACCAAAGCGGATGTGTTGAACGTGTGAACTCTCCACAAAAAGGTGGGAGGTGAAATTCAAGCCCAGAACTTTGACCGTGACAAAGACATGAGAAGCAAATTCTCCACCGTGATGCTCTGCTGCATAATTATGAGCTGAAAATGAGCCACCCAGTGTAAGTTTTGAAATTGAACCAAGGGCATACTGTTAAATGATGTCTGCTTGAGTACAAGTCTATCGAATTCCTTTCCCGTCTATTTATTCCAGACTTTACTCGTATACAAGGTCATGTTATTATGTCAGACTATCACAAGTTCCGTTGACTTTAAAATCCATGTAAACAATCAATTTAGCCTTGTAATTTTACACTTTCTATTCGACTGGAAATCTAAATTCATCAGTGTGAGGCTAGAAAATTCATTTTAATAAAAAAAACAAAAAAAACTGCATCCTCTGGAAGGAACACTTTACAGATTGTATGAAAAACAAATCCCAAAGTTACAAACATCAGCATTCAACACAAAATGAATGTCATTGTTTGGCAGTTTGTTCATATCTGCTACCAATGAATCACTTGCCTTTCCCATGAACTGATTTTTGGAACAATGCGTTACAGGCAATAACAAATGCAATCGCCACCCACCAAACTGTACAAAAACGACACTCCAATTAAATTAATTTGATCAATATAAAATAAAACCATTGATTTGGCAAAATTCAAAAGCTTCACAAACATCAATTCCCTGCATAAGTTTTAAGGCCCTTGTGAGAAGAAAATATTCACAAGTGGTCATTTCAGACAAAATCAAAACATTCTATGATATAATGTCTGTGTGTACACAAATAGTATGCGCTTTGTAAAAAAAAAAAAGAAAGCTGTCAGCGTACCGAGTTGACCTGAAATACTGGTAAGAATGAGTCACTTACATGTGAGGCTTTTCCACCCTTACCAAAACAATGATGGTGTCAGGATCTACAGTGTGACATATTTGTAAATGTTGCCAAATAGAAAAAGCCTTTTTCAAACACAAGCAGTGTCACTCCAGCAACAAACAATAATGTCTCATCATTTTCAGTGGTTGGAGCAAGCCTCGAAAAGGTTGTTCTGTTCCCATACTTGTCATTTTGCATTGGAAGCACATATTCCTACTGAAGTCATCTTCTAGAATGAAGTGAAAGAAGATGAACAAAAATCAAATGCAGAATTTGATCTTAACCTTATGTAGATCTCGGTTGTGGTTTAAAGGGTGTTTTGCGCGCAAGTTCCCCCTTGGCCGCATGCTACGTATGGAAGCAGCTTTTTTTTTTCTTTCCACACGTCCGTCTGTCTGTCTGACTGTGTTGCTACGCCTCAGCAGTTGAGAATAGGTCGGCTTCTGTCCGCTCTGAAGGGGAAGGCGGAGCTGTCGGACTCCACCTTTCCTCGGTGGGGACCAAGGGTGGCGACGGCCTGAATAACAACAACAACACACGACACAACATCAAATAAACCTTGGACTTCCTTGAGGTAGGTAATACTGCCACTCGCCAACCTTTCTGATAGCTGTCCAGTCCTCCAGGATGTCCAAGTCGGGAAGCATGTAGACGATATAAGGCCGTACGAAAGGTTAAGGTTGAAACCGAGTAAGCAATTTGGACATTTTCCAGGAGTCTAAAAAGTCATGTATTGATGTCCATACAAAAGAGCCAAAGGATATCCGACACAACTGAAGGTCTTCTCTTCTTTTTATCTAGACTCAAGACATCTCTTCTCTTCTTCTTTCCCGACAGCTCGTCATTCCACAGCTCTGATGAGAAATGCACGGAAAATGTTGGCGTGCCGCTTGCGTTTCTTTTTCATCAGTGGAACTTTGTCATTCGTTTCAAAACATGTCATGTTGAGGCTAACTACTCTTAAGATTTTTACCTGATGTTATATCGATGCTGTGTCTGTCTTCTTCCAATCTTCTTATTTTCTCCTCTAGTTCACTTTGAACTGTGTCCAACAGAAGCAGCTTCTCGCTCTGTACACAAACCAACAGATACAGTGAATCAGATCAAAAGAACCAAAGGGCCGCGCCGGAGGAATCTCCAATATTCGGCAGATGAAGTGTGAGCGCGTTCCCTTTCTCACCTCCCAGTGCTGGGAGGCTGCCTGGATCTCACACTTGTATTTATTCTTCACAGAGTCCAAGCACAACTCTTTATAGATGCCTGAAACACACAAGCGTACTGTATGACTGACTACAGGGGCCAGCCAGAATTTGGGACAGGTTAAGATGACCTACCTGCCACCTTGGTGCGGACCTGCATGTTCTCCAGCAGCACCGCCAGAGGATCCAAATATTCTGCGGCACGGCCGGCCTCCACCTCTGCCAGCTTGCTGTTGACCTGAGTGAGACGTTCCCGATACAACCTACATGCACGCGCAAAATATTGCATTTTTCACACAGCCTTTTATGGGCAAACATTTGCTTCTTACTGGTCTTTGAGATCGGTGAATTGTTTCTCCAGATTTGACATTTCATCCAAACACTCCATCCTTCTTCGCTCGCAATCCTCCTCATCCATTTCTGTGACATACAAAATGTACACATTTGTAGTTGTTGCCATGTAGGTATTTTTGTTTCAGTACCCGACTGCACCTGACATCTTACCAGAGCTGTCTCCATCTTCAGACACAGAGGACGTTTCGGAATCCTCCTCCTCAGAACTGAATCCTTCTTGCTCCTGATCCTCAACCTCCATCTCCTCCGCAGTACCCTCCTTCTTCTCCCGGTCACGATGCACTGGCATAGCAGCAGATTTCTGCGAGAGTAGAAGAAAGGTTTCTTTGCAGGCTTGCCCCCACGGCTAACCCTCAATATCTTGTCACATTAAATTTAATATGCACGTCGTTTTCCATTTTTGCTTCGAAAAATGGATGGATGAATGCTCATTCCTATTGCAATATGATGATTGAATGTTTTATTTGATTCTTCTTGTGTGATCTGACTTGGGTTTTTTTTCTTGTTCAGATGTGTCGTTTTTTGTTGTTGCTTATAGATACCCCAGTCATCTTTTTTGTTTACAAAAAGCCCAACTAACGATATAAATCTTGGTTTTCTTTTTGTGTCGTTTTTTGCTTACAGATATCCCTGGGGACAGCATGAATCTTATTTTTTAAATTCTGATTTGTACTTTTTTGTTTAAAAAGATCCCAACTAACTATAGATCTCATTGGTTTAATTTTTAAGACAGACGTGCACTTTTTGTTAACAAATAACCCAGCTAACTGAATAAATCTTGTTGTAATTAATAATAAAAATCTTGATATCGCTTTATACGTACATATTGCAAGTCTCGCCAAACTATGTGGCTGGCAAAAAATAAACACGACAACAGATCGCAATGTTAGCCCTTAGCACGTTTAGCTGTAAACGGAAAGACTTGTTGCTATACTCATACTACGCATATTTAAATACCAATTTACGAGCCTTAAACATAGAAACCCATCGAGGTTTGTTCCAGCACTGTTAATACTCTAGAAAATAAAATAAAATGTATTTTTCCTACCCTAAAAAGCTGCCCAGGAGCCCAAGAAATGCTAAAAACAAATCTCTTTCGGAATAAACTTGAAAATGTTGGGAAATGTAGTTTTCCGATGAAACTCACGACGCGTTGACAGCGCTGCAAATGTCCATTTTTACTACATTACCCAGAGTTCAACACTGGCTCAAGGCGCTTGAAAGGCGATCTTTTTGAGTGCGTGTAAAAATGACATTTTTGTCTCCGGCGTCAAATATGTTGTATTTCCTTGCAATACACATCCATATCCACAATAAACTGAGTAATGAGTGTGTTTGTTTTTGAATGTATCTTTTATCCTTTATGTTGCTGCCCCCTCCCTTTTCCGCCATGATGTTTTCTAAGTGAGCCCCTATGACTGAGGCGCTGAGCTCGCTGGCTAGCTAGCTTAGCTCAGCTCAGCTCAGTAGTTCCATGAGCCTTCAGTCTGCAGACTGCTGTGGAAAGGAGATGCAATGGATGGATGCTATACCCACTGCGGTCCACCAACGATGGGGCTTGGTGTAAATAAACGGTGTCCATTTGGACCCGGGTTAGCAAGGCGCCGCCGGATCAGTGCTAAAATCGTAACGAAGTGTGGGTGATTGCGTTTAGGCAGGAGGAGACGTTGGCTTGTTATTATTGGAAGATTAACGCGAGCCGAAGCTGTCTAAATTGCTACGTTTTCGAGCTAGCCCTTTGTCATTGTGTAAAATTGACTACTGGAGTCTCCAGCCTCAGGGATGTTTTCCAAAAAGCCTCATGGGGACGTCAGAAAGTCAACACAGAAAGTGTTGGATCCAAAGAAGGACGTCCTAACGAGGCTCAAACATCTCCGAATAGTAATAGGTAAGTAAGTTCAATATTCTTGTCGAGCTGCTAACGTTCATTACTACGTGACAGTCTTGAAATGTCATAGGAAAGTTACAAACCGACCCCCCATCTTTGAAGATCTTTTATTGGAGCAGATTGTTTTGGGGTCACCCGTTTTGTACACATTTTGTCAACAAAATCCTAACTGCAATGTGGAGACTACAATGAATTCAGGGGAGGACATTGTTAGGGTAAAATAAAAAGGTTTGAGAGAAGATGCTCCTTTTAGTTGCTGCAAGTATATATAACATGCAATCAATGAACATGGTCTGTTTCGGGCTGACTTCAGTACTTTGTGTAATTATTAAATGTGTCTGGTTTGGATTACCATCACAGTTAACAAGGTGACTTGTTGAGTATGTTTGTGGAACATGTTAACGTGTTTCCCACATATGTGAGGTACACACCCTCAACTTGCAGATGAAAACAAGCATTAGCATTTCCTCTCCATGTCCTGCACAGTAGCTCAACTTCCTCTTTCCATTGTTAAGTGAGTCAGTCTCTCTTTCTCTCCCTAATCCCTCCCTGGGCACAGGGGTGTGTCTCCTTGCTGTTTTGGGAATACAAGACCACATAACACAAGCAAGCACACATTCTTACACTGTCGGTGCTTGAGAATGAGCCCAGCAGCACTTGAATAGTCCAATCCGATCCGTGGAACAATCACGGATGCGTGCAACAAAATTCACATGGGCACAATAAGGTGTGGCAGGCACAGTCTATTATGCAGAAAGATGTCTTAGTACATGTTGACACAATTCTCACAGGGAACTAACTCATCATAGTGTCTAGCCCAAAATATGATGAGGAACTTTTTTGCGCTGCAGTAAATTGTCAATCTTTGTTGAGGCAGATGCCACAGGCTATCTGGTTGACTGCAGCAAACGAATGACATACTTCACAAGTTAGTTGCCCTGACCACTACATTTCTTGTTTTTGTTGCATTTTTTTCCTACATTCTTTTGGTGGTTGGCAAACACTTTTGGTGCATTAGCAACATCTTCTTTAACAACAAGGATCTACTATATAAGGCACAATAAGCCACCTTATTGGTTTGAGATGTTATAAGTGATTCAAGCAAATGGATCAAGAGTTCCATTTTTCTACATCCATACGTATGTGGCTAATTCTTTTGCAGAAAATGCAGAGCCGCCAGAGCTGAAGCAGTTCTTTGACCTGAACTACTCCCATATCTACTATGTTTTCTTTGAGAACTTTGTCACCATTGAGGTTAGCCTCAAGCAAAAGGGTGAGTTCTAGTACACTAACACTGAGTGGCACGCCTGCTGCATCCGTATTCAGTCTTCCTATGGATCCTTCAAAATAAACATTTGCATTCAAATGTGTTCAAACCGAGACATGTTTAAAATGATTTCTTTTTTTTATTCTTCCCGCTGCCATGTTTTAGGTCACAAGTCTCAGAGGGAGGAGTTGGACTCTATCCTCTTTATTTTCGAGGTATAGTACTTGGATATTGTTAGAGGGCTCATATTGTGTCATGATTTTTCAATTTTATGGGGAAATAATGACAGAAGCGTTGATAATCTGCCTTTTTTTTAAAAACTTTTCTCTGCTCTTATTTCAGAAAATCCTCCAGCTCCTCCCAGAGAGAATCCAAAGCCGATGGCAGTTTCACAGCATCGGTAAAAAATGCAGCCTTTACTAAATGTTTTCAATCTGACGATATGATTTGTTGGACACATTTCTTTTTCAGGACTAATCTTGAAGAAGCTGTTGCACACCGGTAACTCTTTAAAGGTATTTGATTTCTTTGCTAATCCAAATCAAGACTACTACGGTACTCTTCTTTTTTTTTTTTTTTTTCTTCTCTCTTCCTTTTGCTAGTAAAATACACTCAGTGGTTTGCTTTGTCGTGCGCGCTGCAGATCCGTCGAGAAGGTGTGCGCTTGTTCCTGCTGTGGATGCAGGCGTTGCAGAGTAATGCTCAACGCGAGCAACTCTGTATGTTTGCCTGCCTAATTCCTGGCTTCCCGGCTCCACTCTGCCATGGGACTCCACGTACCTTGGACACTCTGATCAACCCACCGCTGAGCTTAACTGAGAGTGAGTAGAGGGGAATTCCTTCCATGTGTTGGGATGGAGCATTGTATGTGTGAGAATATGGATCAAAAGCTCCTCTGTATGAAAAGAGCTCACTTGATTTTTTTATTATATATAATATAATAATGATCTCACTTCCAAAATGGTTGTTGATTTTTTTTCAATTCCACCTTTCAGCTCAAGTGACCCCAGAGGAGATCACGCCACTGGTTCATCCCCAGTCAGGTGACAAGAACCAGGAGGACCTTACCGCTTACTTTTTGGAAGCGCTACTGAAATACATGGTAAACCAGGTATTATCATGATTTCTTACTAACACAACATAATCACGCCATGTGGCCTTTCTGGATTTGCCAAATAGTGTTTGTCATGAAGACAAATAAAGCCTTACTAACTAACCTTTTGTGCAGTTCCTAACTTCCATGTTCTCATGCTGTCATTGTGCTACGTCAACAAAAGAGCCGTTCTCCGTTTGACCCTATTTTTGTTGGTGTACTCAGCAAAAACAAACGCTTGTTTTGTGTTTGTGTCTTCCAACCAGGCCAAGTCTCTGGAGTGGCGTTGTAAAGAGAATCATGAGCGTGGCTTTAGCTTCCTCTTTGGTCACTTCAGGAAATGTTACCTTCCTCACATCTTTCCCAACTTTGCTTTGGAAACGAGTCTCTACAACCCCATACTAGGTCAGTAAGCGACGCCTTAGGTAGCCACTCAATGTGGGCGACGACGCATCAAGCCATCCTTTTTCCTTTCAGAGGTTCCTCCCATGCGTCCAAAACCCTATTACAGTGTGGTGCGCCGGGAGCAGGACGGTGGCGAAGTTCTCTATTGCACCAAGGAAAGTTTTCTTCAAGCCCGAGTTATCTTCATCCGCTGGCTGGTTTCCTTTTGGCTCGAGCCGCGACCCAACACGCACACACTGATTCCTGGGACAGAAGGTGAAAACTTCCCCAAGAACATACAGGTAATACACATCACGAGGGAAGTTGAAACCATCATCGAGGCCTCGATGCTAACTTTTGAAAAATGACGCTAAACGCTTACCAAAGTGAGAGGTGACAAGACTCGGTTTTCATCCGTCTACAGCGAGCAGCAGCCGGGCTCGCCGCTCGCTCCGCCGGCAGCTCGGAGGACGGCAGTGTCACCGGATTGCGGCCCGATAACCATCTTGAAGGGAGCGCCAGCTTATCCGGTCCAGGGGGAGGCAGCGCGGGCCTCAGTAGCGGCCCAATGGGGGAATCGGAACAATGCCACTCCAACACGTCCACGTTGACGGAGCGGGAGCCGAGCTCCTCCTCGCTGTGTTCGATGGATGAAGAGCAGCTGACAGACATGGAGGTGGTACGAAGAGTCCTGACCAGCTCCAGAACCAGCATCAACTTCATCACCGAGATCTTCAGACAGGTGAAGGAGCAATGGCTCGGCCCGCCGGTTCAGCACGTCGGACATGAGCTCAACCTAGCTCACGTAGAGCGTGCATTGCCGGCCGCCACGTCGGAAGAGTTGACACTTCTCTCGCTACCTCTGCAGGCCTTTCTCCTTCCAATGTGTGAAGCTGCAGCAATGCGCAAAGTGGTCCGTGTTTACCAGGAGTGGATCTCCATGGAGGACAAGCCAGTATTTATGAAAGAGCCAGAGGAAGGCCTGTATCCCATAGCAACAGCCAATAGTATGGACACAGGCTCAGAGAAAGAGGAGGAGGAGGTAACAAATGTGGTCAAATCAGTCACGTATTAGGGAACGCCCACACACCGACCGACCGATACCTTTTTGCTCGGGACTTTCTCGCTTACTTTGTCAACTCACTCCACACGTTTCAAGTCGAGTAAAATAGTACAAAAACAAACATCTTCTCCGCAACTGAAAACTCTTTATGTGTGACATTGTGCAAGGCTCAATTGGCAAAGCAAAAGCCAAACATTTTACACACTTGCCTTCATCTGTTTTCTCTCGTAAGGGAATCAATCAAATGGTTGATAGTGAATTGTTGGAGTACAGCATTCATGCAGGAGTTCAGACGACACTACAGGTAAGGAGCATCCATCCCCAGTTGTCCAAGTGGAGTTGACATCCCAAGTGTTGTGTCCTCTCTCTAGGTATTTATCACCCATTCCTCCAATGTCTTTTTAATGGAGCCGGCCAACGACATCAAGTTCCTTCTCGAGGAGCACGTGGACATGTGCAAGCGAGTCTTGAACATCTACCGCAGCCTTGTCATGCACGAGACCATGGACCAGAAAACATGGTAATGACACAAATGGGGGGGATCTTGCAAATAAGCAGGAAACATAAGAATAATCATTCTTTAGCATTCAACAAAAACAAATAGCTTCAAGTGCATCATCGCAACTAGCGGCTTCTCTGTTTATTTGTAGGGAGCAGATCTTACTTGTCCTGTTGAGAGTGACAGAGTCAGTGATGAAGAGACCCCCTTCCATTATGCCCCATGGCAAGAAGTGCAACACACTGTCAGGAAGGCTGGCTGGTCCCATCTTTCAGGTAGGGAGGGAGGCGTGGGCTGGGGCTCGCTCGCTCGCTCGCAGAAAAAAACAGTGCTTGAATAGTGCAGATGAGTTTTCATCCCTCTCTCTCTCTCTCTCTCTCTCTCTCTCTCTGTGTGCAGACGTTGATTGTCGCTTGGATTAAGGGGAATTTAAACGTCTACATCAGCAGAGAACTATGGGATGACCTCCTCTCAGTTCTCTCTTCTCTGACCTGCTGGGAGGAGCTGGTAACCGAATGGTCCCTCACCATGGAGACGCTCACAAAGGTGAAAGAAGAAACTTTGGAAGAATCTTCAACTGGCTTCAATCCTGTGTTTCATTGCGCTTTAGGTGTTGGCCAGGAACCTGTACAATGTTGATTTGAATGAGCTCCCTCTGGACAAGCTCAGTGAGCAAAAGCAGAAGAAACACAAAGGAAAAGGTTGCTCTATCACTGACAGACGTTATTTGTCAGAGCATTCTCCTGGCCTTGTTCTTAAAGAGCATGCCGCTAAATGTCTTCTCATGATACTTCAGGGATAGGTTCAGAAGGCCAGCGGCAGATAGTGGATCGCTCCTTCTCTAAAGGTTGGAGCCGAGACCAACCGGGTCAGGCGGCCGCCATGAGGCAACGCAGTGCCACCACCGCTGGCTCGCCAGGCATCGAAAAGGCCCGCAGCATTGTTCGCCAAAAGACAGTAGGTGAGTCTGGCGAAGGAGAAATGCATCCTACCGAAACGTTAGGGGTGCTCACATTCATACGCAGACATCGATCTGTTCATTGGTCCAAAAAAACAACAACTTTTGACAAAACAGCTTGGCGGTACTTTGCCTTTGTGTTTTTCCTCCTGTTCTAACTTTGTACTGGGCTTTTCAGAAGAGATAGCGGCCGTCACCTGCCTCTCCCAATTTTCACGCACCTAGCTCCCTCCTCCCTGCCTCCCTCACCTTCCCTCCTTCCCTCACCTTCCCTCCCTCCCTCCCTCCCTCCCTCACCTTCCCTTTCTCTTGGCCTCACTTTCCGCCCCTTTGCGTTGATGTTCCCAAACACCTTCCTCATTTCTCTTCCTACTTTCCTTGCCCTCTTTCCCTTCTTTTCTATTTCTTCTTCTTCCTCCTTCCTTCCCTCTTTAGCCCTACGAAGCTGTTCTACAGGGGACTCTCTGCTGTCCTCAGCCTTTATCCGCAGTGCCAAGAGTGCTCCTGCTCTGGCTCCGCCTCTACCTGTCCTCCTTCACCACCACCACCACCACCCTTTACTACCCCCCCTTGCCGACCAGCTGGCAGGTAGACTTTCTTTGCGCTTCCTGATGGCCTGCCTTCTGCCTGCTGTGTCTTCTCACATGCGTCAAAACAAATCTATGCTTGTGTGTAACAATGTCTCCCTTTTGCACAAGTCAAGCAAGAATGACTCATTTCACTCGTTTGTTCCTTTCCCCTTTCCGTCACTACGGCGACAGTGTACGTCGAATCTCAAGCTTTGACTAACTTTTCATCGTAAACATCTTAAGATGAAACACGGAAAATTTGAAGACCATCAGGCAAATTCTCTCGATCGGTATACTATGACCTGCACGAATGGCCCAAAACGGCACCAAATGCAATTCAAAATGGCCCCACTCCTTCCAGTTGGGTTGAGGTTATGCCTCTCAATTTCCATAGAGCCGGTTGAAATGTACAACCTCCCTGCTTGTACATTTGTTGATTTCTGAATGTGCGACTGATCACACCAATGTCATCTCACGATGATCATTGTCTGCCTTGTCGTTTGGCAGACCTGGAGGACCCGCCAATCGCACTGACATCGCGGCCATCTCGGATGCGCCATTCTTCCCAGAGCGACGAGAACCCTCAGAGCTCGTGTTCGCAGGTGTTCCAGGGAGCGGCTCGCGAGCCCGATAACCCGGCCCCTTCGTCGCTGGCGAGAAGCAGCAGCGCCTCTGACATCATGGAGCCTTTTATCGCCGAGCGGGTCAAAGGTGAAGGAGACCCACAGGGAGATCCCGGTGGCATTCCAAACCCCACTGATACTACTAGCAATAGCGAGGCCCTCCCATGTCCTTCCCACTCCTCTTGTCCTACCCCGCTTTCTCTCCTCCCCAATGGTGTCGTTTCCTCAACCTCAGAGGGCCTAAACCACGCGAGCGAGCGCGGCCACGTCGGCTGTCAAAGCCGAGGTTCCACTTGCGATTGGATAAGCGACTGGGATTCCGCCTTTTGTGCCGATAAGGAGATCGACGGAGAGGAGAATGCCCTAACAAACCAGGATGATCTATTCTCCTCAATTAGGCACTATCTCACTCACAAAGCGGCCGAGAGAAACGAGGCAGCGAAATTGGCGGCGAGTCTCGCATTGGAAAACGACATTCAAACGTCGGTGGCGAACGTGAAAAGCGACACGCCTCCCGGGGAAACCGAATCCGTCCGAGAGGTGCAAAAGGTCGTTGACAGACAGATTTCCAAGGAAGATAGGCAGGTAAGTAATTCAGTTCGACACGGTAGCGTGGACTCGGCGGAGGAGATTGAGGCAGAGCAGCGTAGCATCTACGAGTGTCTGGAAATGCAGTGTCAGTGGCCCTCGCTTGGTATGAAAGGGAACCTCCAAGGACACGACGAGGAGAAAGGCAAAGGGCAAGTAGTAGTAGGAGTAGGTGGAGGAAACACAATGGACGGAGCAGATTGGGAAGGAAAAGGCGACTATTGGAGCGAAATGGGAGGAGGAGACAAAAACGATGATCAAGACACAGCCACAACTAAAAAGCCCTCTTCAACTAGAGCGGAGCCTAACACGGTCCAATCGACCGGTGAAGCAATTCAAAGTCCCCAAGACTCAGCCAAGCCCAAGATGAGCCGTAACGCCAAAAAGCATCACTCGGGCGGCGTCCATGTGAGCTTCAGACCTTCTACTGAGTCGGTCCAGTTCCACAACCCCCTGGAGAATAAAGAGGCCCACTGGAAAGCCAGGCTGCGGCGCCTCAGTCACTTTCACACTCACAGCCACTCGGCCGGGGAAAGGCCGGGAGCCAGGACAGCGGGGAAGCAGGGAGCAGCAGGCACCGCAGGTAAGTCGGCTGCCACGGCTCACAAAGCCGGGGGCCACCAGAGACCGCCGCTAGATGTGGCCAAGGCAGCAGGTGTTGGGGACATGGAGAACAGGACTGGCACCGGAGCAGGGGACAAGGACAAACGGCAGCATCCGGCCGGATCCGCTTCGGTGTCCGAGACCCACTTTGAGGTCATAACCAGCGGTTCTGGCGCGCCGTCGGGCGTGCGAGGCCGATTGGGACGCTCCGCCTTACGTTCTCGGGCTTCCCGTTCTCGCTCCCAGGAGCCCGGCAGCTCCGTTTCCCGCCACCACCAAGGGGCTCTTCTCGGTGGGGTGTATAAGACGGTGGTTCACGCTTTGTCCGCCAAGCCCCGAGGTCAGGGGTCGTCCCAAGGTTCGTCGCCGCAGCGGCAAGGGCGGCCCGCAATGGGTGATGCTTCACTAAGAGACCTCTACTCCCATGTCCTGGGCTACTTTGGACGAAAGTCCACCACGCCAGGTGAGGATCGCAGCGGACAAAGTGCTCACAACGGGCACGACAGCAGTCCAACAACACCAGTGGACAAGACAGATACTCACAAAACACAAACATCATATTTTCCTTTGTGGCTGTTTAACTGGTTTGTTATGACGGAATGACTTTTTTTATTTTTATTTTTATGGCTGAAACTCATCATCTTGCTGCTGGACTGAAAGTGTTTCCTCTTGAACGTGAGCCCCCTCCTCCAGCCTGCCGCCACCTACTGAAGACCCCTTCTCCTCCTCCCATAACCTGTTCCCCTATCTGAGAGGCCCTCTCCGCCTCTTACTGTCCTCCTTCTAAGGGTTGTGGGATTCTGATGCCCTCCTTTCCTCCCCCCTTGCTCGCCGTAAAAATGCATGTAACCTCCTTGTGCCCACCTCACCTCCTTCCGGGACTGCCTCAGCTCCACCGAAGAAAACAACAGTCCCCCCCCCCCCCCCCCCCAAAAACCCCATACAAATCCATTATATGTAAATCCTACCATTTTTTCTCTATTTTTACAATATGTTTGGATGCCAAAATAATTTGTATCAGTTAAAGTAGGGTTAAATGAGATCTGCTTTAATAATAATTATCTTAATAATAATGATAATAATCAATCGTCATAGCATCTTTTTGTAGTTTCCCTCTTGAACCACTAGATTGCAGCATAAATCTAACATTTTGTTGCTCTGTATTTTATTTTCAGAGCAGCTGGTTAAATGTACTTTCTAATCCTTTTTTTCATAATTGCAAGGTCACCATTCCTTCTCAGATTTGCCAGTACATTTGAGCGCAGTGACTCATACAAATGACCATGATGCCACATTTACTTTCTTGCGTTCATATATGCGTAGTCCTCGCTTATTTGCGCCGAACATTTTTTCAGGCCTTTATCTATCCATTTGTTCAGTTGCTCGTGTGCATGATGCCACAGTGAGTTTTGTTTTTACCAAATAGTCCACCGCCTCAATACATTGGTTTTGGTCCGTTGTATGGCTGTTTGTTTGGCCCTTGTGTCTGTTCAATTCTGTGGCTTCTGATGGTTCTCAAGACGCCTGCTCTAACTGAAAGCATCATTGCACTAAACATTTGCATGACTCAATACGCTAATATTCACATTTCGTTGGCTACTACTAGAATATTTTCCCCATCGTCTGTGGCTAACATATACAAGATAAGGGCGAAAACTGTCGGTGACTTTGCTGTGGAAGATCCACCTAACACTTTGTGTTTATCGTGTGACTTAATAGTCGGCCTTGATGAATAGCTGTTAAAAAAAAACACCCCTTCAAAAAAAAAAAATCGTTCCAAAAGACGCGAGCTATATGCCAAGTCTTTATTCTCAAATTTCTAACGGTCCTTGAGAGCCCCTGTCCAGCCTGTTGTCTGTGTTATCCTTTTCCAACACTGATTGAAATGATCAGGCCCATTAGCACAGAGGTTTGCCTACCTGTGTTAGTTAAGTTTGCTTATCTGGAGCCTTGTCGAAATAAAAAGAGTGGCTTGATAATAATGCGGCCATTTGTATTTTGAAATGACCCCAGTTGGTCGTCATCTGACCAAAGTTGAAAGTAGGCAGCTTGCTTTTTGTGCATGCTGGTGTGTATTAACTGCATTGCTTCTCTGGTGGATTTGCTTGCTGCGTCGTGGCTTATTTTTAACAATTGGTCGACCATTCACTTACTCGAGGGCCTCTCGTCCATATACTACATCCACTAGTTAGCATTCTGCCAATTTAGTAACGATTGCATTATTTTTCCTCCACAACACACCAGACACTGTGCTAGTCAATATTAGCCACATAATAGTCATTGTTTACAGAGTGTTAATGTCAACATAACAGGATGAGTGTTAAGTTTCTATTTTGCGTTCTCTTTCTTTCTGTGTAGCCAACAAAGAGGAGGTGCCGCAGAAGGCACGTCCCGTCTCCACTGATGTTGGAAATAGCAATCCTAATTTCTCTGATCTCATGGACGAGTTCATCCAGGAAAGACTTCGAGCGAAAGGAACAGTGGTCAGTAGCCTAAAGTGCACATGTACAGTGTATATCACATTTCATTGTGAAGTGAGTCACCTTTCTGTTTGATTTGCTCAAGGTGTCACAATGATCCCAGTTATCTATCCTTCTCTTTAGGAGCGGCGTGGCAGCAGCCCGGGCAGTCTAGAAGTTCCACAGGACCTGCCGGAGCTACTCGAGGCTGGCCAGAGTCCTGGATCTCGAGCCCCAGATGACCTGAGACCTATTGACGATCCAGGGGTTCCTTCCGAGTGGACCTCTCCCGCCAGTGCCAGCGGCTCGGATGTCGTCAGTTCCGACAGCCAATCGGACTCGTTTAATGCTTTTCAGTACCCCGCGTGCAAGTTTGAGAGTGAGTGCCTACCGTGTCAACATTTGAAAAAGGAATTTAGCGATAGTTACCTCAAAAGAGCAGCTTTAAAATTCATGTCCTTGATTTTATATTTCTGCAGTATGTTAAGTGGAAATGTTTCACGCTTATGTATTCCACTTTCCCTTTGAATAGATTTTGCATTTAATTCGGAACCCTTTGGTGGTGGAGATCGAGGAAGCTCATTGGACCAGGACAGCCTGGGAGGTGGTGTTGCTTGCGATGAGCACGAAGTGGCAAGTTTGACCACGCTCCATATTGACTCCGAGACCAGTAGCCTCAGCCACACAGTCACCGTCACTGGTTTGTGCACTCATTTATGGTTCAAAGAGGCAACTGCTCTAATTCTTTGACATCAAGCAGCTCATTGTTTGTCTTGATGTCCAGGTTCTGAGAGCGCCTCTCCCATGCACTCTCTCGGGGGCTCTCGTTCACAGACGCCTTCTCCAGCGACGCTGACGGCAGAGCACATTGCTCGCACGCACTCCCACGCGCACTTGCAGCTGGATCAAAAACTGCGCAACTCGGTGCTGCAGACTCCCGATGATCTCGGTAATCATCCTCGCTCGCGCGCACGTCGGGGAACGTTGTTTTTCTTTGATGTGGCGGCACGTAACGGACGAACGAACGAACGAACGATTGATGACGGATTGGCTCGTTGCTAGAAACCACCGAGTTCCCCGGTGAGGACTGTAGCGTGATGGCAGGTGGCTCCCTCACCGGATGGCACGCAGATGTTGCTACAGTAATGTGGCGGAGAATGCTGGGTATCTTGGGAGATGTGAATAGCATCAAAGACCCAGAGATCCATGCTCAGGTCTTTGACTACCTGTGCGAACTGTGGCAAAACCTCGCAAAGGTGTGGACACAGACTCGAAAGTCGCACGACACCCAGAAAGAGCTCGACTCTCAATTTGATTGTTGAATATTTTCAGATCCGAGATAATTTGGGCATTTCTCACGACAACCAGTCATCTCCCCCACCTCCGGTTCTGATCCCGCCTCTTCGAATCCTCACTCCATGGCTCTTTAAGGTAAGCAAGGCTCAAGTTCACAACAACAGCCAGTTGCGTATGGCTAAGAGTTGATCAAATCCAACTTAAGCGGCTTATGTCTGTCTGTTGACGTTTTACCGCGATGTTTGCGCCTCTCGACCCAGGCCACCATGCTGGCGGAGCGCTACAAACAGGGAAAGCTTCATGCCTATAAGCTGATCTGCAGGATTATGAAGAGACGCCAAGATGTGTCCCCAAACACAGACTTTCTCACTCACTTCTACAACATTATGCACCAAGGACTGCTGCACCAAGACCAGGTCCAGCAAACCTTTGAATTGGCCCTCCTTGAAGTTAACATTTTGGAAAGTAGCAGCATAGACACAAAACGATGCGACCACCACGAACTGGTTTTCTTTCTTCTTCAATGTAGGACATTGTCAACACCATCATCAAGCACTGCAGTCCCCGCTTTTTCAGTATTGGTCTACCCGGAGCCACCATGTTGATTCTTGACTTTATCATCGCGGCTTCAAGAGTCACCTCTTGCTCATCGTTAAACGTAATGACTTTGGAATAGTATTGAAAAAACTTGCCTGACTGTATAATCCATACTTATTGTCTTCTTCCCGTCAAGGCTCCGAGAGTGGAAGCCCAGATCCTTCTGGGATCCCTGGTGTGCTTCCCCAACTTCTACGGGGAGCTCCCCGCACTTCACCCCACCACAGCCGATGTGGCGCTTACCATGTTCCCCGACGTGAAGGTAAACCGAGAGTGCAAAGTGCAAAGCTGCAGGTGGTCCTCTCTGCACCGGCGTCCTGGCACTAATGTCTCATCAGTCATTCTTTTGACAATTCAAACAGCCAATGGCTGTAATGTTGTTGTTTGCTGCTGTGTAAACTGCTCTTGTCATGCACGGCAGCGTCTCAGGCTTGCTCGGTGTTTCCAGACTAGGCAGAAACGTTTTGAATCGCTAAGCAGCCATTATCTCTGAGGGACAGGAAGCGCTTGTTCTTTCAAGCTATTTTATTTGCCCCGATTGCTCATGTTACTTTACTAATGGTTCGACATCAACTGATCTTGACCAATGACATGTTTCTCTCGTGCTTTGTTTTTCCAGGAGCACATTATCAAAACGATAATGACCTCTGCCAGGGATGAACCCTCTGCTCCCGCGAGGTAGATCTGCATTTTATAATGCCAATTGAGGCATAGCGGGAAAACAAACATACGCTAGCTAAGTGGCGGGTTTCTAAAACATGGGAAATACATTGTCTTCTAATGTTTGGCAGCGTATTTTGTCATCTCTCGGCAGATAACGTGTCGTGTTTGATTTTGACTTGTTAGGTGTGTGGCTTTGTGCTGTCTGGGGATCTGGCTATCTGAGGAGTTGGCTCATGGCACTCAACATCCACAAATTAATGATGCTCTGAATGTCATCTGTGTTACTCTAAAGGTCAGTCGTCATTTGCGCTTTTTGTTTTCTCTTCTTCCCCCCCTTGAACCACCAAGTACAATTTTGGTCAGTAAAATTAACATCATCTAGTCAAAATGCGTGATGGCAATATTTGTCTTTTCACTTTGGTGTAGAGTTGAGAAAGCCATAATGCAGTTGCTCGCTATGGTTGGTGCTTCTTGTAATGATTGCTTACAGAATTGGACTTATGCAAACGGGCTGCGACATATTACAATGTATGAAAATCAAAGTGAAGGTCATTGAATTGCACCAAAGCTCTGGCTGCGCACTGAGCAGCTGCTTTGTCTGTGGATTTAACATGCACGGACGGAGCCAAGGTATGATGGAAAATGGATTTTTTTGTGTGTGTCGGTCGGTGAACCTGCCTCAGTCGCTCCGTAGAGACGAGACCATCTGAGACTGTTGTGTTTCAGCCCACCAGGCTGGGAAGCCTGTGCATTGGGAGAGACGCTGTCCAAATTTGCACCCGTGTCATCCGCAGCCAAGTGGACTCAAACACACGCACACACACACACACACACACACACATACCTTTTCCACCTTGGAATCCCTCGCTTGTGTATCGGAAGCCAATAGTCGAGTGGAGCCAGTGCTGCGGAACACACTTGCATTCACTTAGTTCTGGGAGCAAACCCTGGACTGTCAATATGTTTGGTCCTCCTTCAGATAGGAGGCCCATCCAGGGGGCGCGCTGCAAGCTCTGTTACAAACACACTTAACGCTATCACACGCACACATCTTGTCTACTTTTGCCTTCCCGCTGTCGGCCGGCCCAGCCGTGGGCTGCGTGACATGCGCACACTATCGCACGCTGTCACACAACCGGATAAAGCTTGAGGGATTGTTGTCATATTTCCATGCAGTGCCACTTGCGTTAGTTCTCATCTGAATACATCCTTTGATCCGAAGGGATTTCTTTGTAAATTATAATCCCCTTTCGAGACGATGCAAATTCTCGCTAATGAAAGTTTTCAATCACAATGTTTTAACTTGAATGCTGTTCTCAATTTGAATGCATTATGATGTACGCGGCATGTCGTAAATAGTCGAATAATAGGATGATTATATTGACATGAAGTGACTTTTTTTTTTCCCCACCCCCAGTACTCCAACAAGAATGTTGCACTGGTGGCCTCAGACATTCTTCACCTTTTGATCAGTTACGTGGATCATCTTCAGAAATTTCCCCCTGACACTCCAAAGAAGATAGTAGAGGTGAGACAAATGGCAAATTATTTCCATCCGTCCCAATTCTTTGTCATTGGTCTGACGTTGTTCTTTCCTAGATTCTGATCGCCACCGTAACACACCTGCTACCTACAACCGAGTCCTCGCCTCACGAGCTGGATAAGAGGGTAGCGCGAACACACACACTGCACATTTCCATGTCATGCTTTTTATTTTGTTGTAAAAAATCGAACCTTAAGACCACGTCTCGTGCAGCTGGTTGTGTCCCTCCTGTTGTGTCTGTTGGATTGGGTGATGGCTCTCCCTCCAAAGACTCTCCTTCAAGCTGTTCAAACGCGCAGCCCCCCAGATAAGGAGCAGCCGCCAAAGACCCTGCTCAGCTGCATTTATAAGGTATGTATGATGGATCTTATGCATCCTCACAAATATCTTTAGCAAAGTCTTCGTCTCCCTCTCCAGGTGTTGCACGGCTGTGTGTACGGAGCGCAGTCCTTCAGCAGCCCCAAGTATTATCCACTGCAGCTGTCAGATCTGTCAAGTTCAGACTACGATCCCTTTATGCCGTTAGAGAGCCTTCGAGAGCCCGAACCGCTGCACAGTCCAGAATCTGAGCGCTCCAGCAAACTCCAGCCTGTCACTGAAGGTATTTGATTGAGCTCCCAAAATACGTATCTTTGTTTAGCATCCAAATTCAGTGGATCGGGAGCGGGCCGTGTACGTTGTAGAAGCAGGGAATTGTGCTGGGCGTCTTTCATGAGCCAGTTGCACGTCCTGTGGATCCTCCAGGGGTAGCGACTCCCCTCAGGGCAGCCTAAGACGTGGCAAGACTCCTGCTAGAGTGGCAACACGTTCCCGACGGCCGGCCGGGGGCAGGATGGCAAATGGTATCAACAAGCACCGCTTGGACAGAGCGGAGCTGTCGTTAGGCCCCATGACAAATTCAAATGGGATTTTTTGGATTTACTGGACCAAATGTCTCTTCCAATACTTATGTTAAGAAAATAAATCCAAGTTACTAGCAATATATAATGTATTATATTTTGCCCAACATTGGATCCAAGGTGGAGAGCACCCCCAGAGGTCCCATGCCCTTAACCGAGCTGCTGCTCGGAAAACTAACAGACGGTTGGCCCCGAGGCCTCAATGTCTGGACACGCAGGCTTGCCGGGATTGCCTAAGTGGGCAGAGGTGCGAAAGTCCGCAAGCTGTCGCTCCGCTGTCACCCTCTTCTCGGATGGGCCAGCAGTAGTGGCAGGCACACCGGTGTTACAGCTGTCCGGTCATCCTCTTACTGTACACACACACACACACAACAGTGTTTATTTTCGATTCTTAGGCATTATGAAATGTGTTTAGAAAGCACAGCATTGGTAAGTTCACAAATGTTTCACACACTTTCGGATCTGACCCTTCTGTTTGTTTGTTTGTTTGTTTTGGTCTTCTCTCTGTAGTCCGTAGTCGTATCCAGCAGGGTCTGGTTTCCATTGCAGCCAGGACTGTTATTACCCACCTTGTCAACCATCTGGGGCATTACCCAATGTCTGGAGGGCCCGCTACTCTCTCCAGCCAGGTACTGTTCATTTATTTGCAAGAGTTTCTATCCTGATATTATTATAGTCCACATTGACCAAGGCGGGAAAAGTGGTCAGGATTCCAAGAGAAAATGTCGAAAGGGGCACGAGATTCAAAAGTGTAGTAGAGTATTTTCAAATGGTGGCCCACCAGGGCTGGGTGTATTTTCTCCATTTAGAATATTTGTCAGAACATTTCTCTTTCTGCAATTTTTTACCATTCACTTCTAGGTGTGTGAAAACCAGGACAACCCATACTGCGAGAGTGCAGATCTCGGCCCTGAACTCTTCCACTCGCCAAATCTGCAGTTCCTGTCGTTAAATGGCTCCACGCTGCTCTCAGTGCTTCAGGTAACTTTTTCAACTTTCTGATGCCAAATGGACTCACACAGCACGCACTTTCCCTGGCATTGCTGGTGTTCTTTAACATCTTATCGGTGTCTTTTCCAGATTCGCTCAGAGTCCGGCGTACCGGGAGGCGGAATGACAGCTGGTTTGTCCTCCGCTCCTGCTTGTGTTCGCGTTATTATTCGGGATGTGGCAGGAAAGCACTCCTGGGACTCGGCCGTCCTCTACGGGCCTCCGCTCTGCTCCCCAAGCAGCCCTGCGCACACAATCTTGACACACACACAGTCCCCCCATAGCGCCACTCTCCATCTACGGAGCCCCACCAAAAAGATCCCAGAGGAGCGAAATGAAGGCAGCCAAGAAGACCATCAAGAAGAGTCAGAGGAGCGAGGAAATGCAAACGAAGCTCAAAGTCTTGAGCTGGAGGCAGAGATGGAGGAGGAGGAGGACGAGGAGGAGGAGAAAGAGGTGAGCAATGTCTCTGAAGAAGAAGAAGAAGAGACTGTGCGACTACAAAGAGGTGGAGGAGAAGAGGAAGATGAGAGGCAGGCGGAAGGGAACAAGGAACACGTCGTAGGTGCCTTTGAGCAGCTTCTGGCTCCACCGCTGGCAAAGCGGCTTTGCCGGGAGGTGGTTCCAGCATGGGATACCCTGAGGGATGGAGATGACGCTCTGGATGAAATGCTGCAGTACCTCGGATACTCAAGTCCCGAGTGTCTACAGAGGGCAGGTAGGCCGAAACGCGCACGTCCCAGCTCAAAGGAATGCACGGCTGGCTAATCTCGACTAATTGCCCCGGCAGGAATGCCACTCAACATCCCGGTCCCGCCACCGGCGTGCGTTTCAGAGAAGCAGGAGAACGACGTGATCAACGCCATCTTGAAGCAAAGCGCCGCTGAGCGAGAGTTTGTGCTCCATGTGCGTCGTGAAAAGATTGATGGCCGCTTAGTTCTGATCAATTGTATGCATGGTGGCAGTTTTTTTCCCTCCTCCTCATCTGCTATTGTGTTTCAGAGAGGCGAGGAGCTAAACATGAGAGCAGTGGAACAGTGCGAATCCGAGACGCAGACACCTCAGTCGGCCTTCTACTACTGCAGACTCCTCATCAACGTGCTGGGACTCAACTCCTGGGAGAAAAGGTGAGATGACCTTCATCATTTTTGAAATTTGGTCGAGGTGTTTAAAAAGCCAAAGTCAAAGTCTGCGTTATTGTCAATTTCTTCACATGCCAAGACACACAAAGAAATCGAAATGACGTTCCCACTATCCCACTAACATAAAGCGAGCGAGCGAGCGCGCGCCACACAGCTCAAATGAATGAATCCTTTTATGCTCCCAAACGAAGCTCTTGGGCGGCACACTAAAGTGGTCAGTCCAGTTTAGAGTGACAGCTCTTTAAATTGGGTTTCAGAGAGTTATTTTTCCCCCAAATGTTTGTCGCATTCAGAGTTGTACAAGCTCTGTGGCGATTTGGCTCGATGCTAAATAGGATGAGCATATTTATATGTCGTTGCCTTTGAGCATACGTTCCTTACTTTCTTTGACTTTCCAGTCTATGCAGAAAAGGCTTGCTTTTGTTTCTCTTTTCTCTATCCTTGCTCAATTTGAATGAGGCCTTAAGTTCAAAAAGATGTGTGTCCGCTGCTAATTAGACCCCATGCGCCTCCCCCGCCACCGCATTCAAGCAAGCGCCGCATCCATTTTCTTCTCAGTGACTCCGGGCTTAACTACACAATGTTAAAGTATCAGTATAAATGTGTCTGGGCCGCTAATGGATGCTCATTGCTCTTTATCCAGAGAATTACACCGTCTGCATTCAGCCAGCACAATAGACTTCTTAACGCGCAGTGTGTGTGCGCGTGTGTTTGTGCATGCATGTGTGTGCGTGTAGGAGTGTTGTAATGAGCCTAGGAGGCCATTGATCGAAATCAACCCATCTGGGGGTGGAATAAAAGGTGGTGCTTGAGGCTGAGAATCGTAAGGGTGAAAAGCAAACCGGAAAACAGGATGCACAAGTGTAAGGGGGGGAAAAAACTGAATTAAGCTAAAATATGGAAGATGTTAGTAACAACAAATGATAGACTGTAAATAAATAAATGTTGCTTCAGATATATTATTACTGGCCCATGGTGAGAGCCCGTCAGTCTTGTCTGGTCTCTTTTACTCAATAATCCAAAGTGTAAATGGAGTCTTTGAGAGCAGAGAATGAGGCCATTACCGCATATCAGTTTAATAAAGAGCAAATTGCCGCCTCTTTGCTTTCTCTCTCTCTCTTCTCTTGTGTTGTTTTTTTTTTCACTCATTCTCGAAGAGAAATGAATGATGTGTCATTATGAGTCCATTTCAAGCGTCATCTGCTTCAGTCCTGGTTTGAGATCAGTGCTGCTAAAATTGGCGGCAGGCAGCCAGGCAGGCAGGCAGATCCTCTCAGGACATTTGGAACGATCCCTGGGTCTATCAGTTTTACATGAAAAGGCTTTTGTCTTGAATAAAAATAGAGTCTCTGTCTTTGTATATTTTGCCCCTGAAAGTTGAGATCATGCAATACTGTCGTTGGCGAAGAACTTCTCCAACTAGGAGAAGTTGCTTTCCTAGTTGGTCGTATCATTTTTGCAATTTTGTGCTTGTTTGGATTTTTCAGACTACAATGTTTTGGCCAATGCTGTAGATAAGATCAATTGAATTTTCTCGGTCGATCACTAACAAGCCTCCGGTAAACTCCAGCAGCGTGACACATTTTGAGCCAAGTTGCCAGGCCGACAGCTTTTTCTATGACTAAGTGTTTGTGTTGTTTTCTCAGGAGTAACTTTCATCTGTTGCGGAAGAATGAGAAACTTTTGAGAGAGCTGAAGAACCTGGACTCACGGCAGTGGTGAGCTAACCGGCACCTTTCTGTGCAATCACCTTTGTCCCCCCATTTAATACGTTTCTCCTCTTTTGTTGTTTTCTAGTCGGGAGACGCATAAAATAGCCGTTTTTTATGTCGCTGAAGGACAAGAAGACAAACACTCCATACTCACCAACACTGCAGGAAGCCAGGCATATGAAGACTTTGTCTCTGGACTGGGTTGGGAGGTATGAAAAATGGCTCCGTCTCTATTTCCAATCAATAATCCTCACTTAAAACGCCAGCATCCACTTGCGCACCAAATATACGAGCAGCGACAAATGAATAACCTTGTTTCGAAAAGTGGGTGTGTTTTCCCTTTAATTGCCACTTGAGTATCTCTGGCTTTAGTTGGATGTTGAACCTTGACAATTTGTAAAGCGGGTGCTATGTTCATATGGGTTCCTTAGGTGGACCTCAGCACTCACTGTGGTTTCATGGGTGGACTCCAGAGGAACTGCAGCACAGGGCAGACCACACCTTATTATGCCACGTCTACAACAGAGGTCATTTACCACGTCTCAACTCGAATGCCTCATGACCAGGACCACAATCTCACAAAGAAGGTAACCAACTTTTACTCGTCATTCATGAGAGTCAAAGTGATTGGAATTTGCTTCCATGAAACCAAAGAAAGCAAGCCATTCAATGTGTCTGATGCAGACAGAGCTGGATGGGATGAAAGACTCCATAGAATTAATTCACAGATGTGACACTATACATGTTTGAAGCTAGACTAGTAGTCAATTAGAGATAAACTGTTTTTCACCATTTCAGATTTTGATTGATTTTTTTTTGGAAACACACTTTCCCCTCAATAGAGGAACTGAGCACTTTTGTTCACATACATATTTTGTGCTGCTCAGGCGACCATAATATGGTGGAATGTAAAATGGTTCAATGTCATAAAAATATTTGCCCTCTTCTTCAATTCATAATGAATTCATTTAAATTCAAGAATATTCAAGCGTTACCAATGTAACTCATCTTCTGTTCAAATGAGAGTGGGTCATTTGCAAACATGCACTCAGACCCATTGGTGTCATTTGTTTTCTCAAACTCCATCCATTTTGTGAAGAGCCCAAGCCCATCTTCACGAGGGTTGCAGGCCCAGCCCAGCCCAGCCCAGCCCAGCCGTCTTGGGACCGCCCTGAACTGGTTGCCACTCCAGCCAATTTTCAAACAATTCTTTATTGCAATTACATCTGCATTTGCGTATGGTGTTGAATTAACGTCACAGCAGCCAGGTTTTGTGTTTGAGATGGTGTATGTGTTTGTGTGCACACCTGTCAACCCCCAGGCAGCGGGCACTCTGCACATGGCCGTAATGTCCCTTTAATCAGATCAAACTTCCTGCTTGTCGGCCTATCATGTCGCTGCGGGCTTCTGATTGGATTACTGCAGCCTGGTGCTGCACCATCCATTTCCCGGATCAGCTGATGGCTGATGGTCCCACCAAACAGACATACTCATAGATGTGCGCACACACACACACACACACACGCACTCAGTTTTGAGAGGGTCCAGCAGCTCAGCTGTGACCTTATTGAGGGCAAGCATAATAATAATAAAAAAATGGACGCATGGTTAAAGTACAATAGGGTGCTTGCTTTATCTGACATTGAGGTTGTGTTTGTGAATCCACTCATACACACAACCAGCCAGTCTGCAGATTTGGCCCTGTTTTTGTGTCCATACTCCATCTTCTTGTCCACTCTCCTTCATCACACATTCACTCAATCACACGCTCAAGACCAAACATCATACACACACACACACACACACACACTTCCAAGGAATCTAAAACCTTGTATGATGTATGATGGATCCACTTTCATATATGCTTGGCATTGAATAGGTTGTCTCTCCGAAAGTAAATGGGTTTTCATGTGTTTTGTTCATATTGCAGAGCAGTATTAATCTTTTTTTATTCATCTTCCTGTCTTGACAGCTGAGACACCTGGGCAACGACGAAGTCCACATTGTTTGGTCGGAGCATTCCAGAGACTATCGGCGAGGAATCATCCCGACAGAGTTTGGTGACGTGCTCATCGTCATTTACCCCATGAAAAACCACATGTATTCCATCCATATCCTCAAAAAACCGGAGGTATTGGCCATTTCTTTACTTTGTCAATTATAACGGCAATGATACTGTAGGAAGACCAATTTAATAGCTTCTGAAATGCAGATTTTCAATGACACTGAATGATGTTAATTCATATGATTTGAATTGACACCTTTGACACACGGACGTATCAGATGACATCTGCATCCAGATGGTCCGACAATTCGGGGAGGGAGATGCTGCTCTGCTTTATGTTTTAGAAGAAAGAAAGCACAGACATTAATATCGCGGCACCGATAGCGAAAACGAGACTTAACACAATAAAAGCGGGGGGGGGGGGTTGTTTTTTTTTCCTTCTCTTCCCTGTATGACATACTGTAGATACCACAGCACTAATAACATAAACATCTTCTGTTTCATTCATCCTTCAAGTCAAATATTGAATTATGGTGAGTCTGAAAGCAAGTTAGATGAGATATTTTCTGCATTGTTGCCCTGAAAGCACTGTATTCCGTCATGGAGCAAATGGGCTGGAGCCCAGCTCTTCAAATTGATTCAATCAAATAAAATGTAAAAAAAATATATATATATATATTCTCTTGGGTAGATTCCTTGAGCAGAATATCAAATTGAATCTGAAAAGAAGCAGCCTCAATCAGATAATAGTCCATCATAAAAACAACTTCCTCCAAACTGTAACAACATTATGTGTCAGGACTGTCAGGGAGGATTCTTTGACAAAGCTCAATTCACTGTTGATTAACTTATTATTTATGTTATAGCAATAAACTGGAATGGCTTCTGTCTATTGAATGAGTCCCAACACAATTTGTCACCGCAGGTCCCATTTTTTGGTCCACTGTTTGACGGCGCCATTGTGGACATGAAGATTTTGCCAACGGTGGTCAGAGCCACGGCTATCAATGCCAGTCGGGCGCTGAAATCGCTCATTCCTCTCTACCAGAACTTGTATCCTTTGAAAAAACCTTGGAAGAATCGGACCTTGAAATGTAAGTTGACAAATGTTTAGCGCATGAACAAAGAAGAGTCCCGAAAGAGGCTGGGTGAAAATGGAGGCTGCCACAAAGGCTCCTGCAAAGAGTGAAGTAAGTTGAGCAAGAAATAACCCGGCTTGTCCCTTTAGGTGAACATGTGGAAAATTGCGCAAGGGACTGAAAGACAGGTGTGCGTGCGTGCGTGCGTGCGTGCGTGCGTGCGTGCGTGCGTGCGTGCGTGCGTGCGTGCGTGCGTGCGTGCGTTCAGCCTGTCTGTATGATCGTAAGTGATGGCACTTTCATCAATTGTTATCGATTGACTCTTTCTCTCCTTCGCTTTGAAAATAAGGCAGTTGGCACTCATGCTGCTTGCAGGTAGACAGACAGACAGACAGACAGACAGACAGACAGACAGACAGACAGACAGACATTCATCCAGTCATAGTCTCTTGTCGAGAATGTCGCACATTTTGTGTTTTGAGGGTCAACCGCGAAGAAATATTTTGGGTTGTTCAGATCCCTTTTTTAATTTCAAATTTGGGAAACAATCAGGAGAATTGTTGCGTATTTTCTGACACGTTCCAGTAACCGAATCCTAATTGATGTCATTGAAATAATGACCTGTTTTTGAATGAAGATGAAACAAAGTCCACCTTGTCCATGTAGCTTCTTTCTTCTGGCTGTCTTTGTTGAGATTGCGTAAGGGTGACAGACATGGCTTTCCTTCTATCCATACCGCCGAGCATGTGGAAGCCATGTCATGTCACAAGCGATATGTACGCGCGGGCGGTCTGGAGATGTTTGTGTGTCCGCCGGTGTCCCGGTGAGTATTGATCGGTGACAGCAGCAGGTCGATGCCTCTGACAGCCTGAATTACAGTAATCACTCATTATTGACTCTCACGCTCTCAACTGCACGCACGCACACACACACACACACACACACACACACACACACACACACACACACGCACGTCTTTAGTCCTCACTGTCTCCACGTCTGTCACTTCTTTCTTGCCTTTTCTCCCTCTGCCTGGACACCTCTGTGTGTTTCATCTTCTCATCTTTTTCTGCCCGCTTCATCGTTATTTCTTATTGCAAGAGGATAAATGCAGGGAGCTTTTTGGCAGTGGCCACTAATGTCCATCCGTACCCAAAGATGAGCTTGGCGGTCAAATCCATTTGGACTTTTTCTTTGAACCAATATGGATGATGATTGATTTTCAAAAGATGGCTTGAACTCTGAACATTGATTTTCAAAAGTTCAATTGAACTCTGACGTCATGATCGTCATGCACGTTGTTGCCGTGGAATTGGAAATGTTTTGTCGTTTCTGCTTTCTCCTCCTTCTTCTTATCTTATTCAATAGTTTGTTCCTCTTCCATTCGCTTGATCTTTTTACAATTTATTGAACAAATGAATACAAGTTCTTCAATGAGTCAGTTCCGGCCAAGAAAAAAAATGGGACAAACTGTCTTGTTTGTTTCCAAACAAGCAGAAGCATCTATGGTAGCCCTTGCCATGAATGAGGGAACAGTGTACACATCAGATACTACAAGATTTGATAAGTGGCTTTGTTGCATTGTAGCCTGAAACGAAGGGCACGTTTGAAGAAGCCTTTACATTGGCGCAGCCTCCACGTAGCTTTGTATCATCAAATTGGTGAAGGATGCAGCACGGCAATGAGCTTGTGCATTCACGCAGTCCTTGGTGTTGCTTTTCTCTCTGCTGAGTGCAATTATGTTGTGTGCATTGTGACATAAGGGATGGAAGAGCACATTGCCTGCCTGCCTGCCATACAAGCAAATAGCGGAGGGGAGTGAAGAATATTGGCAGGGCGCAACGTGTCACTGCTTTACTCCCTTGCCCCCCCGCCCCCCTGTCTGTGTCTCACATTCTGTCCTTTGGCCCTGAGGGCAGTCCATCTGCCTTCCAACTCTTCTGATCATTCATTCACCATGACCACAGCCATCCAAACACACACACACACACAATGCCAAGTTTGTAGGGCAGCTGTGTTTAAGTACAACTATCTCAGTGTCGCGCCTTTTCTGTTGTCCTAAACACCATCTGAACCTTTCCAACTTGTAGAGGTTTATTATTCATTATTATTAGTTCAGATAAATATTCTGCTATGTTTAGCCCTCTGATTAGTTGAGCTAATTCTACCTACCAAAGATTGATTTACGGGAAAGAACACTGTCGGACGTGATTAAAAATTCAATTTCAAGGCGAGCTTTTTAAGAGAGAACAAGATTGTGCCGATAGATCAAACCAACACCGTTGTTTCAACCAGGACAAGAGTTTGGAGGCAGGCAGGGCCTTCCTTCTCTAAATTGAAATGTCTTTTTGTTCAAATATTATTCCATTTATTTGAAAAGTGTGATTGGTAAAAAAAAAGAAAAAAATGGCAGTATCGAAATGTCGAGGCACTAGGTCTACCTTCAAGGTCCGCGTAAAATGATGTGGGCCTCGCATTTGACACCACTGCCCGACACATCGGATAAATAGGCCGACTGTCGTATTCCGACCAACAACTGGAAAAGCGGCACCGCGATCTTCCACAGTGAATATTTATTTGCACCTGAGAACTGTTTGGAGTGTGGGTTAAAGAGCAAGCTGTGGCCGTCCTCCATCTGCTCTGAGATGATTGTGCATCTGGGGGAACAATGCCGGAGGGATGCTAAGCCGCTCCCCGCACACACATAGCCCATTTTAGCAAGAGTATATTTGCATGGCCGAATATCCAAATGTATGCCGTCCATCCAATGTTAAATGTTTATGGGTAGCCGCTTTACGCTTTCAGGATTAGTTCTATTGTGTGCGTGGACGTGTGCGTGCGGTGTGCATGTAGTTGTTGATTGGCAGGGCTAGCTGTAATGTGGCTGGGGTCAGCATATGGCTCAGTGTGATAGCACACTTGTTTGTGTGTGGCTGGATGTATGTGTCACCGCTGTTCCCTCTCTGTCACACTGTGTTCCCAGTGAAATGATGGCAGCTTTGGGCATGTCGTGCTATTATCCCCAACACCCGCACACCAAGAGCAGCCAAACGCTAGCGGACTGCCTGCCTGCCTGCCTGCCTGCCTGCCTTGTGTCTGCCAGCTCCCTCCCTCAATTGAGCCCATTGTCCCAGTGAGACTACAATCTGCAGCGTGTGACAGACAAGAAGAGTGTGTCCCTCACAATGGTAGAAAGGTGACCTCACAAATTGAAGACACTTTGTTGGTGCTGAAATCGGGTCATGCCAGGTCCAAAAGGCTCCTCACCATAGTTGAGCCAATTGAAAATGATATTCTTGGGGCTCTTGGTTCTTGTCTAGGTCTTACCATGTCTAGGTCTATCTAAAAATCATCTCAGTCCAAGACAGCAGTCGCTAGAATAATGACTTTTCACACATCCAATGATATTTATGATTACGTCGTCATTATTTGTTCAGGACATACAGTAGTTAGTATATACGTACTCTGTGTATTATCAAAAGCACATGGCCATGTTATAAAGCGGGACCTGAGGGATAGATCAGAGGCAACAGTAATGGCACGGTAAAAAGTAAGGTTAATGTCTGAGTTGTGTTCCATCCTGTCTTTTGATCCTAATTCCCAAAATGACTGTGCTCATGCACATGTTGTACCAATGAGCTGCTGCGAGTGCAGAGCCATGAGTTCAAGCCATCAGCAGCAGCAGACCTCCCTCTGAGACATAAACAGCCTCATCGGCGGCAAAAAACAAAGAAAAAGGATATTTTGTGCCGGTGTTTTCATATGACAAGGTGGGCTCAAAGGAAGTGCACTCATTGTTATGTTGGAGCATCGTGGAAGCTCAGACGTTGAACATCATCACTTCAAGCGGGTCAATATATTTGCTTTGGAATTGGAAATACAACTCATAGAAGTTCTTCTCCATCAACAGGTGGTGCTCATGCTAAGGCTGGAGTCAAATTAGTCTTTCTTTTCGTCACAATTGTCCAAGGTTTAATGCCAAGCTAACCCTTCTGAACCTACAAAAAAAACAATAGCTGCATTTGACAGAAAGCGCGTAGAATGGAAGCGAGGGCCAGGGCAGCCCAAGCCTCCGTCCCCCACTCCGGACAAATAAATCAAATGTCATTCATCGGAGTAAATATTCATCTTTCTGCAACGAGATTGTGTTGGTGTGATGCGTGCGTGCGTGCGTGCGTGCGTGCGGCAAATGCTGTTGGAGCCTGCGGCAAAGAATTAGATCTATCGCCTTAATTAGACAATTATTGTCATGCTCTGTGTAATGTTCATCAACACCCATACTCTGTGTGTGTGTGTGTGTGTGTGTGTGTGTGTGTGTGTGTGTGTGTGTGTGTGTGTGTGTGTGTGTGTGTGTGTGTGTGTGTGTGTGTGTGTGTGTGTGTGTGTGTGTGTGTGTGTGTGTGTGTGTGTGTGTGTGTGTGTGTGTGTGTGTGTGTGTGTGTGTGTGTGTGTGTGTGTGTGTGTGTGTGTGTGTGTGTGCCTATGAAATACAGTTTGCAGTTGCTCTGTGGTGGAGATGTTGATAAGAAACGTGTGCACACGACAAAGAGTAATGAATGCATGACTTTTTTTTCCCCTCCATGGCCTCGGCTTCTGTATTGAGTTAAAGAGCAGCTTAATTGGGATAAATATTGTAGCGGATGTGAGTGCGCGCGTTTGTGCGCATCTCCCCTCAATGCGAGTCGTGCAATAGGCCAAAGCATCTCCGTTGTGTGTGGACGCACACACACACACACACACACACTTGTAATGAAATCACAAGGCCCTCCATATCATTGCTATCACAGAAAGATATAAAGCCATTAGCGTGTTCCTTTGGGCATGGACACACACACATGAACACATAGGGTTATCATTACACGCTGTAAAGCTGTTCCAATTGTATTATCCCTCTGATGTGCTTCTCTCTGTTGTCTGGTCCAATGCCTTGGGTGGAGAGGACAGATATGGTGGTGGCGGCGGCGGCCGTGGGTGAGATGCCCAGCGAGATAAAGGCAGGCAGGCAGGCAGCCACGCAGGCACACAGGCAGCCACGCAGGCAGGCAGGCAGAAAGAAACACGGGAGCAGTTTAACCTCTATGCGAGCGAGCGAGCGAGCACCTTGCTCTTAATGGCTTAAGGGCTGTCTCTTTTGGAGCTTCTCCTGCAACGATTACAAACTGGTTTTATTTTTTTTGTCAGAGCAGTTCACGTAACAAATCATTTTCCACATTATTTGCTGGGCTTGGCTTGAATACTGGAGAAGTGACAAAGACTATCGATGTGCGCCGAGCGGTCTCCGAGCCGTTGTCAATAAAGCACTTTGCGGCCTGTTTGCACAATGGCCATACATGACAGAGATAGTCAGCTGCTTTTACTTACTTTATTGGCATTCCACTCACTCACTCACTCCAGCCCCACTGAACATTTGAGTAGCTTGCATAACTTGCACTTGAATGAAAAAATGACACGGATGGATGGATGGATGGATGGATGGATGGATGGATGGATGGATGGATGGATGGATGGATGGATGGATGGATGGATGGATGGATGGATGGATGGATGGAATGGGTGGATGGATGGATGGAAAAGAAAATAGTCACAGATTTCACACTGTGAAAAAAGGGGGAAAAATCATCCCAAGTCAATTGCCTGAATGTATACACACATGCACGCGCACACATGTGTCCACCTTTCTTTCAGCGGCGGGTCCAGCTTGTAATGTGCTAACAAGGCCTCTCTTTGGTCTGTGGCAAGTGATCATAGAGCCGAGCACGGCCACAATGAGGCGCCGCAGGAGAGAGAGGGCTCAAATGGGCAGACACGGCGGAATTGTCACTCACAGAAAGCTCAGCATAGAAAATGACTTTCTGATTGGACACAAAGGAGGCATTTTATCTGCCTTTCCTTGCTCCACGTCTGTTCTTTCTTTCTCTCCCATCATTTTACCGCCTTTCTGTCTTGTCTAGGAAATGATATTTTTCCACTCATGACTAAAAGGGCCTTCTCAAATTCAATTACGCTCTATTTTTTTATGAGTTGTTTAAATGATCATGTCATTTTTTTCTCATGGATAATGAACTGTTTGTAGTCGTGAGCTGGTTCATTTCGTTTATGCAAAACGACTTGTAATTCCAGCAGAAGCTTTGTCCAGGGTGGAAACCATAAGGTTGGCTTCTACAACTCTTTTTGCATGATTCTCTCTGAGTAATCCACATTGTGATGACAAAATTCCCATTGATTGATTTAAATTTGTTGTAGGACCCCCCAAAAAATCTCCAAATGGAAGCGGTGAACCCAACTGTAACATAGTGTAGTGCCATGATTCTTTCTAGATAGATAGAACGAACGAACGAACGAACGAACCTCATGCTGGGCAGATAGTGGACAACAACAGATAAAGGACAACAACAGAAAAAGTCTGAGCAACATAAATGGATCTCATTTTTTGCTGCACTCTTTGTATGGTGTGAAAATATTGGAACCAGCTCACAGTGTGATGTTGCGCAGAACTACACCACGGCAAACTATAAGCTCAATAATCAACTGAATTTTGTTCACTGGATACAGTCAATGAAAAGTGAGTCTTATCTTTGAGAAAAACATTCCTCAAGTCAAGCTGGTGGGTGGACGTGATAGACGACACACACTAGCTCTTATGTTCTGTTATTATGCTTTGCATTTCCACATTTCTCCCCTGCACGCACACACATTGAAGCGTGATGCAGGTGGCTGGCTGATGTGAGATGCAGGTGGCTGGCTGATGTGAGATGCGTGTTTTGAAAAAGTGCTGCTCTTTGCTCTCCCCTTTTCACACACGTCACATTGTTATCACTTCTCCTCCTCCATGCCTGCCTATGGATTTTCACTTCTTTGTCTCCACCCCCAAATGTGCACATCTCTGACTTTTTTGCACCTCTAGCTTTCCTGAATAACTTTGTTTTCAAGAGTGGTGCATTTGAACTCGAGGTGCCTTTCAAAATCTCGTGTTGCATTTTCAGTTTTATTTGAATTCTCTTCTGTGAGGTTTTTGTCAGTTACCTGTCCTACTTTTTCCTGCTAAATGACAGTGGATTCTCTGCCTACTACTTTTGGTCTCCATCGCCAAGCTCTTTGTCGTTCTCCCTGCCTCCCTCCCTCCCTCCCTCCCTCCCTCCCTCCCTCCCTCCCTCCCTCCCCCTCAGCGCTGTCTGTCTCTCCACTTTGACGGAGCCGTGTTATTGTTCAGATGATTGTCTCTAACTGGATCAGTTACGATTAGACCCGAATCCCTCTCCTTTTGAGGCCCTTAGAGCGTCCATCTAAGCCAATGGAAAACCCATGGGCGCTATTGCAAATGGCTGGCTGGCTGGCTGGCCATTCACTATCTCATGCAGAGGTACAAACGCAGATTTCATTCTGAAGATTCATTGGCCTGCACATATGCATCTCATCATGTTTAGTGGTGCAAGCAGCGACATTTCCCCTCATTATTTGATATTGGAGCTGGGAAGGTAAATGGTAATACTATAGGGGAGGAGAGGAGAGGAGAGGAGAGGAGAGTGTGCAGCTGCGCCTGCCTTGCCTTGCCTTGCCTTACCTTCCCTTGCCTTGCCTTGTCCGCATGTCATTAGAGTTGGATGTATGACTCGGACTGAGGACACGAGTGTAAATGTCATTCTATCAATGAGGTTATGGCTAATATATGGACACTTGAAGTCCTGCTGACTCTCTGCAGCGCTGTGGCTGAAGGCTGTAATACAAGTGATAAATTGCTCTCAGAATGCTCACCATTGTGTTCTATTATCTAGTATGGATTCATATAGGAAATCAGTTACAGGGACTGAATTGTTTTTATTTTCGTCCTCGTTACATTTAGTGGGGGGTTTGTACGCTTGCCCAGCCGCCATTGATTCATAATGCATGGTAAGCATTCAAATACATCATTTCAATGCTCGTTCATTTCAGATTTGTTCTCATTTCTTTGATTTGCCATCCACACCATGTTGCGTGGCTACTATTTCGATTTGACCTTGACGTGTGACATCAGCTACGAGGAACGAGCCCGATACTTGGAAACCATCGTGCAGAATCATCAGGAGCCAACCACCTTTGAGGATTACGCTGCTCGCGTCTACAGTCCAGCTCCCTGCACTCATCTGCCTGCAGACACAGGTACAATGGTCCCAGTCACACTGTGCTTTGGTTTTCTTGCATGACTCTCACACCAACGAGTCCCATGATGACGCAGCCTCCCTCCTTCAAAGTCTTCTGCTGGTTAAATGTCATTTCAAACCTTGTCATTCATAGGCAATGAAATGATTCCCATTTGCAGTTATTTCCATTTGCTATGCTAACAACCAAATGATATTCAGGCCTATATTGTGTTGTCATCAGATGTGCTGTCCTACTTGCTCATCTCACCAAGCTTATGATAAGAATGCTAACTTTACTTTGAGGCTGAATGACTTGTAAATCAATCAATGACCGACCTAGCGTGCGTACGCCCGATTGTACAGTGTGTGTTGTTCAGCCCCAAATACTTGATGTTTCAGAGCACAAGGTGACATGGTTGGATCATCATTTCGGAACAGACGAATATTTCATTTTGCAACCATCCTGTGCTCTGAAATAAATCCCTATCCCTTTAACGGCCTTCTATGTATAACAACGCAGTGATCAAACATTCTTCCCGTTCTGTTTTTTTTTTCTCTCCCTTTGGTTGATTTGTGTTCATCCTTATCTTCATGTGTTCTATCTTTTGGTTTGGTTCTTTTTTTTCTGTGTTCTTCTTGTTTCTCCCTCCCCCTCCCCCCATTCTTTAGATCGTATTGTGTCACTTGCCTATAGCTAAAAGGTAAGCCCGGCCACATGAACAACAGTCTAATTGGTTCTTCCCTTTCACATTTCAGCCTCACTCGTGGGTTTTTTTTTTTTTCTCATTTGTTTTTTTAAATCTTCCCATGCCTTCGCACTGCATTTTTCTGCCTTTCCTACACTTGCAGGTCTGCATGTGTGCCTGGAAGCCTTGTTGAGTTTTCCAGAAGGAATTGTCATTTTCAATGTAGTTTGGTGCACAATACAATCAATTGCAGCATAGTACAATAATAGAGTTAAATGACATCGTCCTTCACCAGCACTGGCGGAGCTCGGATTTTTTTTTCCTTTGGGGGTATCTCGGGCGGGGTCTGCAAAACAAAGCAACAAAAAATTTGCAAAGCCCAAAATGTCCTCAGAAAATTCATCATATGTGCCCGAGCGGAAAAAAAATCCCACGCATATTTTGGCGGGGGGGGGGTCAGGGTCAGTGCACCCGCAGCGCCCCGCCCCTCTTGCGCTTGCAGTGTCCATCAAGCTTGTTTATAATAAGTCAAACGACACTCTAATGTGCACATGACAGATCCTTCCTTCTCTTTAACTCCGAGAAAGTTTGATCCTTCAACCTGTCGACCAACACTGTGACTTGTCTCACTGAACTTTGCCCGAACTCTGCTCCTTCCTTCTGCTTTTCTACCACCACCACCACCACCACCACACACATACAGTATACACAAAAGTAGAAGTAAAGGTTTTATTTTAAAACGGAGGCATTGATTGAACAGCGTGCTAACCTAGTGATTATTTTTAGGCATATAATGGGCATCACATGAAAAGAAAAGACAGGCTTTGCAGAGCTCCTTGTTTCAATGTAACGTTAGAAATCATCCGTAGTGTTCAGAATCAATTCCATAAGCGTCTTTGGGTTTTTGAAAAGCGCTATACAAATTTAATGAATTATTATTATTATGTCCTCACTCAATGTTTTTTTTGTCAGCCTGGAAGTTTTTGTCCATTGTCTGTCCATTTCTGCTTTATTCTTTTTTGCCTTGTTTTACTTATTGTCATGTTTTCATTTTTCTTGTTTCATTTTGAACCTTTCCTTTTTTTTTTTCTTGGGCCTTCCTATCTGTTGATTAATGTCCTTCTCTTCCTTCCTTCCTTCCTTCCTTCCTTCCTTCCTTCCTTCCTTCCTTCCTTCCTTCCTTCCTTCCTTCCTTCCTTCCTTCCTTCCTTCCTTCCTTCCTTCCTTCCTTCCTTCCTTTTCCCCCTCTTTCCCTCCTTTTGCTGTTGCCCTTATTTTTTTTTTCTCTCCTTCTCCTTCCCATTTGGCTATCTTTGGTCTTTTGACTTCCTTCTTGTCCATTCTTTCTCTGCGTGTTTTGTTTCTTCCTTTCATTCCTTGTTCTCTTATGATTTCCATCCCTCCATCTTTGTCTTGTGATATTCTTCCTTTTTCTGCATTGCTCCACCCCAGAGGACCACAGCGTTGTGTGTCGCATGGTCCCTAAAGCGCAGGATAGTTTTCGGCTCAGGGTGAAAGGCAAAGGTTTGAAGCAGAAGGTTCTTCACGCCAGCTGTGAATGGTATGGCGGACAGAAATACATAGAAATAATCAGAAAAAGTCCATGAAATCATTAGTGATGACTGAGTAGTGATAGTTTATTTTAGTGTAGTATTCCATCAAAGGCAGGCATAAAACTTTCAACTGTCTCAAACACACGCACATAGACACAATCAAGTGTGGTGTAAGCTTTTCACCTGTCCGTATGTTGCTCTTCACTTGTAGTGCCTTGTGTGTCTGTCAGCTTAGAAATAACCTTTGTGTTTGATATTCGTGTGTTTTTCGAAGCCCTGAACACAAATCTTGTTAGTATCCTTGGCATGTGTGTTGCAGAGTGTAACTATTTGGTCATCCCCTCATCACCTTCACCCCACCTCCTCACCATATGCCCTCGCCACCTCCTCCTCCCCCGCAGGCTCCTGCCTCGAGATTCTTCGGTCAGAAAGTCCGGCACTTGGGGAGGACTCGGCCTCCCCCATGTCTCCTCGAACTAGCAAGACGCGCATGTCCATGAAGCTTCGACGTTCCTCGGGATCGGCCAACAAGACTTGACGTGCATATCGCATCCCGTTTGCACCCGATTCAAACTGAAACAAAATACAACAAATGCAATGGCTACTTGTGTCACAACTTGGATGTTTGAGTCGTACGCTCAAAAAAACAAACAAAGAAAAAAAAACTTGTTCTAGGCCGTCTGTGCTACTGTATTTGGTGGAATATATTATACTCTCACTTTATTTTACAACTGTGCGCGTGTACACAAAGACGCGCACTGTGATAGCGTTACACAAATTCCTCTTCCACTGGTTGTTAGGAGACTTATTCTTCACCAGGTCTTGAATGATATGAGAAATACTGTATAAGATTTCCGTGGAAAATTGCATGAAGCTATACTGTACGTCTATTTGGCCTCATAGATTGTAAATACAACCTAAAAATGCTTTGCCAACAATAGAAAACTTTTGAGCCAAAAACCAAATACATTCTGTATATTTACAAGTTGTATTGAATTTTGCTGTATCATGTGGACAAGCACTGATGTTTGTTGCTCACGTCTTTCCCTCCATTCACTTAAGATGTTGCTTATTTTGTTCCTTTATCCTGGCAAGGCTTTAGTCGACTTTGTCATTCAGCGCAACAGAGCCACTGCGTAATCTTTTAAGTTCTTTTTTTTTGCCCCTCTGAGTATAAATGTACATATTAGCTCATTCATATCTGTAGTTTGGAACACGGGAGTCATGTGCTGTTACGTGACAATTGCTGCAAAAACCAAATGTGGATTCATATTACCAGATATTAGGCTTCAAAGCTTCCTCTTCCAATTTGGTTCGGAAAAATGGCAATGAAATTAAAATCCAACACTACAATTAATACATAATACTATCGAGCTGGCATCTCAAGTACCATAATTCTGCTTCACTGGCAAATCACAAAGAAAAGTAGAAGTGCCTTGAAATAAATTGAAAATATCTTTGGCGTCACAGTACTTGGGAAGCTCGGAAATGTATTGCCACTTTCCAGGAAATAGACAGCTGTGTTTCCCGAAAGCTTTTCTGGAGTGGATGTTCTTCCGCTCGCATTATACATGATGACGACGAACTTTGCTGGTATTTCCTTTTTTTTTTTTTCTGTTTCACTGCATTGACTGTAGCCGCTGTTTCAATTCGTTTTGTTGGTTTGTCGATAGCACAAATGATATGCAACTTGTTCGATTTCAAAGTATGCCGAGGTTAAAGACAAATAAGTCGATTTCTAATTGGTCAAATTGCAGAAGCTTGCTGCTTGTTTTGGTCCATTGCAAACACTCTTCATGTACCGTATGTAGCAGGCATTCTAAATAGGCTACTGCATGATTCCAGCCAACCCGGTACTATAACTGCATGTATTGATCAAGTAAACAGCTCTTCATAAAGGCTTCACAAAATCTTATGGTCAATGTGTAAACAAGCAAAAAAAACAGCATGGATGTGTTGAGAATAAACTGTTGATAACATTCACTGGTGTGTCGAATAGTTTGAAAAGAACACAGGATCCTCAATTAGCAGGAGTGTTTATTGACACTTATGTCACATTAAACATATTAAATATATACGCACTGGATTCAATCACATACAACGTCTGGGGCATCAAAAATGTCTGCGGCCGGCAGCGGTTCATACCCCGTCGAGATATTTTACTATAGGACTTATTGGTTTCCATTTCTGTATGAAAATATTGTATTGGTCAATTGGCACATTTAATATGAAAGGCAAATTATGGCAAATAAGATTATTCATTTCATCCATGTACTGTGCCCCAAAAAAAAGTTTACTTTGTAAGAAAACGTAACCACAAATGTAATGCATGTGTCATTTCTAGTATTCTAGCAGCGGTTTCAGCACCGCGGATAGTTCACTGCTCCTCTCGTACGTGTGTGTGCACGTGCGTTGAGTCTTTTTATTTGATTTGCTTGTTTTGGATCGTGTAATGGCCGTATCCATCAGTGTTCGATTAACATTATGTTGACAATTGATGTTTGTTATTGTACTTCTGTTTTGTTTAGTTTTTTTGGCACTGTATCTAACGGAGCTAAGCTTAGCTGCATGACTGGGGCAAAATACGGCAACCAGCAATTGTAAAGCGCCGTCTTTCATGTTTTTATTCACCTCTTTTATATTCTTGGTCTGGACGTGTTTTTTGATGCAAATATTTCGCCAGCTGTCGATACGAGTTTGAATGCTGCCTTACAGGTTACGATAGAAAGCGTTTTGACAAATTCGGGTTCCCACCTAGCAGAAATACAAGAGTCATTTTTCGAGCTCCTGTCACTGTCAGTCCCGGACGGGCCTAACGGAGTGTCGACAACCTGCCCTGCCCCGTTGCGTTGCGTTGCGTTGCGTTCCTCTCCCGTGTCCGTAGCTGCAGCTAATGTTGCCTCCGGCCGGTCACGGGTGAGTAGAAGAAGAAAGTCGGACTTCTCCGTGTCTGACGGCCATGTGCATGATGACGTGCATGTTGTCTCCGGGATGGCACTTGTTCATGTGCCTCGTCAGGCCCGGAGAGCCGAGGAAGGTGGCGGGACAGTGTTTGCAGGCGACCAGCTGCTGCTCGCCGTATCCCTCCGCCCCGAAGCCGTGGGCTCCTCCGCTCGCCAGGAGCTCGTCTCTCACTGCGTGCCATACGCGATGCTTGTCGCGAATGTCGGCCGTCGGGAAGCGCGCGCCGCACAGGTGACACGCGAACACGACCTGGCGGCTCGGAGTGGGCGGCGACGGCCCGGCTGCCATCTCGTGCGCTGCCATGTGCTTCTTCAGGTAAGCTTGCCGACGGAACTTTTTGCCGCAGTAGCAACAATCGAACACTGGCGCCGCGTCCTCTTCTTCTTCTTCTTCTTCCCGGACAAACGCTAGCGGCTCGTACGAGCTTCCGCTGAACAGAAGCAGGCTCGGAGGGGGGCTATCGTGCGGGTAGACAGCTGAAGAGGAGTCGGGGGCGGAACTGTCCCGCAGCGCCTGGTGCTGATTGCCACCCAACAACTCGTTCTCCTTCCCGTCCGCCTCGAGTTTATTCGCCGCCGCCGCTGCTGTCTGCCCTCGGCCTGGATTGACGACCGCCGGTGGACGCGGCTTGTGCCAGCGGCGGTGCGAAGCGAGGTTGGCGGGACAGCTGAACACTTTGTCGCACTCGGGGCAGCGGTACTCTACGCGCACGATGCGGGAGCACTTGTGCTGCGCGAGGGACAGAGGGTCGGCGTACACCTCCTTGCAAAGCTGGCAGATGAACTCCCCCAGCGGCTGACTTCCGGACGACATGTCGCGGTGGTGTCGCCTCGCTCCTGCTCCTGCTCCTGCTCCTGCCCCCGCCCCTGCTCCTGCTCCTTCCGGGCTCTCCTTCTTGATGCGCAGACCTAAAACCGGAGATGTGGTGACTTCGTCCTCGAAGGTAAGTTTGCGGTTCACTTTGGCTTTGGCTCTGGCTCTGGCTCTGTTCGCCTCCGGGAATGAACGTTTTCCCAAATGCGCCTGCGGCTGGGGGTTCATTAACAGGCGTGCCATGTCGTTCGTAGTGGGACCGTAAGGGGAAAAGTGCGTGCTCGGCGTTGAACTCACCAAAAACGGCAAGTCAGTCTCCGGGGCTGAGGACGGGCATGTCTCTGGAAACAACGCCGCCTTTTCTCCCTCCCCGTGCGGCGCCAGAGGTCTGGAGCTCCGGGTTTCAATGAATGGAGGCGGAGGTGGGAAGAAGCACGAGAAGTCTCCCACGGGAGACACAACGTCCACTTCGGAGTCCGGCAACTGCGCGCGTCGGTCCGACTCCGCCTCCAGCGCAGACTCCACGTGCAGGTTCCACACCTCAGTGACTCCCGTGGAGTCCTCGCGGGGCGCCGGCGGGGGCGCGACGTCGGGACTCGGGACGCCCCACACGTGGTTCTCCTTCACGGGTTCGGGCTCGCACAGCTCAGCTTCTGCCTCGTGGTTCTTGTCATCGTCACACTTGGCAACTTTGTTGCTTTTTCGCGCTCGATACGACGCCGAACATCGCCGGTTCCTCTTCACCAAGAATCCTCGAGGCATGCTGACGATGATGATGATGGTGGTGGTGGTGGTGCTGGTGCTGGTGCTGCTGCTGGTGGTGGTGGTGGTGATGATGCTCGTGGCACCACCAGGCGAGAAAGAGCATGGTCTCTTGTCTGAAGCCACTTTCAAGTAGGGCTCGGATGGGGAGGACGAAGGAGGGGCTGGCCGGCCGGCCGGTGGGGGTGCAGGTGCGATAGGAGCACGGTGCGTGTTTTTGATTGTCTCTTGCGCGCTCCAGTCCATGACTCCACTCCAGGGACGTGGAGAAGAAGAAATTCAAGCCGCTGTACATTTATCGATTATTTGGCGGCCCAATTTCGTGTTACTTCTAATGATGAACGCTCGGAAGAGTTTTAATAGGTGAAATAAATAGGCAACAGCACACGATCGTTTATTTGTAGCATTTATTTGCAGCGGTATGAAATCTCCTGTTCCATTGCCTCGTGTGTGAGGGGTGATGGGGGGCAGATGTAATGTATTTATATTATGACTATTATTGATCAGCTGAATATCATACTGTCCTATTTACTTTCCAGGCCCTATTATAAATGTTTTTAATCAATCGTAGCCTTAATTTTGGTGTTTTCATTTTGCTCACCATATTTGTTTCAAATCTACTTTCGCAATCAGAAGCTGCATAGAGATGCACGCACGCTGCGTGGCTTGCTGACGTTAGTAACAGCACCCATTCAGATCATATCGATGGAAGACTACTAATGAAGGTGTCGCTCCCATTCAAGTGTCTTCATTGGCATGGTGGGAAGAGCTTGGGAATGGATTTCCCTCAGTGTGTGTGTGTGTGTGTGTGTGTGTGTGTGTGTGTGTGTGTGTGTGTGTGTGTGTGTGTGTGTTTGGGCAATGATCGCACCCATACTCCCCCCAGCAGGAACTGCTCTGGCTGATAAGGGATCAGACGGACTTTCATCCAGCCAGACACCCCCCCCCCCCCCCCCCCACACACACACGATGTTCGGCCAGTGGGTGAGTGGAGGCGGGGTCATTCTTCTGGAAATCAATCAAGAGGGATGAGCGTGAGAACAAGCCCCAAGTGTTGGAGCTCCTGGCCTGATGATGGCCGTCTGGGGATGTGGGGGATACAAATGGCTGTGCAAACAAGGTGGGAAAATAGTCTCTATACTGATTTTTTTTTTTCAAATCATGTTTTAATCTCAGATCCTATAAAGCTTCCCTTGACTTGGCCACAGGCCTTTTGGGTCTGAAGAAGCATGTTGCTGCTTGATATACAGACTTTTGTTGTTGTTGTTGTGTTTGATTCCTTTTTTTGAAACCAATTTGTTATGGAGTGCATCATATTTTGTGGAACAGTTGTTTTTAACTTTTACAAAGTTGCGCTGTGTGTTCTAGTTTTAGACTTCCTTTTTCTGCTTTTTTTAAAATCCTGCAGTTTCTTTATGTCTTTAATTCGTTTGCCTTTAAATGTGTTTTGCACAGCACATTGAGTTACCTTGTGTATGAATACGTTTTATACAAAACAATAGGACTTTATATTGAGCATTTCACAACAGCTGCTGCTTCAACAAAAGAATGAATGATTACGTTGACACATTTAAGTTGACATCAAGACACCACATAAATACAAGAGAATAAGCCAGCCACACACTCGTTTCAACTCAGCTGGACAAATCTCCGTCATTTGTCTCCCTCTAGTGGATTAAAATAAAAGCTCATCGACCTTTCAGCCCAATTTCATGAGTCAGTCACTGTTGTGCTTGTCATCTCATGTCCAGAAGGTCCGTCCCGGGATTTCCAACAACACAAAGTATTGTTCATTCATTATGTTGCCTGGATCAAAGTTGAAAGCAAAGCAAATAACATTTTCATGTTGCCATTTCAACTGTTTTGACGACTACTAAATGCGATGAATTGTTCTTAAGAGGTACTTCTGAAATATTAGTGATGTACAGATGATACAAATATGGAGAGGAAGTCACTTTATGTCCATCAATCGAAGATATTTTTCCAAGTTGAAGTATGCATGAGTAGAGATGTGCACATATGTACGTACGTTGCTTCTAGTTTTCGGACATGAAATGGGGCTAGGCTCCAGGAATCAGTGTACACGTTGAAACTGCTGCATTTGACGGAATTGCAAATATCATATGCAAATGTGTGATGGCAATGCGTGCACGGACGGGCCTCACTAGAAATCCCCACTCGTTGCCAGGGATGTTATTTTAAGTGACAGTTTGCTGGAAATCCCCCACCTAGCGTTTTTAGCTCCGCCTCTGCAGAGTCTAGCCACTAGCCACACACACACACACAGCACAGCACACAGTGGAAGCGAACGAACCGAGCGCACATCCGATCTGACAACAAGCAAGCGCGAGTAAGCGAGCCAGCCAGCCAGCCAGCCAGCGAGCGAGCGAGCGAGCCAGCGAGCATGGCCCTTCACAGGACCACCGTCACCAACCAAATGGATTACAACCGGGAGTCCAAAGAAGGGAAGCCGTCGACGGACGAGCGTCTGGACAGCGGCGTGGACTCTCTGAAAGAGGAGGACTACCAGGCTGTAGCAGAAGAGATATGGCGCCTGCAACTCGAGTGCCAGCCATCGCAAAACAAGCAACTTGCAGCTTGCGCTACCGCCGAGATACAAGAATGGAAAACACAAGTCAACGAAGACGGAGACACGTAAGTTGCACATGACGCAAATGACGATTGCGGGATGCACGTCGCAATCCACTCGATCGATCAAACTAGCGTAGCTCGCCAAATCGGCTGGCCTTGCCCGTCCGTCCGTCCGTCCGTCCGCCTGCCTGCGAGGTAATTCGACCCCTTTCCTGTGGGGAGCCTTTTCTTCCCAACTTGCCATTAAAATGCTCGTCTCTCTTAAAGTAACGTGATGCTATTTGTGCGCCACACTGGAAGTCTTTTGGTTTCGAAGCACTGGTTCAGTTGCGGCCTTGAACCAGCAGGACTGCACGTAAACAAAAGGCCATTCTCAGCAGGAATTGACTATGGCCGCGGGTCAGACTGGGAAAGTCCCATGCGCGCCGCCGAACTATCCCAAGCGGCGCGCGCTGCCTTCCGTCCAAACGAGAAGTGCTCCGAAAGTACCTGAAATCACAAAGGGGAAAACACGAGTGCAGAAGTTGCAGCCGAGCACGCAGGTCAATTAGGTCCCGTTTAAGAGCCTATTAAATGAGTGAAGAAAAAACAAACCAAAAATCACCTTACAGTGTCGCATTATAGTCCACAATGAATCTATTGCTCCAGTATTTCCCTCTGCGTCAAATCCGGGTCCGCATATCTGATTCAAATGAGATTCCTCCTGCAATCCAATTTTTAGGCGAGTGTCCAAATCGGATTTGGCTCAGACCGAGCACATTATTGAGCCATTTAACAGGACATCAGAAGAGGCGTGATCCAGAACGCAAAGAGTTCCACGTCATATAATTGCAACAGACAAATGAGTGTTTGGATCCAACCCAAGAGCCGAGCCGAGCTGAGCTTTGCTTGTAGGATGCTATTTTGCCATGTTTGTCAGCAAATCTGATGCTGATTCCAGCATTCTTTAATGATGCTGACCTGTCACTTTTGTTTTCTCACATTGTTTTGTTTTTGAAAGAGTTTTGGCTGCGCGTGTTAAAAAAAGCTGGTCCTTGTCTGCCTCCAGGCTTCTCCACTTGGCTATTATTCACGAGGTAAAAGACTACATCAGAACAATGATCGAGCTGTCCAAGAACACAGACTTCCTCAACATCCAAAATGACCAGCGACAGGTGCGCGAGCTCAACTTTGTTTCGCTCCCGAAGCGCAGAGCCGTTGAAAAGACGTTCATTTTGCTCTTTTTTTTTTTTGATCCTACTACAGACGCCTCTCCATTTAGCAGTCATAACCAACCAGTCGGACGTGTGCCAGCGGCTGGTGGCCGACGGCTGCGATCCCACGCTGGTGGACGACAGCGGGGACACGCCCCTCCATATAGCCTGTCGGCACGGCAACCTGCTGTGCTTCAGCGTCCTCACGCAGTTTTGTCGCCCGGAGCATCTCCAAACGATGATGGCAGCATGCAACTACCAAGGTAAGCTTTGAGCAAAGTAGCATTTGTTGTTGTTGTTGTTTTTAAATGCTTCATTTTCATTTTTTAAAATACGGAGTGCTAAATATAAAAGGTCACTGTTGTGTAGGAGTGGCATTTGGACTCAATTTCCTTCATCAGCTCCAGTGTGGTTACTTGATTTACAAGTGGTCCAATTCAGGAGTTGCAAAACATTGCTTGATCAATGTATTTATAGGTTTGACTTTGACACAAAGCCACAAATTGGGATATGAGAACAAATTCCAACTCGTAAGCCAAGCCCTGCCTGCATAATGTTAGTGTCAAATCTCCATTTCATAATGTTAGTGTCAAATCTCCATTTGATGTCTGAGGTAGCTTAAACTTGCATCATTTGGACACGAGAGCCTCTGCTTTGCTCTGCTCTGCGTTGTGGCGTTGGATGTCAAGCTGCTCGTCTGACGTCGTCCACAGGTCAGAACTGCCTCCACTTGGCCTCACTTCACGGTTTCCTTTCGCTGGTGGAGAATCTCGTGGATCTGGGAGCTGATGTTAACGCCAAGGTACAGCAGACTCATGCAACATGCTTTTTTGTTTTGTTTATGAATTCCAATTTGAAACACATCACTCATCCCGTAGGAGCAGCGCAACGGCCGCGGCGGGCTGCACCTGGCTGTGGACCAGCAGAATCTGTCGTTGGTCAGGCTGTTGCTGAAAAAGGGAGCTGACCCCAACCTCTTGACGTTCGGAGGCCACACCCCCTTCCACCTCACCTACGGCCGCAGCGACGACGACATTAAAAAGGAACTGTGTGCGTTGACCCATCCTGACTTGAGGGAGCTGCCCGACAGCGAATCGGACGACAGCGAAGACGAGGAGGACAGAGAGTCGGACGAGGAGGTGCGCGTCGACTGCAGCGCACGGGCGAGAGTTGTGTCGGCGAGCTCCGTGTCTAAACACCGTTGTGTTTTTCAGGTGGGTTACGATGACTTCAAGTGGAACGGCCATTAGCAGGAGGAGACCAAACGAGGAAAGACCCGGCGAGGCGTGTCTACCGCTCGCTTTTGGGTTTGGCTGAAGCCGCACAGAGGCGGCGTGGCCGAGGTCTTGTGACGCAAACGGTGGACAGCAAAGAGAGCGGAAAAAGCAAACAGGCAGCTAGCTTTAGGGGCTCCTTAAACAGACCAATGGACCGGCAGCGGCGGCGGCAGCAGCGGCAGCAGCAGCAGCAGCAGCGCGCAAACGCACCTCGTGAGCTTGCGGCGTGCTAATCATTCACAAACGCATCCATCTTTCCACACAAGCAGCTAGCTCTCTTGTATGATATTGTAAATGCTGTGAATACAAAGAAGTATTTTCTGTGGAAGCTGTGTGGTTGTGTAAACTAGAACGGATTGTAAATGTTTGACAGCGACACTCCATTTAAATTAAAACACTCATATTTAACAGGGAAAAGGCTTTGCTTGTGGCTCACACTGAAACAATCCATTTGAAATCAATGGAACGCAATCAAGTCAGCTCTAATAAATAGGGCAAATGACTTTGTGGCTTTGTTGACCTGAATAGGTGACTTTTTAGGCTTGATTCATTGCATAAGCTGTCACACAAGCAAGACGCATTGCTGAATGAGAATGAGGAACTTGTCACACGTCGGGGAAATTTGTGCGCAGGATGAGGCCGCGTCAATCTGGAGTCTTTGGGGTGTGTGTGTGTGTGTGTGTGTCGGCAGGAAATTCCCAAGAACACTCAGCTGTTCATCACATTCCGTCCTCGCGTGCACCATAGAAGGGAATCTGCCCAACAGGATGTTTCAGTCAAGATAAGGGAGGGAGGGGACTTTCAAGAGTTTCACTTCAGCAACCTCATGTGATTTCATACTTGAGAGCAATTTGTGTACTAGTCTTGCTCTGCACGTCATCTCTTTAGATTCAATTCAAATGCTCATTTTTAAGAAATATGACATGCCTTGGATATCATTTGGACAAATATCATGCCCGCCAGCACCTGCATGATGACCACATGAGTAACCTGCGGGCCTGTTCGAAAAATAGCTTCCCCGTAAAAATGACACCTATCATGGAAAATTCACTTTCTTAGCATTTAAATACATTTTCTTGTGCACTTGGAGTCTCCAGGACTGTAGAAACGTTTGAGCCATCTCTCCAGGTGCAGCAGAGATACTTTTACAATCTAATTGGGGGATGTTCAATTTGAGCCATTTCGTATTTGTATCCATGACGTCACATCCTTTGGGGCGGGACTACCAAACAAGGTAAGAGGTGCGGCTAATCCGCCATCATTATTACTTGAGGAGACTTTTATAGTCCAAGCAACTCAAGGATGCCAAAGTAGAGATCAAAATGTTCCGTTGTTGGAGGCATTAATCCACACAACTCATTTCCCCCAGCCAGCATCAGAACCTCCAAAAAGTGCCTGGTTAAGTTGCATTTTTCAGGACAAAGTCCTGCTTGTTCAAGGACAAGCGTTCCATCAGTCAGTACAGAGAAGAGACTTTGTTTTATTGAGGGTTCCGTTCCGTGGATCTATGGAAACGACGAACACAGTAAAACGGTAAGCTTGAGATGACACACTTTCATATTGCGTGTGTATGATGCCCTCGTTTTTTAGCATTAGCATCAGTCTTTCTGTTATGTTTTCACTTCTTGTGGACGTCGTTTCGTAGTTGTATCAGATGAATTGCATCAAAGGTGCTGTTTTATTTTGGGGGAACACAATAATGTGTTGAATGCATTCGTTAGCTTCTCGCTAACGCTAGCATTAGCTTACGACTTGGCTAGCATTAGCTTACGACTTGACTGCAGTGCTTATTTACAAACTGTAACAGGAGCACACTTCAAATGTTCCCATCCACACAACGTGTGACCTTAATGAGCGCACACAGCACGATTCGAGCGCGGACCTTTTTTTTTTTTTCTTAATCCGTTTTAATGATCATGTTTTCAGGAAATCCTGGTAAGGCACAGCCATTTGTGCGGTACTTCATATGTGCTTCGTTCGTCTGTGTCGTCATAGGGGATGTGCCAGGTGTCTCCTGAAGTCTGCACCACGGTGTCACAGCTCGGAATGCTCTGAAGGCACACAAAGGACACTTTCTCTCGTCTCCTAGCTGGCTCCTCCTTCTCCTTACCTGAAATCGGACCCTCCTCCCCGCTACAATGTGCCCTTGCACAACCAGCTGATGGCCCCGCTGCCATTTGAAGAAGAGTCGCTTGGTGGCTTCGTCCGGTAAGCAAGCCTTGTGGTCCCTCATGAGGTCCTTACTCACAAAGCGACAATGGTTACCCGAATGCAACGCGGCGTATAGCAAGAAAGGGTCGTCTTCAGAACTGATGGAAAGAATGGGAACAAAAATAGCTCAGTAACAGTGCGCGTCTATCATTCACCGTATTCCTTACATGTTGTCGGTAAAAAAGCAATGAGCTTTCTGCTGGATAAGATTCATGTTGTGTCTGTCCCAAGATGGAGAGGGCCGCAGCATGTGTTTCCTCCCCAGCACCAGAACAGAAAGGCCCTGTAGCTTGAGCTCCGACACCACTGCCAGCAACTGAAAGGAACGCGTGCGCAAAACCCTGGTTCATGCCCCATCTTTGAGTCAATATGCAAAAGATCAGATATCAGAACAATGTGGGCAGGCAAGGTGGTGGTGGTTAGAAAAGACGCCTCCCGCACACGTTCATTTAATGCTTCGGCAGTCATTCTGCAACCAGCAGGGGGAAAAAAAGCCCCCGGTATGAAGGTACTGCTGCTGCGTGTATCTCTTCAGTTAGGTGTCCTTACCATCTCAGATTGCTTGCTTCTGTCCTTAGTGATATTTGCCACGTTCAGACCGTCCACAACTACATCAAAGACTGGTTTCGTCCTTACAAATGCCTTGAAACTTTCCAACTCCTGAGGAGACATTGATTGACATTCATCATGCAATCGATATCCAAGGATAGACGTATATATCAAAGTAAAAGAAGATCATTTGCAAATCGTTGATGTGCCAGCCACTCAAGCAGTGAGGAAGTCTGCACAATGGCAGAGAGCAAGGAAACGTGTTGTCCGGCATTGTGGCCAACAGGAACATGGTGTTGTGCTCCAGCATTGGAACATTGTGTGTTTTCACTTTTAGATCGCAGCCGTGTGGAAATAGACTTGTGTGAATTCCCCTAGACGCCGAGCTGTGCGCACTCTCACGTGCGCACGCAATCAAAACGTGGCTTGAGAAGAAATGCCTCCAAAGCCTCAACACGCACAAAAATGAATCTTCCAACTCTGAGCGTGGCTAGCCAAGAGTGTAGCAAATGTTATTCCTTGGGTGTAAATATAATATCAACTAAAAAGGGAAGTAGTGAGGAGGGAAGATGAGAGAGAGAGAGAGAGAGAGAGAGAGAGACAGAGAGAGAGAGAGAGTAAGTCTACTCCCAGTGTAATTATCCAGGGACTTTCCACGGTTGATATGTGAGACCAAGCGGTGGCGGTGGCGGCGGCGGCGGCGGCGGCGGGCTCATTGTGCTGCAGTGGGTGACAGCTTCCAGCATAGGCCAGAATACATTGGCACTCACGTACATCATCTTGTGATTTTATTAAAGGGGAAATGTACTTGTCCCCTAGTTTAAACACAGCATTGTGATTCATATTGTGTTTGTGAATGAGTTAAGCTGCAATTTTTTTATCCGTCTTTTTTTGCCACTCGCTTTGGACTGAAAATGACACTGCAGTTGCCAAGTCTCAAGTCACAACCAACTTAGCTTCAGAAAAGTGGTGAGCCGTGATTTAATAAATATGGTGCATGCGGTATAATTGTGACCGTGGCCATCCCGTGATGACTTTCATCTCTCTTCTCTTGAAACAGGCATCCGAGAATTGACTGAAGGCCTATTTGGTTGCGTTGCTGCCAAACGATGCTGCATAATATTCTCCGAATCAATGCAAAAAGCATTTGCGTAAAGCCGTAAGCATTTTTTTCCTTTTTCTTCAACTCCATAGACACATTTTTGGGAACTGCAAAGAGTTGCAGTAAAAAAATATCTGGTGTAAATTTCAAAACGTTTTTGACTCATTATATTTGCAGAGCCACAAATGATCTTATTATTCAGCATGACTCTACAATCAGCCAGCCAGCCAGCCAGCCATTCTTTATCAGGACAAGTTCCTTGTATTTATAAATGACACAACGACCTGGAGAAGTGAGACAGGAGCAAGCCAAAAACCAACCAACCAACCAAGCAAAAATAAGCCTTGTAATGAACTAATCTGAAGCAATTGCAGCTGGATACAGGCTAAAGACGCCATCTAGCAGAGAAAAGGAGCATCAACACTCGCGAGAAAACGGAATGACACCAAATCTACTATTCTAAAAAGATCACAATGCAAGTAAAAAAAAACAAAGAAGAAATTTGCTATGGTTGTGTTGAAAAATGACAATGAATTGAACTGGCCTCTGGTGTGGTCTTGTTGAAGACATCCCGCCCCTCGATGATGTCACTCATGACTTTCTGTTTCAGCTGTTGGTACTCCTCCGAAGTCAGCTGAATGGATTCCAAGTGTGTTCCACAGCTCTTGCACACACCCCTACAACCCACAACATACATGAAGGAGTTACGAAAGATTGTTTTTTTTAAATGTCGGTTTGAAGAAGTTTGAGTCAAAAGTGTGGGGAGTACTAGTTACTTTGGCGAGGCACTGCTCCAAGTTCCTCTCCACTTCTGTTGTGGAAAACTGAAAACAGAATGTGACCGAATTTGCTGTGATGATTTTTTAACAGTAGGCTCAACTTGGTTTAGTGACCAGATTCTTCTACCTTTCAAAGCAGGTCTTGATGCTGCGAGCCAGACTCAACTGCGGGTAAATTTGGTTGTTCCTCATGTACAGCAGAATTCCCAGCAGCCTCTCTTGCTGCTCGCTCGGCAACATGCTCTCTCCTTCCTCTCCACCCGTTCTCTCAAACAGACAGGCCCAAGTCTCATGCTGTGGGTTCCGACCCTTTGCCAATAATTCATCGTAAAGCGCCCAGGCAGTGCTCGGATCACCATTTTGCATGGCTGCAGCTATGATGTTCCCGTAGTTGCGAGGTGATGGCTTAACAACCTGCAGAGGATCAGATGACGCTACAGCCACGATCAATTTGCGACAAGATGCTAGCGAAAAAAGATCGTTTACCTTTTTGAGGTCTTGCAGGATGCCGAGAGCTTCCCGCCACCTTTGTGTGCGGCTGAAAGACTGAATCAAGAGGCTATGAGCGCCGGTATCCAAAGAGGGGAAGCTCTGTCGCATAATATCGTAGACATCAAATACTTCTTGGTCATGGCCGGCCTTTACGCAAAGTGTCAGATACTGCAATAGGATTTTGTAGGAAAGTGTTCCTGTTTCTGTGGCAACAAATGAAAGCAGAGACCTGCGCCAAAGCAGAACAGACAAGAAATTTTTCCAACGAATCACTAAACCTAAGTGCTTCGTGGCAGCAGGTCATGAGAAATGACAGCAGTTTCTATTCCACACAGCAAGTCGTCTTACTTGGCAATGTCCAACTCTGCCCCAGAGTTCATCAGTGTACACAACATGCCAATGTCAAATCGTTCTGGACTTCCCAGAGACTCTTTCAGTTCCTTCCACTCCTCAACAGATAGCGGCTGGTCAGGAGGTTGCAGCTTTCCTGTAAAACGTCTGCAATTACTTACAAAAAAAAAGCAAGCTTTTTTTCTCTTTTTTTTTTAATGACGCAAAATGTCTGACAGCAACAGAATAGTGAAGTTAAATGGATTCTTGAAAGCTGAATTTTGTTCGACTTTTCCTTTCGGATGTCTGACAGCAACAGGATAGTGAAGTTAATGCATTGTTGAAAGGTGAATTTTGTCCTACCTTTCCTTTCAGATGTCCTCCTCGCAGGCTCCTTATGATGATTCTCCTCAGGGAGAACACCCGCCTTCCTCTTCAGCATCTCTGCTGTCCTCTTCGCCGTCCCAGCAGCGAACACGGATTTTGGGATGGAAGGATTTTGCCGAAGGTTCTTGCCTCCTCCATCAGCCACACTGTCCCACAACTCATGTGTCCTTTGTTTGATTGTGTTATTTTTCAATTTGTCCTGTCTACTGTTGCTTCTGCTCAATTCATGGCTGGAGCTCCAGTCCCTGGTCCACCGAATGTGTGCTGTGCAAGGCAACAGAAGGAACGCTAAAGATCCTTGATTAATAAAAGGTAATACAGACCTAAGGCACGGTTTAAGGCTTAACATCATACTGGACCCCATGGCCAAGTTGGCTCCGGTGTGATGGTTGGAACTCGAGAATGCCCGTCAAATATCAACATTGACACTAATTCCTAGTGTAAACAAACAACGCACAGCTCAGCATAAAACTAGCAGAGATTAATAATGTGGAGAGGAGACACGATGGACATTTTTTTCCCTTCCCAACAGATGATTACAATTTACACGTGAAATCTCTGCTTAAACTAGAAATGTTCACTTTCTATTTCGGCAGTGACCAACGTCGCATACGTGACGTCATCAACATTCGACAGGACCAAGCACTAACCGGAACTTTGTCGGCGTCCAAATACTTTCAAAACAAAACGTCTTGCATTCACTTTTCCTCGGTATTTCTTGGAAAAGATGTTTGTTTTGAAAAGTTTTAACTTTAACAGGAAGTACCTTTAAAAGCAATCCGTCGACGCTACAGATGTTGTTAGTCATCACAAATGTATTTGAATACGAGATCCTACTGTTTGCGACAGCGGAGTTGTTGAAAAAAATCTGGATATAGATTTACAGTTATTCGGAAGTAAACATGGCTAAAGAAAATTGGACTGGTTGGTCGGATATTTTAAAAAGGAGGCTAGCAAACTCAAACCGAGGTAAGTAATGATGCTAGCTCAGGGTAATTGACATTTCCATTCTGTCAACAATACATTCATTTGCCTCAAATCTGTCCCTGTTTAGATGAAAGAACACAAGAGGAAAAGAAATCTGAAGAAATGGAGCTGTTTGGCAAATATTATTCCGAATGGAAGGGTGGAAGTAACAAAAACAAATCCTACAAGAACATCCCTCGATTCTACTTTCGGGTATTGACTCGCTTGCTCACAGTTTTTGTACAAAGCACTAAAACTAATGTCTTTGTTTTGACATTTTCAGAGAGTATTCTTACACGCATATAAAGCATTTTAGATTGTCCCACTGTATGTCTAGTAAGCTTTAGTTTGTCACATTATTGCACATTGAAGGTGCACTATTTTTAAGAGTTTGATTTGATTGACAGTTACCTGCGGAGGATGAAGTTTTGCTCCAGAAACTGAGAGAAGAATCGAGAGCAGTTTTCCTTCAGAGGAAGAGCAGCGAACTATTGGATCATGAGGAACTCCAGGTAGCACGTACACACCTGTCATGAAAGCAAGACAACAAATATTCTCTTTGAAAATCTCTTGATGCTCTACCGTTTGGAACGGTAATGAGAAATTGCATTGTCTTAACACTGGTACGTATACAATGCTTACCCATTGTTATTCTTCTGTCCAATCCACCTACATCTCTGTAGAATCTGTGGTTTCTGCTTGAGAAGCACCAGGTACCTCCAGTGAATAGTGAAGAGGCCATGATAAGTTATGAAGCCTACCTGCAGGTGGGCGAATTGGCTGGACCCAAGTGCAAGTAAGTACAAGGAAACAGTAGCAGCGGACTCGTGAATCAACCAAGGATTCATCCAGCCAAATCCATTTTCTACCTTCCCTTTTTTCTTTTTTCATCAGCAAATTCTTCACAGCCAGATTGTATGCCAAGCTGCTCCACAGCGATCCCTACGGCAGGATCTCCATCATGCAGTTCTTCAATTATGTCATGAGGAAAGGTAAAATGCCCAAATTTGTGGCTGTTGCTGCCAGGTACAACAACAATGACATGTTTGACTGGAGCTGTTTGAATGCAGCGTGACAAAAAGTGACCTAGTACCTGCTCAAAGTAACCTCGCTTGTACTGTATTGATTGTGTGTTCAGTGTGGCTGCATCAGACCCGTATTGGTCTGAGTCTCTACGATGTGGCAGGACAGGGCTACCTCAGGGAGTCTGTAAGTATTTTCACTTTCTGCATGGATGGAAATAATCTTTAAAGTCTGATTCTTATTCTTTGTAGGATCTGGAAAACTATATATTGGAGTTGATCCCAACGCTACCTCAGCTGGATGGACTGGAGAAGTCTTTTTACTCTTTTTATGTCTGCACCGCTGTCCGCAAGTTTTTCTTTTTCCTTGACCCGCTTCGTACTGGTGAGACAATATTTATGGCCCGGGATATGTCAATGTTGGCAATCAAAATTTTAAAATGATTTACCAATAGCATCACATGTCTTGTAGTTTTCAGAGCTCGCATTTCCCAAAAATTGTGTCCATATGAACTATTTACATCGTATTCTCAAGGTTAGTATTTTTCTTTTTCAGGAAAGATTAAAATCCAGGACATCCTGGCCTGCAGTTTTTTGGATGATTTATTAGAGGTGAATATGCCCCCCAGCAAATCTGTATAAATCAGTATCACTAAAGTGCACAATGTACATACGCATACTGGTTTTGTCTAACCCGCCCGTGTTTAACTGTTACTTGAGCATATGTTTTGCCAATATAAACAGAATACTATTGTATTGATGGAATTCAAAACATAAAATACTCCCAATGATTTTTTTCCTCATGAATTCTGCCTGTTTCTGTCTGTCCAGTTAAGAGATGAGGAGTCTAAAGAGAGTCAAGAGTCCAACTGGTTCTCTGCACCTTCAGCTCTCAGAGTCTATGGTGCGTGAGCACATCTGCATGTTCACTATCTCCCAAAAGGATTTATGTCCAGTGTTTGAAAAATGGTCTAGCTATAAACTCTTGACTGTATTTTGTGTGACAGGGCAGTACCTCAACCTGGATAAGGACCACAATGGCATGTTGAGCAAGGAGGAGTTGTCACGCTACGGCACAGCCACGCTCACCTCAGTCTTCCTCGAACGAGTATTTCAGGAGTGCCTCACGTACGACGGAGAAATGGTACCTTTTGTATTAGCAACAGTTCCACTTTTTACTTGAATTTTGTGTGACGTATTTCAAATGTTTTTGGGGCTATTGCTTTTTTGAACTTTGTCTTTTCCCAGGATTATAAGACTTATTTAGACTTTGTATTGGCCTTGGAAAACAAGAGGGAGCCAGCAGCACTGCAGTATATTTTTAAGCTTTTAGACATGGACAACCAAGGATACCTCAATGTCTTCTCCCTCAACTATTTCTTCAGGGTAAAGATCAGATGCAATCAAATCACTTTTGTCATAAGGATACTTATCTACCATGATCAGTGTATGTGCCACATGGTCAGTAGTCATTTCTTGATTGCTTTGTGACTAGGCCATCCAGGATCAGATGAAAGTGCACTGTCAAGTGCCTGTCTCCTTCCAGGATGTCAAGGTAGACTCTCACAGTCACATACACAAGCCATGCATTTTGCTCACGTCGAACCAAACTGTGTGTCTAGGATGAGATCTTTGACATGGTGAAGCCTAAAGACCCCTACAAGATCACACTCCAGGACTTGGTGAACAGTTGCCAGGGTGACACGGTCACCAGCATCCTGATTGACCTCAATGGCTTCTGGACTTACGAGAACAGAGAAGCGCCTGTTGCCAATGACACTGACAGCACTAACACAGCCAGTAATGAGGACTCCTAAACAAGAAGATAAGTGTTCAGGCCACTGGGACAGTTGCAACACACAAAGCGAGAATGTCTCCAACATGACTTTTCTTCTTCATCAGAATTGGTGTGCTTTTTAATCAGACCCAAAACAAGTAACAACAGCCAGAACCATGAAAGAATTAGCTTTATTATTTTGAAATGAAAACCTGTTGATAAAAGTGAAATCCTGCGGTGTTAGGATGACATCATATCGTCAAGATGCATAGAGAGCATATAGGCACTAGGAGTTCTGAAATGGAGTGCAACTCTGCATTTATGCTACTGCCTCGGATAGTGTTAGATAAACCTGCGGTGTTGCTGCTATCCTTGTCAAAACATGTTTGGTTGAGAAATGTATTTAAAAAACAAAACAAAAAAAAAACATGCTCTAGACAAATCACTGCTACAAATGCAGTAACATGAACCCGTCTTTTTTTCCCTACACTGTTTACGGAGCCCTGTTTTACCAAAATGCAAGCATAAAAAAATAATGATATTAATTGTTACAAGAAAGTAGATTAGCATTCATCCGAGTTGCAAGTGAGAGGTTTTGTGTTGTCATGAAGGGAGAGGACAAGGCGCTCTGTTGTTGTCGAGAGTGCTGAGAGGTTCTTCAGGCTTGTGGTCAAAGGAAACATTAACAAAGGAAGCTCCTAATGCTTCAGGCTGCTCCACGCTAGATGGAGCAGCATCCTTCCTCTCGCTCCTCTGCTGCTCTGCAAATTGACGCTCTGCCTCATCAGCCAGACGGTTCTCCTCCTCTTCTTCCTCCTGCTACAGGGTGACAACATAATATATAATAGTTTTGATGCTGTTTGCACAAAGTATGACGTGTATTTCACCTACCTCTTTCTTAATACGGTAGTACTCATCAATGGCGTACTGGTATTTAGGAGCAGTGATGCCAAAAAGAGAGGCAAGTCTCTCTCCCATGTAGTCACACACTAAAGAGCAAAGAGGACTGTGATTCATCCAAAACAATATTTCTGTGATACAACAAGCACATAACTAAATAGTCGGACACGTTGTTTCAACACAACTTTTATGACAGGGCTAAGTCTTCTTTGCAGAGCACTGCTCTGCCATATTTTCTCCACTTGATTGATTCATCTTGTCTGTCTGTATACAGCTCGGTAGTATCAAAATCAAATGTGATGTCGGGTGTCACCTGAAATAGTTGACGTTGCCATTCGCCACATGTGGAACCAGAAGTATGGTCCCCAGGTCAGTTTCGACTAGAACACATGCGAGGAGAAATCTTCGAACAAAGTGGATTGTTTTCTTTGTTTCACAACATTACTATGAATACAAAAATGTGAAATGCGTCTCCTGTATGCTAGGAGTATAAATCTGTAGAAACGATGACTGAGATCAGTGGTTGTCTCGCAAACTACATGAATGAACAGTAACTTATTGCTGTCTACTTACCGTATCCGCAGTAACCACCTCTTTTTTTACAGGTTCCTCTTCCTCTTCATCAGTACTGTACTCTTCCATTGTTTCGCCACTGGCAAAGTAGATGGTCCTCCGGGGAAGCTTAACCCTCCCTTGCCTCTCGCCAGTGTTGCCCATCTCCACTCTCTCGAAGTCTTCCACATCTTCTACACTCTTAACAAACACGTGCATACATCTGTTTTATTTACATGATATTATGGCATCTCTTGCAATTGGTGTTTATGCCAATTCAAATGAAAGAATGGCAGATGGCACCGCGTACGCTTAGAAATAAAAATCCACTTTTTATTAGCCCAGGTTGGCTGGAAATAAGAAACACAACATAAAACTGAAGTTACTACGTAAAATGGTCATTAAACCAACAATGATTTATTTGGCCGCCTTCACAATGTTAACACAAGCTAAGGAAGTGAATCACAACATTAATGATAGTCTGCCGTCGCAAACGAAACCACAACTTCAACGAAGACTTCCGTGTACTCACCTTGTTACCTTCCATATTTCGTCCCAACGAAACGTTCATATTAGTTAAATACAATGACAAGTCTGCCATATCACTGGACACGCTTAGCTACTTTGAGCAACTGCGATAGTGTTACTATTTGCCGAAAGCACAGACATCAAATATACATAGATACAAGGTGGATGTGGGGCGTGGACATCCGCCATATTTGTTGTGGCAGGACTGCGCCATTTAGACAGTAATTGTGTAGAAATTCCTAAAGTGAATACGGAGTCAAATGTTGCTACGCAGTCTCAAACTCATGATATGCACAACGATTCATCTCGTTCTCCACGCATGAATATTCCAAAAAATATATGCCACATTCAAAAGGGCGGCGCCGTTAACGTAGAGGAAGTTTGGATTTTCAATATCACATCATATTTTTCAGATGTTCTGCAATTTGTCAATAACGTAGCCATAGCAGGCGTAGAGAGTCTGTTGTGATGATGGTACCCGCTTCAAACTACAAGTTACTCAATCTTGTCAGCAGAATTTGTTTTAATAAATCCAAACGTACTTAATTTGAAATTCATAACCGGAAGCGTAGTTGCATGTACGCTAACTTGGCTGCTACGCGTCAAGCGCGATTCTTTGGTGTTTTGGTCGGTCCAAGCCGAACACGAAGCCGAAGCCGCTCACCAAAATGACGGCCAAGAAGTCTGGCTCACGACTGGAGACCGAAATAGAGCGGTGCCGTTCAGAAGGACAATGGGATAAGATACCGGAGTTAGTTCGACAACTCTCAGCTAAGTTGATATCAAACGGTAAGATGTGTATTTATTTAGTCAAATGTACACGCGGCCTTCCTTCCTCCCCCCCCATCGGAATCCTCCGGACTTCCTGACAGCGGAAGACGTACTAACGTACTTATCTCTCTCTCTCTCTCTACATTATGCCAAATGATAAAATGATGTTCACCAAGAAAATAGGTGATAGTCCTATCGATATAACGCGTACGTAACCAAAATGATGGCAAACACACATTAGTACCCACCCCCCTGCCACATACTCCCACCACTTCAATATAGTTGTGCACGATTCTGCTAGATGTGTGTTTGATTTATTTCACTGTGATATGAGCTGTCACTTGCTGCTTCGTAAGCACAAACACAGATGGAATTTGATTGTCACCCATGCTAGCTGTGAAATTAGCCTTAACGTGTATTATTTAAAGTTGTGGCCTTCTCGAAAATGGCAAAACCTTTTTAAAGGTTATTCTGACATTTTAAATAATATTGACTACGCCAGTGCTAAGGGGTGCTATTGCTTTGTCTGATGGTCGTGTACCCCAGTTAAGCCCTCCAACATTTGATTCGATATTCCCCCAAATATTTATACATCATTTTATCATCCCCCTCTTTTGCACTCAAGGGGAAAAAACAAGCCTGGAGCCATGCCTGCATAAATGTCCTTGGTCACAGACTGGGATCAGCAATAGGATTATGTGTCATAATTCTGCTTGGTATGTGTTCTAGGCACAGTATGGTGCTGTCATACACATCTCGTCCATCCACAGCAATTTTCGTATCGAAACTTCCCTATTTTTTGATCTTTACTCTCAAATTGACACTTGTCATGTCAACATTCTCAAACTACTGCCACGGCTTAATCATGCTAGAGGTGCACTGATTATCCGCAATTAATTGATCAATAAGTGAATCCATTATTATTATGATAATCTATTCATGGTTTGGATTTTCTTTTTTTAATTTAAAATCCATGTACGTTCAAATATTTGGAATGCTTGGATTGATTATTTGTCTTGAATCGAATGGCATGTTAGCAACAAAAGAAATTAAAACGTTTTTTTAACCAATTTTTCAACAAAATCCCAATTTAGTTGCAGGCCTGAATCATTTGTTGTTGTCATTATTGATTTAAATAAGTAGGTTGAAGATTTGCCAGATTGATGAATCTTTTATGAACGTATCACATTTCAATCAGAGGTGGGGTCACCAGCCAATGATGGTGAGGAACTTTTTGTTTTTAAATGAATATTTCAATGTGCGCAGATGACCTCGGAGAGCTGTTGTTGGGGGAATGCAAGCTTCTGACATACCTGAAGGAAAATCCAATCAAGCAGGGTGCGAGTCCGAGAGGCCCGCGACCAAAACTGCTGGAGGTCAGGAAGCACCTCACCGCTGCTCTGGACAGAGGAAACCTCAAGGTGACCGTCCATGGCCAGCCATCGCACTATACACCTTGGTTGCTGTTCCTTTTTCTTCATTTATGTAGAGACGTCATACTAATCCTCTCTCTCTCGCTCTTGCTCTCTCTCTCTCTCTCTCTCTCTATATATATATATATATATATATATATATATATATATATATATATATATTTCTATATATATATATATGTCTGCTTTCCAGGCTGATTACCTCCAGGAAGCAAGTCTACTCATGGCCAAACTTAGTTATGTTGAAGCAGAATACAAAGACGCTTTAGGTAACACACCAGCTTTCAGATGAAATAGATTTTATGTATGATTAAAATCCCCCAAGTAATAGAGTTGATTCTTTGCAGGTCACTATAATAGAGTCAATATAGATGACATGCAGCTGGCAGGAGCTCCCGTGTATAGGCTGTGTATGATAGCAGAAGCCTATGCCACTAAAGGTACACAAATACAAGACACTTCTTTTATTTGGTATGTTATGCTGTGACAGTGGTCGCTCTCGCTCTCACTCAGGCTTGTGTCTGGAGAAAGTGCCAGCTGCTTCTCCGCTGCTGTCCAATAAGAATGCCGCTTCTCCCTCCTCCAATCGGAACAGAACTGAGCGAGAGCAAGAAATCATCATCTGCTATGAAAAATCTGGAGACATTGCGCTGCTGTATCTGCAGGAGGCTGAGAAGGTGAGCGTTTTGCTGCTTTGCAGTATCAAGGCTTTTGAAAGCTAGCAATTCTGCTAATGAGCTCATATGCCTTTCGGGCCATTTTTAAACCATCTCCCTATTGGAGAACAAAATGAAGAATTCCATCATTGTAACCCCCCATAAGCTCGTGGTGCTGTTGGAGTAGTCATCGCAATTCTTTTCATTTTCTCAGGCACTGTCGGCTGGAATTCAGAATCGCAGCCCGAAACCTGGTCCGACTTCCCAGGACCAGGAACTAGGTTACTTTCTTGAGACAGGTCTACAGAGAGCCCATGTCATCCACTTTAAGAACGGGTAAGACAAAGACTTACTCACCTCTGCTCTTGCAAGGTCCAGAAACTCTTCTACGCTAACTTCTCCACAGGCAATGAGATGCCACCAGATGGCACCAAAGCAATCATTTTTGGTGTTGCCCTCAGCACAAAACAAAACTTGACTTGGCAGTGTCGCTATGATTGGTTAAAAAAAAAAAAGAACATTGGCAAATTTGCAAATGTTGACTCACTAATATGTGAGGTATTGTTCTCATTTGCAGTTTTTAATCATCTAAAAAGCGGCTGAATTCAGCACAAAACTAATAGTGGCCATCTTGAAAATGGGTGCAAGACTTGTTCATGATACAAGAATTGTTTATTAATTCACCGACCACATTTCTTTTCATGAAACCTTTTCAGAAACCTGACGCAAGGTGTCGGGCGATTTCGAGAAATTCTCCGAGCTATTGAGACCAGGACAACGCAGAATCTGCGCATGGTATGGAATGAGCTACAACTTTGGCTTTTGTTAGTTGACAGACTTTGTTCAGGCCTCCCGTTGAATTCTACAGTACTTACTTTGTCACAGATGCAGTTATGCGAAAGCGCTCTGGAAATACACGTGCGCCCGTTTGTGTGTTTAGACCATTGCCAGACAGCTCGCCGAGATCTTGCTCCGAGGAATGTGTGAGCAGAGTTACTGGTCTCCTGTGGAAGACCCTCCCACTGTGTCACCGCTGGACGATCCGACGCGACAAGGTCACATCCAGAGCAAAAAGTACAGCTTAAGCCGACGCCCACGAGTGTACTCGGGAGAGAAGTAAGCAAAAATGTTTTGGCTGTCAGTTGAGCATCAGCACATGTTCAAAATGATCTGTTGCTGTGATTGACTGGTCACATTATTAGTGGTACGGAGGCTGACGACTGCTGTTTTAAGCCGATATTCATTTGCAATAAAAAGGTGTTTGTTTGTTTGTTTGTTTGTTTGTTTGTTTGCTTTTAACGAAACAAACTCAACACTTCAATTAATTTGGATGCCAAAAGGACGTGTTTACTATCCCATTCGTAATGTGCACTGTTTTCAAGTGTCTCGTCTTATTTCTGTCCTTGTTTTGAATTCCATCTTTCTTTCTTTCTTTCTTTCTTTCTTTCTTTCTTTCTTTCTTTCTTTCTTTCTTTCTTTCTTTCTTTCTTTCTTTCTTTCTTTCTTTCTTTCTTTCTTTCTTTCTTTCTCTCTCGCTCTCTCTCTCTCTCCCACAGTCTCTTTTGCCCCCAGGAGAACACAGAAGAAGCATTATTGCTGCTCCTCATCAGTGAGTCCATGGTAAGTCGTGCGCAAATGCCATACGGGGCTCCAACGTCATACGTTCTCGCCGTCAAATGGTTTCTTCTCTGCTGTGTCCGTATCCCAGGCCAACCGCGATGCCGTCCTGAGCAGGATTCCGGAGCACAATAATGATCGAATCATTAGTCTCCAGTCTGCCTCTGTGGTGTATGACCTGCTGACCATAGCTTTGGGCAGGAGGGGGCAGTATGAGATGCTATCAGAGGCAAGTAACATGCCAGTCTTCCTGTGTATATACATAGCCGTACTTCACAATGACGCACTGTCCAAACATAAAAAAAACAACAACATATTATGATATAATATTCGGAAAGGTCTCCTTATTCATCCACTTTTCTCTAGTGCTTGGAGCGAGCCATGAAGTTTGCCTTTGAGGAGTTCCACTTATGGTACCAGCTTGCACTGTCTTTAATGGCTGCGGGCAAATCTGCTCGCGCCGTTAAAGTTCTGAAGGAGTGCATCCGTCTCAAGCCAGATGACCCCACCATCCCGCTGCTGGCGGTCAAACTGTGCATCGGACCCCTGCACTGGGTAACCACTCTCCTCAAGTCACAAACTATATATAACACGTGTTGACATTTGAATGCGTATCGATCTACTTCTCCTAGTTGGATGAGGGTGAGTGCTTTGCCAAAATGGTGATTGACATGGGGGAGAAAGCAGCTGAGTTTCGAGCAAAAGGCTATCTGGCTGCCGGACTGGTTTATAGCCTCAAAGCCACCGACGGTACGTTTGTTTGCCGCAAGCATCATTATTATATGTTGGCCTTTTTGAAGCTTACAAAAGTTATAAAGTATATTAAAAACATTGGCTTTTTTTCTCCCTTTCACGTCTCAACAGCATCATTGCGAAGCACCCAAGAAGAGTACCAGAGAAAAGCTTTGGCAGCCTTTCAGAGGTTTGCTGTCTCTTTCACTTCTTTCAGAACAAGCCTTCCTTTTTTGGACTCATAAAGTTCACATTTGTAACCCTCCTAGATTAAGGTTGCCTTCACATTTTCTAATGTGCACGACGGGATGAACAGATCTGAATGGCATTTTTGAACACAGCAATTTCCTCTCTGTCTTTGGACAGAGCTCAGAGTTTGTCTCCAACCGATCATCTGGCAGCCTTCTACCTTGCACTGCAGCTCGCTGTGTCCAGACAGGTAACCGGAGAGTCACAACCTACAGATGACCTTTGACATAGAGATGTGTGGAGAGAAAAGTAGTCTGTGTATGTATATATGTGTGTGTGTGTGTACGTGTAGATACCCGAGGCGCTAGGCTATGTTCGACAGGCCTTGCAGCTTCAAGGGGATGACGTTCACTCCCTTCACCTGCTGGCCCTGCTTCTCTCAGCACAGAAACACTACCAGGACGGTCTGAATATCATCGAAATGGCCCTATCTGAGTATCCCGAGAACTTCAAGTAAGATGCACGCAAGCGTGCATGATACAGCTCATTTCAACCACAGTCTGACAATCTTGCGTTGACGCGCCCGAAAGCTTGCTTTATACCAAGGTGAAGTTAGAGAGCATGTGCCGAGGATCAGAAGACTCTTTGCTCACCTGCAAACACATGCTGCAGATCTGGAAGAGCTTCTACAACCTGACAAATCCCAGGTATGCTCACGCACATTCACGGCTCCATGACAATGTGAGCGCTCGAAGGTTTTGGTGCCATGTGTCTAAAAGGCATTTTTAATGTTGTGGCAGTGATTCGGGGCGTGGGAGCAGTTTGTTGGACAGAGCTGTCGCTGACCGACGACAGCTAAATGCAATGACTCTGCCGGACTTCAGTGACCCAGATACAGGTAGGAACACACAACAGACACGCACGCCGCTGTTGTAGCGAGAGAGAGAGAGAAAAAAAAAGATAGATAGATAGATAGATAGATAGATAGATAGATAGATAGATAGATAGATAGATAGATAGATAGATAGATAGATAGATAGATAGATAGATAGATAGATAGATAGATAGATAGATTGGTCGCTGGGGTAGTCATTTTGTATTCATTGTACGTCTTCTGTGGTCTTGATTATTTTGTTTTTGTTTTTCATTTCTTTATTCGCTCATTAATCCTAAACTATATTCACGCATAGGTTAGATTGTATGATCTTTTTTTTTCTTTTTTCTTCCAATTTCACTCTTGACAATTTTGTGTTCCTTTCTTTTCCATCGGTTTATTTGTTTGACTGTTTGTGTTTTAGCCTCAGGTTCTTCCTCCTCTCACACTGGTTCCGAACCAGTATCCCCCACCTCCCCCTCCAGCTTCTCCACTGTGTCTTCCCCGCTCTCCTCCCCACTGCCTAGCCTTTGTCCAGTTTTCATCCTCCAGCCTCCACCCAAAAAATCTTCCTTCTTGCCTCCGCCTCCCTCTCCTCCTCCTCCCCACCTGATGAGCGGCAAAGCCAGGACTCCCTCCTTTTGCAACCACATCACTCTTCGCCAGCTTTCCTCCAGCTGTAACGTGCCTCTAGCTTCTCTCAGCCCGTAGCATGGTGTGCATCGTGATGGCGAGCGCACACACACACACACACACACACACACACAAAAAAAAGTAGTTACCCCCTGTTAACATTTGGCCATGAGTTGTCTTTCAAGTCTAATGTGCTAATGTGTGAGGGATGGACTGACTGACTGCTTGCTTATTTAAACCTCACAGGCGTCTCACTAACTAATGCTCACTTGTGAAGTCATGGCACTGGAGGCTTTGTGAACTTGTGAACATTTCTCACAATGACATTTTCCGCATGATGTCATATCGCAAGTCATGATTTTAGCGGAAAATAACACTTGTCAGTTTAGCTATTTGACCTGACCATGAGGCCCTTGTAAACACTACTGTGATGCACTTTTGGCTTTTCTTTTGTTTCACCGTGATTGCTTGACCCTGTCTCTCTCTCTCTCTCTCTCTCTCTCTCTCTCTCTCTCTCTCTCTCTCTCTCTCTCTCTCTCTCTCTCTCTCTCTCTCTCTCTCTCTCTGTTTTAATCATTAACCAGGGCTTTTGTCTTTTTTTCCCCATCCCCATTTTTTTGAAGGCGGCCCTCAGGACGCTAACGTACTTGGTTTTTCTTCCATGTTTTCTGTTTGTAAGTAGCCAAGTAAGCTCCATCTGACCTCACGTTTTCCATGTATCGCTTTCCTTGGTTGTAGTCACCTAGTTTTTTTTCCTTTCTTGGTGAGATTGTCGTTCATGTCCACATGAGGACTTTATTAGATTAGCAGAGCACCATTATTTTCATGGCATAATTTCCCAAAGATGTTGCTGCTATTCAACATATTTGGCTTTTTGTGTGCCTGAAAAAATGTCAGCCGCGGTAACAACCGAGCACATTGTTTGACCTACTAATCGCTGTACGTTGTGATTTAGCATGGTGGTGCAGAAATGAGTTCACTTGAACCTGGTTCATCCAGGCTCATAACACTGAAGTGTGCTGCAGTGGTGTGTACTGATTAAAGGCTTTAGTTCCCAACAACAACAAAAAAACTGTGTGCCACGGTGAACAGATTTCTGATTGAAACAAACACAATTTCCCTCGAAAGGATTTTGATTTACCGTCAATCATAAGCACTACGAATTGTGATACCACCGTGGCACATAGCGACTTTATTGCCGTTTCCATACTTTGAAGAAGGAATGTCTTGGGATAATCACATACTGACTGATCTCCTTCCAGGCTCCGTGCATGCCACATCCATAGCAGCGAGTCGTGTGGAGCAGGCCTTGTCTGAGGTGGCCTCCTCCCTGCAGAGCAGTGCCCCCAAGCATGGACCCCTGCACCCTTGGTTGACTCTGGCTCAGATCTGGCTGCATGCTGGTACTTTCCTCTCTTCTTAAATGTTGTTTTCCCCCCCCCCCCCCCCCCAAATCCTTCAAATCAATTCATAAGCTTGGGCTTTATTGGCCCGCAGTGAAATCCAATTTCTTTTGTTTTGTCAGACCTTTTCTGCTAACTCTATGGATTGCTTTGGTTTTGTTTTTTGCTTTTCTTTTGAAAGTTGCTGTTTGCAATTCTATTTCCTTCCCGACAGCCGAAGTCTACATCGGCATGTCCAAGCCTGCCGAGGCGTCGGCCTGCACTCAAGAAGCCGCCAACCTCTTTCCCACATCCCATAATGTCCTGTTCATGAGGGGGCAGATTGCAGAGCTCAGGGGAAACATAGATGAGGCTAAGCGCTGGTATGAAGAAGCCCTGTCCATCAACCCCACGCACGTTAAAACCATGCAGAGACTGGTAATACACTTTGACTTACACACACACACACACACACACTAGCTTGTGCCATTGTCTTATGTGTCCTCTCCTTTTGCCTTAAGTGTCTTCAGGCCCTTATGTAATTAGCTTGTGTGCTGTGGGACCCTCACATTAGATTTATAGCATAATTAGTAGGGGTGTAACGATTCATCGATACACATCGATTAATCGATATAATGCTCTACGATTTGTTGGCATCGATGCTAAACGTAAACATCGATCTATATCGCCCGTTTTTGACCTCGGACATTAGACGCGACTTTATTTTGAAATCCAGTTCATTGTTGCTTGCTTCCTCTTTCCGGGAGCAGTGCGCGGCGTGTTGTGTTGTGAGCAGAGCAGGCACGTGAAAGGGGAGCCGACAACTGCGCGGCTCCTGGGCTGGTGCTATGGCTAGTGTCCAAGAAGACGAGGAAATTCGCTCCCCTTTGGGCTTCAAGTCATTCGTTTGGAAGCACTTTGTAATTTCCTAAATAAAGAGTTTGCAGTACGTTGTTGATTTTGCGTATGAATTGTTATAAATCAGGATATTGTTCTATATCAATCGTAGAGCACTATATCGTGATGTATCGTGAATGAATCACAGCAGGCTTTAAGATATCGGCAAATATCGTATCGTGGTTCTTTGTATCGATATATCATATCGTTACAAAACCCGCGATTTACACCCCTAGTTTGTAACCCTAACCTTGATTTAAAACCCTAGTCCACAGGTGTCAAACTCAAGGCCCGGGGGCCAGATACGGCCCGCCACACCATTTTATGTGGCCCGCGAATATATTTGACAATTTTTTACTAGTTTGATTTGAAAACGAGTTATTTGTCAGTTTGTTTTGTAGCGTATACTGTATATAATATGAGGTGCTCATACATTTATTTGGGTTGACAGTCATAATGGCCCTCCGGAAGAAACTATGACTACAATGCGGCCCGCGAAAAAAATGACTAGGGCCTAGTCGGAAACCCTAACCCTAGCTTGAAACCCTAATTAGCAATGGCAAAACTCTTTGGAAACCCTGGTCGGAAACCCTAACCCTCGTTTTGAAAGCCTAGTTAGAAACCCTAATCTTAGAAACCCTAAAAGTAGTTTGAAACCCTCGTTGGAAACCCTAACCTTAGCTTTAAAACCTAGTTTGTAACCCTAAGCTTGGTTTAAAACCCTAGTCGGAAACCCTACCCCTTGTTTGAAACTTTAATTAGCGATGGCAAAACTCCTTGGAAACCCTGGTCAGAAACCCTAACCCTAGTTTTGAAAGCCTAGTTAGAAACCCTGATCTTAGAAACCATAAAAGTAGTTTGAAACCCTCGTTGGAAACCCTAACCCTAGCATTAAAACCAAGTTTGTAACCCTAACCTTTGTTTAAAACCCTAGTCGGAAACCCTAACCCTAGTTTGAAACCCTAAATAGCAATGGCAAAACTCCTTGGAAACCCTGGTCGGAAACCCTAACCCTCGTTTTGAAAGCCTAGTTAGAAACCCTAATCTTAGAAACCCTAAAAGTAGTTTGAAACCCTCGTTGGAAACCCTAACCCTAGCTTTAAAACCTAGTTTGAAACCCTAACCTTGGTTTAAAGCCCTAGTCGGAAACCCTGAGCCTAGTTTGAAACCCTAATTAGCGATGGCAAAACTCCTTGGAAACCCTAGTTGGAAACCCTAACCCGAGTTTTGAAAGCCTAGTTAGAAACCCTAACCCTAACTCTAGTGTTGAAAGCCTAGTTAGTAACCCTAACCCTAACTCTAACCCTAACCCTAACTCTAACTCTAGCCCTAACCCTAGTTTTGAAAGCCTAGTTAGAAACCCTAACCCCAACCCTAATCCTAACCCTAACCCTAACTTTGGAAACCCTAGTCGAAAACCCTAACCCTAGTTTTGAAAGCCTGGTTAGAAACCCCAATCTTAGAAACCCTAAAAGTAGTTTGAAACCCTCGTTGGAAACCCTAACCCTAGCTTTAAAACCTAGTTTGAAACCCTAACCTTGGTTTAAAACCCTAGTCGGAAACCCTGAGCCTAGTTTGAAACCCTAATTAGCGATGGCAAAACTCCTTGGAAACCCGAGTCGGAAACCCTAACCCTAGTTTTGAAAGCCTAGTTAGAAACCCTAACCCTAACTCTAGTTTTGAAAGCCTAGTTAGTAACCCTAACCCTAACTCTAACTCTAACTCTAACTCTAACCCTAACTCTAACTCTAACCCTAACCCTAACCCTAACCCTAGTTTTGAAAGCCTAGTTAGAAACCCTAACCCCAACCCTAATCCTAACCCTAACCCTAACTTTGGAAACCCTAGTCGAAAACCCTAACCCTAGTTTTCAAAGCCTAGTTAGAAACCCCAATCTTAGAAACCCTAAAAGTAGTTTGAAACCCTCGTTGGAAACCCTAACCCTAGCTTTAAAACCTAGTTTGAAACCCTAACCTTGGTTTAAAACCCTAGTCGGAAACCCTGAGCCTAGTTTGAAACCCTAATTAGCGATGGCAAAACTCCTTGGAAACCCTAGTTGGAAACCCTAACCCTAGTTTTGAAAGCCTAGTTAGAAACCCTAACCCTAACTCTAGTGTTGAAAGCCTAGTTAGTAACCCTAACCCTAACTCTAACCCTAACCCTAACTCTAACTCTAGCCCTAACCCTAGTTTTGAAAGCCTAGTTAGAAACCCTAACCCCAACCCTAATCCTAACCCTAACCCTAACTTTGGAAACCCTAGTCGAAAACCCTAACCCTAGTTTTGAAAGCCTGGTTAGAAACCCCAATCTTAGAAACCCTAAAAGTAGTTTGAAACCCTCGTTGGAAACCCTAACCCTAGCTTTAAAACCTAGTTTGAAACCCTAACCTTGGTTTAAAACCCTAGTCGGAAACCCTGAGCCTAGTTTGAAACCCTAATTAGCGATGGCAAAACTCCTTGGAAACCCGAGTCGGAAACCCTAACCCTAGTTTTGAAAGCCTAGTTAGAAACCCTAACCCCAACCCTAATCCTAACCCTAACCCTAATTTTGGAAACCCTAGTCGAAAACCCTAACCCTAGTTTTGAAAGCCTAGTTAGAAACCCCAATCTTAGAAACCCTAAAAGTAGTTTGAAACCCTCGTTGGAAACCCTAACCCTAGCTTTAAAACCTAGTTTGAAACCCTAACCTTGGTTTAAAACCCTAGTCGGAAACCCTGAGCCTAGTTTGAAACCCTAATTAGCGATGGCAAAACTCCTTGGAAACCCTAGTCGGAAACCCTAACCCTAGTTTTGAAAGCCTAGTTAGAAACCCTAACCCCAACCCTAATCCTAACCCTAACCCTAACTTTGGAAACCCTAGTCGAAAACCCTAACCCTAGTTTTCAAAGCCTAGTTAGAAACCCCAATCTTAGAAACCCTAAAAGTAGTTTGAAACCCTCGTTGGAAACCCTAACCCTAGCTTTAAAACCTAGTTTGAAACCCTAACCTTGGTTTAAAACCCTAGTCGGAAACCCTGAGCCTAGTTTGAAACCCTAATTAGCGATGGCAAAATTCCTTGGAAACCCTAGTCGGAAACCCTAACCCTAGTTTTGAAAGCCTAGTTAGAAACCCTAACCCCAACCCTAATCCTAACCCTAACTTTGGAAACCCTAGTCGAAAACCCTAACCCTAGTTTTCAAAGCCTAGTTAGAAACCCCAATCTTAGAAACCCTAAAAGTAGTTTGAAACCCTCGTTGGAAACCCTAACCCTAGCTTTAAAACATAGTTTGAAACCCTAACCTTGGTTTAAAACCCTAGTCGGAAACCCTGAGCCTAGTTTGAAACCCTAATTAGCGATGGCAAAACTCCTTGGAAACCCTAGTCGGAAACCCTAACCCTAGTTTTGAAAGCCTAGTTAGAAACCCTAACCCCAACCCTAATCCTAACCCTAACCCTAATTTTGGAAACCCTAGTCGAAAACCCTAACCCTAGTTTTGAAAGCCTAGTTAGAAACCCCAATCTTAGAAACCGTAAAAGTAGTTTGAAACCCTCGTTGGAAACCCTAACCCTAGCTTTAAAACCTAGTTTGAAACCCTAACCTTGGTTTAAAACCCTAGTCGGAAACCCTGAGCCTAGTTTGAAACCCTAATTAGCGATGGCAAAACTCCTTGGAAACCCTAGTCGGAAACCCTAACCCTAGTTTTGAAAGCCTAGTTAGAAACCCTAACCCCAACCCTAATCCTAACCCTAACCCTAACTTTGGAAACCCTAGTCGAAAACCCTAACCCTAGTTTTCAAAGCCTAGTTAGAAACCCCAATCTTAGAAACCCTAAAAGTAGTTTGAAACCCTCGTTGGAAACCCTAACCCTAGCTTTAAAACCTAGTTTGAAACCCTAACCTTGGTTTAAAACCCTAGTCGGAAACCCTGAGCCTAGTTTGAAACCCTAATTAGCGATGGCAAAACTCCTTGGAAACCCTAGTCGGAAACCCTAACCCTAGTTTTGAAAGCCTAGTTAGAAACCCTAACCCCAACCCTAATCCTAACCCTAACCCTAACTTTGGAAACCCTAGTCGAAAACCCTAACCCTAGTTTTCAAAGCCTAGTTAGAAACCCCAATCTTAGAAACCCTAAAAGTAGTTTGAAACCCTCGTTGGAAACCCTAACCCTAGCTTTAAAACCTAGTTTGAAACCCTAACCTTGGTTTAAAACCCTAGTCGGAAACCCTGAGCCTAGTTTGAAACCCTAATTAGCGATGGCAAAATTCCTTGGAAACCCTAGTCGGAAACCCTAACCCTAGTTTTGAAAGCCTAGTTAGAAACCCTAACCCCAACCCTAATCCTAACCCTAACCCTAACTTTGGAAACCCTAGTCGAAAACCCTAACCCTAGTTTTCAAAGCCTAGTTAGAAACCCCAATCTTAGAAACCCTAAAAGTAGTTTGAAACCCTCGTTGGAAACCCTAACCCTAGCTTTAAAACCTAGTTTGAAACCCTAACCTTGGTTTAAAACCCTAGTCGGAAACCCTGAGCCTAGTTTGAAACCCTAATTAGCGATGGCAAAACTCCTTGGAAACCCTAGTCGGAAACCCTAACCCTAGTTTTGAAAGCCTAGTTAGAAACCCTAACCCCAACCCTAATCCTAACCCTAACCCTAATTTTGGAAACCCTAGTCGAAAACCCTAACCCTAGTTTTGAAAGCCTAGTTAGAAACCCCAATCTTAGAAACCCTAAAAGTAGTTTGAAACCCTCGTTGGAAACCCTAACCCTAGCTTTAAAACCTAGTTTGAAACCCTAACCTTGGTTTCAAACCCTAGTCGGAAACCCTGAGCCTAGTTTGAAACCCTAATTAGCGATGGCAAAACTCCTTGGAAACCCTAGTCGGAAACCCTAACCCTAGTTTTGAAAGCCTAGTTAGAAACCCTAACCCTAACCCCAACCCTAATCCTAACCCTAACCCTAACTTTGGAAACCCTAGTCGAAAACCCTAACCCTAGTTTTCAAAGCCTAGTTAGAAACCCCAATCTTAGAAACCCTAAAAGTAGTTTGAAACCCTCGTTGGAAACCCTAACCCTAGCTTTAAAACCTAGTTTGAAACCCTAACCTTGGTTTAAAACCCTAGTCGGAAACCCTGAGCCTAGTTTGAAACCCTAATTAGCGATGGCAAAATTCCTTGGAAACCCTAGTCGGAAACCCTAACCCTAGTTTTGAAAGCCTAGTTAGAAACCCTAACCCCAACCCTAATCCTAACCCTAACTTTGGAAACCCTAGTCGAAAACCCTAACCCTAGTTTTCAAAGCCTAGTTAGAAACCCCAATCTTAGAAACCCTAAAAGTAGTTTGAAACCCTCGTTGGAAACCCTAACCCTAGCTTTAAAACCTAGTTTGAAACCCTAACCTTGGTTTAAAACCCTAGTCGGAAACCCTGAGCCTAGTTTGAAACCCTAATTAGCGATGGCAAAACTCCTTGGAAACCCTAGTCGGAAACCCTAACCCTAGTTTTGAAAGCCTAGTTAGAAACCCTAACCCTAACTCTAGTTTTGAAAGCCTAGTTAGTAACCCTAACCCTAACCCTAACCCTAACCCTAACCCTAACTCTAACTCTAACTCTAACCCTAACCCTAGTTTTGAAAGCCTAGTTAGAAACCCTAACCCCAACCCTAATCCTAACCCTAACTTTGGAAACCCTAGTCGAAAACCCTAACCCTAGTTTTGAAAGCCTAGTTAGAAACCCCAATCTTAGAAACCCTAAAAGTTGTTTGAAAGCCTCGTTGGAAACCTTAAGCCTAGCTTTAAAACCTAGTTTGTAACCCTAACCTTGGTTTAAAACCCTAGTCGGAAACCCTAACCCTAGTTTGAAACCCTAATTAGTAGGGGTGTAACGATTCATCGATACACATCGATTAATCGATATAATGCTCTACGATTTGTTGGCATCGATGCTAAACGTAAACATCGATCTATATCGCCCGTTTTTGACCTCGGACATTAGACGCGACTTTATTTTGAAATCCAGTTCACTGTTGCTTGCTTCCTCTTTCCGGGAGCAGTGCGCGGCGTGTTGTGTTGTGAGCAGAGCAGGCACGTGAAAGGGGAGCCGACAACTACGCGGCTCCTGGGCTGGTGTTCGTTTGGAAGCACTTTGTAATTTCCTAAATAAAGAGTTTGCAGTACCTTGTTGATTTTGCGTATGAATTGTTATAAATCAGGATATTGTTCTATATCGATCGTAGAGCACTATATCGTGATGTATCGTGAATGAATCACAGCAGGCTTTAAGATATCGGCAAATATCGTATCGTGGTTCTTTGTATCGATATGATATCGTATCGTTACAAAACCCGCGATTTACACCCCTAATAATTAGTCTTATTCATTGAAGGTAATCAAACATGGCCAGCAAGAAGAAATCTGCTACATATTCATCTCTTGTGATTTTCTGCTCTTCTCAGGGTCTTATTCTCCATCAGCTACAGCGCTACAGTCTGTCCGAAAAGGTTCTGAGGGATGCCGTGCAGGTCAACAGGTAGGTGTTAGCAAATTTCCAGGTGCTACTGTACTTCACTACCATACATATGTTGTTGTTTTGATTTTCTGCACAGTACGGCTCACGATGTGTGGAACAGCCTTGGCGAGGTGTTGCAGGCTCAAGGGAATGCTGCTGCTGCCACTGAGTGTTTCCTTACTGCTTTGGAGTTGGAGGCCAGTAGCCCCATCCTCCCCTTCACCATCATTCCTAGAGCACTATGAGACACACACATAGTTGCATACTGGAGCACAAAAAGGGACCTGCGAGAAACACAGCAAATGCGCAGCATGCCTGCATGACACACGCACACATTCAGGTTGTCGTCAAATGAGCAGGTCTCCCTTCCCAGCAGCCCTGTCCTGTCCTGGCCTGTCCTGTCTTGTCCTGTTCTCTCATCGGTTCTGTTTCTGGTGCATTTTGACTCTGACCTTTCTTACATCAAGTTTGAAATAATGTTTAAGTAGTAGAAGAAGCACTGACAGCAAATACAGGGAAGGCAAATTTGTGTTTGTTTCTTGATGACGCTTGTTTGTAAGGCAAGCGATTTGCGTCATCAAACTTCTCACACAAAGACTGCAAGTTAGTTCTTTCAGTCATGTTGCTACATTTATGCGTTAGTGGCCAAGGCACAAACATCAGAAAGGAGCAATATTGAATGAAAGCATGAAGTCCTGATGCTAAAACTCTTGATTTTGTATTGACTGACTTTAATTGTCCAGGTTTGAGAGTGCCATTTTTCTTGTTAAATTTTTGCACAGATGATTGGCACTTTCATTCATTTGAGTGAGGAAAGATGATTTGAGACAGTGTTGTGTCACAAGCCACCATTGCACATTAAATCTTTCAAATGTAGCCATGTTTCCTTTTCCATGTTGTTTGATTCAAATGTCCCTTGTATATTTGTTATGCTGGTTCCCACTCCAAGCCAATAAGGCCGTCGCACCTGTTTGCTTGCCAAGATTGAAACAAGATGACGTCCAAACTACTGGAAGCTTTCTCTCGTGCCAACTAGCCTGGCCTGTTAGCAGCTGAGCTACTGTACAGGTTTCATAACATTGGTTGGACGCTTTTATGTTGTTGTGTCACCAACCATGTTTCGTTGTACATGTGTGACAATGACAATAAAGATCTATCTATCTATGAATAAACATGGGTGCACAAGGAAAAAACTCAAAATTGTGCACACCAAAGTTCATTGTCACTGCGCATGTATAGCAATCATAAAAAACAAGAAAGTGTCAAATCTTGTGTTTCTCTGTTTTGTGCATTGTAATGCAACCACTGTAGCTGCTTTAAGTGTCATTCAAATTCATATTGTACAGTGCCATGTGTATTATTGTTCTAGAAAATAAATTATAATTCTATTTTCCTCACAGATCATAATGTTACTGAGATCATGTCATACGTGGAATATGTACAAACTTGCTGAGTGTTCCCTTTATGCTGTCAATGAATGAGGACAATAATAAAAGTCGATTATGTCTAGAGCCTTTTGAGATGTTAAATCGCAGCATGTGGCTTTGACCTCAGGTTCACATGCATCTTTCCGTGTGTGAGCGTGTGTGTATCTTTTATTGAGCATTTTGCAGTACTGACAGCTTTTGTCCCGTGGTGTCATTACGCACCCCCAGTCAACTCTCAGGTATCACTGAGTGTCATTTCCTCCTCACGGTCATGACCTGTCCATAGACTACAATTCAAGTATGTGGGTCAAAAATGAGTCATATTAGAATCAAGGTGTCTGTAATGCCATTTTTTGTCATCTTCCCTAATAAACTGGCCTGTTATTAGGTACACTTGAAAATGGCGGTGTACCTAATGGAGTGTCTGTGGGATTCCCTCGTTAAGCGCACCTGCGGGAAAAGTTTTAGCTCCTGCGGAACTTGAAAGTGACCATTACGAGGGTCACTTGGAAAACATGTTGGAACGCGGCCCCGAGGACTAGAGCTTGACACCTGTGACCTTTGACCATGATATTTCCCCAATAAAGTGGCCTGTTATTAGGTACACTTGAAAATGGCGGTGTACCTAATGGAGTGTCCGTGGCATTCCCTCGTTAAGCGCACCTGCGGGAAAAGTTTTAGCTCCTGCCGAACGTGAAAGTGACCAAAAAGTTTTCACGCAGGTGCGCTTAACAAGGGTCACTTGGAAAACATGTTGGAACGCGGCCCCGAGGACTAGAGCTTGACACCTGTGACCTTTGACCATGATATTTCCCTAATAAAGTGGCCTGTTATTAGGTACACTTGAAAATGGCGGTGTACCTAATGGAGTGTCCGTGGCATTCCCTCGTTAAGCGCACCTGCGTGAAAAGTTTTAGCCTCTGCGGAACGTGAAAGGAGCTAAAACTTTTCCCGCAGGTGCGCTTAACGAGGGTCACTTGGAAAACATGTTGGAACGCGGCCCCGAGGACTAGAGCTTGACACCTGCAACCTTTGACCATGATATTTCCCTAATAAAGTGGCCTGTTATTAGGTACACTTGAAAATGGCGGCGTACCTAATGGAGTGTCCGTGGCATTCCCTCGTTAAGCGCACCTGCGTGAAAAGTTTTAGCCTCTGCGGAACGTGAAAGGAGCTAAAACTTTTCCCGCAGGTGCGCTTAACGAGGGTCACTTGGAAAACATGTTGGAACGCGGCCCCGAGGACTAGAGCTTGACACCTGCAACCTTTGACCATGATATTTCCCTAATAAAGTGGCCTGTTATTAGGTACACTTGAAAATGGCGGCGTACCTAATGGAGTGTCCGTGGCATTCCCTCGTTAAGCGCACCTGCGTGAAAAGTTTTAGCCTCTGCGGAACGTGAAAGGAGCTAAAACTTTTCCCGCAGGTGCGCTTAACGAGGGTCACTTGGAAAACATGTTGGAACGCGGCCCCGAGGACTAGAGCTTGACACCTGTGACCTTTGACCATGATATTTCCCTAATAAAGTGGCCTGTTATTAGGTACACTTGAAAATGGCGGCGTACCTAATGGAGTGTCCGTGGCATTCCCTCGTTAAGCGCACCTGCGTGAAAAGTTTTAGCCTCTGCGGAACGTGAAAGGAGCTAAAACTTTTCCCGCAGGTGCGCTTAACGAGGGTCACTTGGAAAACATGTTGGAACGCGGCCCCGAGGACTAGAGCTTGACACCTGTGACTTTTGACCATGATATTTCCCTAATAAAGTGGCCTGTTATTAGGTACGCTTGAAAATGGCGGTGTACCTAATGGAGTGTCTGTGTGATTCCCTCGTTAAGCGCACCTGCGTGAAAAGTTTTAGCTCCTGCGGAACGTGAAAGTGACCAAAAAGTTTTCCCGCAGGTGCGCTTAACGAGGGTCACTTGGAAACCATGTTGGAACGCGGCCCCTCGAGGACTGGAGGTCGACACCCCTGGTTTAAGTGAAAAGTGCCACACCCGCCCTCACCCCCACTTTCTGATTGGCTGGTTGATCTGTGACATCATCATCTGTGACACTCCATTAGGTACACCGCCATTTTCAAGTGTACCTTATAACAGGCCACTTTATTCGGGAAATATCATGATCAAAGCTTAAGTGAAAGTGGAAAGTGCCAGACCCGCCCTCACCTCATGGACACATTCTCTTTTGCAAGCATGAACACAAAGGCACAAAAGGTAGCGTTCAGTTCATTGTATTTTATTGGAAAAACAATGTAAAGTCTTGGATGTACAACTTGGAATGCAGATCAACTGAATGAAACAGAACAGTTGGACTGGGCAAATACATACGCACGAGCATACATTCATACTCATCCACCTTAAGATAGAAATAGAGCACGATTTTTATTTGAATTTTCAACATAAATGGAAAGACTACAAATGAAAAGCCCCTCATCAATTAGACTGACAGGCAGCCGACAGTCCGCTCATATGATGTCATCTTATGGCCGGGACTCCTCTCCTCCCGAATGGGAATAAGTCGAATGTATTTTGTATATTTTGTATCTAGAATGATTTCATGAAAAAGATTCAAAACATTTGGATGGAAACCCCACGACTGCCTCGCTCCCCTTGAAAAGTGAACCCAAATGAGAAAGTTTCCCGCCCACATGCTTTAGTGATTATGACAGATGGACTCCCCGCAACACAACAACTGACACCTCGGCCACACTTGGAAAAGCATCAGGTAAGGTAAAGAGCTACACCCCAATTCCTTTTCCAACATGACTCATGTGCATGTGGCCCAAGTCCTCCTTCCGGCCACTAGGGTTTGGAAAGCCTCGGTCACCAAGACGACAAAGAAAATCAACAGGAGGGGTGAAGAAAGGCAGGCGGAAGTACAATGCATTGCTTTCGTTTTTAGAGCCGGTTAAATATGGACGTGTGCCAACATTCATTGGCAAAATGCTTAATCTGAAGTGTTTGAGTACAAGTCGATTTTTGCAAGAGGCAAGTGAGCGATTGCGCTTCATCTGGTAGTCATCATCTGAACAAATTCTGCAAACACACAATGGCAAATATGAGAGGCGTTCAGCTGAACAGCAAGTGATAGTCGCAGGCAAAAATGTGCAGTACCATCGTAGTTGACCTGGCCGTCTCCGTCCGTGTCAGCTTCTCGAATCATCTCGTCCACTTCCTCGTCTGTCAGCTTTTCGCCCAGATTGGTCATCACGTGACGCAGCTCCGCCGCACTGATGTAGCCGTTGCCGTCCTGTCCGAGCGAGCGAGCGAGCGTTAGCTAAGGAATACGACGGAGGCCAGCGAGACAGACTTGCCTTGTCAAAGACCCTGAATGCCTCCCTGATCTCCTCCTCGCTGTCGGTGTCCTTCATCTTCCTGGCCATCATCGTCAAGAACTCGGGAAAGTCGATCGTCCCGTTGCCTAGGTGATCGATGGTAACAAAAATCATCATCATCATCACACCATGTGGGCAAAAGGCACAGACGAGCGGAGAAATCAGAGGCGCCGTACCGTCGGCATCCACCTCGTTGATCATGTCCTGGAGTTCGGCCTCTGTGGGGTTCTGCCCTAGCGACCTCATGACCGTGCCCAGCTCCTTTGTGGTGATGGTTCCGTCTCCGTCCTTGTCGAACAGGGAGAAGGCCTCCTTGAACTCTGCACACGAGGTGAGGTGGAAAGCGCCATTTAAAAAGCGCCCCGTCATCAGGGCTAGGATTTTGCATGCCAGTCGGTGTATGCTGTGCGTGCTTTCTCACCGGCAATCTGCTCCTCTGTTAGTTGTTCAGCCTGCAACAAAAACCAAGAGAGGAGCATTACAGATAGGAATGCAACTACTTTGAACCCAGACGTCAGCGGGCCGATACTAACGGAGAAGAAGAAGAAGGAAAGAAAAAAAAAATGGACTTGGAGGCTGTCACTTGGGGTGTTTGTTTACCAAACATCCACAGGGTCCAAGTTTGAGAATGCAAACAGGTTGATTTGCTTTTACCATGGTCTAGGACTACTGATGAAGTGAAGCCTATGGCGGAAGCCCGGCAAAGCCCAAAGAGGGAGGGGCCGAAATGCTGGCGGAGATTTGGGCCAGCGATGTCATTTGCAATTCTGCAAGTCACTGAACCCAAACAAAGAAGTGAGCACCAAATCAGAAGACAGCAAGCACAACCTTAAGTCCCTCAAAGCAGATATCGGTGAGGTCCGTCACCAGCTTCAGCGCTTTGGGTTGGCTTGTTGTTTGGCCCAGGCCGCTTTGTCGTAAGCGCCCCCCTCCTTTGCGCTGCTTGTGTTCCGCTCCTCCGCTTTTGCCGCTCAGGCCGTCCAGCGCGGTCCGCAGCGCCGCCAAGCCCCCGGCCAGGCCCTCGGCCAGGCTTTGCGCCTGCTCGTCGGAGCGGACCAGCTGCTTTTTCACCTCCGCCAGCTCGTCCCTGGCGGATCGCAAGTGGTCCCTGGTGTCCCGCATCTCTCGGAGCAGAGCGTCCACGCGGCCGGACCAGCACTCCATCAGCATGTGGAGGAAGGCCTTGTAGTTACTCTCCTGCTGTTGGAGGAGTTGCTCATAGAAGTGCTGTTGCTCCTCCAAGAGGTCATAGACAGAGCACAGGCTGACCGACTCATCTCCGACCGGGTAGAGGGTCACCTTTTTGGGCAGCATTATGAAAGCGGGCGAGAAGGATCCTTGGGACGGCAGACGACCGAATGGTGGGCATAACAACGCTCATCTGACTTGACTTGGAATCCTTCAGAGAAGCTGCTTCGTCCGTCCGTCTCTTGCGTGGCCAGACACGCTGGTTTGTGAATGGGACCTACGCTTGGCTGTCAAAGTCTGACGGCACAGTCAAAGCCTCCGGCTCCATTTCAAGCCATGACAGCGACAGTAGCATCTCCCGGAGAGGATCGCTTGGCAGGTAATCGGAGATCCTAGACGCAACTAATGGAAGGAAACTCAACACACGACACTGGCGTCCTTTTGGAGCCGAAAAAGCGCATCATGGCTACAAAGGGCAGATAACTGAGAACTTATAGAGATTGTCTCGGGCCCCTTGCGTAGCGGAATACAATTAAGGTGCAAGTAGGGCTGTCACTACTGAATTGATGATTCGATCAATTCGATTCATGGAATCATCTGATACATCTTTATTTGGATTCAAGCGTAGTAATTTTTTTTTAATAATATTAATTATTCCTGTTTATTTAGTAGTATTTAATGAATGAAAACAATTCAATGATTGGCCCATACTTGATTTGCAAATCTGGCGCGTAAGTCCGCCACTTACATTTATGCACACATACTGGATGGTAGTTGGGAATGTAAAACAGCCATCTAGCCATTTTGTAGAGCGCTCATTTTCGCAAGGGTCGCCGGCGTGCTGGAGCTTATCCCAGCTGCCCTCGGGCAGTAGGCGGAGTACACCTCGCATCTTACTTAAAACATTGCCTACTATGCCATTAAATCTTTGACGGTTGCAACACTTTAAGATAATCCCAGAGGGAAAATTCAGCTATTGCACCAGTGCAGCATAAAGCCAATTTAAAAAAAAAAAAAAAGAAAAATAGGATGTTACAACAACAACAAAAAAGGTTGACAACTTGTTTTCAATTTCTCATGATAGCAGCAAACAAAAAGCAGGTATTGAGTCAATGAGCCGAGAATGAAGATGATTGACTTTACATCATCCCCTTGGGCCAATTTGTTTATAAAATGATAACAACTTGATGAGCAGCATTACAGAATGGCGGAAAATATTCACGTACAACTCCACGATGGAAACTAGTAAAAGGTATGCAAAGCTCCTAAAG